>NC_083113.1:43728460-44385960 GCF_949774975.1 Lagenorhynchus albirostris
TTGGTTCCCAATTCCATGTTGAACTGGCAATCAAATGATTCTCTTGCCAAGATGAGATTAGTCAATGGTGCCAATCTAGTGTTGAAGAACAGATTGGCTCCAAAGAGGAACGCTCAGAGAAAGATTTCTCTTGACTTAGGACTTGGAAACACTAACTAACGCAGTTTCCTCTTCCTTTCTTTTCCTCTATTTTCTTTCCCTACTTCCATTTCCCTGCTTCCAGAGTCATTTTTATACCTACTCCCCCAATGGGAATAGCCATTAGTTTTGGCTTTTTTTTGTTTTTTTTTTTTAAAGGATATGAACTCAGTGCTGCTTCCAGGCAAAATAGATGAATGCAGAGAGTTGAAAGGCACAGATACGGAAATCAGCACTTGCCTATATTATGTATAATAATTTGGAATGAATTTGTTTAGGGAAGCTGTAGAGATATTCTCTTGTGGGTCACATAAATCAGATGCTTCTCTACTTTCCCAACACGTCCCATATCCTTCCTATTTCCTGTGTCAGGGGCAGATGGAGTAGTTTGGTTAGCAACCGCAAATTCATTCTCAGGTCTTATTTCTGCTTCATAGGTCTTTTCGTGGGAAAATGGTAGAAGAAAAGGCCTGTTCATAACTTCCAAGTGAATAGGATCTTTCATTCTTTTATGAGGACCTGTGTTAATAAGTTCTTTTATTTGAAGTGTAGGTGATTGTGCACGGCTAAGTTCTCACAGCTGGAGGGTCCTCCAGAAATGGGAGTGAGATTCTGGGGTTGCTAATTCCCGCTGGAAAGGTTTACTTTGCATCTGGCACATTGGAGAAGTAATATGGTCGTCCTTCAATGATGATTTCTTCCGTTTGTCCCTTTAGTGATTGATGATCCGAGTAAAATGAAAGAACATTTAACTAATTAGCGGGCCCAAAGCTGTTGTTCCACCTGATAGTATCCATCTTTTCACTAAGGATAACTGACCTCTAAGTTTAGGGATATTTCAGATGTTAGTTATCAGACAGAAAACTAGTAAGGAATAAATGCCCTCCTCTCTGGAACGTGTGTAGCAGGAGCAGCCTGAACTCCCTAAGCCATCGTGGGATGTTTTGAAAATGGAAGGAAGGGAATGTCATAACTCTGGATATGAGGTCCAGAATTGGGATCAGACTTTTTCTAGGATACTTTTTCAGTGTGTTCAAAAACAACAGAAGTAGTTTAGAAATCTCATCTTGAGACTGCTGAGCTATCCAAACACATGGCTTTATTTTAGGTGAGGGCCATGGGTTTTGCAGTCAAGTCAGCTGCTATTTGTATAAGCAAGACTTCATCAATATTCTTACAAAACTCGCCCCCCTTATATAGGATGGCAGCAATTTTGCCTTAGAAAATGAGCCTACGTGACTCTAAAGGCTACAAGTGAATTTTGTTAGAAGTAGGAACTGAAGAGCCTGTTAGGAAGGTAGAAGTCAATTTTGCCACATGTGGCTCAAACTATTAAATATAACAAGGCCTGGGTATTCCCATGTTCTCATATGCTCAATAAACATTACATTTATCAAACGGTGACACACTTAAAAGCCTGTGGCATTGTCCTGTTAGACCCTGGGAAAGCTTTTTAAGTGAAGATCACACTACTAAAGGTGGATATGATCCTGTGTGGTCTCAAGTTGCCCCCGATCCTACATAAAGGACCCACTCTTCGGGATGACATTCTCCTCCTTCCCCCTGCCTAGCCTCAGAATCATTGCATCCCAGCTCTTTCCTGGCCACCGTGGAGAAAGTTTCCCTTTCTGTCTGTTCTAAACATGGCAACCAAATCTGAAAAACTTCAACACACTCCTATCATTTTAAATGCATCTCAAGCTTTGAACTATGTATTTCGTATTTTTTATTCGGTTAGATGTAACAACCATCTGACTTTTGATTGCTGCAGTAGACAAAACTTGGTTCTCTAGTTTTTTTCCCTTTACTATTTCTTTTTTTCTCAGAATCTTAATGAACCTTGAAGAGACCACTGATGGGGGTGCTCCTATTTATGTAGGATAAAAGCTAGCTCTACATCAGCCCCCAAATTTCAACTAGTTCTTTGGCAGGCAGGTCTGTGGATTAAAAATGGATGCTTCCAGTAACTTTGAGGCATTATAACATTATGAAGTGGTTTATGAGATTCCACTGACTTAGTTCTAGTGCTATTATATTCTTAAATATCTGAACATTGACAGTCCATATGGTGCATTAGAGAACTCTTAGGGAGGTTCTAATTGCTCAAGAAAGGAAATTAATATCCAAGTGACAGCTGTAAGTCAAATGATTAAGTATCTTGAACACTTACTTTGGGGAGACTTTGTTCCATCCCCACTAACCTTGTGGCCTGATGTACTTAGACCTACTGCAATAGTAAGTGAATGTGTCTCTTATAAAAAACTGTTCTAGGGACTTCACAGATGAGGAATCTGAGGCATTAACTAGGACACAGGTCTTCTGGGCTCAGTTGAGAGCTCTCCTCCCTACAGCTGTATGTCTTTAAAGGAATGAGGTGCTTTCATAAAAGATTCAGTCTAAAATAATTCTTTAAGGCAGCTTCAATTAAAGACTGTCTTGGTTGCTTCTGAAAACAACGGATCACCACATCCAGAGTCAAAAACGACCAGAACACAGACTTAAAAACCAAGCCATTTAATTGTGTCTTCGAAGGTAAACAATATCTTGAGATGGATCCCAAGCCCCGAGAATGCCAGAGCTACGGGTCCAAGAAGTCCCGTGGGGTGGTATTCTCAACAGAGTCCAGAGGGGCAGACCTCAAGGTGTTCTGAGGCAGAATACTTATGGAATTCGTGCATTCCATTCTGCAATTTTGCAGACTGCCAGAAACAGACCCCAAGAGTCTCTTGAGATGGGGAAAATTCAACTCCTGGTCTTATAGATAAAAGCAGGAAGAGTACCAAAAATGTTACGTTTATGTCTCTTCACTTTTCTCACACAGTCTGAAGCCTGAGCTATCACATTCCCAACTCAGAGCAGCCTAAGCTGCAGTTCAGGTACAAGATTAGTCCCTCTATCCAGAGAGCTCTCATCAATACAGCTTTTGCACTTAAAGTGAAAAGAACCCTCTGGCGGCACAATGAGTTAGTTTGTAAGACTTTAATTTACAAATTAAAAAGCTACATGTTTTATTTTTTCTCCTTTTTCTCTTCTTTCTTTACATCACTCTTTTCCTTATCTTTCTCTTTGTCATCTTTTCTATCCTTTTTGCTGTCTTCTTTTTCCTGCCCTTCTTTCTTCTCTGCGTCCCGGTTGGCGATCTTGTTGTTGATGAGGTTGTGCAAGGCGACCACGGAACGGATCAGCGAGGCCAAATACACTACCACCATCTGGTCATTGGTCTTCAGGTAAAAGGCCTTGACAAACTCCTGCAGGCTGACATCTGGCAGCAGGTTGAAGACGTCCTGCAGCTGGTAGATGATCTGATGGTTGATGGGCAGCTTGCCTGTGGCCACTTTCTCCAGGTAGCTCCTGATATCCAGAAGCTTGGAATTGAGTCCCTTCAAACCATGAACCTGGTTTGTGATCCGCTGGGAAAGGGTGCCCACTGTAGTGTCTTTGATGTCTCTGTAGGAACCCACAAGAAAGGGCAGGAAAATACATCAGTGTCCTGTACTATCACGCAGATTTTCACATTCTAAGGAAATACTAAGTTTGTGAGAAGGGGCAAGTTTTCCAAAGGAAAAATGTTACTTCCCCATTTTATAAAGATTTGAGTAAAACTGCCTTAATCTTGTTTTCATTTGGAGGAATATGTTTTATCTTTCTCATCACAGGGCATTTTTTTTTTCCCCCCACAGGGCATTTTTCAAAAGAAAAGAGAGAGATAAAATGAAATCATTTTCACTAAAAAAACAAAAAAAAACACCTCTCTACTTCAAGTTCCCTGTTCCTAAAAAGGGTGGCATTTTCTCCACCTGCATCTATATGATGTTGGGAGAAGCTTTTAAATCAGTCAGCAGTAACTTTTTGAACTGGAAGGAATCTTATTGTTTGAAAAAATCTATGACCATTTCAAGTAAGTCAGGGTTATGTAAGCAGAGGATTTAAAAATAAAACCCCAGGGCTTCCCTGGTGGCAGAGTGGTTAAGAATCCGCCTGCCAATGCAGGGGATGTGGGTTCGAGCCCTGGCCCAGGAAGATCCCACATACCGCAGAGCAACTAAGCCCATGTGCCACTACTGAGCCTGCATTCTAGAGCCCGCGAGCCACAACTACCGAGTCTGTGTGCCACAACTACTGAAGCCCACGTGCCTAGAGCCTGTGCTTCGCAACAAGAGAAGCCACGGCAGTGAGAAGACCACGCACGGCAACGAAGAGTAGTCCCTGCTCACCGCAATGAGAGAAAGCCCACATGCAGCAATGAAGACCCAATTCAGCCAAAAATAAATAAATAAAATATAAATTTAAATCCATCCATCCATCCATCTATCCATCCATCCCAGTCCAAGATGCAGATTCTCTGCAGAAAACTGGCTAGCTACAGTCATTGAGAAGGAGGTACACTGAAAGAGCACACGTTTGCTTTTGAATAATTCACACATCTGTTCCCGTCACAGCCAGCATTACAGCTTCCAGACAAGGTGTGCTGTCCACAAACTCATAAATCATAACTCGGGACACTTTAGAGATGACCCAGAACTAGAACCCAGGGCTCCCTATTCCTGATACAGATCTCTTCTTTACACTGAGCAGCTTCTTGGGCTGCTGCTGATTCTGATGCTGTCCTAAAGTCTCACCGTAACAAGTGTTCAACTCCGACTTCCTCAGCTTCCTCTGCTCCAATTTCACTGGTCACGTGCTCAAATGTTTTTGAGGTTGGAGTTCCATCCTGGGAGAGGAGAATTAACTAGTTATTTACTTACAAACAAATGAACAAACTGGCGCATGTTCCTTTTCATGCCTTGATTCTTCTGCTTTAAGCCAAATCACTTTCATGGGTGTCATTACTGGCTTTTTCATGGCAAGGGTGGGTAAAGTTTGCTTTGAAAGCTTTCAAAGCACTGTGACTTCTAAGCTGAAGTCACAGTGGTCCTGCTCAGGGACGAGATGTGGTGGGGAATCATCATTAGTTTATTTCTAAGGAAAATCTTGATATTCTCTCAAGCCTGCAGTAGAGATGAACATCAGGGAAGTCTTGATTCGGCTAAATTTTAAGGACTTATAAGCATTCATTCTAAAATAGGCAATATTCAGAACACCTGTACTTGAGGCAAGCTCATGTCAGAAGATACAGTTTTTAACCATCTGTTGTCCCTTGGGTCAAATAGTCAGAGCACCAAAGCAACGTGGTTAGAATAACTGATTTTCTGGTGACCTGAATTAGTCAAGGAACCCATTAGTGGATGTGGTTTGCTGTATCACTTAGTGATTTCCTGATGGGACTCAGGAGAAACTTTTATCAGATCTAGTGCCAGAAGAGGCTGTACATCTCCTGTAAAGGCTGTAAAATGTGTGCAAGGCACGACAGCACAGCAGTGAGTGCAGACTCTAGCCAGGCTGCTTAGATTCAAAGCCTGGCTCTGCCATGTGTGATAAGGGAGCAGTGAGATCTTGGGAAAGTCACTTCACTTACACTAAGTGGTATAAACATCAGCTGTTGTTATTTTACCCAGGACAGTGTGAATCCTACAAACGGCATCTTCCTCTTGGCTTTGTATGCTAGGATGGTCAGAGCCTTCAACACTTGTGCAGGACTTCGTGGCATGTCTTTTCATGTACTGATTTTCCCTGGCTTCATCTTATTACAGGACCCTTACATCCCCTCCATCCTCTTTTAAAAGATCTTGTTTCATTGGTGTGTGTGTGTGCGAGTGCGTGCGTGCATGTGCATGCGTATGTATAAGCACCTCTAATTCCTTTTTGAAAGAGGCAGGGTAAAATTTAACTTATAACAACTGTATCAAGACCAGGGATGAAAGTCTTACTGCAACTAGGCAATAAATAAGCTCTCTGGTAGCAAGGCAAAGAGAAACAGGAGCATAGAGCTCAGTGCAAGGAACATCTGCAGGGAACTAACTTAACAAAGCCTTTTCCAGATTTTAAAACTGAATATATGGATAACCATAAGGAAGAAAGACAGCCTTTAGTCTGTCCGTTCAACTTTGGAAATTCAAGAGTGAGCTCTTTGCACACCCTAAGTGCAAATATTTTACGCTCAAAACAAAACTCATATACAATTTCACATCAAATCCTACCCTAGAATTTGAGTTCAATTTTCTTGGAAATAGAGAAAAGCTATTCTGGCAGCTCTTCACGTCCATACCCAAGAAACAAGCTAACAGACAACATAGCTGGTACTGAATGCCATGGAGCTGACTATACAGGTGTCAAATCATACAGATGGGTTTTGCCATCTAGCTCCTGGCAGCTCTGACTTACTCTATTTGAAAACCTAGGATCTAGTCTATAGGGATTGGCTATAGACTAGACAATATAGTCACTACATAGGTGGGCCAACAGTGGAAACTGCATTAGATTAAGACCAAGCTCACCAGGCTCCGCATTTACTTTGCTGAGAACATCTCTGGGCAATCATTTGACTACTTTGGTCTCAATTTCATTTGTAAAAGGGGACTTTAGATTTCTATGGTCCTCTCTATTTCTGAAATTTGGTGATTCAAATTTGGGGGAAAAAAACATAATATCAAACTACTGACAGAAACCAATAACCTTTTCTTTGTTATAAAGTATTTGTTGACTTGAAAATGGAAAAAAAAACCCAAAACCCAATGGCCCTGAAAGTAGCAAATCTAATCTCCTAGGCTCACAGCAAGATGACTTACATCATGAACTTCTTCCACCGAAATATATGCTTCTGTGGGCAGTCCCAAGTCCTTTGGTTTTACATCAATGATGACCAATACCTGGCAGAAAAACAAATCATAGCAAATCACCTCATACTGAGCACGTAAGGAGTAACTGCGGCCATTCTGATGATTACCGAAGCTTTTTCATTCATTCAACCAGATATAAGCCAGAATTTTCAGAAAAAAAAATAACTTTACATTTCAAATTATCTTATTTGCCCTGCTCTTCAACCCCATCCATTAACAAGCTGAGAGGTAGTATAGTGAAGTTATCAAGCAGAAGAAGATTAGAGTCAAGACAGCTGGCATTTTAATCCCAGCTCCACACTTAGAAGACCTTACTAACCATTCTGAACCTCAGTTTTCTCACTGTAAAGAGGATAACAATCTCATACAGTTACTGAGAGGATTAAGGAAGATAACTTACATACCTAGCACTGAACAGATGTTTAATTTACTAAATACACTGGGTTACCGTATACTACACAAAACACTGCAAATTAACACAAGCTTATAGAAAAAAGTGGTGAAATGATTCATTATCCAAATCCTTCCTAGGATGCTTTCTTTTTCTTGAGTTAGCTGGCAACGAGTATGAGTCAAAAGTTTTAAAGATGGAGTACACTTACTGAGTTAGGGCAGTATCTTTTCATGAGTTCATTGATGGCGATGTCATTCTTGTGTAGTTTAGGGCCTGTGTGGTACCACCCAACTATTCTTTCTCTGGCTGGGAAGGAAAAATTAGTGGCTTTGAATTGTTACATAAAGATCTATATATTTCCCTCAAAAAGGGTAAGAACTCCAGTAGTTATGTTCTCTAGCTTTTACAGAAATTCCAGACATCTAAACCTTGACATACCTATGAAATCTAAAACTCAAAAACAGGATTCTCAGAAAATAAACAGCAGGGGAAATCTAGAGATATACATATCTCAGACTAGTTTAGACCAGTCATACATGAAACAACTAGACAACAATTCCAAGGCAATATATAAACAAATTCAAGTTCATGTCACATAGATTACATCTCTGAGTGTTGTGGGAATAAACATTTCCAAAGCAATGTGGTTGCTGAAATGAAATAAAATGAAAGTGACACATGTAACAGAGATATTTACCCTGGTGGTACTAAAGCTCTAGGGGCAGGTGGATTTTATTTGACCATTCTTTGCTTTTCTGCTGTAGAGGGCTAGCTCTCTCCCCTGAAGCCTAGGTGGTCTAGCTGGCCTTAAATTGCTACTCTAGTTTCTCATTTATTCTACCTCATTCCTCTACTACCGCTAGCCTTACTTCAGTCTAGCTAAGTGAAAGGGCCTTTGACATTAAACAAAGAAAAGTGAATATTTCGAAAAGACATTATGGGCACACATATACCTACACACACACACACACACACGCGCGCGCGCCACAATGCCACCTACCATTGACCTTCTTAAACATTCCATACATGTTTTCCAAATAATCGTGGTCTAAAAACCAGACAGAATCATCTTTGTCGTCTTCATCAAAAGGGACTAGAGAGAAAAAAACAAAAAACAGTTTAGGGTGCTACACAGAACTCTAAGGGCACATATCACAACTGTAGACCCCTACGCCAGATCTGATCCATGTCTTTGGTTTGTCCAACACAGTACTAAAATTATTTTTGAGTTGCTTTTAGTAAAAACTGGAAGATTTCACATACAAATCCAGACCTCCAGGTTCTCTGGAAAAACTGGAAGACCAGCAACAACTGGCTAGAGCCAGACAGAAGCAACCCCCTTTGAAAAGGACACATTCTTCAGTTTGCTAAAAGCTCCATCACTTCCTAATATTCCCGTCTGGCAAATTACATTACTGCCTGATCCTTTTAGACACTGGAGTTAGTGACTGCTAGTCTAGCAGCCATGCCAGGAATTATTTTGTTGTTCTTTATTATTGTTGCTTCAATCATAAAATATATGGATACAGTCTTATAAAGATTTATTAAACAGTGTAAAACATAAGGTCTTTATCTCCCCCTTGCCTACCCATAACCATGGTTAATAGTTTAGTACAACGGGTTGACAAACTACACCCGCTGCCTATTTTAATAGTTTTACTGCAATATAGCTATTAGTTTGTCTACATACTGTCTATAGTTGCTTTCCTGCTACATTAGCAGAGCTGAGCAGTTGCAATGGAGACTGCATGGCCTGCAAGTTTTAAATATTTACTATCCAGCTCAGTGTGTATCCTTTAGCCTCCCTTTTCTATACTTAAACAATTCTGAAATAGAACTGCTTGGTTATAATAAAAAATGGAGACCACGAGAGTTTCTTTCTTTTTAAAAGTTAACTGACATTTTAACCATACGCAGAAAATGTAAAATTTGCCTATTTATTTTTTTAAAAACTGAGGTATATTTGACAAATTTTTCTTTTACCTGCAAAACTGTTGGATACATCGAGAACTTTCTTTTGCCACGACCCCAAAAGCACACCAACAACACGCTTCTGGTTTCCAACCTTGCCTATTCTGAATGAGAAAACAGAAGATCAGTCTGGATGGGCACAGACAGAAGTGGACCAACAATAAGATATCCAACAGGAAATATCAATGGTACAGATACAATTTAGCTTATCTGGGAACTAATCCCACTAAACAAATATAATGGGTTAGTCCTTAATAATTCTAATAAATATAATGGGTAATTCGTGAACTATGGACACTGGCAATTTCACTGCTGACTGCAAAGAAAGACATGCTTGGAAAAAAATCTCAAACTTTATAGAAATTTAAAACGGAGAAAATGAAAACTCCCCAGATCTTAAGGTTTTAAATGTTATTTGACTGGTGTTTGAAATCACATTTAATTTTATTTTTTCCTCTGCAGCTTACCTTTCTCTTTTAAATTTTCCCCATCTTCTCTGTCCTCAAATCTTTTCAGGGATAAAGATGCTAAAGTTGAACCAGTTTTATGGTCCAGCTTGCCAACTCTTCTCTGGAGCATCTATGTCAACAAGCCCCAATAGATGTTATAATTCTTTGTACCATTTAGGGGCTCAGAAAATGATTCTGACCCAGAAGCGTGTGTGTGCCATTTGTGGTCTCTGAATGGCTTAATTATGCAGAAGCTGGAAGTGAGCCAGTGACTAATCATACTGGGAGGAGGGCTCAATGAACCAGAAAGACTACTTCAGAATATTTATTTCCATATCAAACCTCCTCAATGATTTTTGTCCTAAGGAACTGCAAGTGTTTCACTTTTATCTCATTTCATTGGTCATCATGTAGAGAATTCTCCTTTAACCACTAACAATTATAACATACAGAAACAATACAATTCTATGTTCAAAGCAAAGACAAAAGTCACTGTGAAATGAACTACAATTCCTTAACAGTTGCTGGTTTCATACTGATTTAACTGTATTTATCTAAACATATGGTTTGGCAAATTTATAAATGCTTACTATATTTAGGGTTTGGACCAAACAAAGTTAAGGATTCTGTATTCTGGTGGTTCTAATTTTTTGGGAAATCTAAGTTCAAAGGAAACTTCCACACTCATGGGCTTTTCTTTTGATCTATAAAAATCCATTTGCGTTTTAAAAAACCCTGCAATTGTCTGACACAGCAGCTTGCAGTGTCTGCCTTCACTATGCCCTTAACAAGTGTTTGCTTAATTTACTGAACAGAACTGAAAAGATGCTTGCCCTCTTAGTACCTATAGTATCCTACGGGAGAAAAATACTAATCATTGTACAGTGGGAAAGCTCGCATATCCCGTTAGGCTAAGGGTGCTACAAAGCAATGGAACTGAACTGGGGACCCTAAACCTCACAGGAGTCTTGAGTTTGGTTTTGGCTCTGGTTGAACTGGGAGTTGTACAAAGCAAGTTGCAAGATGATGGGCACTTAGCAACTATGACTTTACAGCAGATGCTCCCAACTGGGTCTTACAACTTTCCAAGTCAATTAATTATCTTGTAAAATTTATGAACACGTGTAACAGGTCCAGCTGGACGAACAGCTCAAAAACAAGCAAGCGAAGGCGGAAGAAACATCTGTGGGATGTTTTCTTATTCATTAATGCCAACATCTCCAACCGGTCTCATTTTTAAAAGAAAAACTTATCAAAACTTAAAACATCTACGTTTTAAGCTATCGTCAAACCACAGTCCCACTTGGAAACTTTCGCAAGTTATATTAAAACCACAGTTCTTCCAGGGAGTCCTTCGGAGCGCTGAGTACAGAATTTCGGTGACGGCCTTCTGAGGCAAAAAGTGCAAGTCTGAAGGGCTTTCCTACCAGACACCGAGTCTTTCAGGCGAAAAGGGGCGGACGAGGTGACAGATGGGCACGAGGCCTGGGGATCAGGGCCAAGTGAAGCCTGCCCCCCCATACTCTGGCATCGTACGGACTGGGTAAAAGGAACGAGAAGCCCAGTTCATGGAGTGCCGGCTGGACGGCGGGGGAGACGATGCCAGGTGACTTGGGGCTTCGTGAACGGAGCTGCTCTGGGCCCCTCGGTGACCCAGGGCCAACCCCGGTGCATCTGCGCCCCCGCGGCCGCCGCGCCATCCCCAGCGCGCCGTGACTCAGCAGCGGCGGCGCCACCGGCCCCGGTAGGACGCCCCGTGCCGCCCGCTCACCGATTGAAATGATCCACCACACTGAGCAGCACCAGGGGGTGGACCACCACCTTCTGCACCGCCAGCTCCGGCATCGCGACACACCCCGCCCGCCAGGCCCTGCTCCCCGCGACCCGCAAACACCGACGGCCAGGGCAACAACGATTCTCGGGGATCCTCCAGGCCCGGCCCCTCCTCTTCCGGTTGGGCAGCCGCCGCGCGGCTCCTTCTTCCGCTCCCAGAGCGCCGCGCGCGTCGCGCTCGGATTGTCGCTCCCGCCGCCACCTTGAGGAGGCGAAGTGCCGGGGAAGGCGGGACACGCCTCGGGTGACTGGCTTCGAGTTTCCCAGGTCATGAAAGCTAACAGGACACTGGAGACTGATAAAGGTTGACCTCCTGGTGTTTGGCCTGTACTGTCACCCGCTGCGGCTTTTCGCCTCAGTGCCTTACTAGCTCACCTCCCCCTCCCTCCCGTCTGAAGACTGGAGAAGATGCTAAGAAAAATGTAAATAGTAATAAGTAATATTTCCACCATTCAGAAAATGTTCACTTTCGCTTCTAGTCAAAATCTTCCAGAATTTCTTAGAGGAACTAACTTTAAATCTCTAGCATTAGGGCATTCCCTTAAAGTAGGTTTGGTAATTTGTCTCATCATTTTATTGTCTGGGAATTTCCCCTTAATCCTTACCATGGACACTTAGCAAATAATCAACCTGTCTATATTTTCCCACCTGTCTTTATATTACTTACCATTTAACAAGGGTTAGAAGAATGCAGTTTGTGCCTAGAGTTAGATCATTCAGATTGATTTTAAAATAAAAACTCACAAAAAGTTTGGCGAAAAGATGGAAAGCAATAAGGAAATATGTTTTCATAGTTAGCTGGGAAAGAGAAAAAAGAAGACTAAAAGGGGAAATGTAGGAAAAGAGGACTTGAGCTTATTTGTGGAAGAAGGCAAATGACTTAAAATCCATGCAAGTTTAGTTTTCTATCTGACTTTAAGTTGCCATTTCTGTAAACAGAAACAATACTTCAGCAGCGTGAATTATTTATTGTTTATCCTGTTTTTAAACACCTTCTACCTTCCCTTTATCAACAGAGGATCTGAACTCTGAAGAATGACAAGGAGACTTTTGCTCTGAACCTTAGCCTCCTTCCAGTATAATTAGGGAGCTTTTGATACCCTTTCTGGGCGCTACCCCTCACTTTCATTTCATAAACTCTTCCTACTTTGGGGAACACTGTTTTGCATCTTCCTCATTTCTTTTAATATTTTTGATTTGACTATGAGATGATTGCTGCTACTTACGACGATAGAACTTTTAAATTAAGGAAATGTAAGTCAGCCCCATTGTGTGATGTGTTAAAGCATGCTTGCTGGTGTTTAGTGCCTGGTTCAAAGTAGATGTTCTTGTTTCATTTCTTAAGTGATGCTATTCAACACAGTGTAGACATGTAACTGTTATGAAAAGACCTTGGAAGGGTTTTCCCCCCTAATTTTTAAGATCAAAGATTGATTTTGATTTTTCTTATGTGTCAGGTAAGGCATAATAATTGGAGTCTAACGGAAGCATGTTTTTGGACTAAAATATTTAGAGGATAAAGAAGACAACTTGAAATCATAAGGTATTTTTCATGTTGTCCTATTTTTTCTTTTTCTTTATTAATGGAACTGACTTGAAATCATAACTAATTTCATAGCCACTATTAGGGGCTAAATTCATTCAGAGGAATGCAGAAGGAGATATAAGAAATCTTTCTTTTGTTCATTTAATTCTGGACTTTAAGAGGATCTGATGAGAGCATAAGGATAATACATTTTATTTTCCTTTGACTGTTTTTTTTTAAAGAAAGAAATGTAATTTTTAAATTTTTATTTATTTTTTATTGAGGTATAGTTGAGGTATAGTTGATGTACAATATTATATAAGTTACAGGTGTACAATATAGTGATTCACAATTTTTAAAGGTTATACTCCATTTATAGTTAATATAAAATATTGGCTATATTCCCCGTGTTTTACAATATATCCTTGTAGCTTATTTTATCATAATAGTTTGTGCCTCTTAATCCCTTACCCCATGTCTTTTTTTAAAAAAATTAATTTATTTAATTTTGGCGTGTTGGGTCTTTGTTGCTGCGTGTGGGCTTTCTTTAGTTGTGGCAAGCGGGGGCTACTCTTTGTTGCAGTGTTCGGGCTTCTCATTGCTTTGGTTTCTCTTGTGGCGGAGCATGGGCTCTAGGCGCACGGGCTTCAGTAGTTGTGGCACGTGGGCTCAGTAGTAGTGGCTTGCAGGCTCTAGAGCGCAGGCTCAGTAGTTGTGGTGCACAGGCTTAGTTGCTCCGCGGCATGTGGGATCGTCCCGGACCAGGGCTTGAACCCGTGTTCCCTGCATTGGCAGGTGGATTCTTAACCACTGCACCACCAGGGAAGCCCCTGTCTTTCTTTTTTAATGTTAAATTCTCCTTTTCCCAAATTTATTGAGATGTAATTGGCATATAACGTGTAAGTTTAAGGTGTACAATGTGATGATTTGATACATGTATGTATTGCAAAATGATTACCACAATAAGGTTAGTTAACGCTTCTGTCACCTCACGTAATTACCTTTTTCTTTTTGTGGTGAGAACATTTAAGAGCAACTTTCAAATATATAATACAGTATTGTTAACTATAGTCACCATACTGTACCTTAGCTTTCCATCTTATTATTGGAAGTTTGTACTCTTTGACCAACAACTCACATTTCCCTGACTCCCAGCCTCTGGCAACAACTATTCTACTCTCTATTTCTGTGGATTCTGCATTTTTCATTTCCATATGTAAGTGAGATCATATAGTATTTGTCTTTCTATCTGTCATTTCACTTACCATAATACCCTCAAGATCCATCAATTTTGTCACAAAATGGAAGGATTTCCTTCCTTTTTATGGCTGAGTAATATATATATATGCCACATTTTCTTTATTGATTCATGCATCAACAGACACATAGGTTGTGTCCATGTCTTGGCCATTGTGAATAATGCTACAGTGAACACAGGAATTCAGACATCTCTTTGAGATAGTGATTTCATTTCCTTTGGATACATACCCAGAAGTGGGGTTGCTGGATCATATGGTAGTTCTATTTTTAGTTCTTTTAGGAACTTTCGTACTCTTTTCCATAGTGGCTATATCAATTTACATTCCCACCAAGAGTGCACAAGTGTTCCCTTTTCTCCACATTCTCACCAACACTTCTTATCTCCTGTCTTTTTGATAATAGCCATTCTAACAGGTATAAGGTGATATTTCATTATGGTTTTGATTTGCATTTCCCTGATGATTAGTGGTGTTGAGCATCTTTTCATGTACCTGTTAGTCATTTGTATGTCTTAAAAAAAATCTCTATTCAGGTCCTCTGCTCATTTTAAAATTGGATTAGGTACTGTAATCCCTTACCTGAAATTCTTACCTCTAGTGAAGGTATTTTTGCATGTGGATAGTTGTTCCAACTGATGTTTTGGGAGAGGATGTGTGCTAGAAATTCCTATGCCACCATCTTGTTCATATCTCTCTAATCCACCTTTGTCTTTCAATTTAGGGAGATAGCCCCCCACAGACCCTAGTATCTTGAAAGAGTTCTTATTTTTCTTAGGTCCAGAACATGGAATCATGGTCCTGCATGCATGGCAGCAATACTTTGAACTCTGCAGCCTCTGTTGATCATCTTACTAGATTTGGAAAAAAAAAAAAAGGGAAGATATACCACCTTTAGTCTAAGCTGTATTCATTGCTGGGGTTCAGGCATCCTTGTGCTGGAAGTTTACCATTTTCTTTGGTGATGTCTTGTTGCCCTGATTCCTCGTGTTCCCTATAGCCTTGTATAGATGTCTCTACCTTTGAAGAAGCAGTCACCGCTTCCAGACTTTCTGGACTGACTTCAGAAAGGAAAAACCTTCACCTGTGAGTGAAGGCAGTCTGGAGTGTGCTATGGTCCTGGGTCTAGTGGTGTGGGGTGCTAAGTATGAGGGTGAGTAGAGCCTCTGGGTCCAAGGGTGTGTGTCTTGTTGGTTCAGGCGGCTGGGGTCCACCACACCAACAATTGCATGATCCTTGGTGAGAGCTGTGCAGGGTCTGCAGTAGCCGCAAGGGCTGTTGAGGTCTTCAGTGGAGCCTCCAGGTCCAGCTGCTACAAGTGGAGGTTAGCAGTTGTGACCAGATCTGGCAGTGTATTCATGCTTGGCTGTAGGGACCTGCTGCAGGTGCCTGTGTGGGGGCGGGGCCTGCCGCAGACACCCATGCAGTGGTGAGGGACAGGGCCAGCAGCAGGGGCTGGGGCTAACTGCCGACATGTGAGCAGCTGAGGGGACCCTGGCTGTTGGTGTAGACCCATGTGACTGCATGGGCTAGCTGTAGGTGTGTGCACTAGCCAGACGATTCTTATTTTTTTATTTTTCCTGTACGCGGTCCTCTCACTGCTGTGGCCTCTCCCGTTGCGGAGCACAGGCTCCGGACGCGCAGGCTCAGCGGCCATGGCTCAAGGGCCCAGCCGCTCCACGGCATGTGGCATCTTCCCAGACCGGGGCACGCACCCGTGTCCCCTGCATCGGCAGGCGGACTCTCAACCACTGCGCCACCAGGGAAGCCCAAGCCAGACGATTCTTAATTGCTGGTAGTGGAACCCTACTCTAACCAGCTGAAGTGAAGGGAAATTCATTATCTCATGTAACAGCAAGTTCAAGGGCCCTGCGAGTTCCAGGGGGCTTACTGATGTTTCTCTCTCCACCTTTCAGCATCCTTCAGTGTTTTGGTTCCATTTCCAGACAGATTTCCTACTAGTGGCGGGGAAATATTTTGATGGCTACAGATAGTCACAGTTTTAAATATTTAAAGGAAGGGAGGTTTTTTTTTTTTTTTTGCGGTACACGGGCCTCTCACTGCTGTGGTCTCTCCCATTGCGGAGCACAGGCTCCGGACGCGCAGGCTCAGGCCATGGCTCACGGGCCCAGCCGCTCCGCGGCACGTGGGATCTTCCCGGACCGGGGCACGAACCCGTGTCCCCTGCATCGGCAGGCGAACTCTCAACAACTGCACCACCAGGGAAGCCCAGGAAGGGAGGTTTTGAACTCCAAACCTTTATTTACGAAATTTGATTGGCCTTGCTGGGACTGGGAGGCACTCTGAACTGACTGCTGTGCCCAAGGGAATAGAGTTTTCTAAATGTCCAGTTTAGGATCAGTTTGGAGATGGTGCAACTGTGATGGATCAGCTCACCATGACCACATGAGTGGGGAAGGAAAACGGGGATGTAATTGGAAGGGAGGAATGAATGCTTAGCAGGCAAAAATAAGTCTATCTTGTGATATAGAGAGCTTAGCATAGTTCTTGGAACATACTAAGAACTCAGCATATGTTAGACATGGTTATCATTAGAGTGTAGGGTCATTATCATTATTATATATTATAAAAGACTATAAGAATTTTTTCTTGAGAATTCCCTGGTGGTCCAGTGGTTAGGACTCTGCGCTTTCACTGCCAAGGGCCTGGGTTCAATCCCTGGTCGGGGAACTAGGATATCATAAGCTGCATGGCGTGGCCAAAAAAAAAAAAAAAATTTTTTTTCCTTAACTGGTGTTTATATTTTAAGTAATCCAGCAGAACAAGAGTTGAAATACATCTTTTGCATTTGCCGAGTGTTTCTTTATCCTTCTTTTGCCTCAGGTATATTTAGTTTATGGAAATACGTTTTTTAAAATTCCTCTTTTAAAATGTATTGGTGATCAGTTTGATTTTTCAAAAGGCTAGTTGTTGCAAAAAGATTGGATTCGTTTAAAGAGATTTTCCTTGTTTTATGCTTTACACAAGTGATGAGCCTTATGTGTTGGCCCTGGATACCTGCATGATTGCTATTCCTCTTGTTGTTGTCATATTTCATTTAACTGCAAATTAAAAAGAACTAAAAAAATTACAGCAATTTCTAGTTTATATCCAGGAAATAGAACTCTCCACAGGAGCCCTTATGTGGTACAAATATGTTAGAAAACCATTCTCCATTGTGCTTTGAAAGCCTGTAAGGAGGCCACAATGGAGCACAGTTCACCTGTCTTGGATGAAGCCCAGAGAGACTGCGGTGTGCAGACCGTAGGAAATCTCCCATCTGAAGAGTTAATTTTCTTTCAGGAACAGTGTTAGCGGCTGCTGCGATTAAAACAGGACACTTTAAGGTTGGTATAGGAACACTTGTAACAGTTGACTATAAAAGAAAACCCAGGAGGCCAGATTCAGCCTTGGGAGCTACTTTGGTTTGAGCCTCAAAGACCTTTATTTATTTATTTAAAGACCTTTATTTTGAATTTATCTCTTCTTTCAATTACACACACTTTCAGCTTTATTAAAAAGAACTCATTAAATATAAAGAAGCAAACAACTAGTGTCATCTATTTAACATTTTTAAATGTCTTGAAGGCCATTTAAAAAAATTTATCTATTTATTTTTGGCTGCATTGGGTCTTTGTTGCTGCGTGCGGGCTTTTCTCTAGTTGTGGCGAGCGGGGGCTACTCTTCGTTGTGGTGCACGGGCTTCTCATTGCAGTGGCTTCTCTTGTTGCGGAGCATCAGCTCTAGATGCGTGGGCTTCAGTAGTTGTGGCATACGGGCTCAGTAGTTGCGGCTTGCGGGCTCTAGAGCGCAGGCTTAGTAGTTGTGGCGCACGGACTTAGTTGCTCTGTGGCATGTGGGATCTTCCCAGACCAGGGCTCGAACCCGTGGCTCCTGCATTGGTAGGTGGGTTCTTAAGCACTGCACCACCAGGGAAGCGCTTGAAGGCCATTTTTGTCTTTTGTTTCTATTCTGATTCTTTTCTTAGGCTCTTTTTAAACATTTTTATCTTGGAGCACAGTTGATTAACAATGTTGTATTAGTTTCAGGTGTACAACAAAGTGATTCAGTTATACATATACATGTATCTATTCTTTTTCAAATTCTTTACCCATTTAGGTTATAACAGAATATTGAGCAGTGTTCCCTGTGCTATACAGAGCCATTCCTGATGATGGTGTAAAATTAAACATTTTTTTAAACTGGACTTTTAGATGCAGATTTATGAATGTATCAAAACAAGTATAAGGTTTGAAGACAGATGAAGCTTTTCATCTTTTTAAGGACAGAGATATTTTTCCTTTCCTTATTTTCTTCAAGATGGTAAATCAAAGAAGGCTTTTTTTAAATTTGAAAAGCCGGGGCAATACGTTATTGTTAAATATCTACTGTTGGAAGAAAAAAAAATCAACCATTATCCTAATCTCAAATGGAGCAACTAGTTTTAGTTTTGTATTTACCTTTCAGTTTTGAGCACCCGCACACATACTTCAGTTGAAGTTTTAATGCAACTAGAAAAACTATTGAGAAATTTAAGGCAAGTTGAATCAATTTGAAGTTGCTATACTTTGTGTTTTAAGAATAGAGCAATGTTTGTCAATTTTTTGCTTTCTGCAAGAACAGGAAAGGGCAAAAGTCTTTAAAAAAAATCAGTACGTTGTTCATATAACATGGAAGTTTCTTTTTTTAGACCTGGAAGTCAGAAAAGAAGTAGGCGTTAACCTGGGTTTGTGGTAATGCTTCATTATCACTGACATTCTCTCAAGTTTTCCAAATTTCTGCAGTTTGTTGCTGCAGGTGCCTCTTCCCTCCTCCAGCCAGAACCTTCAAGCCATCTTTCAAAATGCTGGCGTTTTTTTTTCCCCCCGATGCGAAGTGCTGATGTAATTTCCTTAAAATCCTTCAGAACCTTTCCAGTGCCTACAAGATAAAATCTGAACTTTAGGAAGGTATCCAAGACTCTTCGTAGCATGGCCTCAGCCAACCACTCAGAGCCTCATCCCCTATTGCTCTCATCCTCTGTTAGACCAGCCTGAAACCATTTAATCTGTTTCCAAAGGAATTTGCTTTTCTCTGTGCCCATCCCGTTTCTGCTTTCTGAATTGCCCTTGACCGCTTAAACACCAGAATTGCTGGGTCTTTCTCAAGGATCACACTCAGTAGGTCATCTCTTCTGTTGGAGTTTTCCTTACCTTTCCCAGGCAGTGTTAGTTCCTCTGACCTCTGGGTCCCCACAGCACCTAGCGCTTATTACTATTGTACTGCTCATCGTGCTGAATAGTAATGATTCATTTGACATGTGTCTCTTTAGTACTAGGGTATATGTGGAGGCCAGGACCATAGCTTAGTCATCTTATTAGCATCTGCACCTAGCAAGAGTCATACACTTGTTAACTGTATTGTGTAACTTGGGTAATATGTTACACAGTATATCCATAATATGTTGGTCAGTGATCTTTCAGCATGCAAAAAAATAACAATATTCTCTGTAGTTTCCTGTTTAGTTAGTGATCTTTCAGCATGCAAAAAAATAACAATATTCTCTGTAGTTTCCTGTTTAGTTAGTGATCTTTCAGCATGCAAAAAATCACAGTATTCTCTGTAGTTTTCTATTTTAGTCTCCCTATATACAAAACCAAAACAACACAAAACCAAACCAAACTCATACAGACTGAGCAAAACTCTCTGATTAAAAATTTCCGATAATGCATGTAATTTTAAATATACCCATTGTTTCGAATATAAATGAAATGTGTTCAAATGTGAGTGAAAAAAATATATGGACTGTTATTGATAAAACCATTCAAAACCAAATGGTATATTCTGGGTAGCTATAATTTTTCAAAAGGTACTATGTACAATTTTAGGTTAGTGTCAGATAACCTCTTCACCTTCATTTCTCTCTTAACACCTTTTATCGTAATTTCTGAAGCTCCTCTTTGTAGTTCGAGTTAAAAGTCCTGAGGCAGGCTCTTCAGAAGTCTAACACCTGCTTAGGGCTGAACTGGCAGGGGGAGAAATTGAAAAGCAGTGAAGAGTCTTTTCAGTAAAGTACTTAGCATTTTAAATAGTAGATTTTTGAAAAAAAAATAATGGTAATAATAGTATTGGAAACTCTCATACCACCCCACACAGCGAGAGGAATGTGAAGCTGTTTAGTGGATTCATACTTTGAGTTCTCAAAACCCTTCATTTGCAAAGATAGTTCAAACTTGATTTTGATCAAATTAAACTGCAAAGAATGTGGACTTTTCCTTGAGCACAGATTTATACTTTCTCTTTTAAAATTCAAACCCTTTTCCTTCTGACATCAAAGAGAAAGGATTCAAGGCTTTTAGAATCTTATTCTAAGATACCAAAAACCCTAGGATAATGGTTAGGAAATTAGGAAGGGAGTTTTGAAACAATTAAATTTTGGTTCTCGTCTGCTGTTTGATATTGACTATAAAGTACCATGTTCCAGGTTAATGACAAAGTTTTAAAAAGGTGCATGTGCTTTTTAACCCTTAATGATTTTGTATTCTCATGAGTTTCTGGAGTCTTTTAAGATTCAGAGGTATGTTGTGGACTTTTTGAGGTTACATCTTTTAATTTTTTATCTTTTTGTTCTGTAACTGGAGGAAATTGCTTAATTTGTTTTTCCAGCAGAGGGAGACATCTGACCATGAACGTGGTACTGCTACTTGCCAGGAGTATTCTGTAGCCCATTTTATCAATATACATAAAAAACTCAATGTTCAAATTAACTAGTTCAATAAGTAATTTAGCTCATTGATTTTTGGGCATATCCTAAGTGCCATTACAAGCTACGGATATTTTAAATGCCATTACCTAATAGAAGGAATGTTTTAAGCACCTTTTATTGATTTTATTACTGCTTTATTTTGCTGTCTTGGTTTAAAATCATTTTAACCACTCTGTAATCAAGAAGAAATATATCGTTGGTGAAATACAGTCAATTTCCTAAAAACCTTTGACATCGTTAAATAAGGAATTACAGTTGTTAAATCATGTCAGGCAATAACTGAGGAACAGAAGAGGTATAAAATTTGGAGCAGTGGGCCAGCATACCAGTAAGTCACATTGACCTCTAACACTCAGATTCTGCATGTGACAGTCACACTTGAGGTTTGCTTATGGTTTTTACGTCAGCAAGAGAGATTTAAAATCTCAGGTAACAAGGAAGATGGAAGAATGATAGCAAAGTATAATACAGGGGCAATTACAGTGCTTTTTAATGACCTCTTGTGACTTTTGGTGAAAATGATTCTCTAAGCAATTTTAAAATTTCATTTGCTTCGCTTGCTAGATTATAGTATATTGACATTCTGCATAAGAGGGAACCAGAGTGCTCACAGGGGTTTTTACCGCTTTCTTCTTCTGCTGATTTGATTTTATATTAGCAGTATTACTGAGCTGATCAGCTGGCAGACAGGCAGGGACTATGGTCCATACACTGCTTAATCAAAGAGGTGCAGAAGTGGGTAGTGAGCACTGAAGCTTGATACAAGTCTGCTAATGAGTTGATTGCATTGACATGTGATGTAGTTTAACTGTAGAGTGGCAAATATCAATACCTGTATATGATTTGGCAGATGGTTGTTGAACTTTGATTAGAAGTTTAGAATGATTCCCTGTAAAAGACCACCTGGCAGTAACCCAAGAACAGAGAACTGAGTTTTCCCCATTAAGTGGAATAGGTCCAGAAAGTCAAGTGTTCTGATCATTAATAGCATCTTTCCTTTTCTTTTAGCAAATATTAGCTTCAAGAGGAAATTGATAATTATGCATAGGTCTATTAAATGATCTTAGGGAGAGCTCTTTGCATTCCTTCAAATGAGCTCATATCTATAGTTGTGGCAATTATTCACCAGCAAGGAAAGAAAACTAGTGAAAATGCTGATAGGTGTCATTTCAAATATATCAGGGATGTTGGGAGCATCTTTGTAGAATTAATCTCTTTGAGGCTAAAAATCAGATTCAGTTGTAACATTATTGATTATTCTATATTAACTTATGTAGCATATAAATATGTTATAATATGAAATAATTTAAGGTATATTGAGTATGTATTATATGCAAAACACTCTTGTAGGTGTTTGAAATATAAAGAACACCAAGATGCTGCCTTCCTTTTCCTCAGTGAAGGAAGGGTGGTAGATGAACACGTGCAGTGCACGTCCCATGGAAGGGATGGAATAAAGGTTCAGGAGCTGTGGCAGCATAGAGAAGAGTAGTAGGTTCCTCTGTGGCAAGAAGAAGTATCAGGGAGGCATTATGGAAGTGTCACTTAAAATAGATTTTGAACAGTTAGAGATGAGCATTCAGAAGTAGAGGGACTAGCAATACAAACTTTTTTTTTAAAAAAAGTTTTATTTTTTAGATCAGTTTTAGTTTCACAGCAAAATTAAGCAGGAAGTATAGAGAGTTCCCATATGCCCCCTGACCCTACAGGTACACAGCCTCCGCAACAGCCAACGTCCTGCGTCAGAGTGGTACATTTGTTACAGTTGAAGAACCTGCATTGACGTGTCGTTATCACTCAGAGTCTGTAGTTTACGTTAGTGCTCACTCTTGGTGTTGTACATTTTGTGGGTTTTGACAAATGTATAATTACATGTATCCACCATTATAGTATCATACAGAATACTTTCACTGCCCTAAAAATCCTCTGTGCTCCGCCTAATCATCCCTCTCTCCCTTCTAACCCCTGGCAACCACTGATCATTTTACTGTTTCCATAATACAAAAGCTTTTGAAAAATTTGAAATGCTTGATATACCATTATATATGTGTGATGTATGAAGAACAATGAAATAAATAAAATATGTTCACTTTTCAACTGAGGTGTTAGAATATTACCAATATTTCTGAAGGCCCGGTGTATTCCTCCCCAACTGCTCCCTTCTGCTCTACCAATACTTCAAATTATTTTTGAAGTCCTTAGTTTTGGCTCTATGGAGAACTTAACAATAATCAGGAAAAGGCATTTCTCGTTTTTTTGTGCCTCAGCTTCCTCAGCAAGAAAGTACAACGAAAACCTTAGGACCCACGACCCCCTTATTTTTATCTTTGGTTAGGTCCATGAAAGATAAAATGAAGGAATGTGTTGATATTTGTCTACTGAATTCAGATTCTATGGAAAGCAATTTTTTTTTTCTTTGTGGAAAGGAAGGGGGAGTCCTGGATAACCTAAATGACTGTCAGTATAATTTGAAAGAGGGCATAGTCTGATTTATTCAAATTATAGTGTCTGCTTCAGTTTGAGCTTTATAAACCTTTCTTTTCTTGCTCAGTATATCCAGATTGAATGACTAAACTAATCTCAGTGCAATATGGTAGAGCCACATACTTGGCTATGGAGACTCACTCAGAATTTTCATGCATGTAAACTTCCATGTCAGCATGGAATACTCATCTTTAAATTTAGCATCAAGTATTTTCAGAATAAGTTTTTAATTTGGCTGACGGCCATGCTCTTATTCCTCCGTTTTCATTTTCTAGTTTTACAGGACTTTTAGGTGAATATATTTTATATTAAAGCAATGGTATGTTGGAAAGTAGAACTCTAGGATACAAACAGCCTTATTCCCCTCCCTCTCTGACCCACTCTGTGGGCCAGTTCTTCGCCTACACCTGGATGAAATCTCAGACTCATTCCTTAGCTTTTCCAGCCACTCCTAGATTTAAGAAAATATATTCTGATTGTCTCTAGTAATAATAACAGTCTACTTTTAGTAATAAAAATGACCAGTCCAGTGTAACATTCTGAATTTTATTACAGTTCAAGCCACTGTTCTTGCCCAGCTTGGTGATAGATTAGGTTGAGAAGCCCACAGTAGGAGGTGGGGATGGGTTGACTTCTCTGTTTCTCTTTTGGAGCTTCTCCTCCCCACCTATCCCAACCCCAGGGAAGGGCTGAGAAGGGTGAAGAGGTGGGGTAAGTACAGGAAAGCTTCCTTGGCAACCATGTCCTCATCTGCTGGTGGTGTTCTCTGGGCTTGGCAGATGCTCTGACTCTGGAGACACTCTCCTGGGTGCCCCCTATGGGAACGGCAGAGGGCAGCTCACATGCCTCTTGTCTGCATTCCAGGGTCCATCTCCAGCCTCTTTCTACTGAGGTTGACCCTTCTGGATTGGGATCTCTTTTTAAATGACTCCCTGACTACCTCTTTTACTTAAGGGCTAATAATACAGTTGTTGTGGGGATTAAGTGAAATAATATATGTAAAGAGCTCTTCCTGGCACATATTTGTTGAATAAATTAATTAGTGTTTTACTGGGTACTTTCTCTGTGGGGCATTCTGCAAGTGCTTTATAAACCTAACCATACACCAGTCATAGCTATGACATAGATTTAAATGGACTCAGACACGTTAGGTTATTTGCAAAGTCACAAAACTAGAAAGTGAATAAGCTTAAATTTGTAGCCAGTTCTGTCTAACACTGGAGTCTCTGGTCCTTTGGACTATGGTCTGTTGCCTTCTGAAACAGCCTGGCATGGCTCTTATTGTTCTAAACGCTGGGAAATCTGGTTAATACCCGTGGATCTTAGTACCCTTTCTATCTTATCAGTTTCTTAAATGTCAGGCGTGCTATAAATCTACAGGAATGCTCTCTTGGATACTTTCACTCGACTACACCTATATGATATTTGGACAACCTGAGTTCCTTGACATGACTCTTTTATCTCCAGAGATCTGGGCCAGGTTTCTGGTCAACTTAATTGGAGATTCAAGGAAATTTATCCTGATAATCCAGATGGAACCTGGGTTTTCCTTCCAGAG
Source organism: Lagenorhynchus albirostris (assembly GCF_949774975.1). NCBI lineage: Eukaryota > Metazoa > Chordata > Mammalia > Artiodactyla > Delphinidae > Lagenorhynchus > Lagenorhynchus albirostris. The sequence goes on from NC_083113.1 coordinate 43,753,530, forward strand.
AAGTGCTTCAGTGGTTCATAGGAGTTCATAGCACACATGGAGTTCTGAGTCTCATGGAATAATCTCTTTAAGGTAACCACACATCTTTCTTTTGCCTCCAGTATTCTGATGATCAAGTATGAGCTATCTAAGTTCTGCTGTGCCGACTGCCCCAGATGACTCCCAGGGTGACATGTGCAGTTTGGAAATCTCAACAGAGAGCCCTGGAAGAGTTTGGAATCTTGTTCATTCTTATTCACTTGGGACAATGGATTAAGAAAATTTACTTTGGAGAGAATTGGCCAGAGTTAGACTAGGTAGAGCAAACCATAGAAAAGAAACAAAATTTCCGGAACATTTGTTCTAATTTGTTTCAGTAAAATGTCACTTAATGAAATCCTAATGGTAAAGCCAGGTCCCGGATATACACTTGCTGTGAAATGTATACTTAATCAGCATGTTCTAAAAACCTATATCGACATTAGCTATTGTTTAGCCGCTTTAACTGTATGCCCACCAAACTGCAAGCTGCCACAAGTAGATAATTTGAAAGACATTTTTATTTGCCCTTGTGGCTTGCGGCAAAGAGAAGTTGAACCCCACGTTGTAAACTGGCCAGTTTCTGGTTCAGATAGATATTCAGCCAATTTAAATGGATTACTAACCCTTCTTTGCTGTGGAGATATTGTCAGAGGAAAATGCATTCAAAATTCTTATTTTGTGTGCCGTAAAATAAGTGAGGTCTTATGAGAAGAGTACCAACTCTAGCTGGTCCTTATTTTTGGCTCTATGTAGAACTTAACAATAATCAGGAAAAGGCATTTCTCGTTTTTTTGTGCCTCAGCTTCCTCAGCAAGAAAGTACAAATAATAAAGTCTGCCTTTAGGACTTTGTAAGGCTGTTGTGGCAAAGTATTTTAAACTCCTTGAGAAAAAGGCTACTCAGTGAAGTAGCTTCGTTATTCCTTTTAACGTCAGTTATATTCTGAAACATGATTTCAGAATTTCAGGATCCCAGGACCTATGATTGAACTGGCAGGTGATCGGTTCAATGGAATTTAGCATTCTCTTTCTTGACACTGAACCAAAATTTGCTTTGGCTAAAAGAGGTAAAACATGCAATTATGGTAAAAAATGTAATAATAAATCTACTGTAACAACCTTCTTTCCACCACATATCTTTTCTGGTATTTATCTGAATATCCAGCTTATGAAAACTAGAAGAGGTTGTAATTTCAATAGCAACGGCAACTCAGTGAGTATACAAAGCCATTTAAACTAAAATCTGCTTTTATTTTTCCAACGTGCATGTCTGAAATGTTTTCATTTTTTTTGTTTTGAAAATTAAAAAAAAAGACAAACAGTTAAAAGTATGGAAGTTCCACGCATGCTGCTTTTTCTGCACCTTGAGGACTAGCAAAGTCTTTAATATGAGACTTTATTTGTACAAAGCAAAACTTCAAAACCACTCAAAAGCTTTTCTTATTAACTGCTGTCAGTCCTGTGATTTACAGAGGCAATAAAGAACTAGAGGGGGCACATTTATCATGGAATTCAGCACACCAGGAGCCATTTTCTCCAGCGGTAAAGGCAAGTGATAAAACGAATTCTTTTGTTCTATAACCAAGACACATTCTCTGTTCCCTTTTCTCTAAAGTTGGGCACGCCAGGCTTCTCTGGTGGCAACTTGGCACCACCTCAGCCACACTTTATGACAAACTGTTAACATGAAAACATTGACGATACACCTGGAACACCTGGCTGTGAAAAGTGCTATGTGTTTGCCTTCAACACACAATAGTTAGCTTCCAACATATTTGTAGTATTAATTCCCAGTTTTCTTTGAACAATGCTTTTTTTTTTTTTTTTTTTTTTTTTTTTTTTTGCGGTTCGCAGGCCTCTCACTGCTGTGGCCTCTCCCACTGCTGAGCACAGGCTCCGGACGCGCAGGCTCAGCGGCCATGGCTCACGGGGCCCAGCCGCTCCGCGGCATGTGGGATCTTCCCGGACCGGGGCACGAACCCGTGTCCCCTGCATCGGCAGGCGGAGTCTCAACCACTGCGCCACCAGGGAAGCCCCTGAACAATGCTTTTTGTGTGTGCGTGCGTGTGCTTTCTTTGGTTTCAGAAGGGAGTTGATGGGAACGTTAAATAATGTGGGTTTTGTTTGTTTAGTAAAGAGCATAAAAATTTGGATTTTGAATTGCAAATTTCTCATTGTATTAAAGAATGCCTCATGTGAATTTTGATACTGAAAATTGAAATCAGTCCAGTACACATTTTTTCAGTTCCCTTTGTATTTGATTTAGATTTTGTGTTTTAGGCGGGTAGGTGTGATACAGAGACACTTTTAATCTGTCTCTGAGCATTGATTATACATTTGTGGGTTTTGAAATGAATTCTTCAGACTTTGAGCTAAGGTGCACATAAAGGCTACAACAGTTTTGCTCTTTGGGAAGCTTACAAAATGGAGCATTTTGGAATATTCTATAATTGAGTACATCCATCATCCAATAGTATTTATTAAGCGCTTGCCTGTGCATGACGATGTACTGGGCACAAAGATTACTGAGAAAAAGTTCAGTGATTTGGAACCAGAGACAGTGGTAGTGTTTATACCTTTGGGAAAATGAGCACAAATGTTAAATTGTGAATGCTATTCCTAATGGAGCAAGTTATGTAGTTAATGTAGTCCCAGAAAAAGACAAGAGCACTCAAGTAAAATCTCCTGGCATTTCCCAATTATACAATCACTAACTATGCTCTTATTGGTGTATTAATGAAAAACAGTGTGTTCAAAAGACAGTAATAAGGCAGAAGACATGAAAAATTCAGGAAAAAAATTTCAGGCCAGGTGCTTTTGTGACTTATTGGTCATTCTTAAAAACTTTTAGCTGGGAAGGAATTTGGAACAGAATTATGTGGGAATTTCATTCATCCATCCATTCTTTGCAATGTATAATTTAGTGGTTAAAGTTATTCTCTTGCTTCTGTCGCTGTCAGTTTCTTTTCATAGGAAGGGGAAATAGGTCCTTCTGTCAGTAATTTGGCAGAAGTGCTGAAAAGCCCATTATCCCTGTTGGAGAGAAAGCAAACCACCCCTGGTGTATGGGGGTCTGGCAGGCTTCATAGAGATGAGCCCAATGAGAAGCTTCCAGTGAGAGAGAGTTTTTTATTTTCTGAGAGATACTGATCATTAGACATTCCTCTTGAAACCACCTGACATTTCTCGGAGCAAAGTTATCTGCCCCTTACTCCCTACCCCCAAAACAAATTCACTGCTATAGAAGATGGGAGAGAGAAGGAGAAAAAAGCAGTCATTTGAATAAAGAAGTCATATCTTTTATGTGCTTTATGTTATACTCTGCGTACTTGGGAAGGGACCGCATCTGTCCGGAGGATGGTGGGAAATGGAACACTATGCTTCATGGTGTGCTTCTTATAGTATTTCCTTAACCAAAAAGGAGCAGCTGTTGGGTAGCAGAGACAGCATTGTTAGCAACCTGAGCATATGGAAGCTTGAAGCTTTGGCTAATTTGGATGTCTGGGCACCATTGCAGAAAGATTGTCATAATTGTTTGCTGTGATTTTAGGTCCACACTTCAATGTTGGAAGGAAAAACTTTTTACAGAGGCTTACTTTTTTAATATATGGCTTTGAAGGGAATTGTATTTTACGTCTGACACTTATTGTATTGTAAAATCTCTAGTCTCTGATATTTAAAGGTGGAAACTTTTAACTTTCTTAAAAAAAAAACCCAACTCAAGGGACTTTTTAGTACTATAGCCTCTCAGATAATCCTAAAGCTTTGAAAAATGAAATACTTTATTTTATGAAGCAGTTTTGGGTTCAATTTTTTTTCCCTAAAATGTATGCTTTTATGTTGGGTGGTTTAAAGACCAGCTGTTAACTGAAACCAACCGTCAACGAAGTTACATAAAGTTGTGTTTCCTATTAGTCTTGTATCTTTCCTATTAGTCATTTATGAAAGCATACAGGAACATCTAAGAGAACTCTAAACAAAAATTGAAAAAACAGATGTCAAAACCATATTGACTTGATGGTTTGCTATTTTTTTTAAATAGAAAAAGAGCTTAGTAGTTATTAGTGGATTGTGAAATAAGGCTTGTGTTGCTAATTTATCACAGAATTATTTGTAGTAGCTTGCAGTTGAAAATTGGTGTTTTACTAGAATTTCAAAGAATCAAAAAATCAGTTGAAGTTTATGCCTGGGAGGACCATGAAGGAGGAGCTGTGACATTTTCAGTAGTTGGGCATGTATGGGCCTCTAAAGGTGTGTTTATTATGTTGTCATGGTGAGCAGTGAATTAAAAAAATAACAAGACTGCTCCTTGGGTAGTTGTGACTTACTGGTAGTTATCTTTACAAGAGTTCCATGCTGACTTAAGTAAAGATCTTTGGGGAAAAAAAAAAAAACTTTATTTTTCAAATAAATTCAGCTAAGAGCCCACAGGCTTCCATAACACCACACTGAATTGTTATTAATATGCACTGCTGTGAGAATAATGCCTGGTGCTGTTTAACAATAACCCTGTCCTCTGGAATTTTAGGAAAGTGGTAGGAAAATGAAAGGCAGATTTAAATGCTGTTGCTGAATTAAATGTGCTGGTTGACGGGCACAACATTTTGATCGTTACTTGTGCAAGGGAGTGTAGAAAGAGATCTTTATTCGGGGTCAGGTCACACGTGGGACTGGTGAAGTTGCCTGAGAGGCAATTTTGGCAAGCAAGGGCATTGCTTCTGTTCAGGAAAAGATTTGTTCAGCCTATTGCCTTTACCTTGGATGTCCCATTTACAGCCTTCTCTTGAGGGTTATGTGTGGTGTTTCTTGAAGGCAAGGACATGATCTTTTGTTTTTATTTTAATGTTTTAAAAATTTATTTTATTTAGTTTTGGCTGCGTTGGGTCTTCGTTGCTGCGCACGGGCTTTCTCTAGTTGTGGCGAGTGGGGGCTACTCTTTGTTGTGGTGCGTGGGCTTCTCATTGTGGTGGCTTCTCTTGTTGTGGAGCACGGGCTCTAGGCATGCAGGCTTCAGTAGTTGTGGCACATGGGCTCAGTAGTTGTGGCTTGCGGGCTCTAGAGCGCAGTCTCAGTAGTTGTGGTACATGGGCTTAGTTGCTCCACAGCATGTGGGATCTTCCCAGGGTAGGGATCAAACCAGTGTCGCCTGCATTGGCAGGCGGATTCTTAACCACTGCACCACCAGGGAAGTCCCAAGGATATCATCTTTTAAGGGTCTCCCTCGTTGCCTTTAGGAGTCTATTATTAAAATCAAATATTGGACTCATCACTGCTCATTAGTACTTTTTTTTTTTAGTACTTTTTAACTTAGATGTTTAGTAGACTTGATTTGAAGTTCATTATTATGATTACAGATGCCTTTTCCATTGGAATTATCTTTAAGTCAAGGTTCTCCAGCCTACATTTCCAAACATATATTCGGCTATTCCTCGTAGTCTTTCCTCCTCTGTCTCTCTTCTCCCCACACTCCCATCTTCTAGCCAGGCCAGACTACCTGCTGTTCTCCAAATATGCCCTCGAATATCTTGCCTCTTTAGTGCCTAATATCTGTATGCCTTTGCTCATGCTGTGCAGGTGGAATACATACACCAATCCCTATGTGTTCTATAAGGTCCAGATCATAGTATATCACTTCAGAGAATGGTTCCCAAATCCCTGCATATACTTCCATGGAATAAACTTCTCCGCTTCCTTTTCTCCTACTACACTCATTTGTTACAGTGTATTCTTTATTATTTGTGAGTGCATCTCTCCTTCTTCCATGGATGGTGGGCCCTGGAAGTTAGGGGCAGTGTGACTCTTATCTTTGTATCTTGCATGTGGTCAGGTATAGCACTCACATGGTTGTACAGGGTAGGCAGTAGATAAATCTTCAGCAATTGGAATTCAGTCATAGGTGATTGCAGATCCCTTAGAACGAGACATTCAAGGAGTCTGGAAACTATTAATTAGTCATTTAATTGTAATTCTAGTGGATGGAGTTGAATTTTATTAGGGAGGACTCATGGCCATTAGGGTGATGGGTACCACTGAAGGGTGGGGTTCGTGAAGTTCCTTCTGCAGTGCAGTGCCTCCCTTTGCTTCTTGTTTGCACATGCCATCTCAGTGTAACTTCGTGACTGGGTGGAGAAACTTCAGCAGACAATCTGAACGCTGGTATTTTGGAGGATATTTAAAATGCTTATCTAAGGTGCTTTGGGTACATTTTTCAACTAATGCTTAATTTTCCACAAATTCATAGGAATCTTAGAGGTTACCTAAAGCCACCACCTCGCCTAGGCAGAAATCTCTTCCTAGACCTTCCTCGCTGTGTCTGCTTCAACACATCAGTGATATGGAAATTGCCACTCTGACCATTAAAGGAAAGCTGGGAGAGGGTGGTAAAAAGTATCTTCCTATGATAGCTTGTTCATAGTTTAAGTCACTTTTCCTCTTAAGTTTTCTCTCTTCTAGGCTGAGTATTTCTAATTCTCCCCACCACATGAATCCAGCTTCCCATCCAGCATAGCTAATTGAAATGGACACCTCATCAAAGTCACCTGTTGCACTGGCTGGCCAGTACCCAATCCAATTTTCTGTCTCTGGAATCTGACTTGAAGATAGGAACTGTAGTTAGCTGTAGGGAGCTGAGCTAAAGGGGAATATGGGGCAGAAGCCTGAGTCAGCACCATGGCAAACCAAAGTCAGATGAAAACTAAAGCTATGGTAGAGCCGAAACCACAAGTTAGAGGAGGCTGAGTGTAGAGAGTGTGGAGCAGAGATGCCCGAAGAGAATTATTGACAAGACTCATGCAATTCCAGAGGGAGATGGAGAGAGAGGGTGTGTCCGTCCCCAAAGGTGGGCCCTCATGGGAACTGGAACTGGGAGGCCTTTATCCAGTGGCATCTATAATACTGGTATGTGGCACAGGAGAGGGAATGCCAGCAGTTACTCAAGAGGCAGTTTAGTGCTCATCTCTTGAGGCAACAGTGGTTAAGATCATGGATGCTCGTATGAGACTGCTGGGGTTTGGGTCCTATCTCTGCTACTTACTACTGTGTGACTTTGGGTTAGTTACTTACTCTTTCTCTGGGCCTTAGTTTCTTCATATGTAGGATGGACACAGTACTACAACCTACATCATACCATTGTTGAGGAATCAGACAAATTAACGTGTGTATAGCATTTTACTTGAAAGAGTGCCTGGCCTCCAAAATGTTAGCCATTATTGTTATTAAAAATAATAATAGTTGTGCTTGTTTTAGTGTCTGAAAAATTGTTCAGACCTTATTTCTGAGAGTAAAATATAGTGGTTAAGATGGTAGAATCTAGGGCTTCCCTGGTGGCACAGTGGTTGAGAGTCCGCCTGCCGATGCAGGGGACACGGGTTCATGCCCCAGTTCAGGAGGATCCCACATGCTGCGGAGCGGCTAGGCCCATGAGCCATGGCCGCTGGGCCTCTGCATCCGGAGCCTGTGCTCCACAATGGGAGAGGCCTCAGCAGTGAGAGGCCCGTGTACCGCAAAAAACAAACAAAAAGATGGTAGAATCTAGAGTCTGACTGCTTGCTTGGTTTAAAATAACACCATTTCCAGCTATATGACACAAGTTTTATAAGCTTCTTTTGCCTTGGTTTCCTTATTTATCTAATAGGGCTAATAATCCTAGAGTTACTATGAAGAGTACATGAATTAATATGTATAAAACATTTAGAAAAGAACATGTGTAGAAAGGATCTCGATAAATATTATTATTACCTCTTGTGACTTTAGCATGCCTTTGGTTTTTTTTTTTTTTTCCTTTTAATATTTTCCCCTTTTGTTTGGATTTTTAAAAATGGAAGTATAGTTGATTTACCATGTTGTGTTAGTTCTGCTGTGTAGCAAAGTGATTCAGTTATATATTCTTTTTTCAGATTCTTTTCCATTTTAGTTTATTGTAAGATATTGAATATAATTCTCTGTGCTATACAGTAGGACCTTGTTGTTTATCTATTTTACATATAGTGGTTGGTATCTGCTAATCCCAAACTCCTAATTTATCCCTCCCCACCTCTTTCCCCTTTGGTAACAATAAATTTGTTTTCTATGTCTGTGAGTCTGTTTCTGTTTGTAGATAAGTTCATTTGTATCATTATTTAGATTCCACATATAAGTGATTAGATCTTACAATCTTATTGACTCTACCAAATGGTCTCCAAGGACAAGTAGAAGAAAAATCAGAATAAGTAAAGACTAAGAAGCTGTCTCTGTTAGCATTTAGTTTGTTGATGTTTTCTACTTTGGTTTATTTCTTTTATTAATTGTTTCAAACCAACACACATGATGTTCTTTAGCAATAGCAACTTCATGGTATATTTAGAAGGTAAACAGCTGTGAATTGAGAAATGAAAGTGTGTTGGTCAGCTTTTGCCGCAATAGTAATGCGTAACAAGCAACCCCAAAATGTCAGTGGTTTACATCCATAAGCGCTATTTCTTGCTCATGGATCTATGGTTTGGCTCTGCTTCAGGCTACAGGAACGGGTTAGGTCAGTTCCATGTGTGTATTAATTTGTTACAGCTACCATAACAAAATACCACATACAGGGTGGCCTAAACAACCGAAATTAATTTTCTTAGAGTTCTGGAGGCTAGGAATCCAAGATCAAGGTGTCAGCAAATTTGGTTTCTTTCGAGGCCCTTTTCCTTGGCTTGCAGTTTTCAGCATCTCACTGTGTCCTCACTGTGTCCTTTGTTTCCTCTGTGTATCTTTTTGTGTGTCAAATTTCCTCTTCTTATGAGGACATCAGTCAGATTGGATTAGGGCCCACTCTAACCATCTCATTTTAATTTAATCACCTCTTTAAAAACCCTATCTCCAAATATAGTCACATTTTGAGATACTGCGGGTTAGGACTTCAATATATGAATTTGGTGGGTGGGGGACCCAATTCAGCCCACATCAGTGTGTCTCCTTATTCTGGGACCTGTGGCTAAGTGGGGCAGAAGCACAAGATACCTCTTAACGCCTTAGCTTGGAACTGGCACACCGACCCTTCTGTCCACATTCCATTGTTTAAAACAGGTTTCATGACCAAGCCCAAAGTCAATGGGATGGGGGACTATAATCTCAAGGGAACTGTGGGATGAATGGGGAGGGAAGGAAACACTGAGGACAAAAATATATAATCCACTATAGAGCAATAGCAAGTTTTTTTCCAGAAGTTTTGTTAAAGGAAGTACAAAGAAGGGGTAGTAGGTACATGGGGACACCTGTTCTCACAAACATGTAAATTGTGTGTAACTAACAGATTTCACTGACAATCTTTCAGAACAAGCCTACCAATGGCATGGAATGGAACAGGAATGCCTTCTCCTCCAGCCTTGGTTTCTTGGCTATCTCTAAATGCCCCCTCTCTGTTCACATTGTTGTCTGCTGAATGCCTTTCCCCATTTTTCTTTTCCTGGATAACTGCTGTTCATCCTTCAAGACTCAGTTCAAAAGCCACTTTCTCTGTGATGCTTCTGTTTCCCTGAGGCAAAGCAGGTACTTCTTTTTCTATTCTCTTACAGCACCTTTGTTTTAGCTTTTATTACTTTTTAAATTATAACTGTGTAGTTCAGATATCAACTTTTCTTCTGTCCTCTGGGTCCAGCATCATCATGATCAGTGTATGCCCTGGGTCCATGAGGATGCGAATTTCAGTGCTGCTTTGGGCTCACAAACTAAAGTGGCCATCGCCACAACAAAACGTGAGCTACTACAGAGAAACAAAAACCAATAGTAAAAATTCAAATTCACTTGTATAAAAGTCTTAAGAGAAAAGATGCTTTTGGAGGGGAGGTAGAAGAAGGGTTTACGTCTTACTCCAAGGCAAATAACTACAGAAATCCCTTCTAGACATTTCTACTCTTGCCTCAAATTTCTTCTTGGTCATTAGGGATTCTTTAACTGCCCAGCACTGCCCAGTCCCTCTGGCTTTTGCAGGGCTGCTGGCTAGTACAATGCCATTTGGATAGAAAATGATGTATGTGGTGCTCCCTGGAGTTGTGTGTTATGGCCCTGGGCCAGTTATGTCTTCTCCCTTGCACATCTGTCTATAGCCTTGGGACTCTCAGTTGCTGTTCTGTGTTATGCAGAACAATTTAGCTTGCTCCATTTAGTCCTCCAAGTGCAGTGGTACTCAACCCGGAAGAGGGAAAACAGGACCCGCTGACCGTAGAAGGAAGTTTAGTGACCATTTTTTATTATTTTAGGATGCCCTTTAGTGGATGCATACCGTTAGGGGCTCATCAAGACATTTTCTAAACCAAGGTGATGTCCCCTTATAAGAAATTCTTATTGTAGCTCTTGTGATAGTACAGTTTTCTCCATATCACTACATATGTTCACTTAACTGTTTCGTAGCTAGACTATGATATTCTTTAAGGCAGGAATTTTGCTCTATTCATTTTTGTATTCCAACATCCACGACAGTCCCTGAAACAGTAAGGGCTTAAAATGTTGCCTGAAAACCTAAATGAGTACAATTCAATATTCTTTATTTTAAATCATAATCAGAAAGCCAATGGAATGTGAATTAGAAACTAGTAAATATATTTCCACATTCCCAGAAATGAACTAGAACTGTTATTTTATTGAACCTGAACTTGAACTAAATTGAAACAAAGCTTCTTGATATTTTCATTGTAAATCAGTTAGAATTGCTTACTGACTTGAACCAGAGATAAACTGCTTGACTTCTAAATGTAAAAGGGGGACTAATTTGAAAAACTTACTGGTTTATTCTCTAGTTCCTTAGTAAGGTACTTGGACATTCTATGAATATGAAATTGCCATTTCATTGACAGTGGATCTAAATATATTAACTTGTCGGTAAGATCTTTTTCTGTGTCTTCCAGTGAGATCACAGAATCTCTTATAAGATCCTTTAACCTAGGTGGAATTGTTCTAGGGCTTGCCAAAATATTGTGGATAGTCTTCTCTCTGTCTATCTCTCATTGATTCATTCAGTCCATGATTCCTTGCCTTATTGCCAAAAGCCCGGTTTAGAGTAAGATGAAAATTGATTAGTGAGGAAATCAGGAGATGGAAGTAGAGGAGTTTTTGAAGCGGGGGGTAGGAAGGCAAATAAAGATAGGAAAAATAAAATAACACTAGGAAAATCTTTGTATCAAATTATGTGCCAAAAAAGTCTTACTCATTTTGCTAAATATTATAAATGTCAGTAAAAGTAATGACAATAATATACAGTTAATTTGGATCTGATAGAGGAGAGTTAGGTGAATTGTGAGAGAAAAAAAAATCTTTGTATTTAAATTTTACCAACTTTCTTTTTCCTTCCTGATTTGTGAAGAATTTATATTGCCTTACCATTCAAAAACATCATTTCCCCTCCTTCAGTTATTTAAATTCATTTGCAAGGCAAACTAAAATCCTGTGAGTAATTTCAGAATTGTGTGCTTTAATTTGGCTGTATGAATCAGTCCATAGAAAATATTTCTTTTTTTAAAAAATTTATTTATTTTATTTATTTTACTATTTTTGGCTGCCTTGGGTCTTTGTTGCTGCGCATGGGCTTTCTCTAGTTGTGGCGAGCAGGGGCTACTCTTCATTGCGGTGCGCGGGCTTCTCATTGCAGTGGCGTCTCTTGTTGCGGAGCACGGGCTCTAGGCACACGGGCTTCAGTAGTTGTAGCACGTGGGCTCAGTAGTTGTGGCTTGCGGGCTCTAGAGCACAGGCTCAGTAGTTGTGGCGCACGGGCTTAGTTGCTCCATGGCATGTCGGATCTTCCCGGACCAGGGCACGAACCTGTGTCCCCTGCATTGGCAGGCGGATTCTTAACAACTGCGCCACCAGGGAAGCCAGAAAATATTTCTTATAAGTGTTTTCCTTCTGTTAAAAATAATATGCATGGCTCCATATAGTCTTACTTTTATGATGAAATGCCACACTGTCTCATCTGTTATCACAATCTAGTGATAGCCCCTTTCATTTTCCCAAGATTTTATTAGAATTTAGAAAAGGTTAATTAGTTATCCACTGATCTTAGTTGAAGAAGATTTAAAAAAATATAATATTCCAAAACATTCTAGTAGGGTATGAAGCTACCACCACAAGGGGGTACTATAATTTTATCAAATTTGTCCTGGTAAGTTGGTTCAGAAAGTGAAATGATTACAGCTTGCTGAGTTAATTTTAATATGCTAATACATCACAGCAAGTTGGGAACTTAAATAAAATGATACAATTAAAATACTTTTATGGGATGTAGAAAGACTTAGTAAGGTCATTTATAGATTATATTAGAATTATTGGGTTTAAGATTCAGCATTGTTAAAAGAAATCAGCAGATATCTGACGTATGCATTTTAGTGACCTTTGAATGAAGAAGTGAATGTTGAATTGTGTGGATCTTGTTCTGGGTTCTTAAAATAAATTAACTCTCTGGGCTCCCCTCTAAATACAGCTAGGATCAAGCCTTTAGATATTAATTTCTTTAGTGTTGCAACATAGAAAATGTTGCAGTATGTTAATCCTAGAAGGGATTTTTTTGAAAGGCTATCATAGAAGACTTTAGTTTCTTAATGTGCCTCTGAAAGTGATTCTCCAGTTTTCCTTGGTAATAAATTTGAGTGGCTTGTACTCCCTCTTGGTTGGACAATTCTTCTCTTTCATTTAGACTGAAATCTTTGAAGGTGCTTATATGGGCAAAGGAAATTTTTTTTCTTTTTTTGATGTAACATCCTGTTACTCTGTGTTTTTGCGTTAATTTTACCAGGTGTTGCTCATTTGCTAGTCAGGGTAGACTAGGGATGTTTAAGATAAGCTCATGATTCGTCTATGTGGAAGAGGAATTACATGTTTATGGACTGCAAATAGAACTGCTAGATATTCTATCTTTTGTCACATACTTACTCAGTGGCATGTTGGTCCAATATTTAGCATCATCCTAGGATTAAATGAGATATTGTGTGTAAACTGCCTAGTATATTAGCTGGGGCAATGATGAGGCAACCCACAGCCTCAGGGCTGCTGGAGGCCTCCTTGGCTCTACCATATGGCCCTCGATCTCACTGCAAAATGTAAGATTAGAAAACTGCCTCTGTGTCTCTACCTCTCAAATATGCACAAATGCTAGAATTTAGTGGCTAAAAAGCACAGTCATTTTTCTCGACGTTCTTCTATTCAATAAAGTAAGCAATCTGTAATTTAAGAATTTGTGATTTACTCCTCCACAGGACTAAATACAATAAATATTTTGTATTAAAAAGAAAGCAAACCTCAACCCTTTTGATGTCTCTTAAATTATCTTAGCCTAAAAAAGATTGCTCATGACTGTCCAAGGACATAATTTGGTAAAGGAATTTTTCTTTCTTTTTTTCCCTTCTTATTGCCAGTAGGACTCCTATTTACCTGAAGGCCCTGACTTGTCTCCACCCTTAGAATGATTCTGATCTTGAGCAGTGGCAGCTGTTTCATGTTTTCATTGGTACAAATCCTTTGTGTAAATTCAGTCTTTTGTAGTTCATACTGTCTCATATCATTTTCCTCTGTTCTCTGCTCTCTGTGCCTGATTTCCTAATGCCAATATGTGTTATTTCAGAATCTGAGCTCTACTTGTCCATCTTCCCATCTGTTCTGCCTGGTGATGGTCAAAGTTGACTGGACTGGAAGACTCAGTTTCCAGTGTTACTAAGCTTTGAACCACTGAGAATCAGTCTCTTCTTCTTTCTGAACTTTGATATGTTAAGCTTAATATAAATTTATCTTTATGGCTAATAAATAGATTATACAACAGCATGTACAGCATCAACCCATTCAAAAAACATGCATGTTACTATTAAAGTCCCTTTTTAAATGAGTGGATCTTAGGAGAAAATTAGATATTGAGAAATTCCTGCTTCTGATGGAAGATGCAGTGGAAAATAGAGGCCCCTGTGGGAAGCAGGCTTTGCTTATGATGCCAGAATTTTAAGTGTTGGTGTGGAAACTAAACATGGTGGCAGGAATTGTGTATATTTTGCTCACTATTATTTATCCAGAGCCTAGGATAGCATCTGTCATGTGATAAGCCCATAAGAAATATGTGCTGAATGAATGAAATGAAGAACTGAGACCTGAGCACACAATGGGACTATTGCATGATATATCCAGCCTGTTCGGATGACTTGACTGCTTGGCTTTCCTGGAATAAGCACCTTTGACAATGACCTGCAGCATCATGTCATGGCCCCAGAAGATCACTAACACGTCATCTTCCATTAGCCATATCTTTTGCCAGATAGGATATTTATACAGGTGTCTGGTATTGCTACTTCTAAACAAAAAGGCTTTTTTTTTCTGAAAGAGACTGATTTATTTGATCAGCACTGAAGATGGATTGGTGGGGTTGGGATAACCTACTTACTTGAAGATTAGGGAAAGTTAAGGAAGAAAACCATCTTTCCTTAACTCCTCCAGCTAACTTGGGGATCGACTGACATAGAGTAGATATCTAATACATCTTTGCTTCTTGGCATGGGAGAGGCTTGAGTATCTTACAGGTTGTGGCAAAAGAGCCATAGGAATGAAATGGGGTAATTGATGGGCAAGGCCCTGGGCAGGCATATGGTGATGGGGTCAGAATCACAAGGCCAGAGGAGGGACATTTCTTCTGGAATCTCATAAATCAGAAACTAGATTCTTTCCTGCCCTCATCTGCCACATCCAGTTGAACACCATGAACAAAGTATCTAGTTCCTAAATATCTTGAGGTCTGGTCCCTTCTCTTTTTCAACTGCTGCTGTATTGGTTCAGGTTCTCACTTTTTGCAGCCTAGAGTACTGTAACAGAGTGCTGCACTGGACTTCTGTAATACAGCAAAAATGCTGTTCTGGACTGTTGTAATATGGTCAGGTGCTGTCTGCACTATTCTAACAAGTGTCCTTTCTTTTATTCTAGTCTGCCTCAATTGAATGTTCACCCTGCTGCCAGAGGGATCTTTCTAAAGTGCAAGTCTGATCATGTGTATTTTCTGTTTAAAAAAACCTCACAGTGACTCCCCATTGCTTTCAGGGTAAAATCCCAGTGCCTTAGCCTGGAATCCAAGGTTCTTTGTGATCTAAACTATGCCTGCTTGTTTAGCTTCACCTATTATAGCTACTCCTATTGGATCCTAGACCTCAGCCATATATCCTAGAAGTTATCAGCTCTTTTATCCCTGTACCTTTACTTGTGCAATTCCTTGAACTTGAAATGTCCTTTCCCCCCATTCCATGCCTCTGTACTTGGTGATGGTTAGTGAGGTCTTGATGGTGGAGCCATCTTTCCTTGGTGCCTGACTTACATTATCTCTGTGCCCTCTATTCATCAGAGGCAGTCTGCCTGCCTCTTCCCGTTTTAAAGTGTATGCCTTGTTTTGGGATATTCACACTGTTTCTTGTTTTCTCTTCTATTTTTTAAAATTTGATGATTTTTATGGTTCACTTAAGAAGTAATGTTTCTTAATCCTACTGTAATCATATAATATCAGAAGTATTAATTATACAGTAAAAATTAAAGAGATGATTTCTACCAAATTAGAAGCTGTTCTGTCATGTTCATTGTCAAGGGAAAGCCTATTTTATTTTAGAGTTTTCCTAAGGGTAAGACAATGAGGCTAACATGGGGTTTAATGTTTGGTGGAGAAAATGCAAAGAATGGGTGGAAATGGTGAGGTGATGATTTAGAAACACTTGCAAGGCAAATATACTCACTAGATAACTTTCTTTTCATATTAAAACTTCTTTCAAACCTCTTTCTGGGAATAGGTATACAAATAAAATAGCTCTTTTTTTTTTTTTTTTTTTTTTTTTTTTTGCGATACCTGGGCCTCTCACTGTTGTGGCCTCTCCCATTGCGGAGCACAGGCTCCGGACGCGCAGGCTCAGCAGCCATGGCTCACGGGCCCAGCCGCTACGCGGCATGTGGGATCTTCCCGGACCGGGGCACGAGCCCGTGTCCCCTGCATCGGCTGGCGGACTCTCAACCACTGCGCCACCAGGGAAGCCCTAAAATATCTCTTTTTGAATTTCTGTGGAGTCTTGATAAGTATCGTGGGACTTATTCTTGATTATCTGTGTGAAGCTTTAATTAGAAGAAGAGTATAGTAATGTTTTTTTTTTTTTTTTTTGCGGTAAGTAATATATTTTTGAAGCAGAAAAGACAGGAATGAAAAAATACTTCAAATAATTCTCAATTTCTATTTACCGAGATCTGATACAAGCAGAAATAATTAGAGTGATAAAGTCTAACCCCACTAGTAAATTTGACTTAAAGCCAAGAGCAGCACAGCCAGGACACTTATGTTCATGTTTAACTTACTCAAGTGCTTAATTGTATAATTTCAGTTTCAATTACTAAATGCCCTTACTTTTAAAATTAGTCCTTTGGGTATTAGCTGCATGATGTTGTTATTAAAGTTGAAAATCTGCTATTATGGTTTAGAGGATTATTGTAAAGTTGTTGGCATATGTCCTGTTTAATAAATAAGTTTAATTGTGCATGTAATCTGGTAATTTAATAATGATGAATTATATTTTACAGAAATGTAGAATGACTGTTTTCTTCTTGGGGTAAAACAAAATTACTTTTTAGGATTTATTTTCCAGAGGAAATATTTTTTTTTTTTTTTTTTTTTTTTTTTTTTTTGCGGTACGCGGGCCTCTCACTGCTGTGGCCTCTCCGGTTGCAGAGCACAGGCTCCGGACGCGCAGGCTCAGTGGCCATGGCTCACGGTCCCAGCCGCTCCGCGGCATGTGGGATCTTCGCGGATCGGGGCACGAACCCGTGCCCCCTGCATCGGCAGGCGGACTCTCAACCACTGCGCCACCAGGGAAGCCCCAGAGGAAATATTTTTTATAAAAATACCTAAAATACCTCTTGTACCATGTAAACTCCTGTAAAGAGTAAGACTTAATGGAGATTTTACATTAAAAATCGCCCCTCCCATATAAAAGAGGTTGGCAATACGGAAATGAAGTTCAGTTAACCAGCAAGTGATGTTTATACATTTAATGCTTTTTCAGTTTGTCTCACCTCTAGAATATTGAGAGTATGACAGAGTAGCCCATACAGCAGATTAGTGTATTGTTGCCCTGTGAGGCACATTCCCATTTGGATGTGAACTTGCAGCTGCTATTAATGTTAATGAGCTTCACTAGTCAAGAAAGTCCCTTGAGCTCATCCTGAATTACCTTGGGATTGGCATTATATCGTTCATGCTTCTGTCAGCTCTACTTGTCTTTATTGAATCCTAGTGGGGAAAAAAAGCCAATTGTTTTAGACATATCTCAGAATAAGAAAGTTCAGAATTTTAGAATTCAAATATATTTTCTTTTCTAAATGATATTGGTCTCTCAGTTGATTCTTACATGAAGTCTTTGCATCAAGAAGGGTTGCTTTTTTAACCTCTGCCTTTATTTGATGGATGAAGAAACAGAGGGACGAAAGGTTTCTTCATCTTTTGTGAAAGATTGTACAACTAATGGTAGAGAAAGGACTAAAATCCAGCTCCAATTAAAACAAATCCAATTGATATATTATCTGACTTGTTTCAACACCTTGAGAGGAGATTAAGAGTGTTTTCAAAAAACTGGGTATAAGTTTGTGATGGGTCCATAGAATATTAAGCAACTAAAAAAAATAATTACCTGTAGGTAAAACAGTAAGTCGTATTAGAAAAGAAATGAAATCAATTATACCATGCGGCTCAGTTGTAAACAATATTTACATGATCATGTTAATTTAAACACTGATTATTGATTTGACTAAAAACTATGATACAGCTGTGTTGGGAAGAAGAGGTAGGAGGAATTTGTGTGTGTGTGTGTGTGTGTGTGTGTGTGTGTGTATGTGTGTGTGTGGTGGGGTAAGTGGCTGGGTGGATAGTGGTAAAAATCCTCATTTTCCATAATAGAAAGTAAATGAATGATAAGCATATTAATTAAAATACAGATGTAGATATTAGAAGAAAGAGCTACAAGAATCTAAAGTGCTGGCCTCTGAAGAATTGCCCACCAGTTCTTTGATATTCCTCTCTTCAGGAGGTGAACTAGTGTCCCTGTTCCTCTGGTATGGGCTGGACTTAGTGACTCTCATTTAATGAATAGAATAAAGCAGAGTGATAGTTTGTAACTTCTCAGACTAGACTGTAAAAGTTATCGGGGCTCTCTTAGAACACTCGTTTGGGATAAAATCAGCTACCATGTGCAAGGATGCTCAAGCAGTCCTATAGAGAGGTCTGCATGGTGAGTGAGGGACATGTACGTGCAACAGCGAGGAACTCAAGATCGAGTCTGAGGGAGTGGCTCTGCATGGGTCTATGTCATTTAGTGGTAGACTGAGTGATCATTTTCTAGGATGGAAAATGGAGACTTTCATATCCTGAAGCATATATTCCGAAAACTGCACTCTAAAATATTTTAACTTCTTGGTTCTCCCTATAAATTTTAGACAGTGAACAACTCTAAATGGACCTCATTAAGATTTCTAAAATTAAAGTAGAACATATTATTTAAATATTCTCAACAAATGTTATGTGGTCTCCTAGGGTTTAATTAATTAGTTAAGTAATTGGTTCTGTTTATTTAAAAATATTGAATAGATACTCCCAGCACCAAGATCAAGACAGTTCCATTTTTCTTCTACATGGTGCATTTATTTCTAGGCACCTTTTCTTGGAGAGTGGCTCTTTGGTGTTCTAATTTTATGGGACGGAGGTGGGTGTCTTCTATTAGTCTCTTCTTCTTGGGAAGGCCCAAGTCCTAGTCTTCTGTCCCTCACACACCACTGTATTGCAGTCAGAGCAGGTGGTCAATGTCACCAGGGTTTGGTGGGACCAAAGCTGCCTTTGGCACTTGCTTATATTTCTGGATTTCAGCTTCCACTTTTCTTTTGTCGTCAGGGGTGTCCTTATTATTAGCCCAGCTCTGCATTTGAGTTTTATTTGAAATTATTATACCCAGCATTTTTAGTCATTTGCAGTGGGAGAGTTACTCGGAGTCTCTAGTCTGTTCTGTCGGCAAAGATTCTGATTTAGGTAAGCCAGTATTTGTGAACAGTTGGGTCTGTGATGAACAGTGTAAAAACAAATTCCACACTCAAGATGAGGA
Source organism: Lagenorhynchus albirostris (assembly GCF_949774975.1). Lineage (NCBI taxonomy): Eukaryota > Metazoa > Chordata > Mammalia > Artiodactyla > Delphinidae > Lagenorhynchus > Lagenorhynchus albirostris. The sequence continues at coordinate 43,772,644 of NC_083113.1, forward strand.
AGCTCAAGAAAAACTACTCATTACCAGCTGTGTCAGGCATTGTTGATGCTCCCACGCATATTCTATCAGCCCACCTATGTTTGCCTGCAGCTGAGGTCAGTCCTGGGTATGCCAAGCTTTTCATCTTAATATCTCCTGCCTGAGGGCTTTCTCTGGCTCTGCAGTGTCTGGGCTGAGCACAGGTGCAGCCTATAAGGGTGGAGGTGGTTCTGTGCTCAACCCTCAGCCAATGAGGGCCGGGAGTTGGTAGATAAATACTCCACCTCCCAGACCTCAGGTGTGTAGGTTCTGAGGCGTGTTCCGGAGAGTCTCGGAGAGTCTGGGACGGTCCCGGCCGGTCCCAGCCGGTCCCAGCCGGTCCCAGCCGGTCCCAGCGGCACTGCGCTCCCGGTGTTGGTCAGGTAAGCTGCTAAGCGATGCACCCTTATATGGCTTTTCTTTTTTCTTTTCCCCACTTCCTTACTGGTGCTTTCTGGGACCACTTCTCAAATCGACTACCTAAAACTTTATCTTAGGATCTGATTTTGGGAGAGCCCTAGACGCTATCACATAGCTATAAACTTTTTTTTGACTCTGTATACAGTGGAATTAGCCTCCATGGATTTTTAAGCTTAAGAATTCTCCATGTCAACTTTTCTTGATAACATGGAAATGAATTCTCTGAATTTAGCCTTAAAGAAAAAAAGGTTAACTGCTTGGTAACAATTTTGGTTTGATATGTGAAGTGCGGTGTTTTCATGGTCTATTCTCATTTAAAAACGTGCTGTAGGAAAAGTGTTGGTAAAGCTACCCTTTCCTTTGTCTTTTCTCTGATATTTAAATTCAACTTTTGTCTTTTAAAATGTTTTATAAGTATTACAAACTATTCTATTAATTGACCCAGAAAGAGAAGTAATAAATCTTTCTAGAAATTTCACAGATGCAGAAGTGGTAGCATAAGGTGATAACAGTGATTACTGCTGCCTAAAAAGGTGAGAAAATTAGTAAGAATAAATATGAATTCAAACCTCTGTAAAATAGTAGAGAGGCTATGATTAATGTTGGTAAGGATTCCATCTGTTATGTGTTTCTTTTGTTTAATTTCGTATATAAGTTTTTGGGAACACAAAATTGTTTTAATTCGCATGTTTTTGTGGCTTTTTCTTTTGGTGCTCACCATTGGCCACCCAAAGTTACCTCTCATTAAGGAGGTTTCAGAAGTCTCCAAAGCTGGAAATAATTGAAAGTGATTACGTGTGCAAATAGGTTTGAATTTTTTTGTTGTTGTTGTTAGTCAGTGGTGATTTGAGATTTCCTTGGTGATGCTGGAAGGAAGTTTTGAGCAAGTTGGAGTGTCATTGAGGGGCAGGATAGCAGAGTGGAAGATCATGACCTTTGCACTCAAGTACCCATCCTAGCCTGTTGCTAACTTTGTGCACCTGGGCAACTGCTCGTTTCTCACCTGGAAAACCCACTTAGTAAGGTAATTATAAGGGTTAAACAAGGTGGTCCATGTGAAGTACTAAAGAGGGCCTAGCATATACTGCAGCTGTGTAATGCGAACTTACTGCAATGCAGAAACCTTGAAGTAATCTGAGCAGGATGACTGTCTCCCATTTCTTTTCCCCACTTCCTCACTGGTACCTAATTTCTGAAGAAGTGTGGTTTATAACTTTACATGGGAGCTTTTTAGACTACCTCATTTAGCTATCATTGTTGCATAGTTTAGTTCTCCTCTTGAAACATCTCATCCTAAAGCATGGATCTCCCTCAAGTTGTAATTTCAACTCTGGCATCATTTCCAAAATGGTTTGGTTTGTGGGCTTGTATTCCAAGTACTGTAACATCACATGTTTGACCTACCCCATTTCTTTTGAAAATTTGCTCTTGGCTCAGCTCCAGGAGTTTTTATTTCAGGGTTCTCCTGGATACTATACCTCAGGCCCCAAATTCTGTGACTCCCAAATTGGAACTTAGACCCCAAAAAGTCATATCGGGGTGCCAACACATGACTGTTCTAGAATAGCATCGTATTTTTGGAAACACAGTTTTAACAAGAGTGAGTAAGGTACTAAAAATTGGTCCCAATGTAATTATTTCCTCCATAAGGCATGTTGAGTAGTGCTCACTACATAGTGTTTGCAGCCAATAAGCTTCTTTCTTAGGCACCTTTTTTTTTTTTACCTTTTTTTTTTTGTGGTACGCGGGCCTCTCACTGTTGTGGCCTCTCCCGTTGCGGAGCACAGGCTCCGGACGTGCAGGCTCAGTGGCCATGGCTCGCGGGCCTAGCCGCTCTGCGGCATGTGGGATCCTCCCGGACCCGGGCACGAACCCGTGTCCCCTGCATCGGCAGGCGGACTCTCAACCACTGCACCACCGGGGAAGCCCTCTTAGGCACTTTTGTGCTATTAATTTGAGTTATATACTTAGAATGAGTCAAGTCTGTTCTCAAGCCTGTTTATGCCAATTTTACTTGATATTATACCTATGCACTATGGTTAAATGTTATGTAAACTGATGAATTATGAGTATTAAGTAAAGAGTTGTTTCTGTTAAAATAACATTAAATACTTTAGATAAAACTCAAAGGCATGCTGTTAAAAATGCTGTCAGATTAGATGTTTAGTGTTGGAAAATATCACAAATCCAGAAGTGTTCTGTTCTTAGATTGCTTTACATCCTTGCTATACTTTAAATGAACTGGAAATCATAGACAGTATCTTAGTTGCAGCTCATGCAAGAAAAATAGTGTGATAGTCCAGTTGGTGGATTTATACTGAAAGAAAAGTCTTGGTTTTATATCAAAAGTTTGGTAGCAAATATTTTACAACAAATAGGTGGAAGAAAATAAAGATGCTGCATATTGGGCAATAGAAGGGAGAAATTATCCATTGAACAGCCTGTTGATTATAGTCTACAGATTAGTGAATCATTTATCAAAATATTTTATTGGTGAATATTTTTATAATATAAACAGACCCAAAGTGTAAGATACTGCTTATAAAAACAATTACATGAAAAGTAGAGTGCACATCATGAAGATCCCAAGAAACATCACAGCACTGGCCTGCAGCCTTCCATCTGGAGCCTAAAAATTGCCACTTGAGGTTATTGACCAAGCCAAAAATCCTAGAGCACTTAAAAGTATGAATTGTTTGCCTTTACTAGTTTACTATAGCTCACAAAACATGGCATGGATGAACTCTACAAAGAACTTGTTTTTTATGAAATAGTACATTTTCTAAAGAAAACTGAAATACTGAAAGGGCTGTATTCTTTTAGCTATCTCTCCTTTATATCCCAATTTTAAGGACTGTGTAGAGGATGTAAATGCCATGCTTTCCCCAGCAGATATAACCTCTTTGATCTAGTCAGTGATGGGTTAAGGAATTCTGAAATGTTTATAGAATAATACAAGTGAAAGTTTTTGACTTTTATTTTGGAAACAGTTGAAGATAGATAAAAATGTAGGTAGTGCAGAATTATTGAGAGTTATCAACATGATAGATACTATTTATATTATTGGAGTAGAATAGTTTCCAGTTCAGCATATACTGCATCTTGGAGAAAACTGGCCTGAACTTGACAACCACTACAGAAAATCTAAATGTACAAGAAGAAAGTAAAGGACATGGTTTATTAGTTTGCTGATCTCAAATCAAGGGTTCTAGTGACTTTTAGGATGGTGTATAACAGGGTTGAGGGTGACAATTTATAGGAAAATGAAACGGAAGGATGTAGAAATCACACATGCCAAAAGAAGAAAAGATGGAGCTGAATATGAAGAAAAAGATAAAAACAAATCAAGAGGCAAACATTACTCATGTTGTAACCAAAAAAATGCCCCTTTACAGTATACTGGACCACAGCTTGAATTGACAACAATCAGCAATATGGTACATAAACATGGAGGAACTAGATATGAAAATAGTATGCCATCCTCTAACAAATTAATACTAGATTTATTGAATGAATATGTATTTACATTTTGAGGTAAAATGTTTAATATATGAATTCTTTTAAAAATTATTTTTCTTCCTTTAACCATTAAAATTTTAAAAGTTAGCATGTCAACTGTCAACTCTGAATCAAATAGGATTTCTACTGTATTCTTAAATACGCCCTCTGAGTTTCTTTTGCCACTCTTAGCTTGATTCTTCTCAGATTAGATTGAATAATGAGTTGAGGGGACTTCCCTGGTGGCACAGTGGTTAAGGATCCACCTGCCAATGCAGGGGACACGGGTTCAAGCCCTGGTCCAGGAAGATCCCACATGCCGCGGAGCAACTGAGCCCGTGCACCACAACTACTGAAGCCCGTGCACCTAGAGCCTGTGGTCCGCAACAAGAGGAGCCACCGCAATGAGAAGCCCACGCACCGCAACGAAGAGTAGCCCCCGCTCACTGCAACTAGAGAAAGCCCATGCGCAGCAGCGAAGACCCAACGCAGCCAAAGTATAAATAAATAAATTAATTAATTTAAAAAATGAGTTGAAGCTTTATCAGTTGAGAGTTGTGGCATCCAGAGTCAGCAGACTTAGCTTCAGCATCTTCCAAGTGACAGAGTAATGCCTTCATAAGACGAAGAGCAAAGTGACTATTTAGGTGTATAAGTGATTGAAGCTGTGATCACCCACTGCCGTTAGATGGCCTTGGGATGTTTCTTATACCAGTTAATCAAATAAGTACATGCCAATAGATTCGGGAACTGAAAGCTTTCAGGATAGACTCAAAGTTAGCTACATTTGAAAATCTGACTAATGCATCAGCGTAACTGCAGTTACATCGCGTAACTGCAGTTACATCCCATAACTGCAGTTGCACATTCCACAGCTGCAGCTTTGCTCTGATGCCAACAGGTGAGGACAGGATTAGGGGAAATTTTGTGAGCTAATGAAAATTACGGGATTATAAAAATCTATATGCAAGGCTTTTATGTGCTTCTGTTTCATTTACATCTTGTCTTCCCCCCCCCTTTTTTTTCCACCTATCACCCTTTGGCTATTAAAGAGTTGAGGCGGGGATTCCTTGTGGATTGTGTGACCTTCAGAGAAATAAAGCAAAGACAAAAAAGACTTGGTTCTCTGTTCTTACTGCCTATGTGAGTGCCCATCCACTGTTTTCTTTTCACGGTAAACAGGGCATAATATGCATCACATTACTAGCCTTAGAGCTTCAATTAAGTGATTCAGTCACCCTGTTTCGGTCATTATGCAGAATTGACAGAAAGTTTTCCTCTTGCTCCCAGAAATTGCTGATATTCCTTTGGGAGAACTAAAGACACTGTATTAAGAGGAACATTAAGAAACTTGACAAATGAGAACAACAGACAGCAGAAGCCAGCACACGTTCAAAGGAAAGTGACTACAACCTCTGTCATTGCATTTTCAAAAACATCCCCTTATCGGATGATTAATAAAACACTCACATACTGTCTAATGTGTTTTTCTCATGACATGATGTATTCTAGTAGGCACATTTGTGGGTGTAGTGGGCTTTTCTTTTATGAAAGATCTGAATCATAAGATGGAATGTCTAAGGGTTTTTTAAAATGTAATATTGAAATATAACAGTAGTAAAACTATACACTAATAACCCTCATCTTCCCCAGCTTTAGATCAAAATAGCAAGCTACTGCATCGTCGGTAATACAGATATGAATTTAATACAGTTGACAATATGGCCACATCTCTCTTTGAGCTTTGAGGAATGAAGAATACAAAAACAAGCCAATATCAATTATTATTTTCCTATATCCCTGTGCATCCCTTTAACATCAAAATCCGTTGCTAATGTCATGTAACTTCCTGGTCCCTTTTCAAGGTCTTCAGTTTAACCCCACTGTAGTCCCAGACCATCACAATGACACCTGGCCCTCCTTGTTCTAAGGAACTTCTCTACCGGATTAAGCAGTTTGTGGGCTCTTGGTAAATGTTGTTGAACAAAAACATGGTATCCGTTTTCTTACCATTTCTCTCACAGCCAATCTTACCTACCAATCTTGCTCTTCTCTGCCCCTTACTGGCATCTCCAACCATCCTAGTGTCTTGGTTTCATCCAGGCTATTTGGTAGAATTCTGTGATTATCTATGGCAAGAGTGCCCTTTCCAGTACCTTTGGTCTATTACAGGTACTTGACCATTTGCAGTTTTTCAGGCTTTCTTCTGTCCATTCTCCACTCTCTTCTGCAAACACACAGACACCAACACTTTGTCTCCTAATTCCATAGCATGGAGTCAGCAGTAGTATACAACAAGCCCTGGCCTCTTCTCTCTGCTTTTTTTCTATACTCACTGCAAATAATTTATGGTTTCTATGAGAGGGTGACTTGACCTCTAATTTAAGAGAGATTAGACTACCCAATAGGACTACATATCCTATATTTGACATGTTATTTCATAGCCCTTACGACTTTCCTTTCATATTTTTCTAGCAGTCTCAGATGCTTCTTTTCTCTAAAGCTGATTCTTATATTTTGGAAACCCACCCTACTGTTAGTGAAATGCGCTGCTTCCTTGAAATCTTCCATTGTTTTAGTCATATTTCAACTTATTTTGCCCTTGGTTCTGCATTTAATATTTCTCTTCCAATTCTGTTTTCTCAAAGTAGATTGTTAATTAATTGGGTATACATTTGAAAGAGATACTGCCCCTCCTTTATTTTTATTTTATTTTATTTTTTTAAAATTTATTTTCGTCGGCGTTGGGTCTTTGTTGCTGCCTGCGGGCTTTTCTCTAGTTGCAGCGAGCGGTGACTTCTCTTCGTTGCGGCGCACGGGCTTCTCATTGTGGTGGCTTCTCTTGTTGCAGAGCACAGGCTCTAGGTGTGCGGGCTTCAGTAGTTGTGGTATGCGGGCACAGTAATTGTGGCTCACAAGCTTTAGAGCGCAGGCTCAGTCGTTGTGGCACACGGGCTTAGTCGCTCTGCGGCATGTGGGATCCTTCTGGACCAGGGCTTGAATCTGTGTCTCCTGCATTGGCAGGTGGATTCTTAACCACTACGCCACCAGGGAAGTGGCCCCTCCTCTGTTTAAAGAGACACTACCCTTCGTTTGTTTGGTTCAAATGAGAAAAATAGGATAAATGCTTGACTCATTTCTGTTATTTACCCATTTTTAAGATTATGAATTAGTTTCTAACTATTCTCTAAAGGTGGCCAATTAATTTCTTTAAAAAATTATTTTGTCTTGGACTCATGGATTGAAACATACTTGATAAGCTCCAACCTTATTGAAGCTTAAGTTACCCCAGGTTTCGTCAGTGGGAGGCTCTTTAAATTGGCAACTGAATCTTTTTGGCATGACCCTGGTAGACTTTGTTAGCTTTCCTGCTATGTGGGATAACAAAACATTCAGGCTCATTTTATTCGTTTCCTGCCAAAGACCTAGAGTCAGTTATTTCACCAAGAAGCCCTATTTTCTTTTGGTAGGAAATGGTATTCCATCACCATGATCTGGGCACTAGGGAGGTGCATTACTATATTTCACTGTATTATTTCTACAAAATGTCTGCTGGAATTTTGATTGGGATTGTGCTGAATCTATAGATCAATTTGGGGAGAACTAACACCTTAACAATATTGAGTATTTCATTTGTTATATCATTTCACTTATTATGCCTTCTTAAAATTTTCTCCCAATGTTCTGTTGTATACAGACTGCTGTATAGACATTTTTGTTAAAATTTATACCTATGTGTTTCTTGCTCTTTGATGTAATTGATAATGGTTCTTTAAATTTATTTTCCACTTTCCCCCCTTCCTAGTATGTAGAAATACTACTGATTTTTATATATTGATCTTGTATTCTGTAACCATGTTAACACATTTATTCTAGTTGCTTTTTAGAAAAATAGAATCTGTAGGATTTCCTACTTAGATGACAATGTTGTCTCTAAATACAGTTTCATTTATATTTTATAATCTGGATGCCTTTTGTTTGTTTTATTTATTCACTGGCTAAAACCCAACAGTGTACTGTTGAATAGAAGTGGTGAGGGTGGATATCTTTGCCTTGTTCCTGATCATAAGGAGAAAGTATTCATTAGTCTTTTACTGTTAACTGTGCTGCCCATATAAGTTCACATAGATATCCTTTGTCAGATTGGGAAAATTCTCTTCTATTCCTAGTGCATTGAGAGATTTTATCAGGAACGGAGGTTAAATTTTGTCAGACGCTTTCTCTCCAAATACTGAAATGATCACAGGTCTGTCTTTCTTAGTTTGTTAACATGGTGAATACATTGGTTGATATTTGACTATTAACCCAACCTTGCATTTTTGAGGTAAAACTCACTTGGTCATGCTGTGTTACACATTTTGTGTATTGTTGGATATTATATGTTAAAACCTTAGAATTTTTGCAACTATGTTTATGAAGGATGTTTGTTTGCAGTTTTCTTATAATGTCCTTGATCTTTTTGGTATCAGGGTAATGCTGGCTTCATAAAATGTGTTGGGAAGGAACCCTCTTCAAATTTCTAGAATTTGCGTAGCCTTCATAGTAATTCTTTCATAAGTGTTTGGTATAATTCACCAGTGAAAACTATCTGGGCCTGGAGTGTTCTTTGTGGGAAAGAGTTTAACTACAAAATCAAAAAATTTTCATTATCTTTAATAGACATCTTCCTAAGTGAGCTTTGGTAGTTTGTGTCTTTCAAGGAATCTTTCCATTCATTTAGGTTGTTGAATTTATTGGCATAAAGTTGTTTTGTTTTTTATTTTTGTATTTTTTTGTGTGAAGCTGTTGATATTTTTTATTATCCTTTTCCTATCTGTGGGATCTGTAGTGATGTCACCTCTCATTCCTGATATTGATAATGTGTGTTATCTTTCTCCTGGTCAGCATGGTAAGTAGACTTTTTTTTTTGCGTTACGTGGGCCTCTCACTGTTGTGGCCTCTCCTGTTGCGGAGCACAGGCTCCGGACGCGCAGGCTCAGCAGCCATGGCGCACGGGCCCAGCCGCTCCGCGGCATGTGGGATCTTCCCGGACCGGGGCACGAACCGGTGTCCCCTGCATCGGCAGGCAGACTCTCAACCACTGCGCCACCAGGGAAGCCTGGTAAGTAGACTTTTGAGAAAAGATTACGAGGGATAAAAAGTAATTTTATAAATAGTGATAAAGGGGTCAGTGTATCAAGAGGATATAACAATCCTAGATGTTTATGGACCTAATAACAGATCTTCAAGGTACATTAAGCAAAAACTGATAGAAGTGCAGAAGAAATAGACAAATTGACAATCACAGTTTGAGATTTCATCACTTGTCTCAATCATTGATAGAACACTGAGACAAAAAAGTCAGGAAGGACATAGAAGACTTGAGTAACATTATCAACCAAATTTACCTAATTTACATTTGTAGAACATTCCACCCAACAACAGCAAAATAAACTTTATTGTCAGGTATATATGAAGTATTTGCCAAGATAGACCATATTATGATCTATAAAACAAGTCACAATAAATTTAAAAGGATTGGGGACTTCCCTGGCGGTCCAGTGGTTAAGACTTTGCCTTCCAATGCAGGAGGTATGGGTTTGAACCCTGGTAGGGAGCTAAGATCCCACATGCCTCGGGGCCAAATAACCAAAACATAAAACAGAAGCAGTATTGTAACAAACTCAAAGACTTTTAAAAAAAAAGTTAAAAGGATTTAAATTATACAAACTATGCTCTTTGACTTCAATGTAATGAATTTAGAAATCAATAACCAAAAAAAATATGGATAACCCCCAAATGTTTGGACATAAAACAAGATAGTTCTAAGTAAGCCATGCGTCAAAGAAAAAAATCAAAGGGAATTTAGAAAGTATTTGTAACTGAATGAAAATGAAAGCACAAAATCACACAATTTGTGACTACAGCTGAAGCAGTGCTAGAGGAAATTTATGGCGCTAAGTGCCTATTTTAGGAAAGAGGAAAAGTCACAATCCAATGACCTTACCTTAAGAAACTTCTGCCTTCCACCTTAGAAGCTAGGAAAAGAGAGAAACCAAAAGCAAGCACAGGAAAGGAACTAGCAGAAGTCATTGAATAGAAAAGAGAAAAACAGAGAAACAGTGAAACCAAGAACTGGCTTATTGAGAACCTCCCTTCCTCCCCACAAAGAGAATGGAAAACAGTAAAGATCCCTGCTCACATGGAGCTTATGTTACAGTGGAATAAGATTTAATATAATCAAGAAATTAAAATTATGAAGAAAATAAAATGGAGCTGATAGTATACTTTCAGATTAGTGGTCAAAAAGACCTATCTGGGTGCACATAGCATCACATTTTATCTAAGCCATGAATGACAAGAAGGTGCTGTTGGACCAAGATCTGGGGGAAAACCAGGCAAGGCAGAGCTAAAGACTGGTGAAAAGGCCCTGTGGCAGGCAGAATAATGTGAGGAAGAAATACATTTCTATGTTTAAGCCACTGTTACTTGGAATATCTTTTTTTCATTCTTTTGTTCCTACCCTACCCATGAAAATTTATTTTAGATATGTCTCATTTACATAGTATGTAGCTGGATTTTTTAACCTGGTTTGAGAGTTTCTGTCCTTTAAAACTGGCATTTAACTTACTTATATGTATCAAATTATAGACACTTTTAGTCCTATGCCTGCCATCTTATATTTTTTTCCAGTTTACTATGCTTTCTTATTTCATTTTTCCCTTTTCCTTTGTGGAATTTACTACTTTTTCCCTCTACTTTTCCTATTCCATTTTTTATGTTTTGGGAATTATGTATACTTTACATAGTGGTTTTAATTTTTATTTTATTAAATTTTTATTAGAGCACAGTTGATTTACAATGTTGTTAGTTTCTGCTGTACTACAGTGGTTTTTAAATGATCACATTTAAATTTATATTTTTCTTTGCCTCAAATTATCCCATATTTATTACTCATAAATAAAATGAGAATCAACAGATTGCTCACTTTTTCCCAACCCATCGCTTTCTATGTTAAGGTTATCTTGGATTTGAGTTCTAAATTATTATTTTAAAATCAGTTATTTAAACTGAAATACCAGTTTTATTTATTTGCTTAGCACTTTTTTGTCTGCCATACCCTCCTCCTAGTCTTGTGTTCTGGATCTTTAGTGTAATCACATTATATGTTAACTTGATATGGGTAAAGACTCACTTTTGCATCTCTGGAGTTTGGCCTGTAGTAGATACATAGGAAATGTTCATTGAATGATTGAAGGTCTGCTCTTATATATTAGCCCTGTGCTTTGATCTGCTTTCCTCTGTTTTTAGGTTACCTCATTCTTCTTGGTCTAGGTCTTTATATGGTAACAGAACAAGGCTGTCTGCTCCTTGTGTGGTGTACCACAGGTACATCAGACTTGTCAGGAACAGACAGAAGTCAGGACTCAAGGAGATCTCCTGAGAGGAGCCATGTTTGCTCTACCCCTCTGCTTTGACCTGTTTTTGCTCTGCTTTGACCCTCAGTCAATTGCTGAAATTTATTTCCCTAGAAATTTGTATGTATGGTGACACAGAGCATTTTATATGGTTGAGTTAACTGAGGGGTAGGAGCATTAATGGAGGAGCAGCTATGCATTGACTATTTATTTCCCAGATGTGAGAATGGAGGAAACACGCATCTCAGGTATTAGATGTTGGAGGAATCTCCACATGGTATATCTATTTACCTAGTCATACAGTCTGAATATGAGACTCAAGGCAGGATCATTCCATAAAGACTATTCTAAAAAATCCTAGAAGTGTTGGGAAGTTTACCCTAGGCCTACATTTTACATTGATTAAGTTTCATTCTATTACTTAATGGCTTGATATCAGACTAAAAATTTTCCTCTTGTGTTTACACCATTAAGGCATTTATTGGCTATTATCATGGGTCCCTAGCTAGCTCAGTGGTTGTTTAGCCAGACTGTTCATTATTAATTTTTACTTTTATACTCTATCTCTTTAGTTCTGCCCTTGTTACTTCTACATCCCCCCTCCATATCCACAACTGCCTTATGTCTACATAATTTGTCTTTGTTCCAGAAGCTCTTTTAAAAGAACTCAGAGTTCTTTGAGCAATACCTTTTGTTTACCTTTTCCTTAAGAAAACGTACCACCAGAGACCAAGAGCAATGGTGTTGCAGGGGAGGATAAGTTAGGGCAGTGACCGCGAGCCCCGTACAGTCGTGGGGGGTGAGGGGTACAGTAAAGTGAATCCAACCACACCAGAATTGTCCTGCCTACATTTCCTTTCCACCTTTCCTTCCCACCCTCTTCCCAAGTCACTCTGGAGCCCAGCAGAGGACACGGACAGAGTCAGGCATCTTCAGCCTCAGGGAGGAACTGATATATATATATATATATATATATATATATATATATATATATATATATATATATATATATATATATATATATATATATATATATATATATATATATATATATATATATATATATAAAATTTGTTCCTAGTGATCATTAACACTTTCATCACCATTAAGAGGCAACCAAGGAGAAAGAGAGCCAGGTTTAGACTTTTGGAAGGAGGCTGTAGCACTATGGGGTGTGTGTGTGTGTGTGTGTGTGTGTGAAATGCACTTTGCCATAGTTGTGTGTTCAGGCCTGCAATTAATAGCCTGATAGTTGACAGAATTCTTTCTTTCCTCTATGAGATGCTCAGTCTCTGAACTGGACTATGTAAAATATTCAAGCATTTAAAATATATACTCACATGAGATTTCATTTAGACTAGGACTTTATGAATATTCATTTTGAACTGTTTAGCCTCAGGGTGTGAAATAGTAATGTCTTACCTGAGTTTTACATCTAATTTTTCAGTGACACAGAAGAAAATTAAATGTTACCTGCCACCAGGGGCATCATTAGGACGGGCTCTTTAGGTTAAAGCTCTAAAAGAACTCAGTTTCGAATAATATTTTGCTGATTCCCATCATGCGACAGGCAAAATTTATAAAACTATTACCCTTGTTTTTGTTCAACAGTGACCTGTCTCTCCAGATTTGACAAGCAAATAATATTAAAGATCAATTTCTATTGTAGTAAATGTGAGCAATACAAGTTATTTTGTTGTAGGGTTTGTCATGAAGAGTGCATGCCTAGAGATTACAGCACTTATCAATAGAAACTATAAAGAGACTCACTATGATGAATAAGTAATGAAAATAAGTACTCTAAATTGAGTAGGAAAAATTAAGAAATAGTATTGGATTATATTTCTGTTGTGGTATATATTTGTATTTGTATTTTGTTTTTGGTGGTTAGTTGGATAGTTTCAGGTGGGTTTTTCTGAAGGGATGGGATGGAGGATGAGGAGTGGAGGGAAAAAGGCAGCTGAGGGGTAGTTTGTTGTATTTTTTCCATTTTTTCTTGGAAAAAGTACTCATTGAGGAAAATTTAGAAATAATGGATAAATAAAAATAAAACTAAAAATACTTCTGACCCTACCAATAGGAAAACCCACCACTGTAATTTCAGTTTCTTTTAGTTTATTCAGTCTTTTATTCTGTATTAAAAATTCAAATAAGTATATTTTACAAAAGCAGAGTCATACCATACTGTTTCATAATCTGTATTTCAATAATTATGACAGTTTTCTTGACATCATTTTAAATAGCTGCATAGTATTCTATTATATGGATGTATTAATTCATTTAAATCGATATTTTTTATATTTAGGTAGTTTGTAATTTTATGTTGTTATAAATGGCATTTCAGTGAACATCCTGAGACCTTACCTTATAAATAGTATACACTTTTAGTGCCTTAGGTATATATTGTCAAATGGCCCTCCAGAAAGAATATATCAGTTCATGCTCCTGCACCTTCCCTAAAGCCAGGCAATTTCATTACAATATATATATTTGCTAATTTTATAGGGAAAATTTAGTAGCTGATTGTTTCTAATTTTAACTGAGTTAAAATTCCACCTTTATCACATGAAGTATATTTTTAAAGGATAAGTTGAAGAATAAAAGAGCAAAAGAAAATTTTCCTTCCTTTTGTACTGGAAGGAGATAGAATATCTTCAAAAGAAATGATTTTCATTTCAAGGATTAGTAATAATTCCCTAGTTGTAGAAATCATTGCCATGGTAGGGCATCTCTCTTGAGACACATCTTTTTCCATACTCTTTATTACAATTAAGTTCATTGTAATGAGATTTTACCTGTATATAATTCAGCAAATTTACATTTAAAAAGCTGTGGGTTTGTAGATTGATACAATCCCATGAATCTAATGACTGCAAGAGTCTGATTCGGGGTTATAATTAAGAAGCACATAGGTGGCCTTGGACATAGGCTAACCAGGATTAAGTAGACTACTTTCATATTTTGGGTTTAGTCCTAGGTGGGGAGAAGAATGCCAGATAGCATGAAAGGATAGTATTCCAACCAATAGACAGTATTTGTATTCTTCTAGAAGAATTGTTATTATAATAATAAAAATGTATGGGTTGAGATACTCACTAATAAAAGTTCACTAACATGTACATGGATTGACCTCACTAGCTCAGTTTTGAACTCAAAGGGTATATCCATTTATTTTGGCACATTTTTTGGAAGATTAGCTTGAATATTGGGAATTCCAATGAAAAACTGTAGCCTAGAGGCATCCTGCTTGTGTCTGTTTATTTAAATGCTACTGGAAGTCTGCATTTTATCACTCATATTTACTAGATTATGGGAGGTATTTGGCAAAAACAGATTATTCAGTTTATTTATCATTGTTGTTCTAAGACTGCTTAAGATGATCATTGTTTCTCTTACCCCTTACTCACTTGTTGCAATGCTCTTTTGTGGTTCCCCCATCCCAAGGACATTATTGCCAGATTAAATGTACTAAAGGACATGAATTTGCTGCATTATAGACAGGTCATATCCCATCATGCCAAAATCCTATTTGAAATCTTGAGTGGCTGTCCTTCCTGTAGAAATTAGTGGGAATCATTTATCTGCCAATCAAAGCCCATTGTAGTAAAGGTCATTGCCTACCAGTTTCATGTTTAATGATTCATCTACAGTGTTTGTACCCTGAATAGAAAACTCTTGCTCTCTTACCTTCTTGCCTCTTATAAAAGCATCTCTCTCAAACTGGAATGTGCTTTTTCATTTGCACAGAGAATCTTGGAATATAAGGTTTGGGAGAGACTTGCAACATTCATACTCCGATTTTCAAGACTCAGAACATGTATTCCTGGCCCTGATTTCTAGTTGAAATGATTGATTTCCTCTGATTTTCTATGTACTTTATTCATACTCGCTTTAAGACAACATTGATCACATTCAGCCTTATTTTATAGTTGTTTCTGTACTTGTCTTATTCCTCTAATAGATTAAAAATTGCTTGGGATCAGGGACTGCATTTTATTTCCTTATTTTTGAATGCCTTGTAGTACCTAGTACAGTGCTGGGCATACATTATTGATATACTTATCAATAAATGTCTAAATACAGATACATTGAGAAATTGTTGGCATTATTATTCATGTGATTTCAAGGGTATTTAATTATGATAGTAAATTTTGGTGGCATCCAAAACTTGCAAGTTTTGTGCATAGAAACAGACTAACTGTACTGAATCTTTTTAAGAGCAGATTGAAAATTTTAATTTTTTTTAAAACTATGATGTAACTTGAAGTTTAATTAAAAAATAATATGGAGGCAGAATTACCACTCTTATAAAACAGTAATTAAGGCTGACCTGAGAGATGGGAGTGAATGTAAAATGAGTGAATTTTCTATTCACTTAATTTCTTGATTCTGTCAGTGCCTCGTCCTATCATCCTGAAAGGATTTAAACCTAAGGCATTTTTTGGGTTCTCTTTCTTATAGTCAACCAGTCACTCTATTTAATTAATCTTCTTAGAGAACAGCTTATAGATTCATTGCCTCTCCTCTAGCTTAGCCTGTATCACTTTAACAACTGCCTGACCACCTTTTTTTCTCACACATCTCCACACTCAGAGCACTGGAAACACTGTCTCCTTAGAATCATCTGCGAAAATGTCATCAATAAACCCCTACTCCTACATCACTCCTGGCTTCCTGTTGATGAAATTCAAACTGGAGCTTTGCAGTCCATGCTCTGGCTAATCTGGTTCCATTCTACCTGTGCAACCTATCTTGCCTTTTGCAAATGGCATTATTTTTTTTAACTTAGGTGATCATAACTTGGAGGTCTTTCAAATCCACCATTTTTAATCTTTTTATAAGCCATGACTGGTTGGTGCTACATGGAGCAAGTTTCTCTCTTCCTCCTTTTTCTTCAGACTTTGTCTCTCTGGCCAGGTCTTCTTTCCTCCAGAGGAATTCCCTGATGCTACAGCCTCCCCTCTCTGGCCCATTGATTGTCTGGTTTGCCCAGTTGGGCCTTGTTTCCCAGCTGCTGCATAAACCTGGTTTCTCCTACTACACTGAGCACTGGCACACAGTTGGTGCTGGGGTAAATACCAAGTGATATAAAGTGGAAGTCATGATTTGTGTTTCTTTTGTGTTGCTGTGGTGCTTAGTACTGTGCTAGGGAACGTTCAGTGAACATCTGAGAGTCTATCACTTGGGAAAAAGTTATATCTACAATAGGGTATGCTGCCTTTCAGAAATCTTATGATATTTTCATGATAATGTTACCTACTATAATTTTTTCTTTCCCCCCAACTTATAAAACCCTTAAAAAGAACTTTGGATTTTACTGAAACACTTCGATTTTAGAACACGTGATAAATACAATGAAATTTAACATCTTCTTGTGCATGACCAGAGCAGATTTATGCCTAAATCACAGCATAAGTTGGTTGTTGGCTGGAGTTAGGCATTGAATGTGGTGGTCAGGACCACCAGCCCCTGTCTCTTGTATAAATTTAAGCCAACTTGTACAAAATTTCCTTAAAAGCAACCTAAACAACTTGGAAACTGTCTGATTTTACAGGAGTTGCCGATGGGATTTGTGCGTTCTCTGTCCCAGGCTGGTCCTGCCCAGATGACAATGTGCAGTGGCAGTACCTGTGCTCCCACAGAGAGCGATGATAGCCCATTCTCTGAGTAGAAAGATGAAAGGACTAGAGCTTTCTGATGGCTACTTTGAAAACTCTGCTCTCTTGTCCTTCTTGTTTAAAACATTTATTTGTCTAAGTATTATTAAAAACTAATCATTGCAGTTTTCTCGTTTCACATTAAAATGGTTCCTTGCTGTCTAACATCTGATCTAGCTCTGCTTTGTTATTCACGTCTTAGGTTTTGTTTCAGTACAACAGTTAACAGCTAGTAAAGCTCTGTGAACGTCAGGGGATCTGACCATGACAGTAAATGACACATACCATGGAAGAAGGCATCTGCAAGTTTTGAAAAGCCACTGTCATATAAAGAGCTCTGTATTTTCTCCACAAGAGGGCGGGAAAGTCTGGGCTGTAAATATGATTTTTCAAAAAAAAGTCTTTATGGGAAGAAGTGTTTTACTTTACCTTCCATACATACTTGTTAAAATATAAAAATGTTTTCACTTTAAAAATCATCTACTCATGGACCTTTTTTTTATGTTTCCCTTATCTTCTGGTCAGTTACTCTTGAGCTTTCCCTCCTCTAGATTCTCATCTTAGGTTCTAATTGCTGGACTAAGTGTTCTCAGGCTACTGTTATCAGTAACCAAAGCAGCTCCTTTTCATTGACTTGTGATTTTAGACGTTTAATAACACATGTTGGAAAGGAGAAGACCAACGTTTCACTAGCTGTTTCTGCCAATGAGAAAATAACACCCATGTCAAAGGAAAACAGAAACCACATAACAGGTTTGAGGCCAGTCCTGAACATCCATACGCATTCATACATTCTCCTGCTCACGTTAAGTTTTATTCTTCATTGATTCCCACTGGCTGCCACCCCACAACCACTTTCGTCCTTCTTGTTCTGAAAGATTTAAATTACAGGCCGTGCTACAAAAACCATCTAAACCTGACATCAACAACTAAATGCTTCTCTTCTGGCGATCACAACAGGGTTGGCCTATCATGTTAGGTCCCACTGCGCTGGGATAACAACAGGATATGCCATGAAGGAGGAGACGTTTGACAAATTCAGTTTATTTTCATAAACATATACTTTGGGAAATATTTGTAGGATTCACATTTGGGGGTTGAATGCTCCTTGAATATCCACTGCCAATTGAACATTTTTTCCTTCTTTCTGTTTTTCTTTATTATTTTTTTTAAAAGCTCATTGACTATTTGAAAGATAAATTGTGTAAACCAATAAGGCATTAAAGACTCATTTTTTTGTTTACGGCCGATAGTGATACCCCCCCTGTAGGGCATGAAATTAAAATGTGTGCACAGAACCAAATGATTGCTGCAGTACCATGTTTTTAGCGGCAGTTGTTTTCTTGAAGCAGTTAGTGCTGCTAAAAGGAAGTGAAGTGAAACAATCCAGGTGACAAAAGATTGATTCAAAGAGGATGTTTATATAGAAAAATTATTGACAGCTACAGACATAATCAATTGGCATAGCTTGGTGATAGGCATGGCAAGAAGATGTGAGAAAGATATCAGAAGTAACGTGGGGACTTTTTTTGCTTGTGAGATGCAAGTGTAACTAATATCACTCACTTGCGTACCACAAGTATAAGCAACGTGGCCACCCACATGCTCTGTTTTTTTTGCAGTATGGCTGCCCAGAAATCCCAAGTCATTTGGCACCCCTTCCTTTAAGTACCATGGCAGTTTGCAGCCCTACGAAAGGTTTACTTGAAAAATCCCTTATTGTTTCACTCCTCATTATAGATACAGATGGCCACATGGGTTTGGGAAAAAAAAAAAAATTAAACTGTAGAACATGTAGCAGTCCTAAAAGTTCATTTCAATCCTGTGAATGCCTTATGTCTTTTTTCATAGCTTGTCTTCTTTTCAGAACACAGACAGTGGGAGTTAACTATTTTTCTTTAGAAGTAGTATAATGGGCGGGCTGTGTGTGTATCTATATTTTATATATATATATATATATAAATAAATGTAATCATTTTTCTTTTACATTATAACTCATTTTTGCCTGACTCTAATGTAGTTAGTCTTGGATGAGTGAGTGATATCACAGTAATTCTGGCTTCCTTCCAGCAGGCAGCCCTTTGCAGAGGGAAAAATGACAAAGTTGACTAAGAATTCTGTAGCACAATGTGAAGAGGAATGTACTAAACAGACTTTACCCAAAGGAAACATGAGGAAAACATCTTATTATAAGATACATATTTAATATGTTTTTCATATTTGGAAAGAGAAGTTAATGTCTGGGAATGTCCTTTGATTCCCTGGCCAGGATTTTTGTTACTCTATGTACCTCTCCCCCACCCCCAAGTCTTTCGATTAGAAATGATTTATTTACAGAGAAAAGAACAGTACTTTGATATGTTATACCAATGTTAAACATTTATGGGGTTTAAAAATATTTATGAATGTGTAAGTTATTAAAGCAAGTGTGCTTTAGGTTACCTTGTGATCAGGTAGTATGAATACAGAAACAGGAATTTTTATGAGAGAAAAAGACAGAAAATATGTATGAGTAGATTTGTAAAGTTTAATAATCTTAAGGTATCTGAATGTGTCTATTTTGTATATAATTTAAAATATATACAATAATCTTGTGTAATATAGATTTAATATATATGTACATTTGTAGAGTCATATGATAAATTATAATGTTAAAGCTCCAGAAAAATTTCCTTATAACTCTTTATTTCTACTCATTCAAAAATATAATGAAAAATTTTTTTCAATAAACCTCCACAGTTTGCTCTTCATTTAAAAAAAATAATTTGGAGGAATACTGTACTGCATTTTTGGGCGTTAATTTTAGAGGAAGAGAATTTTTATTTGCTCTGTTAGATTATTCAGGCCTTATGTTAGTTCATAAGAAAAATGTTAAATAGATTTACATAAAATTGCATATACAAGTAGGATACAAAGAGAGAGGCCGTGGAATATTTCAAGTGAACCTAAAAGTAAAAGTTGATATCTTAACTCCATTTTTCTAAAAGCATCTATTTATCCTTAAAAGGATGTACTAGACAGACTTTACCCAAAGGAAACACGAGGAAAACATCTTATTATAAGATACATATTTACTATGTTTTAAGGGCATATTAAATATGCCTTTAAAAGGATAAATGCCCTTCTAGCAAAGTTAATGGCACACCTCTCACAAATAAAGCAAGGTCCTCTTGTTTTTTCTTTTCAGTTTTTCAAGGAAATCAAAGACCCCCAAATTTATTACTCCGAAATAATAAGGTTTTAAATCTTTCTTAGTTTCCTCTTTGCATCTGAGATTTGTAAGCATTAAATGACACACACAGAAAACCACACACAAAACCCTGGTCTTTATATGCTGATCAAAACAGGCTAGGGAGGTAATGAGACCAACCTAAGCATGTTGAAGAGATGCCATCGTCCTGCTTCCCCTTCTCTCAATGTCCAGTCCCCTTTTGTGGCTTTGTAGCCAACCAGGGCCCCCCAAAATTAAAGCCTCACAGATCTCCTTGCACCATGGGAGAGTTGGAGCCGTTCCCAGTGCAGCTAAGCTTTGTTAGGTACTTCATTATAATTTTGCCACTTTAAATTCTTTCTACCTATTGGTAATTGTTGAACCCTATATTGAATTTCCATACATGCCTACAACTGTTGTGATTACTTAGTTTAAGTAGAAAATGAATATTTTTATCTTAATCCATTACTAGGGGTGGGAGATGAGGCAGGGAGGACCCATTATAAAACCTATAGTTTTCTGCCTTGCTTGGATGTAGTAGCTGTGGCTTATAAATTTTAATTATAGTGAAAATAAGTAGGACATGCAAGGTAGATTTTTTTAATTAAAATTTTAACTATGTAAAGAATCACTTGATCATTTAGTATGTCAAAGAGTTGTGGAAATCTGTTTGTATAAAATTTACCCATTTCTTTTTACTAAACCTTGCATTTTATATCTGTATAGCCATTTTTTTTTTTTTTTTTTTTTTTTTTTTTTTAGAGGTACGCGGGCCTCTCACTATTGTGGCCTTTCCCGCCGCGGAGCCAACAGGCTCCGGACGCGCAGGCTCAGTGGCCATGGCCCACGCGCAGCCGCTCCGCGGCATGTGGGATCCTCCCGGACCGGGGCACGAACCCGCGTCCCCCGCATCGGCAGGCGGACTCTCAACCACTGCGCCACCAGGGAAGCCCTGTATAGCCATTTTTGTTTTTTGTTTGTTTTGTTTTGTTTTTTGTTTTTTGCGGTATGCGGGCCTCTCACTGTTGTGGCCTCTCCTGTTGCGGAGCACAGCCTCCGGACGCGCAGGCTCAGTGGCCATGGCTCACGGGCCCAGCCGCTCAGCGGCATGTGGGATCTTCCCGGACCGGGGCACGAACCCGCGTCCCCTGCATCGGTAGGCGGACTCTCAACGACTGCGCCACCAGGGAAGCCCTGTATAGCCATTTTTGATTGTAGTTGATGACTATCAAGACCTTGAGGATTTTTATACTCAGTGTTAACTGTGGTTCTGCCACCTGAGGAAGTAGAAAATAAAGATTGAGACTAGTTAAATTGTTGAAATGGAAACTACATGTAAGAACTATCTTTATGAAAATGTTATGCAGATGTGTTTTTTTTTTTTCCTGTAAACAAAGATGCCATGGGTTGTACCCTTCATTGAAGCACAGGTTTCACAGTGTTGGGGGAAAAGGCAAAAGGTTAGAACTACCAACAAAGTGCTCAACTTTGAGCATCAAATTTAAGTTTTGGGGGGAAGTTGCAGTAAGACAGTAGTCTTGAGAGTCTGGCTTGTCAAGAGAGAAAGAGGGACTTCTGTTTTCCAAAGCTCGTTTTGCATTATCCAGAGACAATAAGCAAGGGCTTAAATAAGGCCAAGTCTGCAAAGATGGGGAAACCTACTGGGCCCCAACAGTGCCAGAAGAGATCACAAGTTCTATCAGCTGAGGACTTCAGCAGGGGACACTGCAGGGTGACCAAGAGGGAAAGAGGCATCTCTCTGGAGGCTACAGGGCAGTGAGGACCTAGAGGACAGCTCAGGGTCCAGCTCTTGAACCCCAAATGTTGTAAAAAAAAAAAAATAGTACAAAGAGCTCCTGTATATCCTTTACTCAGAACCACCAATTTACAACTTAAGCTTTAGCAGTCTCTCTCATATAATTATATATAATATGAGAATTTATTATATCATTAAATATTGTTTATATTAAAAATTAGTTTTTGAACCATTTGAGAGTAGCTTGCATAAATCATGCCTTTTTACCCCTCAGTCTTTCTGTGTGTATTTTTTAAGAACAAGGATATTCTGTTACATAACCATATCAAATTCAGAAAGTTTAACATTGATAGAGCACTTCTATATAGTCTACAGTACATACTGCAATTTCATCCTTTCTCCTAATGATGTTCTTTTAAAGCAGTTTTTCTACTCCAGCATTCAGTCCAGGTTTACCTTTTGAATTTAGTTGTCCTGCGAGATGGAATTATCTTTAACTGACAATTTCTAGTCCAGTTTCTCACTCTACACACCCAACCTCCGTCTACCAGAATAGGAGCTACAGGGCAAGTTTTATATTTCTTAGTTTAGCATATTTATCTGTAACGCATGTTTATTGTGCTACATATATCGCCTGTGTACCTATTACTGTTTCCAAATGCTTCCAAATGAGACCTCTGTGTGGAGCTGAGAGATTTCAACTTTATCCTGCATAAAGTCTCCATCAAGTAGGCTTTCAGCCCAGTGACGATGGGATTGCTCTCACTTCTGTAGCCTTGGAGGGTGTTCTAATGAAGTAAGAAGAAAGTCAGGGTCATATGTTTCAAAATAACCATAGCTATATTTTATTATGTGCACTAGGCACTTAATATTCACACTCCTATTTGATCTTCAAGTCCATGGTGTAGGTTAAAATCCTTCATGAATCATAAGGCCAGTGTTCTCTATCCCTTGTCTCACTTCCCACCACTCTATTGATTCCCCACCCACACAGACCTTCAAGTTTCTCATGAGAGTCATGATCATTTCCATCCCAGGGTGTATACAAATACTCTTCTTTTTGCCTGGAACATTTTTCTCAGTATTTTTTTTTGAAGAAGCTTAGCTGTGACGGGAAGATGAGACATAAAAGGGTCTAGGGAGAGTTTTGTGTGTGGTTCTTGTTTCTGATGCTGTGTATATTTTAATGACAGTCACATATTTATCTTAGAAGCTGAAGGGAGAGAGTCAAAGGAGAGAGGATGAAGATACAGAGGAAGGCAATTGATGGAGGGAGATTCCTGAAGAGGGTGGAATGAGAAATGGGATGCAAGTGAAGAGATGAACTTTGTACAGCTAGGAAAATTCAATGGTAAATGGGCCAGAAGTTGAGGGAGTTTGGCTTTGTTAGTCTCCTATTTTTCACTGTGAAATGGGAGGCCAAGTCATTTGCTTGGATGCTCAGAGTGAGGAGGCTAGAGGAGAAAGGGAGGATGGAGGGTGAGAGTAGACAGTAGGACCAACTCATAAACTGAGGAACCTGGGGACAGAGTTACCTGTGCCCTTGTTCTTATGCTGGAGCTCTGGAAAGCAATATGATTTTAGATGCCTTTTGGATGTAGCGTAGTGTGGGAGCAAAAGAAATGTAGGTATCGGAGAGAGCCTCACAGAGTCCTGACCTATAGGGGGAAATATAGTTTTCCTATGTGGTTAGAGTGGCACAGATAAAAACACAAGGGGCTTATGGGAATGAGGAGGAAGCCGAAGTGACTTGTGAGAGACAACCAGATGGCATCAAGAGCATTTTAGAGAACACCAGCCTGATGGATAAAACCGATGACCCAATTGTTCTTCCCCATGCCTCAATTCTAAGACCCCTAATGGAAGATGATAAAAATCTGAGCGACATGGAAAGGTTGTCTTCTGAACCTGCATACCCTAAGAAAATATAATTGGCTTGTAAATACAGTAACATAAAAAAAAGTCTTAGGGCTTCCCTGGTGGCGCAGTGGTTGAGAGTCCACCTGCCGATGCGGGGGACACAGGTTCGTGCCCCAGTCTGGGAAGATCCCACATGCCGCAGAGCGGCTGGGCCCGTGAGCCATGGCCACTGAGCCTGCACGTCCGGAGCCTGTGCTCTGCAACGGGAGAGGCCACAACAGTGAGAGGCCCACGTACCGCAAAAAAAAAAAAAAAAAAAAAAAAAAGTCTTATAAGACAAACCCTAGTTCAGCTATCTTGTAAATGGGAGACACTTCTAAATGTTAGTGTTACAAGGACTGAAATTGTTGAGTTATTTCCACTGAGAATTGGAACTGAAAGAGATGTGCAATGATAGAAATGGAAATCTTTCTCTTATGAGCCTTTGGAATATAGACCTTTTTACTATCCAATAATTTTCTGCCTGAAGCAATGACATTTCTAATTAATAATAATATTCTATAAGAAGTATGATTAAGGGGCTTCCCTGGTGGCGCAGTGGTTGAGAGTCTGCCTGTCAATGCAGGGGACACGGGTTCGAGCCCTGGTCTGGGAAGATCCCACATGCTGCGGAGCAACTGGGCCCGTGAGCCACAACTACTGAGCCTGCGCGTCTGGAGCCTGTGCTCCGCAACAGGAGGGACCGCGATAGTGAGAGGCCCGCGCACTGCGATGAAGAGTGGCCCCCGCTTGCCGCAACTAGAAAAAGCCCTCGCACACAAACGAAGACCCAACACAGCCCAAAATAAATAATTAAAAAAAAAAAAAAGTATGATTAATCTGAGAGGTCATTATGAACAAGTAAATTAAAAAACCAACCTAAATCCCCTTGGTCTGATTTAAGATAAAATAAACCTGAATTTCTTATCCAGAGAGGTTTTTTTTTTCCTTGTGATATAACTTGAGGGTATATTCTATTTCTTTGATTCTTTGGTGTGTGTTCTTTATCTGATTAACTTAAAGGAGACTTTTTTATAAGTAACACCTATTCAGTTGCCCCTTAATTTAATTACAGTTTTGTGTAAGCTATTTGCATGTGCATATTTTTGCAGAATATATCAGTTACATAATATCTTTCTGTTGTTAGTTTCGTATGGGGCAAAGCTGTTAATATTTTACTAATAGAAACAAAGTTTTGAGAGAAATAGACAGAGAAGGACCCCATGGAATATTTCAGCATAAATCCTAATGCTTCAAACTTTGCCTGATTCCTGAGCTGGAGAAGTGGCAGTAGCACTGTTTAATAAGTTCAGTGATGGAAAACAACATAAATGGTCTTGATTACTTAAAGGGCATGATTTTAAGCAAGTCCAGAAATTTTAAGAGTTGTTGTTCCTTGAATTTTTAATTCATCAGTGGGGAGATTTTTAATAAACTTCCCCTTGCCAGCCAGTGGAATGTAGCCATTAAAATCGAGGTTGGGGAACTACTTGGTTTCAGGTTTCAGTTTTGCCACTAACTAGCTGTGAGATCTTGGACAAGTTGGTTAATGCCTCAGGCCTCAGTGTCTTCATCTATAAAATGGGGAAGTCACCAGTTTGCTAGGCAGAACCTCCTCATTTGTGTGCCTCTCCCACAAAAGGTCTGAGTGTTGATCTTCTTGGCTCTGTCACCTCAGGCCTCCAGCAGGGGGACAAGCTTCATGGGTTTCTATACATGCTGAGTAGTGGGAAAGTTAAGGAGGCAAAGCCAGTTGTGAGAATTAAAAGTGTATGATGAAAGTAAAGCCTTTAGCTCTGTCTGGGACCTCATGATTGTTCAATAAAAGCCAACATGTATTATTACTTATTGCAGTTGAACATTCATTAGATTTTCAGATTATATATGTTATTTTTAGAGGTTATCTTTTAGTCAGTTGTCTTTCACCTGGAATTTTAGTGTTATAAAGATTTATCTATCAGCTGAAATTTGGAGCCATATGGTGGCTACCTGAATTTCCTAATAGTACTTGGACATATATATATATAACATTTTACATTTTGCAAAACATTTCTCACATCATTATTTTAGTATGTGATCAGTACTAATTATGACCAATTTTAATATTTGATTTTGCCTAACTGATTATCTCTGGGTATCAGTCATAGACCAAATTTTGAAAGTTCAAGAAAATGCTACTCATGTGTGCCCACACACCTTATCTATAGATTATTTCAGTAAAACACACACACTGCTTAGATAGTAGTACTCATAAATGTTGATGGAGTTGTAACAATTTATACTGTTGTGTAATAAAACCATTGAGTGGCATTGGGAATACTTCCTGTAACTAAAATAGGGGTGAAAATGTAGTAAACAAAAATGACAGAAACATCTCGTAATGTAGGTAATATGAGGGAAGTTTTAAAGTGTCATTGGAAAATGAAGAAAAAATTTCTGGGATGCCAAGAATTTAAAGATACAAATTTGAAATGAAAATATATTTTAAACTAAACTAAATATGTTGTCAAGTGGAAATTGTTTAGAGGACAGTAGGACAAAGTAAAAACTCAATGAAGTGTATGCTCTTAAAGTACATTGTAATTGATAGTCAACCATCATCTCCATGATGGTTTTCATGCACTTCAAATATTTATCTGTTCTTAAAGAGCGCATGCATTCAATTGAAGTGCTCTTAATATAAACATTGTGGGCACATATAGGCGTCTTGATCTTAAGGGTAATCAGCTGTAATTAAGACTCTTCCCAGATGAATACAGGGAGCCCAGAGAAAAGTGGCTTCTTCAAAGTCACACAGCTCATTCATGATAGACGAGTCAGGACTAGAGCCCGTGGAACTGTAACGTATTTCCACTAATGAGTTCTCTGTGGGTGATTTCAGGAGCCCTTGAGAAAGTCAGATACCTCCTAATCCGGCTAATTGATTCTCTAATTTCTGTAATCAGAGATTCATACCTCTTCAGTTTTTCAATGCTTGGTGTAGTGCGAGTAGCTCAGGCTTTAAGTCAGGTAGCTTTGGGTTCAAAATATACTGCTGCCACACTCTGCAACTCCAGTGGATACAATTACAAGGTAGTTTATATGCACAGGTAAACACGGGGCACAGAAGGGGTCAGTCTTGCACACACCTTAATTCTTCAGGAGTAGTATCAGATGCAGTTTTTGATTTTGACAGCTGATAGAATAAAATTTTTCCATAGGGAGGACCATGTGTGAAAAACTCTTCTGTTCAGGGACACATATGTGCCTGTCCCACATATGCTTTAATTAAGTCTCATAAGTACACATAACAAAAATCACGTTAATTCAGACACCACTATTTTGGAGTTTCTGGTAATGGTGATGAGAGCTAGAGTGCTGTCTCCCATCTTCTCTGTCACTCTACTTTGGGAGGTGCCAGCCTTACACTCCTATTCAGGATCCTGGTTGGAGGCCTGGTTACCTCTGTTAACGTGGTGATCAGCTAATGAAGCTTAAAAAGGTTACTGAAGAAGAGGTTATAGGTATGGCCTCTGTCATCACCCCTAGGGCAAGAATGAGGAAAGGCTACTCCTCTACACAAGAAGAGCATCCCATTCCAGTTCTGCTCCCCATTTGTGAGGTTGGTGAGAACTTGCTGAGACTCTTCTAGAACCTCTTTTATTGTCCCTCAGTTTGCAGAACTGCTGTGATCTGAATCTGGGTCCTGGAGACTGGGGATAAGTGGGATAGATTGGATTTGGATTTTACTTTTGGAATGTTTATGGCCTACTAAGCAAATTATTAGCACCATAAAATTGCAAGTCTCTTCCAAATTAAGAAAATGAATTGTTTTCAGACAGTTTTAGAAGAATCATTTACATATGGACAGGATACTCAAGGTGTGACACAAGCTTGTATTATTTAAGTGAGGACTTGTATTACTTAAGTTAGTAGTCTAATTTAGTGGGTGTCTGTAGTTGATGTAACAGTCCCCCAGTGAATCACACCTTTCTGCTCCACACCTGCTTTGTTAGTGTGATGTTGTTGTTCTTGCCATCAAGAAATGGAGTCTCTTTCTCTACTCCCTTGAATCTGGGCTGGCTTTGTGACCTGCTTTGACAGATAGGATGTGATGGAACTGATATTTTAGACTTCTAAGCCCAAGTCCCATAACTTCTGTTTCCATAGAGGGGGAACATAGCTGTTAGGTAAAGGATTCCAGACTATCCTGCTGGAGATAGAGTCCCCGTGGAGCGGCTCCAGCTGAGCACCAAGGCCACAGTCAGTGAGTCAGACAGTCTTTTTTTTTTTTTAGTAGATTGTTATTGGACTATAATGGCTTCACAATATTGTGTTAGTTTTTGTTGTACAACAAAGCGAATTAGCCATATGCATACACATGTCCCCATATCCCGTCCCTCTTAAGCCTCCCCCCCATCCTCCCTATCCCACCCCTCTAGGTGGTTGCAAGGCACTAAGCCAATCTCCCTGTGCTATGCTGCTGCTTCCCACCAGCCAACTATTTTACATTCGGTAGTGTATATATGTCGATGCTACTCTCACTTCGCCCCAGCTTCACCCTCCCACCCCATGTCCTCAAGTCCATTCTCTATGTCTACCTCTTTTTTCCTGCCCTGCAACCTGGTTCATCAGTACCATTTTTTTTTTTTTAGATTCAGTCCCAGCCAAGTCACTGCTCTGCCGAGTCCTACCCAAATTCTTGACCCACAAATTTGTGAGCAAATAAAATCGTTGTTCTTTTAAGCCAGTAAACTTTGGAGTGGTTAGTATGCAGCAATAATGATTAATTACAATTGAGCTGCGAATCAAAATCATCATGGGAGCCTTTATAAAAAGCAGATTCCTAGGTCCCATCTCCAGAGATTCTGATTTAGAAGGTCCAGTGGGGAGAGGGTTATCCCAAACCTCTATAATTCCTCCATGCAACTTTAATTTGGAAAAATTTCAAATCAATAGAGAAGTTGAAAAAATAGCACAGAAAGCACCCAACTACTCCTAGATCTACCGATTATTAATATTTTGCCGCATTTGTTTTATCTATCAGTCCTTTTCGTATATCTTTTTTTCTAAAATCGTTTGAAAGTAGTTGCAAATGTCATTTATTTCATCCCTAAATACTTCAGCATTTACTGCCTAGGAAAAGAACACTTCATTGCATGACTGCATTATCATTCTCACATCTAAGAAAATTAACATTGATTCAATAAAATCATTTAATATAGTCTATATTCAGATTTCTTAAATTTGGAAATATGCTTTATAGATGAAAAAAATCAAAATCAAAGAAACGCCACTTCTTATATTCTGGATCAAATCTCCTTTTGCCTTCTTAAAGCTTCACTTCTTTGCATCATCAATTTCTGCCTCTCTACAGAATTGTTACTATCAGCAAATGAACACATGCTCTGCCATCTCCTTTCCCATAACTTCTTATCTCCTCACTCCCCAACTTGGCTAAGGCCTCATCTCTATGTTGCCTTTTACAACAAAATTTAAATCATAAAAGTTGCTGACACTAGCTGATTGTGCTTCCTTACATCTCATTATCTTCTCAAAACAGTCATAGGTGTTCTGTTCACTCAACTGCACAGAAAGTCTCTTTTTAAGGTCACCAAAAATCTTAATGATTTTCAATCCAATGGTTACTTCTATGTCCTCATATTTCTTGACCTTTCAAAATTTTTTTTCCCATAGTGAACCACTCCCTTCTTCTTGAAACACTGTCCTTTTGGCTTTTGTGACATCACACTGTCCTGGTTTCCTTCCTATCTTGGTGGCTGCAGCTTCATGGTCTCTTTTGCTGACCTTGTTAACCTTTCTGCCTGACCTCTAGTGTGGGAGATCCTCAGGGATCTCTCATCTATTGACAGTCCCTCCCACTACCACCCCTGCCCCAAGCCCTGTCATCTCACTCAGCCCCAGGACTTTGCATCTATATACTGAGAGATTCCCAAATTCATATCCAGCCCTGACCTCTTTTCTCAGTTGATCTCATATAACCAGCTGCCTACTTGTTAACTCTACTTTGATGTCTAAGAGGTGTCTCAAACCTAACATTCTCCAAACTATTTTGATTCCCCTCCCCTGCCTTGCTTCTGCCCCAAGTCTTGCCCATCCCAGTTTCTTTATTTACCCAGTCCCTCAAGCAAAGCCCAAGAATAAACTTGATCTATTTTCCTTACCCTGCACAGCTAACCCATTCACAAAACCTTCCAACTCCACCCCTAAAAGGGACCCTGGGAATGCTCAACTTTTCTCACCTGCTCCAAGTCACCATTATTTCCAGTATAGATCACTGCAAGAGCCTTCGAGCTAGCCTCTCTGATTCCTTTTTTGCTCCCTGATCTACTTCCCCAATGATCTGTTGTCACTTCTGCTTAAAACCTGCAAAATTTCTTCTGTTACACTAAAACAAAATTCTTACCCAGCCTATAAGTCTTATGTAATCTGACCCTGCTTGCCTGCATCTGCAATTTCATCTTGCTCACCATGACAAAGCTGTCTTGGCCTTCTCTATGTTCCTTGAAACTGCCCTATTTTCTTCACAGTGCTTATGTATTCTTATAGTACTTATTTGTTGTAGTTCTCCATTTGTCATCTCTAAGTTTAGGAGTTTGGATTCTTAAATGGTCACTGTTATGTCTCCAGTGTTTAGAACAATGTCTGGCACCTATTAGGTAGTAAATAACTGTTGAAATGATGAACGAATTGGTGAATGATACCAGCATTAGAAATCAGGCATTCATCCTACGCTTCTTTCATGCTCTGGCTTTCTACTTCTAATCAATAGCCAAGTCCTGCAGGTTTTGTATTCATGATTTTTCCAAAATCTGTCCCCTTTTCCCCAACTCTACTACTACTGCCTTGGTTTATTTCATCAGTGCCTAGGTGGTTTCTAAGCCTCTGGTCAAGGACTGATGCCTGCATACAACTTTTTCTCTTCCTACAGGAGAAACCAATCAACTACTCTTTGTGCTACCATGATATCCCTACTTCTGCCATAGGACCTCAGAGGGTTTGTCATGCTTACCTTTTACTGTGTTCATCTCCTTTTACTATACTGTAATCCCTCTGGAGACAGGGACCACATCTTTCTGGTTTTTCACTCCTAACACCTAGCACAGTGCCTGGCATATAGTAGGTATCCACTAAATGTTTGAAAGAAAATGAGTAAATGCAAATGAATGAGGCTGGCCAAGTGGGGCCATTTAAAAACAGCTACAATAAAACACCTAAAATTTAGATGTAAAGATAATGATGTTTAACTTGTGAACTTAAAATTTTAAAATCAAGTTCACCTATTATAATTAAGCCTTATTAATGAGTAATGATTGATAAACTTGCTTTTGACAGTACCAAGCTCTACATACCAATATCTTCAGTTCTAGCTCTTAATGTTTTCTTGAGATAATTTTATATGTGAAAATAAAAAAAGCAGTAATCACCATGTTTTTCTTAGAGATATAAAAATAACTTAGGGTAAAGAACCCCATGATATATACAAGTTTGAGAAAATCTATTTTTTTCCCCTTCGTATCTTTTGGTGTCTTTTAAATATGCTTCATATATCTAAAATAATTTAGGAAAACTATGAATAAAATTATTCACACTTCCTAGGACCCTAATCTAACCTTGGGTGATTTGACTTTTCATTCTTACTTTTGCTTCAGTACTCCATGTGCATCTTTTGTGTTTCTAAATATTGAAATCAGAATATGTAAGTCCATATTGGTTACTGGGAAACTGTAACTTTGTAGTATTTCCAGAAAATGAATATACAGTATATTTTGCATGTAATTTTTATCTCCTTCCATCAAGTGTAACAATATGTTGAATTTGCCGTGGGCCTTTAAAGCTTCGATGTTGTGAAAGAGCTCTGCATGAAATTTTAAAGAGACTGGACCTTTCATCTGCACAGCAGCAGGGCACCTCGCTATAGGGACAAAAAAGGGAGAGAGAGAGAGAGAGAGAACATTTCTGAAGCAATAGCAAAAAATAACAGCAGAAGCAATTATTTCATCAAAGATTGACTTTTTTATTCCATATATATATATATAATTTTTTTTTCTTCAGATTTCTTAGCTGGAGATTGTCTGCCTTATTGCCTTCATCTCCTGGTATATGTTTAATTTGCAGGTTTCACATGGTCAAAGTGGGCATAAATTCATAAATGAAAAATGTTTATTTTAGGAGGTGGTGTTATTGATAATAGTATTTAAATATATTTTCAGGAGATATGCAAGTTGGGAATGATGCAAAGAACTAAATTTGGCATTCCCTGAGGTTCTTAGTCTGTTTATCTGCTTGGGGATGTGAGTGATAAAGATATGTTTTCTTCCTGACTTTGTTTTTTCTCTTTTTCTCCCATAAACATTAGCACAGACTTTGACTACCCTGGGAGGGTAAGAGAATTTTCTCCATCTCTGTGGCTAATATTGACATACTTTTATTTGGGTTGGGGCTGGGCACCCCTGGCTGTGGGGTGCATTAGTACTAGTTCTTGCAGCATGGACATTATTTTACTGGCAGTGAGGATAACCAAATATGGGCCGCCATTTTCTTTTACTGTGACCCTGAGATTGCATCAAAATGAAATGCCTGGGCTTCCCTATGGGCAGGATCTGAACTTCTCACTCAAATGAAGCTTGGTAGTCTTCCAGAGAGCTTTCCGCATTTTTGGAGTTGGAAGAATCATGTTTCATTCTGGGTATTAAACTTGGTAGTATTTTCCTTCCCTGTTCTGCTATTTAGTCTTGAATGACTTGCTCTAACTTCTCTGTTTCCATTTTCTTTATCTTCTCTAGGCTGTTGAGGGGATTAATAAAATACTTGAGCTTTGAGGTCTTTGGAGGAGGCCCTCTCTCCCCATATTACACACATATTACACACACACACACACACACACACACACACACACATATATATTTGTCCGGATGTGCAGGCTCATCGGCCATGGCTCATGGGCCCCGCCGCTCTGCGGCATGTGGGATCTTCCCGGACCGGGGCACGAACTCGTATCCCCTGCATCGGAAGGCGGACTCTCAACCACTGCACCACCAGGGAGGCCCTATATATATAGATATAGATATAGATATATATTTTTTAACAAACTGACTACAAACTTAGTGGCTTAAAATACATTTATTCTTTTTTGATTCTTGAAGTCAAAAGTCTGAAATGAGTCTCATGGAGCTAAAGGTGTTCATGGAGCTGTGTTCCCTCTGGAGGCTCAAGGGGGAGAATTTGTTTCCTTGTCTTTTCCAGCTTATGGAAAAAGACTACATTCTTTGGCTCATGGCCCCTTCTTCCATCCTCAAAGTGCATCACTCCAACCTCAGCTTCTATCATCCTATTTCCTTCTCTAGACCCTTAACTTAATCACATATGCAAAGTTCCCATTAGCACGTAAGGTGACAGACATATTCACAGGTTTTAGGAATTAAGGCATGGACATCTTTGTTGGGGAGGTGTTATCCAGCCTACCACCCCTTCATTGAACTACTTAAAATTTTTGTAATCCTTATCCTGTTTCTTTCAATTCGTGGGTGCACACTTTATCCCATTTTCAACTGGCGATGATTGTGAACTTCTTAAATGGACAAGAGAGAAGTTTTGTTGATGTCCTCTCCAAAGTAGCTCCTAAGAGTCAAGCAGTGATAAGCTTCAGAGGAGTAAACTTCTTTCTGGGATGACTCCCTAAGTATTGGAAGCTGTTTTATCTGTATCTTCAAGAGGCTTGTGGACTCTGCCCTTTGCTGTGCACCTGAAACTATCACAACATACTTAATTGGCTATACTCCAACATAAAATGAAAAGTTAAAAAAACAAAAGAACAAGAGGCTTGTGGAACCTGAGGAAGCTGATTTTTAGGGTCCACTGCTTTAGGTTTAGCATGATGCCTGGAGGTACAAATGTTGGAATCCCAACTATTCTAAGCTTCCTCAGTGGGAGGCTATACTTCTGTTCTTCCTTTCATATTATAAACCTCTCTTCATTTTTCGGTCAAACCCCATTCTGACCTGCTGCTTATACTTTTAGGAAGATCTCTCCCTTCTCTGCCAGTCTTATTCATCTAAACTTCACCCTCTCTGTTCACATAGCACTTGGTGTATACTTTTATTGTAACTCCCATCTCAGGATTAATAAGTCTGTGTCTCCTAAATAATGGACTTGCCTTATTTACCTTCTTGTTTCCTCCACTAAAATGGTGCTTGGCACAGAGTAAGCATTTAGAATGTATTTTTCTGAACAAGTGAATTACTAAACAACTTTCAGTGGATCCCCATACCCTATAGAGTGAAGCCCAAACCTTAGTAGATCATGAAATCTCTAGTTTCACATCTCCCCTCTTCATGTTCCCTATTCTCTATTGATTTCATGCCCTCTCTGTGTTGTACTGCTTTCTATTCTCCAAACCACTTTACATTTTATCTTCAAATCTTTGTTCCCAATGTGATAATACGTAAACTAACATTTGAGGAGGTTTGATCTGTGCGAGTCTCAGTACAAACCACTTTACAGGTAATTAATCTTTAGAGTATTCCTATGTAGTTTACATTTTACATGTAAAAATCCTGAGGCTTGTAGAGGTTACAGAACCTCCCCTAGACCACATAGCTAGTAAGGAGTAGCTCTGGGGTTTAAACTCAACATGTTAGGTCTAGATGTTGATCATAAGATCAACATCTTATATTGATCACTGCAGCTACCTCCTGATATGGGCTTCCATCCTGAAGGGATTGCTTAGCATTTTCCAGAAAACTGTGCATTCCCTTTATGCCCACCATAGTGCTTGAAAAACCTACATCTATTTAGGATTGAAGTTTGGGGTGAAGGTTTTAATTATGAGGGCTCTTTTATGGCTGTAAATCAGATTTTTAAGAGAGTACTGGGTAGAGCCATTCTGGAGAATGCCTTGGAATTCATTCCCAACCACGTCTCAGTCAGCCATAGCCATGAATGCCTGCCAATTAATATCCAAAGAAACAGTAGTCATGACTGAACTGAGCATCAGCCATCCCTTCTTTCTACCTCATTGGTGTCCAAGCTTTTTTTGTTTAAAGCAGTGGAACCCATTCTTGAAAAAATCTCATGTAGACCTCCAGTATATAAAACAGATAAAAGTGGACATGAATTTTCTATCAGCGTGTCCTTCCAGATTTTTTTACATAAATCCCTTTCTTAAGCTTAAGGACACTGCACCCTTCCCTGAAACTCTTCTCTTGCACCCCACTTGCCCCAATTCTATATGTGTTAACTCTGGGTCTGTGGGGAGAAGCCAGTTGGCCTAGGTTTATGACAGATTTGTGATACATATATTCTTTAGCCATGCACTGTGTCAATCAATTAGATTGTTTGAATTTAAAACAGGCTTAAAATGGCCAAAAATAGTGGAAATATACCTAAAGGACCATAGAGTTCCAAATAGGAAAAAAGCTCACTTAGGGCCCATGGAGGAGCTATGTATTTTTTATTTTATTTTATTTTTACATCTTTATTGGAGTATAATTGCTTTACAATGGTTTGTTCGTTTCTGCTTTATAACAAAGTGAATCAGTTATACATATACATATGTTCCCATATCTCTTCCCTCTTGCGTTTCCCTCCCTCCCACCTTCCCTATCTCACCCCTCTAGGTGGTCGCAAAGCATCGAGCTGATCTCCCTGTGCTATGCGGCTGCTTCCCACTAGCTATCTATTTTACGTTTGGTAGTGTATATATGTCCATGCCACTCTCTCACTTTGTCACAGTTTACCCTTCCCCCCCCCATATCATCAAGTTCATTCTCTAGTAGGTCTGTGTCTTTATTCCTGTCTTACCCCTAGGTTCTTCATGTCATTTTTTTCCTTAAATTCCATATATATGTGTTAGCATATGGTATTTGTCTTTCTCTTTCTAACTTCACCCTATGACAGACTCTAGGTCCATCCACCTCATTACAAATAGCTCAATTTCGTTTCTTTTTATGGCTGAGTAATATTCCATTGTATATATGTGCCACATCTTCTTTATCCATTCATCCGATGATGGACACTTAGGTTGTTTCCATCCCCAGGCTATTGTAAGTAGAGCTGCAATGAACATTTTGGTTTTCTCAGGGTATATGCCCAGTAGTGGGATTGCTGGGTCATATGGTAGTTCTATTTGTAGTTTTTTAAGGACTCCATACTGTTCTCCATAGTGGCTGTACCAATTCACATTCCCACCAGCAGTGCAAGAGTGTTCCCTTTTCTCCACACCCTCTCCAGCCTATATTGTTTCTTGATTTTTTGATGATGGCCATTCTGACTGGTGTGAGATGATATCTCATTGTAGTTTTGATTTGCATTTCTCTAATGATTAATGATGTTGAGCATTCTTTCATGTGTTTGTTGGCAGTCTGTATATCTTCTTTGGAGAAATGTGTATTTAGGTCTTCTGCCCATCTTTGGATTGGGTTGTTTTTTTGTTATTGAGCTGCATGAGCTGCTTATAAATTTTGGAGATTAATCCTTTGTCAGTTGCTTCATTTGCAAATATTTTCTCGCATTCTGAGGGTTGTCTTTTGGTTTTGTTTATGGTTTCCTTTTCTGTGCAAAAGCTTTGAAGTTTCATTAGGTCCCATTTGTTTATTTTTATTTCCATTTCTCTAGGAGGAGAGTCAAAAAGGATCTTGCTGTGATTTATGTCATAGAGTGTTCTACCTATGTTTTCCTCTAAGAGTTTGATAGTTTCTGGCCTTACATTTAGGTCTTTAATCCATCTTGAGCTTATTTTTGTGTATGGTGTTAGGGAGTGATCTTATCTCATACTTTTACATGTACCTGTCCAGTTTTCCCAGCACCACTTATTGAAGAGGCTGTCCTTTCTCCACTGTACATTCCTGCCTCCTTTATCAAAGATAAGGTGACCATATGTGCGTGGGTTTATCTCTGGGCTTTCTATCCTGTTCTATTGAATTATCTTTCTGTTTTTGTGCCAGTACCATACTGTCTTGATTACTATAGCTTTGTAGTATAGTCTGAAGTCAGGTAGCCTGATTCCTCCAGCTCCGTTTTTCGTTCTCAAGATTACTTTGGCTATTCGGGGTCTTTTGTGTTTCCATACAAATTGTGAAATTTTTTGTTCTAGTTCTGTGAAAAATGCCAGTGGTAGTTTGATAGGGATTGCATTGAATCTGTAGATTGCTTTGGGTAGTAGAGTCATTTTCACAATGTTGATTCTTCCAATCCAAGAACATGGTATATCTCTCCATCTATTTGTATCATCTTTAATTTCTTTCATCAGTGTCTTATAATTTTCTGCATACAGGTCTTTTGTCTCCTTACGTTGGTTTATGCCTAGATATTTTATTCTTTTTGTTGCAATGGTAAATGGGAGTGTTTTCTTGATTTCACTTTCAGATTTTTCATCATTAGTGTATAGGAGTGCAAGAGATTTCTGTGCATTAATTTTGTATCCTGCAACTTTACCAAATTCATTGATTAGCTCTAGTAGTTTTCTGGTAGCATCTTTAGGATTCTCTATGTATAGTATCATGTCATCTGCAAACAGTGACAGCTTTACTTCTTCTTTTCCGATTTGGATTCCCTTTATTTCCTTTTCTTCTCTGATTACTGTGGCTAAAACTTCCAAAACTATGTTGAATAATAGTGGTGAGAGTGGGCAACCTTGTCTTGTTCCTGATCTTAGTGGAAATGCTTTCAGTTTTTCACCATTGAGGACAATGTTGTCTGTGGGTTTGTCATATATGGCCTTTATTATGTTGAGGAAAGTTCCCTCTATGCCTACTTTCTGCAGGGTTTTTATCATAAATGGGTGTTGAATTTTGTCGAAAGCTTTCTCTGCATCTATTGAGATGATCATATGGTTCTTCTCCTTCAATTTGTTAATATGATGTATCAGAGGTATGTATTTTTTAAGAGGTATCCTGGAGTGACACTGCCTTGGTGAATCCACAGTCCAGGCACTGGCCTTTATCTTGGAAGGTTGAGAAATTTCATTTTGTCCATATACTGTGTGGCCCTGTTGGCCTGTTCCTTGAAACAAATGGGTCCTTGGACCGAGGTCCTTGTTGACTCTTTGAACAGGGACTGTTACCATGTGCTTGTCTGAAACCCTTTCTGTGCTTCCATGGCTAAGCTATACTTGTTTTATTTGACCCATTATATCCTTAGCTATATTAACACATACAGCAAGGATATCGTCCAGCATTGCCGACTCAGACTTTATGCTTCTGTGATGGAAGAGAGCATACCATCCATGGTAGTTAAGAACTTAGGTGTTGAATTAAACAGGACTGGGTTCAATTCTCTGGCAGTGCCTTGTATAAGCTATGTGATCCTTGCTGATTTCCTTAACCTCTCTAAGCTCATTTTCCCTTCAATAAAATAAAAACAACTGAGGATTTTTGTCGAAATTGAGATAGGATGTGTGAAAGTCCCTGGTGCTTGGCACAGGAGATTGCTTGGAGATTGGTAACTGCTAGCTTTGTTATTATTTTAGGTGGTCTCTCATCTCCTCTAATTCCTTCTGTGCTGATTTTGAAGTTTAACGTTCAGAGGCTCATCTTGTTTTTCTTAATTCCAGATTCCAGGAGGATGCCCCACTGTAGTCCTGAGAGGCCAAACACAGGATCACCAGCACACTTAACTGCTCAGTATCTCCTCTTCTCTGCCATGGGGGAAATCATGCTACAAGGGCACCCAGTGCTCGTTCCTGTTCTCTGTGTGCAATGCCGACCACTCCACTGCTTTGAACTAGGATAAAAGTGGAGATTTCCTCCATGAAGGTGCAGCTCTTTCTCTGGCTCCCTGGTTGAATGCATTTATGCTCTGCCCCTTTCTGCTGACCAGGTATGTGTAATATAAACAAATTATATGCATATCACATAAACCTATGCTTGTGGGACATTCAAATGATACATAAATATGTAAAAACTTACTGTTTTCCTTCACTCTCCCAACTATACTCCCCCTGCTAACTGAGCATGGCTATTATTTTACTGTATATCATTCTAGCCTTTTTTCTATGCAATTATATACTTATTAAAAAATGGTATTATACTATTGTTTGGCGACCTGCCTTTTTAACTTAACATTCCTTGATCTTTTCATGTCAGCATATACAAATCCATCACATTCTTCTAAAATTTTGCATAGTTTTCCACAGACAAGTGAATCAGTATTACCATGAGAGTATTGATGAATATTTACCTTTCCGGTTTACTATTAAAAACAAGTAAACTGGAATTGTACTACACAATTGTTCTCCTAAAAGCTATGCCACTTTATACTCCTACGAACAGTGTGAAAGAAGGCCCATTTCCATACACAGTCACCAATACTGGATCTTATTTAATCTTTAAAATTTTTAATAATCTGGGTAAAATTCTCATTTAAACATACTTTTTCCTGATTATCTGTGAAGCTAAGCATCTTTGCACAGGTGGTTTTCATTTTTTCATTTGTACTTATGAATACTGTCAATTTAAATATTTTTCTCAGTTTTATTTTGGGTTGTCTTTTTTTATTGCTTCATAGGAGCTCTTTGTATGCTATTGATTTTTAGGTCTTTGTTGAATATACTATAACTATTTTCTCCTAGTTTCCTTTTTAAAATTGCGTTCTTTGTATCTTTTGCTATATATAGAAATTTTACATTTTATCTAGTTCTGGTTTTCTTATGAAATTTATCATATGTCGTACTTGTTAAAGGGTTGTGAAGGCATGAAATCAATCTCCTTTGTGGTGAAACAGGCTAATATTAATTACATGTTATAAATTAGAAAAGCATAGCAGATACAGTTTAAAGATCTTGTAAACTCTAGCTACTTTCAAAACAAGTATTTATTGAACACCTCTGTGTTTAGTGTGTTGGATAATAAAAATATATAAAACATGGTCTCTACCTTTAGAGACCATTTCTATGTGAATCATAAATACTTAGCTATACCTTGAGAAATTATATAGGGCATTATTTATCTAAGTGCTAAATTTTTTTACAGAAAAAAAGTGGTATCAGAATTCAAAAGGAACTAGGTCAACAGAGTATGTATACTAGTACCTGTTAAAAGCTATGGGCATAGTGGAAAACTTGAATTGGGGCTGGAAGCCTAGAAAAGATACAGTTATGAGGTTGTAGGACCTGTATCTGTTATCTGTCTCTTCATAACATACCACCCCAAATCTTAGTGGCTGTGAAAGTACCAATTTAATTTAGCTCATAATATTGCAGGTTGGCATTGTTTGTTGGGCTCAGCTGGGCAGTTCTTCTGATGTGGGCTAAGCTTAGCTAATCTTGGCTGGGCTCGCTTATGCATCTGCAGTCAGCTGGCAGATTGCCTGGGCAGATGGGTTTATGACCCACATGATCACATCTGGGACAGCTGGGATGACTGGGGTTATTTCCCACATTGGCTCCCAACCTCTAACAGGCTAGCCTGGATTTGTTCCCATGGTGGGCACAGAGTTCCAAGAGTTTGAGGATGGAAGCTGCAAGGTCTCTTGAGTCGTAGGCTCAGGATTGGTGTAGTGCCATTTTTGTGTATTCTATTGGCCAAAGCTACAAGACCAACCAAGATTCAAGGGGTGGGAAAATATTCTCTACCTCTTGATGGGAGGTGCTGAAATTGTGTGGCTGTTTTTGTGGTCTACTCCAGAGCTCCAATTCAGACTCATGTTGGCTGAGCGATTTAATCCTTACAGTTAAGTGTGATGACCATGCTTAAAAACTATCTTTGACAAGGCCCAGTAGAAATATAAATAGCAGTAGAGTGGAAGTCTGAATACAAATGACTTTTTTTCCTTGGCCAAATGTGTATTGACATTTTAGGGAACCTTTCTTTCATCTTGTTTTAAACAGGACAATTAGGAACATGATGTCTGGATTTCTAGACTGGCCAGAATGACGTATGATAATCTTGACTTCCCACTCCTTGAAAAAAACAAAACAAAACAAACAAACAAGAAAACTGAAAGGGTAAAGGAGATGTGGTGTTTAGTTCTGGTAATAAATGCCACGATCATGAATGCAAAGCATTAGAAAAGCTACACATGACAGTTCTCCAACTTAAAGGAGCCAGCTTCAGGTCTCGATTTCTTCATTTAAAAAAAATAATTAATTAATTAATTTTCGGCTATGTTGGGTCTTTGTTGCTGTGTGTGGGCTTTCTCTAGTTGCGGCAAGCGGGGGCTGTGGTGCGGGTGCTGCGGTGCGCAGGCTTCTTATTGCCGTGGCTTTTCTTATTGCGGAGCATGGGCTCTAGGTGTGCAGGCTTCGGTAGTTGCAGCACGCAGGCTCAGTAGTTGTGGCTCGTGGGCTCTAGAGTGCAGGCTCAGTAGTTGTGGCGCACGGGCTTACTTGCTCCGTGGCATGTGGGGTCTTCCCGGACCAGGGCTCGAACTTGTGTTTCCTGCATTGGCAGGCAGATTCTTAACCGCTGTGCCACCAGGGAAGCCCCTTATTTCTTCATCTTTATTTTCAAATTAGTTGACTTTGGTTTGCAATTTATGATTTCAGTGATTGGTATAGTTCCTTTTACCTTATTTTGGTCTTGTAGAAACAGTTCTAGAAATTCTGTCAATTCTTGTTTTTACTATTTGGAGGTAAGGGGAGTTGGCCAATAAGTCCTTTTTGTAAGCTTCTCTCCCCTCAAGTGATCATGATAGCTTCTCAGTCCAGAGAGTATATGTGAGGTTCAGACGTAGCCAGATAGACCTACTGGTTCATGTCTTTGTTTATAAAGTTATGGTTTCTTGGTCAAACCTTTAACTCAGAATGAAACATGAGTAATGTCAGGGTGTAATGTGAAATACTATATGTAAAGATGGTGATTTATAAAAACTTAAGGTTATTTTTTGTTCTCAGTTCTTCCTTATGTAAGGAGCAGAGACACCTTAAGATTTCTACATATTTGTACATAAAAAACCCGATTTCCCTCTGATTCTTGTATATGTACCAAATGATGCTAATTAAAGTACGCTGTTCAACAGAGAAACAGTGTATCACCGTAGAGCTGTCTGTGAATGCTGGAGCCAGAGTCTTGTTTGAATTAGGAGGATGTCTGCTAAGTTAAGGCGTCCTACAGAGATGTATAAGGTCAGAGCTTCCAGCAGTCCATACTGTCTTTATTGAGAGACATATTTATATCTTCCAGACTAGTAATTAATCACTCAGTGGGGTTTTTTTGGGCGAAGTCGTGCACTCACAGAGAATCTTTTTGTGCTGCCAGGAACCACAAAGCATGGGCACAATTAAAATGCTGATTTAATTTATTATATTGAGGCATGGAACAGGAATGTTTAAATGATGTTGACAGGGCCAGAATTTCAGAACCACCTCTTTAAAAATAGAAAACAAATGCCTACCCCCTTAAATTAAATTATATTAATAACATGTTTCTGTAAGTTGCTTGGAAGCAAAATAAAGCTCTTGACATTAATTAAAATTTGAAGATGTTGTATCATTTGTTGTTAATGTGCAGCCTTTGTTAGGGAAAATAAATTTCAAAGGGATCTATTTATGAAAATTAAATGGAGGAAAATTGCCTATTGAGCAAACATCGTTTAATAAGGCTGCTTTTCTTAGAAATGTGGATTCTTAGGTAACTAAAATGTTTTTATACTCCAATAATGGTTTCTATTTTTGATCCTCTGAAAAATTCTTTGTTACTTGAATTTTGATATTTCCACACAGAATTCCATTGTCGGGGGCTTATAAACTCTAAAAATCAGGAAGGCTTTCATATACTTTGGGGTATTGGGTAACATGCAGTTGCAAAGAGAAGTTCATTTGAAATTGATGTGGTTAGGCACTTGGACCTCATCCAAATACCTGGGCAGGACCAGAAGCCAAAGGGTCCCATTGGCAGCGTCTAACTAGCTTTCCTCTAATGAATACTGTGTTCTGTGTCTTGAAGCTACATTTTGCTGGTATCACACAAGCTAGAAAGTGCCATGAGATAATGGATAGCTGTTTGCGCTGCTGTTCCACAGCAAGGGGGAGCTAATAGTCACCTCTGTGTGGACCTCACATGCAGATAGTATTCTGAAAAAATACACATCGCCACTGTCATGGGGGAAAGGTGGTTCTCACTCTGATTTAGGTTTATTTTCTGGTGGCATTGGTACAGATGCATTTGACTTGGGCTTAAAGTTGATTATAGAATAAAACTCTTAGGAAATGTTAAAATGATGTGTTCTTCAGTGAATGAAATAAACCATAAACTGTGCACGTTGTTCCTCATCGCGTTACTGCCATTTTTGTGGACTTGATAGTCCAGTTACAGTATGGGAATTAGACAACCCCTGTTGGTCTTGATAATTCTGGTGATACGAGTGCAAATTGGTTGGAAGAAAGGGAGTAGTTGGTCTATGTGAGTTCCCCGACTGGTTAAAATTAAAGCAGTCACAGAGGAGTCAATATTTATTTTGCAACCATTTACATGGTGTGAGTTTTCTTCCGGGAAATGTTCCTGTTTTTGTGGAAGAACTCTTTGACTTATGTACTAAATAATAATTAGCCATTTTTAACATGTTGTTTTTCTCTCTTCCCTTTACTCATCCCCCACATCCATTTAGCCACGAATTCCTGTGGCTTCTACTCTTTAACATCTAAATGTTTTGTTCCCTGCCCGCTCCACAGGCTCCCAAACTGCCATCACTGCAAATGTTGATTTGTTTA
The DNA here is from genome assembly GCF_949774975.1 of Lagenorhynchus albirostris. Classification (NCBI taxonomy): domain Eukaryota; kingdom Metazoa; phylum Chordata; class Mammalia; order Artiodactyla; family Delphinidae; genus Lagenorhynchus; species Lagenorhynchus albirostris. Next base: position 43,816,145 of record NC_083113.1, read on the forward strand.
TCTGTCTCTTGTACTAGAATGTAAATTATTTGAGGGCATGAATCACATCTTATTTGACTTGGGCACAGTGTCTGGCACATAATAAGTGATCTATATGTATCAATATTTGATGTGTCAGTGAAGGCTTTTATATAAATCATTTATTTCAGTCATTCTTAGCTGGGGATGGGGGGTGATTTTGCCCCCCCACCCCAAAGTGGACTTTTGGTAATGACTGGAGACACTTTTGGTTGTTCCTACCAGTGTGTGTGTGTATACTACTGGTATCTGGTAGGTAGAGACCAGACATGTGGCTGAACATCCTACAGTGCACAGAACTGCAACAAGAAACATAAGGCCCAAAATGTCAGTAGTGCCAAGGTTGAGAAACCCTGCTCTAACATAATTTTCAAAGTATCTCTCTCAAGTAGATGGACAGTTTCTTCACTCAAGATATGAGAAGACACACTTGGAGAGATTAAATGACCGTTCCAAGTCCTCTCAGCTTAAGGTAGTGACAGAACCAGGAATTTAACCCTAGGCCCTTGATTACACATGTTAATAATAACTAATTTTTTTCAATTACTTAGATGATTATTGTGATTTTTGACTTTAATTATCTGGACATTTGCCTTAGATTTTAGCCTTGGAAATCTCTCTACGTTCTACTTGAAAGTAATAATCAGAAATTAAGGCAGAAGATATTCGTGTGCTCCTTTGAAAGGTATCTCTCATGGAGATTCCTTGGGATCTTATATTAAAGAATTTTGTATTTCCTGGGGTTACTGACAGTGGGTTTCTCCAGTGAAGTGACTCAATCCACACATGGATCTTATTAACATAGTTCTGAAAGATTAGTAGTACAGAAATATTTAATATTGTTAAACTTGAGACCTGAAACATCTGAGATGGCCATTAGATCTTTTGAGCTAATACCTGATTTAATTTTTCACGTAGTACCTATATACATTCTGGGATTACATAGAACACAGATGCTTTAAGCACATGAGTCTTTATCACCTTAGTTGTAGGTTTTAAATAAAATTAGGTGTGTTTGTACTTAGACTACTATATATTGTTCAGTTGTTGCCTTCCTAGAAATAGGAGCAGAGATGGAATAGGAAGGATACAAATAAGGGTAACTAAATTGGTCTAAGGGGAAAAAACAGTTGATTTAAATGAGATAGGAGCTCTGGTGTGCAAGGATGTTTCCAATATACAAGACTTTGAGAGAGAAACAGATATTTAAGACATATTCTCACTCGTCAAGGAGTGTTCAAATAGTAGATGAGATTATGTACGTATGTATCAAAACTAATAGAACAAGATAGCATGAGGGTCAGATGATGGTAATAGCAGGGAACACAGAAGACAAAGTATTTTGTATTGGTGAGATCTGGGAAGGAATTAGCCTTCTCAGATGCAAAATACACATATTTAATCCAAGTTGGAAAATACAAGTTAAGAGCATTGGTTACAAAAAATATTTCATAGTAAGTTATCACAGATAATAATCATTTTTATATTGTCAAAAGAAAACTCTTTCCTATAATTGCTGTAAAATCTTTTTGATATCCAGATGTTCAAAATGTAAATATCTCTATGAAAGATTTATTTGCTATTTAAAATTCTTTTTATACTATCAATTCCTCATCTTTGCAGGTTCTGAGTATTTCTGGGTTCTTTAGGGCACAATGCCACATAGTAAGAGAATTATAAGCACCTTCTGTATAATCTTAAAGCCACTTGAAGTGGAATTTAAAGACTATTTAGAAGAACATAAAATATCTTTATTTCCATCCTACCTTTGAAAGTCTACGTTGACATTGCATTTAAACTTGTGGTTCCCTGAAAGTTAGGATGGGTGGCTATTCAAGAACAGCTGAGTCAAAATGGGGAAAAGATTGTCTTAGAGGCAGATTCAGGTATATGTTTTCAAAATTATAAAAAATATCCATGATAAAAAATTATACTTTAGTTCACAGTAGAGAGGAAAGAGAATCATTCCAGTGAGAGGCAGAAGTAAAATTGTTAATTGATAGTACTTCTGCTTTACCTTTTACCTTAATTCCAAATTTAGTATAAGATTGAACCATTTTGGCCACCAAAAATGGCAGTTTCAAAGTTAAACCTAACAGTGGTTAAATATGCTGGGAAATGTGGCTAAATATACTGGAAATGGAGAGTTCCAGTGTTGAAATCAGCAGTTGAAGAACCATAGGAATATGTTAACGAAACACATTATGAATACACGAAGAACGTCAATTCATAAAAAAAAAAAGTGTCCCATCCAAGAATGCCAACACTTTGAAGGTTAGATTGATGGCACCAAAAAGTTAAACCGTCCATCTGATTCATGACAGAGTACAATGATAATTCATGTAAAAATTATAAAATTGAGAAATCTTAAGTAGACTATAGAAAAAACAGGTAACTGGGTGATTTCATCCCCCAAATCTTATTAAAAAAATCTTTCAATCCAGCTTGTTTAAAGTTCTGCCATTTACAGGAATGTTTGAACATATTACTCAAAAAAGCAAAATTAAAGACCTCGAGGTAAAGTTATTTTACACTGAGATATCATACAAATGTTTTTTAGGTCATGGAACATGGCAGCTGAAAGGATTCATTTTAAATTTCAGTCAAACATGTCTAAATTGTAAACAGTAGAAACTGTGGTTTCCAGATCACTTGAACTCTTTTATTTGGCTGAATAGAGGAACACACTATCTCCTTTTAAGTAGGACTGGTGTCAGGTAGAACAGTAGCCAAATATTCTCTATTTGGTTCTAGGCTCTCCTTTTTATGTTGCTTAGTGTCCACTTCTGTCAATACCTACTTTCAGAAAAAGATCTGAAACTCATTCACAGCAGAGTAGAATGTCTGAGATTCACTTTGTGACCACTTTCTGAAAAAGATGGAGAGGTGACTAGAAGCCATGTCATAATTTCCTGAAAGTCGAAGCTCCTCTAAGTGCTTGGTATAAGGAAAGGAAGGAAGATGGGAGGGGGTGGGGATGAAATTTAAAAGGCTGCCGCGAGATAATGCATATTGAGTGTAGCACAGAACATACTACCTAACATAATGTAATAAGCATTAATAATGAAAGCTATAATTATTATAATGGAGAGGGTTTCAGTTTATGGCTCCGAAAATAAGATGAGTGGTAGATCCCAGTGAGGTAGATTCTAGTTCAATGGAAGGAAAAAATAATTCAATAGAGCTTTCCAAAAATGAAATGAGCCAATCCCAAAGAAGACTTTCTAATGATTGGAGCAGATCTGTCATTCCCAAATCTGGTCACACATCAGAAAACCTGGGGGAGAGGCTTGTTAAAGGTACCCCATCCCAGGCAATCTCCAATCTGCATTCTTCTCCTGACCCCAACCAGGGCACCACTATTGTGATTATTTTCCACTATAGATTAGTTTTGCCTATTCTGGATCCTCTTTTAAATGGAATCATTCAGAATGTGCCTTTTGTGTGAGGATTCTTTCACTTAACATTTTTTGAGGTATGTCCACATGTTTTATATATCATTTATTTTATTGCTGAGAAATAACTAAATATTTTTTACTGTCTACAGTGTGCTAGGCAAAGTATTGATGTTTTGGGCTCACAGTGGTGAACAAAGCCAACCTTGAGCCTGACTCTGATGGTGCCCACAGTTTAAAGGTGAAGACCTTTAAGTTCCTTCCAAACCTTAGACTTGCGATATTATACCTTATGAAGCTTTCGGTGCACCTCTGTTCACGCAGCTCAAGGTGTCTAAACTTCAGTGCTTTAGTTTTTCCAGTCTCCTCTTCCCTGTCTCAGTTACAGAGGGAACTAAAACAAAGAGTCGATAAAATAAATTAGGTCACCAATGAATAATCATGTCTATATATCTGTCTGTTTTTATCGACAGCTTCAATATGCCCAAAGGAAAGCAGAGGCCCACAGACTTAATACTTCTCTATGGAGAAGAAAAATAGGCAGTATTTGACCAAGTTTCTCTTAGCAAGAGAAAGTAGAGTTGGGATAATTATTGTGGGTTTCCCAGACCTAAAAAAATTATAAATGATCTAAAAGTAGTTTAGAACTAAATGGTCCAGATAATCATCCTTGTTTTCAGCGACTCATCCTTTAAGCTTTTCCAATGAGAGGTTTTAGATTCTGAAAATACTAGTAGATTGAAGAAGAAAGTGATAATGGGCTATGAATTTAGGTTTTGCATGGATGTTGTTGAAATAGTGGAAATCAAGAGCTGTGTGGAGATGGTGTCCAGGGCAGTGCCTATGCATGAGGCAGGATGGGCCTTCCCCAGGCTCATCCATGTGACTGCATTGCTGGGTCAAGGACCCTAGGACCAAGCAATGAGTAGAAGGATGAAGACACACATTGAAACCAAGGGGTGAGGTTGATGCATAAGTAACAAGTAAACTGAGAGGCGAGATGAGGTTCAAGGTATATATCAGATTGGGCCATTGAGGAAGATATTTGAGGTGGAGATACAGTTGATCCTTATTATTCATGGATTATGTATTTGAGAACTTGCCTACTTGTTAAAATTTATTTGTAACCACAAGATCAATACTCACAGTGCATTTGCAGTCATTTGTGGACATGCACAGATTGATGAAAAATGTGAGTCACCCTACATGCATGTTCCTAGCTGAGGTCAAAGAAGCTGATCATCTTCTGTCTTCCAGTGCTGATACTATATAAACAAGTTGCTAATGTTTTTTTGGTGGCCTATTGAGTGCCACATTTCCCACATTTTTTTGCTTTTTGTTGACTTTGCTTTTATAAAATGTCCCCCAAGTGTAATGTTGATGTGCTGTCCAGTGTTCCTAAGCACGAGAAGGCTGTGATATGCCCTACAGAGAGAATACATGTTAGATAAGCTTCGTCAGGGATGAGTTATAGTACTGTTGGACATGAGTTCAGTGTTAGTGACTTGACAATATATATCAAATAAGGTGTCTTTAAACATAAAACAAGGTTATGTATTGATTGGTTGATGAAAATATTGTGACTAGAAGCTCACAAGAACCCAACTCTATATTTCCTCTAGGGCTAGTGGTTCAGCATTTGCTAATTTAGTGTTTGCAGCAACTTTATAGAATATAATTATCACAAATAATAAGAATCAACTGTGGTACATTGGGTGGGTCAGAGAAATAGATTGGACACTTCAGTGTTTCTCATCTTTTAAGCTCAGATTGTTGGAGTTTTCTTAGGAACACTTGTTTTCAAGAGCATACTAGCAAATGCTAGTCTTCAGAGTGGTACAAGTTTTTGTGAAATAATAATTCTACTTTTATGGGAAGTTTGCAGGCTGAATATTCCATTTATTTAGACATGCTGCTAAACTATTAATTTTGGAATTATATTCTTTGATTTAATAGATAATTTGTGAAAATTTGCTGCATTTCCCTTAAATATAATTCTAGTAAAAGAACGACTTACATATGTGGTATTATCACCTTTTTACTTGGGCTTTATGTAAGATTTGTTTGTTTTCAGAACTTTTAAGATAAACTCTTCCCAGAGTCTGACTCCTGGGACTGGAATTAGAACCTGGTATGTAGCTTATGAGGAAGGTTCTAGAAAGCCTGTGTGAACAAATACAGTGCTTGGAAGAAAATAGGCCATGGACTAGGGAATAAAGTGATGGTGGAGGAATCAGAGATAAAGAAGTAGATCAGGGAACCTCAAATCTGACCATGGGCTGGGACAGATGTGAGACCAGAAAGGTGACACTGAGGCCAGCAGGGTTACAAGCAGCTGAGAGGATGGATGAAGGTCAGGGTAAAGTTCAACAGAGGACTCCACATCTGCATATTTGAGGGTCACTCTTCTTGGGCCTGTGACCTAAAATTAAAAGGGCAGAGCTGGACCTTCCTAGGTATTTTAATCATGTTTAACATTAGTAACCAAGCAATTTACTGTGTATCTGTTATGTACAGAATATAAAACAGACATTACAGATATTATTTTGAAGAATCAGTGATCTGTGGAGGAAAAACAAAGTACACATAAGAAATTGTGGGTAATAAGGCAATACATTGGTGAATATAATATTATCTAACATTCAATATGTAGGTGTTGGGGAGAGGAAATATCAAGAGTGAAGAGGCTCCATGACCTCATTTTGGTAAATGTGGGGCCACCCCACAAATGTGTATCTCGTCTCTTATTTCAGAAAAGTAAAAGGTAGAGAATGTAAGATAAGAAGTTTCATAAAAGTAATTTAAAAATACTTTTATGTTTTAAGACTGTCTTGTGAGAAAAGCTCGCTGATAACGTGCAAAAAAAATGCAAAAGCAAGTTTGCTCTGAAGTCTTACTGAATATCAAGTACTTAATGAATACCCATGCTTTGTCCAGTACTATGCAAAGCGATAAAGGTAATATTAATAAAAGGATAAGAGTAGGTCTCTTTCCTTAACTTCTATAGTCATATCAGAGAAAATTCTGAGGAAACATCAAACACACTCAATAAGATACTAAGATGAGTGTCACAATTTGTTTTTATGATATTAAATTATATAAGCGATGGTACTTTAGATTTCCACTCAGCTTTCTTCCTAGATTTTCACTCAGCTTTCTTCCTCTAAATGTAATGTTTCTTTTTTCTCCATCTGTCTTCAGTATTTTTTCAGCAGTGTGACTAGGTTGTGTCTAGGTGGTTTTTTTGGTAGTTTGTTTTTCCTTTTTCAAAAAAAGGTCCTGCTTGAGGTTCTGTGGGATTCTTGGGTCTGTGGTTTATTGGTTTTCATTAATTTTGAAAAATTCTTTCTTCAAACATTTCTTTCTCTCTTTTCATTCTCAGACTTCAGTTACATATATATTAGGCCATCTGATATGATCCTACAGCTCTGTTTTTATCTATTTTTAAACTTATTTTCATTCTTTTGTGAGTGTTTGTGTTTCAGTTTGGATACTTTCTACTAATCCATCTTTAGATTCATTGTGTCCCATCTGCTAATGAGTCCATCAAAGGAATTCTTCATTTTTAATACTATGTTTTTTTACTTACAGCATTTCCATTTGAGTCTTTTTTGTAGTTTGTATCTCTGCTGACATTTCCTGTGTTCATATATGTTGTTCATCTTTTCCTCTAGATCCTTTAATATTCTGATCATACTTATTTTAAAGTCCCTATTTGATAGTTCCAACGTCTAAATCACCTCTGTGTTTGCTCTTGTTAGTTGGTTGATTATTTCACAGTGACTTGCCTTATCTTGTTTCTTTTGTATATCTTTTTACTTTTTGTTGAATTCTGGACATAATGTGTAGAAGATAGAAGAGACTGAGTTAAATAGTATTTTTGCCTGGTAATGGGCATGCCTTCTCTTCTTTCATGCCAATAGTGTGGAGGTTGAATCAATCTATTCAGGCGTTGAGCTAGATTTGGGCTTTGTTGTTGCTATGGTTATCTTCAGTTCATCACAGGCCTCGGATTACCCCAGTGGTGGCTGCTGTTACCTTGTGCTTAGAGTGGGACCTGGGGGTGCTAGAAGGTTTTTCTCAATGTTCCCATTCTACCTTGTCTGCCTGAGCCACAGAGGAATATCACTTCATGTTGCATGAATTGGTATTGGGCTCTTGGTGGGCACGGGGAGTTCTCTATTGCGTTGTTCCAGCCTCAGTCTTAGGCAGCTCCTGTGTGCCTGGGCTTTGGGGTTAAGGTTTTCTCAGCATTACTTCCTCTCCTCCCCATGGCAGCCAAATTCTGCCTTGTGTCTCTGGTTGGTCTTAGGACAGAATTTCTTGTCTCTCACATAGCAGAAGCTGACCTCTGCTTGGCATCAGTGCGGAATCCTGGGCCCAGGAAGATTTCCTGCCTCACTCCAGAGATGAAGGGTTTCTGCTTCTGTCCCTTCCTCATAAGCAATGGAACTTTGCCTGGACCATGGGGGCAACAGGTTGTCCCTCCTTTAATCTGTGTGCATATGTATTATGCTAATTAAAACAATTTTGGGATCCACTAGAAAGCACTAAATGCTCAGAGGAGAAACATAACCATCCTTTGCTTCTTTGCACCAGTAAGATAGTTGAAGTAGTTAGAACAATATTAATTGTGTTAACCTCGAACTTCCCTGAAGCTGTTTCTGCATCCCAAGTCCTATTACCTTTGAATTCTAATCAGCCCCCATCTCTCCTCCCTCTTCCCTCCTCCCTCCTTCAGAGGAATCAAATGGAAGGATTGAGGTTGACTGTCTCCTGTTGAAAGTTGGTCAAAGGCTCTAGAAGCTGGGTGAACAATGTAGGGGTGGAGGGAGGCTATAGCAGCAACTATAATAGCACCTGTGTGTGTGGGAAGGGACCATATAGAAGTGAAGAACAAAACAACAGAAAAAGAGAAGGTTTAAAAATTTTTTTGTAATGTTATTTATTTTTACAGTGCCTGTGTTGTTGCAGATCAAAATCAGGCCAGATCTTTATCAGGATCCTTTTTCTAAAGTTTTAAAATTTAAAATATAAATACTTTTTACCTTTATAATCAGCACTAAAGGTAAAATAAATAGGTATGTAAGGCCACAGTGGGAGAAATATATATTGGAGAGTTCAAACAGATTTCTGAACCTGTATAGACAAGGTAACTTGCTACGTTATCTGTGAGATGTCTTTTTCTTTCTTTCTTTAAAGCATTTATTATACATTCTGTATCCCCCCCCAAAGCAAGTATTTTACGGTATTCCAGAACTAGGGTTTTGTTTCTATGTGAATATATGGAAAGGACTTCACTGTATTTCTCCAAATGTAAGATGCACATTTTTTTTTCACATTTTAATGTCTCCAAAATGGGATGTGTTTTACCGTTGATGGACTATCATAACTTAAGTGGCATGATGTTTTTCTTAGTAAATAAAATGTTTTACAACTAATGACATCTTAGACTTGAGGAAATATGATATTAAATAGAGAATCTCACAGATGAAGAAACTAAAAACCATCTGACTTTTTTGGGTAGAAGTAGGTGGAACTTTCTTGACATATTCTAAATTGATCCACCTACAAGGTATTACTTGTTTACATTTGAGATGTTTAAAACCTTATATCTGAATTAAAAAATAAATTATATTAACTTTTAACTATGGTATAAAATAAAATGCCTCTTTTCTTATAGGCTTACAGTATTTTTTTTTTTTTTTTTTTTTTTTTGGTACGCGGGCCTCTCACTGCTGTGGCCTCTCCCGTTGCGGAGCACAGGCTCCGGACGAGCAGGCTCAGCGGCCATGGCTCACGGGCCCAGCCGCTCCGCGGCATGTGGGATCCTCCTGGACCCGGGGCACGAACCCGCATCCCCTGCATTGGCAGGCGGACTGTCAACCACTGCACCACCAGGGAAGCCCAGGCTTACAGTATTTTTATTGTCTCCTCAGCTTTTCATTTTAATCACAATCTCCTTTGAAATTTGACGACTCTATTTTCACTCTTCCTTTCAAAGCGAATGGCCTGTATTTTATGTTCATAAAAGGATCCTCCAATATTATATACGCGTAGAGAAATTAGGCTAAAGCAGTGGTCCCCAACATTTTTGGCACCAGCGACCTGTTTCGTGGAAAACAAATTTTCCATGGATGGGCTGGGGGTAGGGGAAGTGGTTCAGGCGGTAATGCGAGCCATGGGGAGCAGCAGATGAAGCTTCTCTCACTTGTCTGCCGCTCACCTCCTGCTGTGTGGCCCGGTTCCTAACAGACTGCGGACTGTTACCAGTTTATGGCCTGGGGGTTGGGGATCCCTGGGCTAAAGTACTTAAGTTCTCTCCTTTCTTTAAAGGGGACACATGTCCAGAGGACAAGATTTTAGTGTCATTACCATGTTAATGGTGGCAGAAGTCTATAGCAGGAAAAACTCTTTAGTTTATGAATTCAAGTTTTGTTTATTCTTGTGGGGTAGATCATAATTTTCTGTCTTTGCCTCATAGGAATCCAGTTGTCTTGATTACAGTGTCTGGATATCAAAGGATGACTAAAACTTACTCCCTTTTCTGAAATGAATGACTTGTGCAATAATTTAAAAAACCCTTAAGTTATTCATAACCACTATTAGCTTTAATTAAGGGCAGAGAATCTTAGTTACACCTTGACATCAAAAAGTACAGTCAGGTCTTTACTAGATTTGTTCATTGTCTTGGTTGGGTCATATTTGTATATAGCTTGTAGGTGAGATAATTTGAGAAAATATTCTTTCTCACTATCAACATAGAATTTAGAACTCTTTGAAGGGTTGTCACTTTTACGTAGGAAAATATGGTGATGTAAAGAAAACTGTTTCTTTTCCTACTTAGACTTAAAACATTTTATTTGATTTGGTGGCTTCTCTTAGACCCAAATCTCGATCATCGCTCCTAATATATTCATTCTTCACTCCGGTAACACACAACTTCTTTAACTCATGTATTCTGAATAGACACTTGTAGGAGAAGAACAGTAGGATAGAATTCTGTTAAAGCAAAATAAGCACAATCAAACCAGGGTTTTGGCATGTCTATTGGAACAATTACAAGGAGCCGTAATTGGCTCTCTAATCAAGCCAGTTGGTCTCATTCTGGGGTCATCATTGAGGAGATACTAAAAAAGTATGTACAGAGGCTCTTTCTAGTGTTTTGAGAGAATACATCTAGAACCATGTGTACTGAATCAAAGGTAAAAACAACTCAAGTTAATATTTATAATATTTTAACACATTGGAATGAGAAAAAGTCAAAATGAACTCTGCTGTGTGAATATAGTTTAAATGAAATGCTCTGAAGGAGAGTGTGATTGGCTGGACTTAGGAGGAGATAAATATTTGATAAATTTTGGACTTAGGTCTTCGGGAGTGTAGTTTGATTCTTGACATTAGTGGATGAAAAGAAATGAGAAAGGACCTCCTTAGAAAATTTAAGGATATCAATGAATCAGGTGACCTTTGGGTTGGTTGGAGGGGTAGGATTATAAAGAAATGGTGTACATATTAAGCACTCATGTCAAAGTTATTAGAGATCAGTAGAGAATCTACCACAAATTCATGGAAATACACTTTGCACCAGAAAAGCTGCTTTCACCCCTTATATTTAACAACTGAAGTGTAAATGCAATTCACAGCGAATGTTTATATATAATCAATTGTTCTTTAGTTAAATAAAAAAAAGGAAAGCCAGGAAGAACAGACCCATAGAGGTAGTAGATATGTATAGAGTGGATTTGGGGTTAATGGGTGTTTTAAAAGGAATTCAAAAGGATAACATGTATCAAAACATGATACCAGAAGGTGGAAAGTATTATTTAAAAGCCTAATCACTATGTATCATGCAACAATATCAATATCTCTCAAATGTATAAGACTGTATTAAGAATAAAGTACAAAGTTCTGTGGCTTCAATGCAGGTTCATTCAGAGAAGGGGAAGAAAGCCCTTTGTAAAATATGGAAACCATCTTGAGTTCAACAAATGCCAGAAAAAATTATAATTGTAAAAATGAGATGTCGACTATCGTTATTACAGTGGCTGTGTTGTTTCCAGTAACAATTTGGCGTTTTATTTAGTCTGTAACAATCTACAATTGAAATATAAAATAAAGATTTTTCTTTTATTTCCCTCTGAAGTTCTGTGCCAAGCTAAGCAGAACTGAATGAAACATCTGTGGATGATTAAAACAAGCTTTCCTATGAGGTTTTGAATAGAAAGTAAACATGGATTTTATCCATAGTCAACAGCATTTACAAATGTAAAGGGAGGAAGCTACTGAGTTTTTGAAGAATGAGCTGTTAGAGAGGAAATAGAAGTATGGAACGGCAGATGGCGATAATTAGTTCCATACGGTGAAATCCTTCTATTAAAAAAAAATGACAGTGAGCTGCTCTGGTTGGGTGATATTTTATTGAAGCAGTGTTTGCATCTTATTTCCTATCTTTGTCTTTCTAGAATTGTCCCATCTCACAAAACCAATCAAATGTGACTAACATGTGAGGGATTGTTGAGGAGTATACTTTGGTACTCATGAGTGAGAAAACCTTGAGTTTAGGGGGTTACTCAGACTGGTGAAACTCCCCACTGGACGCCCACCCATCTCTCCTACCTGGGATTTTCAGTTCTCCAATCTTTATTGCTTAACTATTTTCCATCAGTCAGAGTTCCCTAACTTCTTGAGACTGTTGTACAGTGCTTAAGAACCCTGGCTTTGGTGTGACTGCCTGTATTTGAATTCTGCTTCCCTTACTCACTAGTTGTGTGAACTTGGGGAATGACCTAACCTTGCTATGTCTCAGTTTTCTCATCTGGACAATGGGAATAGTTATAATACCTGCCTTGGAATATTGTATAACCTAATGGTACAATTGTTGAAAGGATTAAAATGAATAAATATGTTAAAAATGTCCACCAGAGTCATTTGGACCCCACCCTAGACCTACTGAATCACAATCTATATTTTTGATCACATACCCCTTCTCAGTAAACAATTTTTTTTTTTTTTTTTTTTTTTGCCGTACGCGGGCCTCTCACTGTTGCGGCCTCTCCCATTGCGAAGCACAGGCTACGGACGCGCAGGCTCAGCGGCCGTGGCTTATGGGCCTAGTCGCTCTGCGGCATGTGGGATCTTCCCGGACTGGGGCACGAACCCGTGTCCCCTGCATCGGCAGGTGGACTCTCAACCACTGCGCCACCAGGGAAGCCCAGTAAACAATTTTTGATTATTTATCTTCACTATAGGCTTGTTGGTATAGTAATTTATGTGTACTGTTGTTCTAATATAGAACATACATTTTATAACATGTATAGTTAGTAATTTATGTGTACTGTTTTTCTAATATAGAACATACATTTTATAACATCTAAAGGTAGATATTTTAAAAGAGAGATAAAAAATAAAAAGTTTGAGTATCTTTTTTCCCCGTATCCTGGTGAACTAGGATTTAGAGGTCGCTGGTTTAGAATATATTAGTTGAATTGAACTAACTTGAAAAAGAGTAGTACTGACTTCAACTAGCCAAAATCTTCAGGCAACAACAGCAAACAACAATACAGCACACAGCCCCAGAGCTTTGGTAAACAGTTTCTCCATGCCCTCCGGCTTGTGCCAAGGCCAAATGTCTTGTTTCCAGTTCCCTGTTTTGCATTTCAACAATAGTTTTGGTTACTTTTATCCTTTTGTTCTTTGTGTTTTTTAATACTGCCAGCCAACTCACTATTTGCAGTTGTGACCTTGACGGTATTCAAAATCCTCTGTTTTTAGCCACAAATGTCTATAGCTTTCAAAAGGATGAAGTAAGCTCTTTGTTTTTAGTTGTTGATAAAGGTTTCCTCACATGCACCTTATTTCAATTTTCTTCCCAATTGGCATCTTTCTTAGTTCTGGGTCACTGGCGACCCCGCCTTGGTTAATCTTCTTTTGTTCCCTCTCACAGCCTTTCTCTAGCTTTATAATTATCCAAGGTGGTAACAGCTCTTAAGAACATACTCTGTCACCTTGAAATCAAGTGGTTTTTAGCTGAAAACTCAGGCAAGGTCTTAAAGATGTTGTTTCTCTCAGCTATGAATAGTGAGGGAGAATTTGAACATGACAGTCCTTAGTTGCAACGATATTTAGATGATGGATTCCCATTACCCTGCATAATGTGGGTTGTTGACATTTTATTCAAACATGTAATCCTTGTCATTGAGCGTAGGAAGGCGAGAGATTGCTACCTGAAGTAGGGGCAACACAGGATGGCACTACAGAGAAATGTCATAAAGCCCAAAATAATAGTAGTAATCATTTTCTACTTCCTATCGTGTCATTTTTAGAATTAACATGTTGTTCTCTGGTACTGTTTTCATGATTCTGCTGTAGTTCTGAGCAATGTTTAGGGCACCCCTTATATAAATGCCTTACACATTAACATTGATGATACATGGTTATTGAAACAAAGTAGTTAATTTATGTCCTTAGAATCACATCTTGTAATCAGAGCTTCATCGTGGAATACTTATAGGTAAGCTTGCATTTGGGAAATAATGCCTATTCTTTTACACTGTTAATATGTCAAAGAGAGAAAGAAATCACTGCTGCGTTAATGACACCAACTTTGTGATAAATATTCAAGAATAATAATATGGTAGTATACGTTGCTCTTTATTTAGAGATTTAAGAAGAGGGGTTTTATTTAATTTGAATATCCTGTATGTACCATATGCTGATTAACAATTTATAAATAAATTGAATACAACAAAATAGACACACAAGTACAAAGAATTCAGTCTTTTAGAGTTCTTGTAGGAACATGATAACAGCCTAGAATTACATATCCCTACCTCCCTTCCTAAAAATCATACAAGGAGAAAGCAACATAACATAGAGTCAAGGAGAAAGGGACACTTGCCCTGAGTGATGAGGAGTCACCATTGAAGATCTGTGGGAAAGACCATTCCAGACAGTCGATGGTAGTGCAAAGGCTCTGGGGTAGAAAAAAGATCTGTGGGGCTTGATTAAAGTGAGGGATGGGGAGAGTGTTAGGGGGCGATGATGATGATGGAGAAACAGGCAGGAATCTGAACATGCAGGGCCTTTTCCACCAAAGTAAAGAATTTTGGATAGCATTACAATATAATAGATAGTCATTGGAGTATTTATAGCAGGAGAATGGCATAATTTTGTTTACTCTTTAAAAGATAGCATTGTTTTTTAAAAGATAGCATTGTTATTGGGACAACTGGTGAAATTTGAATAAGGTCCGTAGATAATAGAATTATCAGTGCTAAGTTCCTGATTTTTGATGTGTACTCTTTTTTTAATAAAAAGATACTAGAAATGACGTTACATTCTTTATTGTTTAATTAAAAGCAACATTTAGCACTCATGCAGTAACTGTTAAGACATCACAACCTGAAAGGCTTTGCTTATCATTATGGTGAGGGAGGTACAACTGACTTTTTACATTTTTTATGATGAAATGTTAATTGTGCTAAGTGTACTCTTTATGCAAGAGAAAGTTATTGCTTTTAGGAAATATGCCTGAAAGTATTGAAGGGTAAAAAGGTGAGATTGTTACTGAATTGGTCACCTGGACCCACCCTGGGGTCCTAGCCCGGGCGGAGACCCCTTGTCTCTGCCAAGGAGGTTCTCCTTCCCCTTGGATTCACTAAGCCAATAACAAAACCAATGCTGAGACTGAAAACAGCACAAGCTTTATTCAATGGCCAAGGAATGGGGAAGTGGGAACTTAGTTTGCAAATCAGCTTCTCAGACTGACACTGTATATATGATGCCATATACATAAGAGGGCTGAGGTAAAAGGGAGGGAACTGGAAAGACTGGGAAGAATATTCATGACTTATCTGAGAACAGGGGTGTGGTTTAAACCTAGAACCGAGGCAACACTCCTTTTCAGTCCTTGTATGGGTTTTTCCAGTTGTTATCATGGCAGTTGTCAGCCATCATGGTGCTGGTGGGTGTGTCATTTAGCTAATGTATTACAATAAGTGTATAATGAAGCTCAAGGTCTATTGCAAGTCAAATGTTGACCATCTTGGGCCTAGTTGGTTCTAAGCAGTTCTTGTTATTCTCTTTGCAGCTTCCTCCTGAAATTTAGATAAGAGCAATTGGTTTCCATTTGAGGGAGGGGCAGGGGTGTGATTCTGGGGCAACAGCCTTGGTAACAAGATATATAAAATGCTTCAGAAAAATTGTGTGGAGAGAGAGAATGATAAGCAAATGTGGTAAATGTTAACTTGGGGATTTGGGGGAAATGTACAGAGAGGTTCTTTGTTTATTCTTGTACTGGTGTCACGACTTTTCTGTAAGTCTGAAATAATTTCAAAATAGAAAGTAAAGGAAAGAAACCATACTGGCCTGTATGAGGAATGATTTATAGGTGAGCAGATGTGGGAACAGGGAGACCAGTCAGAGAACTATTGCAGTGGTCTAGGGGAGCAATGATAGTGGTTGGATTGAGGCAGTAGCATGAAAGTAGAGAAAAGTGGTGATTCAAGACAAACACGGTTGATGGGATGTGGTTGCTGAAGGAAAGAAAGGAACAGTATATGACCTCAGGTTTCTTGGCTGTGGTGATGTTCTTTTCTGAGATTGGAAGACTAAAGTTGTTCAGAATATAGAAAAAATTATCCTGATGATTTGAGGTTTTGGGTTACTGGAGCTGATTATGGAACCTAAAACCTACTTTTAACAAAAGTTTATTAAAACCAGAGGTTAAGTTCCTGTAAGGGTCAATTAGTTTTGCTTCATTTCATTGGTGGTGTCTCTGTCCTTGAAAGAATATACCTGTTACAAGAGAGGGAGCATGTGAGTGGGTCGGTGAAAAATCCATCACCACATTTGGCTAAACAATCAGAGTAGTACCTCACTATTACCAGTCAAGAACATGATACAAGGGTAATTATACAGAAAAATTCCAAGAAAATATATATTTAGACTATGAAAATGATACGGACTTATTGTTATAAATTCAAACAGTATGGAAATAAAAAGTACAATTTTCCTTCTCTCCTAATTCTGTAGTCCAGAAAGTCCATTAGCAGTTGGATGTTCTCCTTCCACACATCTATCCCTGCATGCAAGTTCCCACCCTCTCCATACATATACATAACATAGTTTAACTTTTTTTAAATATAAAAATGGGATTGTACTAGTTATCTCTTGCTGTGTAACAAATTTCCCCCCACCCCAAATGTAGTAACTTGAAACAAAAAACATAATTTCAAAATTTCTGTGGGCCAGGAATCTGGGTGTGGATTAGCTGGATCCTCTGCTTCCAGGTCTCTCGTGAGGCTGCAGTTAGGATGCTGGCTGAGGCTGTGGTGTCAGATGAAGCCTCACCTGGGAAGAATATGCTTCCAACTTCTCTCATGTGGTTGTTGGCAGGATTCAGTTATTGATGAGGCTGTTGGACTAGAACCTCAGTTACCTGTTGGTTGGAGATCTCCCTCAGTTCTTTGACACAGGGGTCTCTCTATGGGGCAACTCACAGTATGGCAGCTGGCTTCCATTATATTAAGCAAGAGGAAGCTACTGTCTCTTTGTAACCTAATCTCAGAAGTGATATCCCATAACTTTGACCATATTGTATTTATTAGAAGTAAATTGGTAGGTCCATCCCACATTCAAGAGGAGGGGATTACACAAAGGTGTGAATATGGTGATTATTGGGAGCCATCTGAGAGGCTGCATACCATAGTATATACATAATTATGTAACTTAAGTTTTTCACTTAATAATGTGCTGTGAATATCTTTCCATGTGAGTATAAATAGATCTACCTTAAATTGTTTTTAATTGTTGTATGGTATTCCTTTTTATGGATATGTCATAATTTATTTAACAATTCCCCATTAGTTAAAATTTAAGTTGTTTTTATTATTTTTGCAGTGAACACTGCATGTATTTCTTTGACATTCATGTAAGATTTTTTTTAAAGACTTAATTTTTTTTAGTTTTATGTTTATAATAAAAATGAGAGGAAGGTGTAGAGATTTCCTGTTTAGCTCCTGCCTCCACACATGCACAGCTTCCCCCGTTATGAACATCACTCACCAGAATGGTTTTTTTTTGTTTTGCTTTGTTTACTAAGAATGAACCTAAATTGGCACATCATAATCACTGAAAGTCCATAGTTTACCTTAGGATTCACTCTTGGTGTTGTACATTCTGTGAGTTTGGACACAAGTATAACATATATCCATCATTATAATACCATACAGAGTATTTTCACTGCCCTAAAAATTCTCTGTGCTCTCCCTAATCATCTGTCCTTTCCCCAAACCACCAAGTCCTGGCAACTACTGATTTTTTTTTATTATCTCCATAATTTTGTCTTCTCCAGAATGTCATATAATTGAAATCTTACAGTATGTAGTCTTTTCAGATTAATTTCTTTCACTTCACAATATGCATTTAAGTTTCCTCCATGTCTATTCATGGCTTGATATTGCTTTTTTTTAAAGTGATGAATAATATTTGTCAGGATTTACCACAGTTTTTTAATCCACTTCCCTACAGACAGACGTCTTTGTTGCTTCCAAGTTTCAGCAGTTATGAATTAAGCTGCTATAAACATTCATGTGCAGGCTTTTTTGGTGTGTACCTAAGTTTTCAACTCCTCTGGGTAAATACCAAGGAGTACAGTTTCTGGATTGTATGCTGAGAATATATTTAGTTTTGTAAGAAACCACCAAATTGTCTTCCAAAGGGGCTGTACCATCTTACATTCCTACCAACAACGTATGAGAGTTTCTGTTGCTCCACATCCTTGTCAGCATTTGGTGTTGTCATTATTCAGGATTGTGGCCATTCTAAGAGGCATGTAGTGGTATCTTATTTTTCATTTGTATTTATCTGATGACATAGGATGTGGACTATATTTTCATATGCTAATTTGCCATCTGTATATCTTCATCTTCTTTGGTGAGGCGTCTGTTAAGATCTTTGGCATATTTTAAAATCAGGTCATTTGTCTTCTTATGGTTGAATTTTTAAGAGTACCCCCAAAATATCTGGATAACAATCCTTTATGAAATGTGTTTTTTTGCTATTATTTTCTCCTAGTCTGGCTTGTCTTCGAAATCTTTTGATATTTCACAGAGCAGAAGTTTTTAATTTTAATGAAACCCAGCATGTCCATTATTTCTTGCATGGTTCATGTCTTTGGTATTGTATTCGTGTCTTTCTTCTATGCCATTTTCTATGAGTTTTATAGTTTTGTGTTTTACATTTAGGTCTCTGATCCATTTTGAGTTAATTTTTCCTGAAGGATGTGAGGTTTGTGTCTTGATTCATCTTTCTTTGCATGTGGATGTCCAGTTGTTCCTGCACTATTTGTTGAAGAGACTGTCTTTGCTCTACTGTATTATTTTTGCAACTTTGTCAAAGATCAGTTGACTGTATTTATGTGGGTCTGTTTCAGGGCTCTCTATTTTGTCTATGGATCTATCTTTCTATTTTTTTGCCAATACTAAAATGTCTTGATTAATGTAGCTTTATAAGTCTTGAAGTCAGGTAATATCAATCCTCCAACTTTGTTGTTCTTTTTCAATATTGTATTGTATATTCTGGGTCTTTTTGCTTCTCCATACAAACTTTAGAATCAGTTTGTCAATATTCAAAATAATAACTTAGGGTTTTGATTGAGATTACATTGAATCTGTAGGTCAAGTTGGAAAGAACTGACATTGTAACAATATTCAGCCTTCCTATCTATGAACATGGGCTATCTTCCCATTTTACTTCTTCTTTGATTCTGAGTGTAAACATTTTTATAAGATGATTCTTAGGAATGTAATTAATGGTATGAATATTTGAAAATTTTATAGCAGTCATCAAATTTCTCTCCAAAAAGACCACACAAATTTAAAATTCTTTCAAGCATTTAAGAGATTGCCCTTTATCCACACACTCAACTGTGCTGGATGATAATAATTAAAAATTTTGTCATTCTGTTAAACAGAAATTTTATTGTTTTAATTTCCATTTTTTTCAGTACTATTGAAATTGCATAAATTTTCATATGCTTATTTGCCATTTGTATATCATTTTTTCCTAATTTTCTATCTGTTGTCTTTGAATTTTGTTCATGATGTAGTTTATCATACTTTTTCTTCTATGCCCTGGAACACTTTACCTAACAAGGCTTATTAGAAATGAGACTCACTCTAACTAATTTAAGGCTGTTGTACTCCCAGGTCAGCCCACACCCTTACTCAGCTTTACTTATTTTTTTCATCTGTATTAGTTTCCTATTTCTGCTGTAATAAATTAGCACACATTTAGTGGCTGAAACAATACAAATTTTTTATAGTTGTGGAGATCAGAAGTCCTAAAATCAAAGTGTTAGGACTGGTTCCTTGTAGAGGTTCTCAGGAAGAATGTGTTTCCTTGCTTTTTGCAGCTTTGAAGGGGCTGCCTCCATTCCTTGGCTCTTGGCCCTTTCCTCCATCTTCAGAGTCACAGTGTAGCACATTCAAATCTGTCTGTCTGACTCTAACCCTCCTGCCTTCCTCTTATAAGAAACCCTGTGATTACCCTGGGTCCACCTAGATAATTCAGGAGAATTATCCCAGTTCAAGATTCTTTTTTGTTCGTTTGTTTGTTTTAAAATTAATTAATTCATTTTTGTCTGCGTTGGGTCTTTGTTGCTGCATGTGGGCTTTCTCTAGTTGTGGCGAGAGGGGGCTACTCTTTGTTGTGGTGCACGGGCTTCTCATTGCAGTGGCTTCTTTTGTTGCGGAGCATGGGCTCTGGGCGTGCGGGCCTCAGTAGTTGTGGCTTGCGGGCTCTGGAGTGCAGGCTCAGTAGTTGTGGCACACGGGTTTAGTTGCTCTGCAGCATGTGGGGACTTCCCGGACCAGGACTTGAACCCATGTCCCCTGCATTGGCAAGCAGATTCTTAACCACTGCGTCACCAGGGAAGTACCCCAGTTCAAGGTTCTTAATCACATCTGCAAAGTCCCTTTTGTCACATGAAGTAACATAATCATTTGTCTGGGGGATTAGGACATGGGCGTCTTTGGGGTGGGGTAGAAGGCTTTTATTATCCAACCTACATACCATGTAACATATGATATATTTTACTTATTTATTCTATTATTGTTTGTATTTCTCCTCTACCACTTGTCACCCTCATCACCTCTAGAATGTAAACTCTGAGAGTATGGATTTTTTTGTTGGCTTATTGCTGAATCTCAATCATTAAGAATAGTGCCTGGTATATTTTCTGTTCTACTGATATTTTTGAATGATTAAAAGTAAGAATAATAAATCAAACAATCTGGACTGATGCCTTTTTGGGGTTAGACCTTAAACTATCATTTCTATTCATTTTGTGATTATTAGTATTTTTGTATTTTATCTATTTTCTTGAGTTAATTTGGGTCATTTTTATTAGAAATCATCCATTTCATCTAGATTTTTGCTTTATTGTAACTCAATATTATTATTTTACGTTAAAAAAATTTTCCCGAATTTGTGAGTATGGCCTCTTGCTCATTCTTAAAGTGTTTATTTGGGTTTTCTTTCTTATTTTGTTCGATATACTTACTAGAGATTGTTTCTGTGTTCTCTGGAGAGTATTAGAGTGACTTCTGATGTATTTTAAATTAGAAGTCTGTCCTTCTGGCCATAGCTTTTAAGATGAGCAAATAGACCTCATTCATGGAAAGACTGGACTTTTTTCTGTCTGCTGCCTCTTTGCTGGGCCCTGAGGGATTAGCCATGGTGAGTCCACCTGAGCCCTTTAAGAACTCTCTCAGTTTGCTTTGTGGATTCTTGTGGACACAAGCCTATTGGCTTTCAAAGCTAGATGTTTTGGGAATCCATCTCTCAGGTGGAAGTTGGGCACCAGATGTGGGGTCCAAATCCTTCACTCCTCAGGGAGTGGGAGTTGTGAATTCCTTCCATGTTGTGTGTCACCATGCGGGGGGTGGGGTTTATGGTGAGTTTGTGTCTTAGCATCTCCTACCCATTTCGATGGGGGTTTTTGGAGTATTAGAGTATTTAAAGTATTAGAATATTCGGAATTTGACTGTATTCTTACCTTTACCAGTGTGCTGTATGTTTTCATCGTACTGGTTTTGAATCCCCACAGCTTTTATTTGTCTGGGAAAGTCTTTAACTCTCCTGAATTTCTGAAGGATAACTTTGCTGGATAGACTGTTCCTGGTTGGTGGTTTTTTTCTTTCAACATTTTGAATGTATCATTCCACTCTCTCATGGCCTGTAAGCTCTTTGCTGAGAAATCCACTGATACCCTTATGGAGGTTCCCTTGGAAGTTAAAAGCTTCTTTCTTCTTGCTGCTTTTAAGATTATTAGACTTTGATTTTTGAAAGCTTTATTTAATGTATCTTCGAGAGGATTTCTTTAGTTGGTTTTGTTTGGTGACCAGTGAGCTTCATGAACTTGGTTATCCAAATTTCTCACCAGATTTGGGAAGTTCTCAGCCATTTTTTCTTTCAGTAAGCTTTCTGCCCCCTTTTCCCTCTCTTCTCCTTGAACTCCAATAATTCAGTCACTGGTTGTTTACATGATATGCCATAGATCATGTAGGCTTTCTTTTTTTCATGATTTTCTTCTCCTTTGAATGAATCATTTCAAAGTTCCTGTGTTCTATCTCACAGATTTTTATTCTGGTTGGTACATTTGCTGTTGATGCTCTAAGTGTTGCATTGAGTCTTCACATTTGAAATAGTAATTACCTCCTTCATTTCACTAACTGCCTTCAGGAGAGAAATACCTTCTGTCGGTTCTGCTAGTGATTCTGAGGCTTTCTCAGACCTTCTCTGGATATACATGCTCACATTTTTTGCTTCCTTTTGTCAGAATTCTTAAGCTTGAATGTTTTCCCTTGATCCTGCAACACACTAGGACAGGTGCTGACATTCTCCCTTTTGTTTTCCAAAAGATGGCACTAAAGCTCAAGTTTGTGGTCTCTCCCTGCCTCACAGATTTGGGCCAGCTTTCTATGTGTTCTCACCAGCCATCTGCCAAAGCTCACTTTCACCACTGTAACTGGGGACATGCACAGGGAGCTAGCCACAGGGTCAGGATGTGTGGAGGTGAGGCATGCTGGTAGTGCCCATGGGCTAGTTGGGGGGGATCCACAGGTGAGGCATTCCCAGGGGATCATGGGTGAGCTTCTTGATGGAGTCTGTGACACAATGAGTAGGACCTGTGTCCTTTTTAATATCCTCTGAGAGTCCTGTCTGCCGCACATTCCCAGCCTCTTCCTGCCCCCAAATCATGCAGCTCACGATTTAGTACTCCGAGTGGGGGGAGAGAGAAATGAGCCTCTTTGGCAGTATCCCACACAGCTGGGGAAGCTGGGTCCTCACTTACATCCTTCTACTTTCCCTGGCGAGAGAAATCACAGGTGGAGAAACTCTCTTGGCCATAAGCTTTGTTGTCTTGGGGGAGAGGTGCTGCAGGTAAAGTCAAGCTGTTCTTCTTATGCTTTCCAAAGCATCAAATTCTTTTTTTTTTCCCCCTCCAAGGGTATACTGGAACCACTTTGGTGAGCTGGCCTTCCACAAAGGCTCTCCTGTTCTTGGGTATTTGTCTAAGACAGTGTTTTCCAGGGGCTCCCAGACCATAGCCAAGAGTGGCTGGAGCCAGTTCATGGGCTACTGCAGGGTCCACAACCAGGACTGAGGTCTGTATGTCTATTACCTAATGCTGGATGAGTGAGACTCCTCCTGGGTCTCTTGACATATAGTGCCGGATTCTGTATTTCCCACAAGGCACTTCTGTTGGTGGATGGATGCTGCATTATTATTGTTGGCGGGAGGTGGTGGTGCTGGTGGTGACAGAGAGGACAAAACAGTAGACGTCTTACTTTGCCGTGATGCTGATGTCACTTTTCATCTTATACGTTTTGATGTATGGTATTCTCATTGTCATTCTTATCCTTTAAAAAAATTTATTATGAAACATTTTAATCATGCAAAAACGTAGAGAGATTAGAATAATGAAGCCTTAGTTTCATGTCACTAATTTCAACAAATGGGTCCATTCTTGTGTATCCATACCTTATTCTCTCAACCTTCTGGACTACTTTAAAGCAAAGTCAGACTTATTATTTTATCTGTAAGCACTTCTATTTGCATCTCTAACAGACTTGAACTCTTAAAGAAACATCATCATCTCCAAATGGGGAAAGTAACAAAAATTCTCTGTATCATTTAATAACCAGCCAGTGTTTAAATTTCCCCCACTTATATCTTTTTACACTTGGTTTCTTGAGTCAGTAGCCAGATAAGGTCCATACATAGTATATGATTGACATGTCTCTCTCAGCCTATATCATTCCTTCCTCCTTTTTCTCTTTCTGTCTTTGTTTTTTGGTAAAGAAATGGAATGGCCATTTGTTGTGTAAAATTTGGCTGATTTTATCTCCATGGTGTTGTTTAACATGTTCATTTATCCCTGGATTTCCTGTATACTGGTGATATAACTAAAGGCTTGATCAGATTCAGGCTTGAGTTTTAATATTTTTGGCAAGAATCTCTCATAGCTGGTGCTGTGCACTTTTTATAATATCAAGAGGCCTGTAATGTCTGATTATTTCTCTTCTTATGCTGTTAAGATTGATCAATGTGCTCAGGTGCTTTCAGCCTGATCCATCCATTATAAGGTTCCCCATTACAGTAGTCTTACCTAATGGTGTTAGCAGCCATCCATGATCATTGCCCAGATGCATTATTTCATTAGAGGTTGCAAAGTGGGGAGTTTTGATTCTATTAATTCTTTATATCAACTAAATGCTTACCCTGAGATAGATTTCATAGAGGAGGGCAGGATAAATTCTGGAATCTCTTACTTACAATATTTCAAAGTGAGTTGGTACTCTAGAAATCTCTAGAATGTTATTAAAAATGCATAAATTTTAATATGTTTGTGTTTCAATCCATTGTCATTACTTTTTCAGTGTTCACATTGTCCCATCTTTGGCCATTGGAAGCCCTCTGCATTGATCCTAGGTCCTTTTCATGTGACCCCTGTAGTCTTTGATAACTTGTTTTCTGGAACAACAAAATGTCCCAGACTTACATTGTACAACTCTTGCCCCAGATCTGGAATCTGTCACTTCTCTAAGAAGTTCTGTTTTTTTTTTTTTTTTTTTTTTTTACGGTACACGGGCCTCTCACTGTTTTGGCCTCTCCCGTTGCGGAGCACAGGCTCCGGACGCGCAGGCTCAGCGGCTATGGCTCATGGGCCCAGCTGCTCTGCGGCATGTGGGACCTTCCCGGACCGGGGCACAAACCCGTGTCCCCTGCATCGGCAGGCGGACTCTCAACCACTGTGCCACCAGGGAAGCCCCTAGAAGTTCTGGTTTTTATTAGTGGAAACCATCATTAATTTCTAAATAGTCTATAATTTTATTCTTAGATATTGAGTTATTCAGAAGAGTGTTTTAAAATTTTTAGGTGGTTAGTTTTTGGTTTTGCTCTTAATTTCTTTATTTCCCATAGCCAGAGAATATTGCTGTATGATTTTCTTTATGACTTACCACTGGATTAATTAAAAAACGTTTTATGAGCATTTGAAAAGAACTCTATGGAGTTACTAAATCCATTCTTACATTGTTATTCACAAACATCACTTATCTCTAGGTTTTAAGGGAGCTGTGTTAAAAACAACAGCTATTACACAGTCCTGTGTTAAAAACAACAGGACTTCGTCAATTATTTCATTTCTGAAAACATTTCAGTTTACTTACTTTGAAGGGCTGTGATTTAGTATGTAACGTTAGGGTCTAGGGAGAAAATCTAATTCTCATCTGTAAAATGGGTAATTTGAAACAACATAAAATTAAATTTTCTTCTCTTTATCAAGGATTAAATCCCACAGAGAACAAACATAGATTTTTACTTTTGTAAAAAAAGTACTTGGATTTTGTTGGTAGCTCCAGGAGGAATTGAAAATGTCATGTTTTGGGAGTTGTGGTGCTAATTAGTATATGCAGTAATTTAATAATACAGTGAAATGCAAATAGTTGAGCAGATATAAATGAGAAATCACTGGACAGTGGACAACATAATTTTTGTCAGTTGCATGCATTTTCTTTTAATACTGCTTCTTGGTAACCTGCTAGTCTGACAAAACAAAGATACATGTAGAACGTGAGTGCAGTAAGGATGCCCACAGGTTGTGCCTTTTCCTTCCCTGTAATGCGGTGAAATTACAAGAGTGTCTGCATTAAGAAGGCCCAGTGTATTACCTGAACACCCCATGGGAAGGCCAGCCTCACTCGTGCTAGAATGGGATGTGTGACAGGCGACGTTCACGTGACACTTGAACACACTAGGTTGCGGCCTAGTCAAGAGAGCCTGCCACCTAAGAGTCTCCTTCCATTTCAACTGTTTAAAAATACAATTTCATACGTTCTTTCATTTTATTAATGAAATGCTATGCTTCAAACCAAGGGGCCTGCCTGCCAGGGGAAGCTATAATTATGCCTGGGTAGTCTGCAGCTGTGCTTAGTTATAAAGCTTTAACTAAAGAAAATAGAATTTGAGTTGCTTTTGTGCATCTCATAATATTTTCCCCAAATCAGTACATTTATATGACAGTTAAATAATTTCTAAAGCGATTACTGGCATTAAAAAATACTTTTTTTTCCTTTGGCCAGGACATTGAAAACCTGGTGCTAAAGATGACCTATTTTTTGTTTATCTTTCAGCAAAACTAATTGTAAAATTGTTGTTTTGTTTGCTTGGAAACAGTATAATCCATCTCTTTCTTGACTCCCTTTTACTTCCCACCCACTACCACAATCTGTTGGCAAATCTGCTGGCACTGATTTTGAAGAAGATCCAGGATACAGCCACTTCTAACCCTCTGACCACCACAGCCTGAGTCCACGCTGCATCACCTCTTGCCAGGACTTCTGCAAAAGCGTTCTATATAGGCTCCTGCTTCCCTTCCATGATGTATTCTACACCCAGCTACCTGATCTCTTAAAAAGATAGATTGTGTTATGCTTCTGCTCTGTTCAAGACCTCTTTTGGTGTCTCTTCTCACTTGGAGTAAATCTAAAGTTGTTTCTGTGGTCCACCACACCTTACCTGATAGGGACCCCTCTGGCTCTCTGCTCTCTTCTCCTATCACTCTTCTCATTGCTGCCTGCATCTCAGCTGTACCAGCCTACCTGCTGGTCATGGATACAGTGAGCATGATACCATCTCAGGGCTTTTGCAGTGGTTGTTCCCACTGCCTGGAATATCCTTTCACACATATTTGTAAGGTTTGTTCCCTTCATTCAGGTTTCTACATAAGTTTACCGTATCAGAGAGGCCTTCCCTAAAAAAATCTCTTACCCTCCTGATTACTGTCTTTTTCCTTACCTAGATTTACTTATTCTTTTCTTAGCTCTTACTAGCATAACATGTCTCTAGTCATGCACATAAAAGTTCCAAGAGAGCCTAGATTTTGTTTTTGTTCATGCTGTGTACCTGTGCCTAGAACAGTGTCAGCTACATTAATGCCAAATTAATACTTGTTGAATGAATATACGAAGGCCAGTGCCTGCTGAGTCTCCTGCAGTTGGACTGGGTGCCCTCCTGCTGGGAAAGTCATAGCCTGAATTCATATTTTCAGAAAGCTGGATATAGCAACGCAGAGCCACTTCTGTATGGGAGTACAATCTTACTATGTACAAATGGCCTATTGAATAATGTCTCACTTTTTTTTTTCTCCAGAATGACTTTTACCATTTACAAGCCTTTCCCACATGTTATCTCATTGAATTCTCATTATTTTTCAAATTTTAGTGGTGACAAGATGTAGACTCAAATAATATGGCGGAGTTGGGACTGAAACCCAGGTTTTTTAAGCTCAGAGGACTTTTCCTGCCCAAACAAATATATGTTCAGGCCCTTTTTATAAGGATAGCCTTTTCAGAATTTTAAGCAAGTTGATACACTTTTTAAGGAGAATTACCTTAGGCATTAAAACTTTTTGCCGTTGGGATTTGAAGTGGCCCTAATTACTTGAAACCATCTTCAGCAAGAAATAAGGTAGGGAGAATATATTCTAAGGATAGGTTGAACTTGCTCACAGCATGGCAGCTGGTTCCAAGGGGCATGCTGGAGGTCAGACAGAAGCTGCAGATCTCTTAAGGCCTGGCCTGTGATGTTTTACGATGTCACTTCTACCACATCTGGATTGATCCTGTGATCAAAGTTGGTCACAGGGCCAGTCTACATTTCAGGAGAAGAGAATAAACTCTACCTCCTTACAGGGAAGTGGAAAGGTTTTCATTGCAAAAGATGTGTTTTGGCCCTGTTTGGAAACACAACCTACTCGCAAAAGTCATCCTGAAAAACTCATAATTTTATCACCAGTAGAGAATAGAGAGCTTTTAAAGACGATGAGGATAATCACCCTTTTGAAAAAACTTGTGGGTTTTCTTTGGTGTATTAGTTATTGAAGAAAAGCTTCTCCTCTGAATAGTACCCTCCTCATTGGGTGTGCCATTAGATCCAAGAGATTTATTGTTCCCCTTGGTTGTGACGGCATTGATAACACCTTCAAAAGAAAGAACAAAACCTCTACTGTGAAATCTCACTGAGATTCACATATATTTCACATGTGTAGCTAGTGTTTGTACTTTGCAACTACAAAGTTAATGAAAGTTACATCTATTTGCCACAAGGAAGCTTGGACAAGACAACGTAGACCAATCATTGCCATTCACTTCTATTAGCAGAATAAAATTTGAGGTAATATTTTAATCTGTAGTCTTTCAAATTAAGAAAAGCAAGTGTACAGGTAGTTCTAAATTAATTATTTCTCTTTAACATTTAGATATACTTCTACCATAGTACTAGTTACGTGGGGAGGTACTGAATAAATATTTACAAATGTTGGATATTATAACAACTATGAAATCAGTTTGTTTTGTCTTAGACATTTCTTATGAGGAAGAAAGAAAGTACTCTGATTAACTCTAACTGTAGATTCTTACCAGGTGCTACTCTTTTACAGACATATGTAAACTATATATATATAGTATACCTAGTCATTGTTTTAACTTTCACTTTATCACTATCATTTTCAATTTTTGACGTTCTGGTCTCATTTTAATTTCTTACCCCATTCTGTCTCCCCCAATTCACTCTCTGCTGCTTGGCAGGACACTCTGTCTGGAATTGCTGAGTTAACAACTTCCTCTGCTGTGATCATGTAATTCTAATCTTTCCCCTCACGAGAGGACTTTTTGTGAATTCTAAGCCCATATGCTGCATATTGCCATTTTGCCTCTGAAGTAAGTTCCAGACACGTGACAAATGTGGTCAAACTATTTACAACAAATGTCCACAGGAGCATTCATACTCAGCGACTGGGAAACTGGGGTTGATTCACAGAAAAGTTTCTGTTTGACTTGACTGTCATAAACAATGAGATCACAAAAGTAAATATACCACATCTGGCTGTCTGGATCCTTGCTTGCAATGGATATTTCTGGAAAGAAAGAAGCCATGTGGACCAGTCAGCATCATATTGTCTACATAATTACAATATTTTCTAAGAAGTAAAAATTTGGGGTGGGTTGATTCTTTGAGTAACTTTCACTCATGGTAAGTAAGCAGTCACTGTGTTTCAGTCAGCACTGTATAGGCAAATCAAAGCGTTTGGATATTTCAGTATGACATGGGAATACTTGTGGTAGAAGCAAAATTATACTAAGTTCACAGGTTACAGTCTTGGCTTAGTGCAAGAAAACAGGTGATTAGCTGCCTCAGAATGTATATATACCTTGTTTTTTCCCTTTTTAAGAGCTATTTTCTTAAGATGCCATTTAATTAAAAGATCTTGTCCACATTCAGATGTTTTTTTTGATACTTAATTTCATAATAAATTAAGTACGAAAATGCCAACCTGATTATCTCCTTATGCATTAACCAAACACTCAAATAGTTAAAACTTTGCTGGTAACTGTTAACCATGGAAATTTAATTCAGTTAGAGGTGAAAAGAAATAAAAAATTCTCCTAAAAATGGGCCAGATATTTGTTAAAATATATACATTTTTCTTGAAATGTGTTTGCATTAGGTAAAATCTATATTTACTGATTCTTTAGCATACTATTTACACTTCAAATAGTTTTTCTCTCCTTATAATGCACAGTAATAAAAGGTATTATAGTATTTGGAAGTAGGTTGGCAAGGGAAACCAGTAGAGTTAATCCAATAACTGGAGCTCCTGGGAGAAAAGGTGCTATAAAAACACAGGTATTATTATCACTATTATTACTGTGTGGAGCTGGAAATCCTGCCTGCTCTTTATAAAAGCTGGCCATTTAAGAAGAATTGCAGAATTGGCATAGCTAGAGTTGAAGGCATTTCAAATTTTGAAAAATTTAAACAGGTAGTAGAAAATATATTTTTTAAATTTACAAAGAAAATGGCTTACTTAGATTTCTTGTTACTACTCTCCACTTCGGAACATGATGCTATCAATGATTATTTTCCATATATAACATGAAGGTGAAAAATCTAATTCTTGGAGGTGCTAGTGGTCAAACTGGAAATATGATTCTTTAAAATAGAATTTGTAAAGCACTGACCCTTGAGATGTAGATGAAACAGAATCCAGGATGCACAGAAAGATATATAGTTTTACACTGATAACTGAACAGTTGTGAATAGGAATCGTTAGGATGTGTCAGTATTAGGGAGGCAGTAAGTGGAGAAGAGGGTCATCTCTGAAGTTAGACTGGCCTGCATTTAAATCTTGGCTTGGTAGTCATGTGACCTTAAAAAAAAAAAATCATGAACCTCTCCAAGCCTCAGTTTCTTCACCTACAAATTGGGGATGATAAAATCAAAGCAAAATCAGTGCCTTGCACATAGATGAGTTCTCATCTATGAAGTGGAGGCCGACATACCAACTAAGTGTTACCATCATCCTAATTAAAGTTGACCTAGAACTATACAGGCAGCTCTTAACTGAGTTATTACCAAGATATTTATATAGTTTCTGCATAGTTAAGATCTCTTAAATTACTTGTACTTTCAGCTGCTCACTTTAGAGAATGAGAAGGAGAAAAGAAAGGTTATAGAAATTAATTCTCCAATTTTGATAGTTATTATTACATTTGTAAGTGAGAGGGAAATTATTCATAAGTACATTGGCTTGATGTAAGTTTTTACTACACAAATAAATTTTTTTTTTTTTTTTTTTTTTTTTGGTACGCGGGCCTCTCACTGCTGTGCCTTTTCGCGTTGCGGAGCACAGGCTCGGGGCGCGTAGGCTCAGCAGCCATGGCTCACGGGCCCAGCCGCTCCGCGGCATGTGGGCTCTTCCCGGACTGGGGCACGAACCCGTGTCCCCTGCATTGGCAGGCGGACTCTCAACCACTGCGCCACCAGGGAAGCCCCTACACAAATAAAATTTAAGGAAATAAGTTAAAATCTTGTTGGCTAATTAGCCAGATACTTACATCTTTATTTCATCACTATCAGTGCTATAGTTAAAAGTTTCTTGGATATCATGTTGTATATGATCGTTTTAGGACTATATTTTTAAAATTGCTTTAGCAATATTTCAGAACATATTTACCAGGTATATTTGCTTATTCTAGTCATTTTAGTTATTTTACAATGAACAGAACAGAGAAAATGTGTTTCAACTTTTTCTGTGGATATGTGTCTCAGAAGAGGATATTTTAGTGTTACCATCTAACTTTAGATAAGAGGTAAATATTACCCAAGTTCATTTGCATAGAGGATCCTGTGTCTGAAAAGAATTTTTGAGTGCAAACACTCTACATTTCCAAGTATGATGAACATATTTAGGGTGTCGGAGCAATGATTTAAAACTGTGTTGGCCCAGCTACATACCTGACTACAGCTTTGATGAAAACACTGGGCTAATATCGGAAGCAACTAATTTTATTGCTGTGGGCTGCTCAGTAGACCTGTCTATTCAGCTGAGAAAAGTGATTACCTCAGTTTTTATTTCAAGATGGTATTTAAATTGGACCCAGATAAAAACTTTAAGGTGGCTGTGTTTCACTGAAGACCAACAAATTCTCATTTCTTTCTTTTTAAAAAATAACATATATTGGTTCCTGGGTATCCCTCTTCCTATACAGTTTTACTTGTGTTCCCCCATTTATACATACATGCACACCCACATATAGTCATTTACTCTGTTCTTGCTATTCTCTTTCATTTAAATTCTTTATTCATCCTCTCTTAATTATTCTCTTGTCTTCTCCTTGCTGGTGTCAAATGAATTCCTCTTTCTGCAAAAGCTCAGCAGGAACTGTATTAATGCAGCTGGAACACAACTACTATAGTGTCAGGATGCTAGGGTGACCTCTGTTTTTGAAAAATAAAAGAATTGAAAAGTATCCAGCAGCTAAAAGTCAGGAGGAAAAAATCTTGATGTATCTTATTCATTTCACCAAGGAGGTGTTTGCCACATCTCCAAGGTATCCTGTGAGAGAAAAATCATAAAAAAAACCAACTTTATATGAAGATGAAACAGGCAGAAATGCTGAGTCTGGGATATGGTTTAATGCTTTCAAGTTG
Source organism: Lagenorhynchus albirostris (assembly GCF_949774975.1). Taxonomy (NCBI): domain Eukaryota; kingdom Metazoa; phylum Chordata; class Mammalia; order Artiodactyla; family Delphinidae; genus Lagenorhynchus; species Lagenorhynchus albirostris. Next base: position 43,848,121 of record NC_083113.1, read on the forward strand.
CAACTCATAAGGACCCTGGAATATTGAGGCTCATGATTGATATGAGCAGAAATACGACATTGTCCCTACCCCATTCACTTAAATTGTATTATTTCCAGGAGTGAGAACCACCTCAAAAATTTATCTTCCAAAGATAAAAAGGGTTTGTGTTTCTAGCTATCCTTCATCAATGTCAGGCTGTGATGGTTGGCTATTGCATGGGTATCCTTTTTGCCGAGGCCAACAGCAACTTAGGACTGACAGGATGTCCATTTTCCCTCCTACTGCGTCACTTGCTTGCCAAGAGTGTTTTTTCCATGACTAATATTCAATGGAATATCTGAAGTTTAAAAACAAGATGCTTACACTTGCAATTGTTATTAAATTCTTTTCCTGAGCTATAATACATAGGCTTTGATCTAAAGTCCTACCACTGCTAGAAGGACTTGTGCGATTACGATAATGTGCACTGCTCTTTTTGCTATTCCTATAGGGAAAATAAACCCCACATTAGTTCCATATTAGTACCTGACTTGGAGAAGTTAAAAAGCACCAGAAAAAGGTTAAACAGAGTCAAGTACACATAAGAGAGCAGCGGTTATTCGTGTTCAGGGAGCCATTAAAAAATTCTGCTTATACAGAAGAATTTATTGGTGCTCCTGCTTCTGGCTGCTTTATGCATTTTAATAAAGAGGGTAGGGTGTGTGTGTGAGTGAGTGCGTGCGTGCGTGTGTGCGCACTTGCACGCTTTTTATGGCAATGATTGAACAAGGACTTTAGCTTTTTGGCCTGTTGCTAATTTTATCTCTTTTTTTTTTTCTTTCCCCCCAAGTCTCTCTCTTTAACTTTTGGCTTCTGAAAATCACTGTTACATTTTTATTAAGGCAATGCATGAAGAATATGCCTGTTGACTCTATGGATATATATTTTTCTGATACACATATTTGGGAAGGCTTTTTACTTTAGCTAGATGTTTGAAGGTAATTATCTAGACAAAACTAAATATGCAGTTTTATGAAATAAGGAAAGTTTATGAAATTCTGTTTCTTGGTGCTTTGAAATAAAAAATGTAATTTATTAGCAAAGATACATGGATTATGACTTAAAGTTGTTTGAGCATGTGCATTTAACTATTTTTTCTAAATTCTCATTGAAATGATCAAAGGAATATAAAATTAGAGAAAAAGGCAGGCCAATGCTGGAAATTAGGATAAAATGCTACCAACACTTAGGAACTTGGAGAGATATTGGCAAAATATTCTGTAGACAAGATTGAACTGTGAGGAGAGCCGACCAGTATGTGAAAGAAATGTCTTCCTTTTTTTCTAAGAGGAATAGACACTGAGGCAAACCCAGTTGTAAGCTTGACATGTCTGGGTATTAAGGGCAAGAGTAGTCTTTATGAATGGGGAAAGAAGACAAATATTGGTCTGACATATGTACCAGGTAGAACATTGCACAGCACTTACTCCTAACTTGGGACATATGTCAGGTTCAGTTATGTAGAACTTGATGTTACAGCTAACCTCTACCACTTTTTCTTTTCTTTTTCTTCTTTTTCAGTGTGTTCCTTTTAATTCTTTTTCACTGTAGTTAGCGACCATACATTTTGTATGACTTGAATTGTTTTAAGTTTATCAAGATTTGTTTTATGCTGCCAAATATGGTCTATCTTGGTGAATGTTCCATGTGCACTCGAAAAGAATGTGTATTCTGCTCTTGTTGGATAGTTAATTAGGACATGTTGGTTGATTATGTTCGAGTCTATATTCTTACGGATTCTGTTTATTCTATCTATTATTGAGAGATGGGTATTGAAATTCCTAACTATAACTGTAAATTTATCTATTACTCATTGCACTTCTATCAGTTGTTGCTTTATGTACTTTGAAACTATGTTATTAAATGCAAAAATTTTAAGATTACTATGTTGTCTTGGTAAATTTATCCCTGTATAGCTATGATATTCTTTACTCTGAAATCTAGTAATAGTCTGAATAATACCATTACTTTCTTTTGATTAATGTTACCATGGTGTGTCTTTTTACATCCTTTTATTTTTAACCTAAATGTGAATTTGTATTTAAAATGTGTTTTTTGTAGGCAGAATGTTTTTCTTTTATATCCAATCTGACAATCTTTGCCTTTTAGTTATGATACTTAGACCATTTATATTTAATGTGATCATTGATATGGTTAGGCTTAAATCTATCACCTAGCTATTTGTTTATTTATCCCCTTAGGTTTTTTTTCCCTTTTTCTTATTTTTTAATTAATTGAAGCTGTTTTATGATTAAATTTTATTTCCTTTTTTGATTCATTAGCTATAACTCTTTGCTTTGCTATTTTAGTGCTTGTGTTAGGGTATACAGTATATGTCTTTAACTTACCACAGTTTACATTCAAGTGACACTATACCATGCCATGTTTACTATAAAAATCTTACAATAACATACTTCTCTTTCTTCCTTCCTGACTTTTGTACTACTATTTTCATATATTTAACATTTATATATGTTACAAATCCCATACTACATTGTTATTATTTTTGTTTAAATAGTCAAGTATCTTTTTCAGAGATTTAAATACTGAGAAAAAATCTACGTATTGACTAATGTTATTATTTCTGGTTATCTTAGTTCTTTTATATACAGCCATATTTCCATCTGGTATTATTTACCTTTGTCTACAGAGCTTCTTCTAACATTTCTTAGAATGCGGGTCTGCTGGTAATAAATTTTTCCAGCTTCTGTATATCTGAAAAAGTCTTTATTTACTTTTGTTGTTCAAAGATACTTTCACTGTGTATAGAATTCTAGATCTCCTCAAATCAGGAAGTTCACTGGGTTCTGCCTCAGTTTCACCTCCCTGCACTATGGTTAGAAACTCTCTCTGGGCAGTAAACTGGGGAGGTTTAAGGGCTCATCTTGTTTGTTTTTCACTCTTAGGGATCACTGTTTCCACTGCCTGATGTCCAGTGTCCTGAAAACCGTTATTCATATATTCTGTTGGTTACTTAATTGTTTCTGGCAGCAGGGTAAATCTGGTTCCTGTTATTCCATCTTGGTTGGGAGGGGAAGTCCCTTTAATTGGATTATAATTAAATTTGCATTAAAAAAATCCTCATGTATTTAGCTCTGTATATTTAGTGAAAGCAAGTCTATGAATGTTTAATCATCTTTGAAAATTCTACCTTTTATCATCACATAATTTTACTTTTTACTTTAGTACTTAAATTTATATTTAATTTATATTTCTTTTTTTGCTATTAATATTGCTACTACTGCTTTACTTTATAGTGGATTTGCAATCTTGTGTTAGTTTCTGCTGTACAGCAAAGTGAATTAGTTACACATTTATCCACTCTTTTTTAGATTCTTTTCCCATATAAGTCATTACAGAGTGTTGAGTAGAGTTCCATGTGCTATACAGTAGGTCCTTATTAGTTATCTATTTTATATATAGTTGTGTAACTATTTCAATCCCAATCTCCCAATTTATCCCGCCCCCCACTTCCCCCCAGTAACCATAAATTTGTTTTCTACATCTGTGACTCTATATTTTGTAAATAAATTCATTTGTACCGTTTTTTTAGATTCCACATACAGATTCCACATATAAGCAATATTATATGATATTCAATATTTGTCTTTCTCTGACTTACTTCACTCAGTATGACAGTCTCTAGGTCCGTCCATGTTGCTGCAAATGGCATTATTTCATTCATTTTTTTTTTTTTTTTTTTATGCGGGCTTCTCACTGTTGCGGCCTCTTCCATTGCGGAGCACAGGCTCCAGACACGCAGGCTCAGCGGCCAGGGCTCACGGGCCTAGCCGCTTCGCAGCATGTGGGATCTTCCCAGACAGGGGCACGCACCCGTGTCCCCTGCATTGGCAGGCGAACTCTCAACCACTGCACCACCAGGGAAGCCCTTATTCTTTTCTTTGACTAATATTCCATTATATACATGTATACTTTACTTCGTTTTATATCTGCCTTGAATCTCTTTGACCATCTCTTCATTTGGTTTTATTACTTGAAATTTACGTTTTTAGTTGAGGTACCTAATATTACAAAAAAATTGCAATGCCTAAAATACATAATATTGCAGGTCTCCTTAGTCCTGAGGCCTGTTCCCTGCTGGCAATTACTTTAAAAAAATTTAGCTCTTTTTTCTTATTATTTCCTTGCTTATTTAAAAATAAAAGCATGCTATAATGATTGATTTTTTTCCCATTTTCAGACATCACCAATGGACTTCCTACTCATTTTGTGAGATTTAGTTTTCTTATACATTCTCCCAGTACCAGTCATACACAGTTTTATTCTTTTAGGCTTCCCATTATAAATGTCATGTTTTTCTTAAATCAATATCAAAATTTTCTTTATATGAAAATGTTTATATCAATCATATTTTTGTGCTATGTTGCACATTATCTTGTTTAACCTTTTGTTTTTCCTGAATTTGGTAATTGTCTTATATTTCTTTTCATTTTATTATATATTTGTCACTAATTCAGCCCCAGATTATTTGCCAAGTTGAAAAATAAACTAAAAACTGATCATTTGAGTGTCATTTCTCTTTCTTTAGTTGTTCCTTCTGGAACCTTCCATCATTGTGCTCCACTGTGGACTGCTTACATTGCAAGCCTATTGAACAGTCATCAGCCTGGGACTTCTCTCATCATCCTGTGAATTCCTATTACCAACCTTTTTTGTTGGATCCCCTATTTTCTGTATTCTAAGTCTTCCTCTTTCTTGTTTTAAGTCCAAAGTTTCGTTTGTTACCTCCTCAGGTAGTTTCCTAAGAAATGATGCACAGGGGATAAATTTTTTGAGATCTTTATGTCTGAAAACATCTTTACTCTCCAATTTGATTAATATTTGATTGGGTTTAAATTTCTAAATTGGAAGTTCATCTTTCCCTTAGAATTTTTCAGGAAAACACTAGCTTTTAGAGTTGCTGTTGAGAAATCAAATGCAATTCTCACTTCTTATCCTTTGAATGTGACCTGATTTTTCACTTTAAAAGTTTTTAGATTTTTTTTTTTTTTCTAGACAGATATTGTGCCCTGGATGGAGTCTCCTTAGATTCATTGTACTGGGTACCAGCTGAACTTCTTTAATCTAGAAACTTGTGTCCTTTAGTTATGGACTTTTAAAATATTGTTAGTTTGGTAATTTCCTTCTCTCCATTTTCCTTCTGGAGCTCTTATTAATATCCAGTCTTCATTCAGAATTTACTGTGTGGCAGGCACTGTTCTAATGGCTTCACATGTACTAAATTGAAGTAGGTTTCACTAGCATATTCATTTTCCAGATGAAGAAACTGAGCTCAGAGAGGTTCAAGAATTTGTCTAGGATTACACAGGTGATAAATAGAGCTGGTCTTCAAACCTTGATTGTACTGAGTAGGGGTATGGACTTTAATTCTTACTTATGCATACTTTGAAATGTCCTGAACCCCAATCTTTAGAGTCACTGGGTGCCTCACCTGAAGTTGTACAGCTAAAATAAGCTTACTTGGCTGCTGGCCTAGTTTTAGCTTTCTCTCATCAGCTGAGTCTGCTAGTCCGACAGATTTCCAGGTTCAAATACTTGGTAGTATCTTTTTTCTTAATCACCTTTTTTTTATAGTTTCCATATTTTCCTTTTTTAAAAAATTATTGCTTTACAATGTGTTAGTTTCTGCTGTACAATGAAGTGAATCAGCTATATGTATACTATATCCCCTCCCTCTTGGACCTCCTCCCCCCCCCCCGCATCCCACCCATCTAGGTCGTCACAGAGCGCCGAGCTGAGCTCCCTGTGCTATACAACAGGTTCCCACTAGCTATCTATTTTACACATGGTAGTGTATTTAGGTCAACCCTAATCTCCCAATTCATCCCACCCTCCCCTTCCCCTGCCGTGTCCACATATCCTTTCTCTATGTCTACGTCTCTATTCCTGCCCTACAAATAGGTTCATCTGTACCATTTTTCTGGATTCCACATATATGTGTTAATATACAATATTTGTTTTTCTCTTTCTGGCTGGATTCACACTGTATGACAGACTCTAGGTCCATCCACATGTCTACAAATGACCCAATTTCGTTTCTTTTTATGGCTGAGTAATATTCCATTGTATACATGTACCACATCTTTATCCATTCATCTATTGTTGGACATATAGGTTGTTTCCATATCCTGGCTATTGTAAATAATGCTGCAATGAACATTGGGATACATGTGTCCTTTTGAATTATGTCCTTTCATATGTACTTTCTCAGGGTATGCCCAGTAGTGGGATTGCTGGGTCATATGGTAGTTCTATTTTTAGTTTTTAAAGGAACCTCCATACTGTTCTCCACAGTGGCTGTACCAGTTTACATTCCCACCAACAGTGCAAAAGTGTTCCCTCTTCTCTACAGCCTCTCCAGCATTTATTGTTTGTAGATTTCTTGATGATGGCCATTCTGACCAGTGTGAGTTGATGCCTCATGGTAGTTTTGATTTGCATTTCTCTAACAATTAGAGATGTTGAGCATCTTTTCGTGTGCCTCTTGGCCATCTGTATGTCTTCTCCGGTGAAATGTCTATTTAGGTCTTCTGCCCATTTTTTAATTGGGTTGTTTGTGTTTTGGATATCGAGCACCATGAACTGTTTGTATATTTTGGAGATTAATCCTTTGTTGCTTCAAATCTCTTGCATGTCTGTACACTAACAGTGAAAAATCAGAAAGAGAAATTAAAGAAACAATTCCCATTTACCATCTCAATAAAAAGAATTAATCGCTACCTTTTTTTTGTTTTTTCACACACACACACACACACACACACACACACACACACACACACACACACACACACACACACTGTATTTTATTTTTACAAGAGATAAATAAACTGACACCAAGCATTGTAAATGGATGACCACAACAAAAGCAACAACGATTGCAATTACCAAACACGAAACACATTCATACTATGTCATAATTTAATCGCTACCTTTAATTCTCTTTGTCAGTATGTCTCTATATATATGTTTTTTAAAATATACTTGTGTATTTTTATTATTTATTTGGTTGCATCGGCTCCTTGGTTGCGGCTCGCCGGCTCCTTAGTTGTGGCATGCGAACTCTTAATTGCAGCATGCATGTGGGATCTAGTTCTTGGACCAGGGATGGAACCTCGGCCCCCTGCATTGGGAGTGTGGAGTCTTAACTACTGTGCCACCAGGGAAGTCCCAGTATGTCTATATATTTTTTATTTCTTTCAATTGCTTTTGTGGATTTCAGGAAGGAGAAGAGATAAATACTTAATTTACTTTCTTTAATAAGAATTCCCATCCATTTATTTTCAGCTTTCTATTAATAATTTTATATTAAATATCACATGACTAAGTTTGTTTTTTAATGCATTCTGACAGTGTCTATTAAGGTTACACCTGATTAACTTGATTATACTCCTTACATCTTTCTTTATGTTTATAATTTACTTTTAATTTTACTCAGAATTTTTGTGAGAATTAAGTGACTTAACACATGAAATGCCTATAGAACAGTGTGTGGTATATAATAAGCGCTAGAAACATCAACTATCCCTCATGCAATGCTGGTGGTGATGTAAAATGGTGCAACTGCTTTGGAAAACAGTTTGCAGTTCCGGAAAAAGTTTAATGTAGAGTTACTATATAACCAAGCAGTTTTACTCCTAGGTATATACTTAAGGGAACTGAAAACACGTTAACACAAAAACTTGAACATGAATGTTCACAGGAACATTATTCATAATAGTTAAAATAGTGGAAACGACTCAATTGTCTATTAACCAATGAATGGATGAACAAAATGTGGTGTGACTATAAAATGGAATATTATTCAGCTACAAAGAGGAACAAAGTACTAATACATGGTATAACATGGATGAACCTTGAAAATATTTTGCTAAGTGAAACAAATCAGTCACAAAAGGCCAGGTTTTGTATGATTGCTTTTATAGGAATTGTCCAGAATAGGCAAATTTATAGAGACAGAAAGTAGATTAGTGGTTGCCAGGGGCTCAGCAGGAATGGGGATGTCTGCTAATGGATGTGGGGTTTTTCTGGGAGTGGGGGGTGATGAAAATGTTCTGGAATTAGATAGTGATGATAGTTGTACAACCTTGTGAATATACTGAAAACCACTGAATTGTATATTTTATTTTAAATTTTTATTGGAGTATAGTTGATTTACAATGTGTTAGTTTCTGCTGTACGGCAAAGTGAATCAGTTATACGTACACATATATCCACTCTTTTTTAGATTCTTTTCCCATATAGGTCATTACAGAGTATTGAGAAGAGTTCCCTGTGCTATACAGTGAATTGCATGTTTTAAAAGGGTGAACTTTATGGTATGTGAATTGTATCTCCATTAAAAAAAAAAAACCCCAAATCAGAAAAAGTTATGTTCATTGATTGTAGAACTCCAAAGAAACTGATGTCAGTCTTTCATAAAGCTATAAATTCAACATAATTCTAATAAATTTTCTAGATTTTATTTGCAGAAAATGATAAGCTGGTTCTAAAATACATGTAGATATACAATGGGCTAGAAATAGCCAAAGCAGTCTTAATGACAAACCTGTAGGTCTTATAGAAATATCCAGAATATAATCTAAAAAATGTGTTACTGCTATAATAAAGACAGTGTGGCCCATATACATTCAGAGTTGATACTGAATTACTCATAAAAACTGACTAATGGAAGAGAACCTAGAAACGGGAAGAAAGCTATGCTTATTTTCAACAAGTGCTAAATTTCCTATGGTTGACATGTGTCCAGCTCAGTAAATTTCAGTTCCAGAATCCTGAAAAGGTAGAATAAGCCATGTGTTCAACAGCGCTCTTCTATGGAGAAGCTTGAGGCAATTAATACCAAAGGATGGGTAGTATCCTTTGAGTAGTATTTTTTAAAAAATAAATAAATTTATTTATTTTTGGCTGCACTTGGTCTTCTTTGCTGTGCATGGGCTTTCTCTACTTGCAGAGAGTGGGGGCTACTCTTCGTTGCGGTGTACGGGCTTCTCACTGCGATGGCTTCTCTTGTTGTGGGGCACAGGCTCTAGGCACCCGGGCTCAGTAGTTGTGACTCGCGGGCTCTACAGTGCAGACTCAGTAGCTGTGGTACACGGGCTTTGTTGCTCCACGGCATGTGGGATCTTCCCAGACCAGGGGTCGAACCCATGTCCCCTGCATTGGCAGGCGGACTCTCAACCACTGTGCTATCAGGGAAGTCCCTGATCAGTATTTTTAATGCAACACATTAAAAATAAAGAGGAAAACAGAGTGGTAAATGGCATTATCTTTGTATCTCTGTAGGATGTTAGACCAATTCTTTACATTGATATGTTTCCTAATTAACACTATTTCTTTGCATTTCTGTCTTACACATATCTTCTCAAACAAACTTAAACGAAACATGCTTCAGCATGTTTTGCTGTCTTTCTCAAAGAGTAAGTAAAAGAAAAATATCCAGGAACAAAGATACACCTTGGTGTTAGATCCCAGCAGTGTACAGCATTATGACATCTATGTATAATCTGTCCAACAAAGATCAGGAAGAAAAGCCAAAATGTATATATTAGTATACAGAGATTTTTGCTTGTAGGTGGACGACATTATTAACAGCTCCATATGAAGAAGATTTTGAATGAATAATTTCAAGTGAAGAGAAAAAGGAAGCTATTAAAAGAATAAAAGGACAAAGAGATTTTTTGAAAAGGACATAGGGCATTTATATTATGCTTTTTCTTTGTTCTTGGCCTTCAGTCCTGTTTATTTTTTCAGAATTGTTTCCTACTGAGTTCAAGTATTTATACCTTCTGTGTGATTTTTGTGACTTAAGTTATTTTTTCTGCCTTCTAATGGTCTAGAAATGATCGGAAATGACAGTTTCCCCCATTGCCCTATATAATTATTTTCTTAGTAGTTTGCATTTTAAAGTTAATTATCCAGGTATCTAATTTATCGAGTTTTGTGAATGAGGGCAGGGGAATGAGGTTTTGGTGGTAGTTTTTTTTTTTCTTTTCTTTGTTTGTGTATGCTTTACATAGGTGGTTGTATAACCCTTTTACCTTATTTTGTGGTATGTAGACTTGTCCTAAACTGGAAGAAAAGCAATTGTTTAGCTTTCCTTTTATATCAGTAGAAAGATTATAGTTTATTTTTCTGTTTCTATTATGTCCTTGATCTGCTGCTCCAAATGCTGTCATTGAGTTGAATCGACTTGAATAGCTATAATCCACAGAAATATTATTAATGTCAGTGGTATATCCAACATAATCGGTCTCATTTTAAAGAAAGCATTGTTGTTAAGCTTTTTCTTGAAAGGAATGTGAGTATATGAAGGGTGATGACTACATAGTCTGTATCTTAATATAGAATCAGAGAATGTGGAATTCATCTGGAGTAGTAAGATTTAGCTGACAAATTGTTGGAGTCCCTCGCTCTGGTTGGTGGGATAAAATTAGTTGTGTGGAGGTGAGCTGGCAAAGGAGAGAATAAAGGTTTTTGAGAAAACTAAGCTGGCTGGTAGGAGATCCATAGGAGCAAGGCTGGTGGATGGAGTCTCTGTTACCCCCGAAGCAGTGGGTAATGCTGAAATCAGGGACGTGCATAGTAAGAGAAATCCAAGGACCATTGGCCAAATAGGTCACTGAATCAATGAAGTCAGTCAGGCATCAAATTTCAAAGCATGAAACCAGGATATGGATACAGGTAGTAAAAAGCCTAGTCTAGGCAGCTGGTCCTGGGTCATCTGGGTGGTCCTAGCACAGACTCAAGTTCATCTGGCCTAAATTGTCTTTTATTGGCTGTCTAGTCTCAGGTAGTACCTGAGGTATAAGGGGCCAGAGACAAAGCTGTGGATTAATCACAACTTCTCTAATAGTAGGAACTGTTGAAATATTGGACTAGCAGTGGAATATCAGATATGTTGTCCCTTGATGCCTACCAGACAACTGACTTTATGTGAGGTCCTACTCATAGGTGGCGATTTGAATTAATAACTCACTGAGAATGCTTTTGGCTTTAAGAACTCTGTGATTTTCCTTTTTATATTATGAGGATATAGAAAGTCAACTTCTTATTCAGGAAGCATATATTAAATACCTTTTTGAATAGAAAGTACTCTTAAGCATCTGCAGAGAAAACATGCTTCTGCTCTAAAGTGGACATAGGCAGATTCAGATTATAATGTCTTGATCAGCACAGCAAGGAAGATGCTCTTTAAACTGACAGAAAGGGCTTTCTTTCCCTTTCAGATACAAGGTGATGTTGGTCCAGCTATATTTAAACAGTGTGTGGTATACAGAATTCTGTCACAGAATTCATCACTGGATGATATTGATTACCCTTCTAATCCAGTAACAATCCCACTTGGTTATCCTGTAAACAAAAGACCATAATTTTAGCCACTACCAACATAAAATACAATGACAGGAAAGAGAAAGGAGGGAAAGGATTAAAATATACAAATATGCAGGTAATAAGCAGGGAAAAATATGCTTGGCTGCTATAATGTAATTAACATAGAAATTAATAATGAAAATAAAACTGGAAAAAGCATATGTTAAGAAATAAGAAATAGCTTCTAAACAATTAAAGAGTCAATGAAGGAACCATCATGAGAATTAGAAGATACCTAGAACTGATTTATAATAAGATTATTAAATGTCAAAACTGGTGGAATGCAGCTTAAGCAGAATTTAGATGGAATTTTATGGCATTAAATGCTGTTATAGGGCTTCCCTGGTAGCGCAGTGGTTGAGAGTCCGCCTGCCGATGCAGGGGACACGGGTTTGTGCCCCGGTCTGGGAAGATCCCACATGCAGTGGAGTGGCTAGGTCCATGAGCCATGGCCGCTGAGTCTGCGCGTCCGGAGCCTGTGCTCCACAACGGGACTGGAGGGGCCACAACAGTGAGAGGCTCGTGTACCGCAAAAAAATAAATAAATAAATAAAAAATGCTGTTATAGAAAAGAGAGAAAAGTAAAAATTCAATAAGCTTCCATCTTAACTAAATGCAAAGAAAGTAGAAGAAGGTAATATGCGTAAGAGCAGAATTCAATACAATAGAAATTAAGCTATTAATGAAGAGGATATACAAAATTAAATAAGTTATTTGAAAAGATTAATATAATTGACAAACCCCTATTGCAATTAATAAAAAGTAGTCATTGGAGTTGAAAAAGAAAATTTAAGTATAGAAGTTCTGGATGTTAAAATGATGACAGCAGGCTCTAATGATAAATATTGAGGACATAACTTTGAAAGTTGATAAGAAATGGACAAAATCTTGGAAAATTTACCAAAATGGGTGCAAGAATAAATAGTCGGTCACCTGGGGAGTCAGTGGTCCCCAGGGTCTCTAGGACCAGCCCTCCATGGGGCCGCTGGGCCTGGGAAGCCGCTTCCTCAGGCCTTGGCGTGGTTTCGCTCCGTTCAGGGAGCCCAGCCCATCCGTTTGAGGGGCAGTGTGGCCGCCACAGCCTGGTGACTGGTCCATTGCAGCCAGCCCAGCCCAAGGTTGGCCCAGATCAGCACCCAGCTCCTCCCGTGCTGTGGGCCCCTGGTCACCCCCAGAGGAGGACTGACATTGGGGACATGTCTGTGGAGCTGACCTGCTCTCCAGAAGTGCAGAGATCAATAAGCTTCTTGTACATGTGGCCCTGTGACTGACAGGGTTTTGGTGCTCTGGCCTGCTGTTGTCAGGCCTGAGCCTCTGAGGTGGAGAGCCGAGTTCAGGACATTGGACCACCAGAGACCTCCTGGCCCCACATAATATCAATCAACAAGAGCTCTCCCAGAGATCTCTGTCTCAACGTTAAGACCCAGTTGCACCCAATGGCCAGCAAGCTCCAGGGCTGGATGCACCATGCCAAACAACTAGGAAGACAGGAACACAACCCACCCATTAGCAGAGAGGCTGCCTAAACTCATACTAAGTTCACAGACACCCCAAAACACACCACCGGATGCGGCCCTGCCCACCAGAAAGACAAGATCCAGCCCCACCGACCAGAATACAGGCACTAGTCCCCTCCACCAGGAAGCCTACACAAGCCACTGAACCTACCTCACCCGCTGGAGGCAGACACCAAAAACAATGGGAACTATGAACCTGCAGTCTGCGAAAAAGAGACCCCAAACACAGTAAGTTAAACAAAATGAGAAGACAGAGACGTATGCAGCAGATGAAAAAGCAAGGTAAAAACCCACCAGACCAAACAAATGAAGAGGAAATAGGCAGTCGACCTGAAAAAGAATTCAGAGTAATGATAGTAAAGATGATAGAATATCTTGGAAATAGAATGGAGAAAATACAAGAAATAGGTAACAAGGACCTTGAAGAACTAAAGAGCAAACAAATGATGAACAACACAATAAATGAAATTAAAAATTCTCTGGAAGGAATCAATAGAGGAATAACGGAGGCAGAAGAACAGATAAGTGACCTGGAAGATAAAATGGTGGAAATAACTGCCAGGGAGCAGACTAAAGAAAAAAGAATGAAAAGAATTGAGGATAGTCTCAGAGACCTCTGGGACAACATTAAACGCACCAACATTTGAATTATAGGGGTCCCAGAAGAAGAATAGAAAAAGAAATGGTCTGAGGAAATATTTGAAGATTATAGTTGAAAACTTCCCTAACATGGGAATGGAAATAGTCAATCAAGTCCAGAAAGTGCAGAGAGAGCCCCATATGGGGTAAATTGAAGGAGAAACATGCCAAGACACATATTAATCAAACTATGAAAAATTAATTACAAAGAAAAAATATTAAAAGCAGCAAGGGAAAAGCAACAAAAAACACACAATGGGGCTTCCCTGGTGGTGCAGTGGTTGAGAGTCTGACTGCTGATGCGGGGGACACCAGTTTGTGTCCCGGTCCAGGAGGATCCCAAATGCCACGGAGCGGCTGGGCCCGTGAGCCATGGCCACTGAGCCTGCATGTCCAGAGCCTGTGCTCCGCAACGGGAGAGGCCACAACAGTGAGAGACCCGCGTACCGCAAAAACACACGCACACACACACACACACACACACACACACACACACACACACACAGGAATCCTGATAATGTTAACAGCTGATGTTTCAGCAGAAAATCCTCAAGCCAGAAGGGAGTGGTAGGACATATTTAAAGTGACGAAAGGAAGAACCTACAACCAAGATTACTCTACCCAGCAAGGATCTCATTCAGATTTGATGGAGAAATGAAAACCTTTACAGACAAGCAAAAGTTAAGAGAATTCAGCACCACCAAACCAGCTTTACAACAAATGCTAAAGGAACTTCTCTAGGCAGGAAACACAAGAGAAGGAGAAGACCTACAAAAACAAACACAAAACAATTAAGAAAATGGTAATAGGAACATGCATATTGATAACTACCTTAAATGTAAATGGATTAAATGCTCCAACCAAAAGACATAGACTGACTGAATGGATACAAAAACAAGACCCATATATATGCTATCTACAGAAGACCCACTTCAGACCTAGGGAGACCAACAGACTGAAAGTGAGGGGATGGAAAGAGATATTCCATGCAAATGGAAATCAACACAAAGCTGGAGTAGCAATTCTCATATCAGACAAAATAGACTTTAAAATAAAGACTATTACAAGAAACAAGGATACTACATAATAGCAATCTTGAGAAAGAAAAATAGAGCTGGAGGAATCAGGCTCCCTCACTTAAGACTATACTACAAAGCTACAGTAATCAAGACAGTATGGTACTGGCACAAAAACAGAAATATAGATCAATGGAATGGGATAGAAAGTCCAGAGATAAACCCATGCACATATGGTCACCTTATGTTTGATAAAAGAGGCAAGAGCATACAATGGAGAAAAGACAGCTTCTTCAATAAGTGGTGCTGGGAAAGCTGGACAGGTACATGAAAAAATATGAAATTAGAACACTTCCTAACACCATACTCAAAAAAACCCTCAAAATAGATTAAAGACATAAGGCCAGACACTGTAAAACTCTTAGAGGAAAACATAGGCAGAACACTCTGTGACATAAATCACAGCAAGATCCTTTTTGACCCACCTCCTAGAGTAATGGAAATAAAAACAAAATAAACAAATGGGACCTAATGAAACTTAAAAGCTTTTGCACAGCATACGAAACCATAAAGAAGAAGAGTAAACCCTCAGAATGAGCGAAAATATTTGCAAACGAAGCTACTGACAAAGGATTTATCTCCAAAGTATACAAACAGCTCATGCAGCTCCATATCAAAAATACAAAAAACCCAATTAAAAAATGGGCAGAACACCTAAATTGACATTTCTCCGAAGAAGATATACAAACTGCCAACAAACCCATGAAAGGATGCTCAACATCACTAATCATTAGAGAAATGCAAATCAAAACTACAATATGGTATCACCTCAGACCAGTCAGAATGGCCATCATCAAAAAATCTACAAACAATAAATGCTGGAGAGGGTGTGGAGAAAAGGGAACTCTCTTGGTGAGAATGTAAATTGATACAGCCACTATGGAGAACAGTATGGAGGTTCCTTAAAAAACTAAAAATAGAACTACCATATGACCCAGCAATCTCATTACTGTGCATATACCCTGAGAAAACCTTAATTCAAAGAGAGACATGTAGCACAGTGTTCATTGCAACACTATTTACAGTAATCAGGACATGGAATCAACTTAAGTGTCCATTGACAGATGAATGGATAAAGAAGATGTGGCACATATATACAATGGAATATTACCCAGCCATAAAAAGAAACGAAATTGAGTTATTTGTAGTGAGGTGGATGGACCTGGAGTCTGTCGTACAGAGTGAAGTAAGTCAGAAAGTGAAAAACAAATACTGTATGCTAACACATATATATGGAATGTAAAAAATAAAAAGAAAAGGTTCTGATGAACCTAAGGTCAGGACAGGAATAAAGATGCACACATAGAGAATGGAATTGAGGACACAGGGAGGGAGAAGGGTAAGCTGGGACGAAGTGAGAGAGTAGTATTTACATATATACTCTACCAAATGTAAAATAGCTAGTGGGAAGCAGCTGCATAGCACAGAGATATCAGCTTGGTGCTTTGTGACCACCTAGAGGGATGGGATAGGGAGGGTGGGAGGGAGACGCAAGAAGGAGGGGATATGGGGATATATGTATACATGTGGCCGATTCAGTTTGTTGTACAGCAGAAACTAACACAACATTGTAAAGCAATTATACTCCAATAAAGATGTTAAAAAAAAGAATAAATAGAAAACTGAAACAATAAGAAGACCATTAAAGAAATTTAATTCATAGAAAATAAATATTCCCACAAAGAAAACTCTATTTCCAGCAAAATCTACAAACATTCGAGGAATAGCAAGTCCAACATATTCTATTCCAGAGCATAGAAGAAAACATCAGCATATCTTTGAGACCAAAACTTGACATAGATAATCCAAGAAATAATCATAGACCAAGTATTATAATGAAAATACATGCAAAAATCTTGTACAAAATATTAGCAAATCAAAACCTGTGATATATATAAAGGGCAAAGAATCATGACCAAGTGGTGTTTGTCCCAGGAATACTAGGTTGGTTTAACTTTAGACTATTAATATTATTTATTACATTAGTAGCTTAGAAGAGAAAAATCAAACGATCACCTCAATAGATATATACAAACCATTTGAAATTCACTGTACAGTTAGGAAATACTCTTTGCAAAGTGAGACCAGTAGGGAAATTCCTTAAATTGATCTAGGGTTTCTAAAAATAAAAATAAAAAATAAAGTAACTTGCATACTTACTGGTGAAACTTTGAAGCTTTGTATATGAGATTAGCAAAAGACAAGGATGTCCCTGTAGCTACTTTTATTCAGTAGTTTATAGAAAGTTTTGATGAGCACCATGAAGAAGAATAAGAAGTAAAAAGTATTAGAACTGGGTGGAAGGAAAGAAAACTGTCACTGTTTACAGATGATATGATTGCATAGAAAATACAAAGAAATCTGCAGATAGTTTATTAGAATTAATAAGTGAGTTTAGAAAAGTAGTTGAATATTAAAATTTACAAAATTAATTGCATTTCTACATGAAAGTAACAAACATTCAGAAAAGGAATAAACATGATTCTTATAATAGTACAAAGATGTGAAGCACTGAGGAATAAATATAACAAAAAAGATGCAGGAGCTTTATGGAAAAATCATAAAATTTTATTGACGGATATTAAAGAGGACCTAATCAAATGGAGAAAGAAGCCAGGCTTATGGATCAGAGGA
Organism: Lagenorhynchus albirostris; assembly: GCF_949774975.1. Lineage (NCBI taxonomy): Eukaryota > Metazoa > Chordata > Mammalia > Artiodactyla > Delphinidae > Lagenorhynchus > Lagenorhynchus albirostris. The sequence continues at coordinate 43,865,399 of NC_083113.1, forward strand.
TTCAATATTGTAAGCATGTCGATTCTCCTTTAATTGATTTAGATTCAATGCAATTCTGTTTAGGATCCACACAAGATTTATTTTTCTTTTGTGAAATTTGATAAGGTAATGCATGGGACCAAGAATAACCACAGTATTCTTAAAGACAAAGAACAAAGTTCAGGAAATTGGCTTGCAAGATCAAGATGTATAAAGCTATAGTATTTGAGATACTTTGGTGGTGTTATAGGGACAGAGCTATAGGAGAGCATAAAGGAGCTCAGATAGAGATCCACACATATAATGATGTTAGATACATGACAGGTAAGATAAACTTAAAGGAGGGAAGGATGGAGTCGATGGTCAGTAGTGATGATACATCTGGCTTTGTAAATGGAAAAAGAATGTACCCCTATCTCACATTATACACAGAAATCACTATCAGATTTAGCACTTAATGAGTCTTTAAGTTATAGTGTTTTAAACAAGAAAGCTTTTAGAAACTAACATAGGAGATTATTTTCATGACCTGATGTTGGGAGGGATTTCGTAAACGTGACAGAAAAACTTTAAGCATAAAGGAAAAGATGGATGAGTTTGTATATTAAAAATGAGAATTTATCAAAAATTGACAACATTAAAATTGAGAATTCTTCAAAAGCTAGCACGAAGGGAGCAAAATAACAGTAAACAAAAAGTTCTGTAAAGATGTAGAAGATATTTGTAACACAGAATCTAACATAGGACTAGTATGCAGGGAATACAGAGAGCCCTCTGTGGCTGGAGCTGAGGCTTCATGAGCTGTTTCCCAGACTTCTCACCAGGAGGCTTCTGGCTAGTTTCTGCAAATGAAGGCCTGGTGGGAGGCTCAGGAGGATGAGATGAAGTATTTCCTTCCCATTTTTTTGTTCCTGTCACTATGGCTTTGGCCACAGCATACAGTTGACACCAACTTCCAGCTTTTAGCACATCCAGCCATTTCTGCCCTGCAACTATGTGAGAGTGTCCCTGTACTGAGCCCTGTTCTTTAGAGAGCCCCACCCTGAGCTGCTTCTGACTGCATTCTTGCCTATGGAGCAAGGAGTCTGCAGGGCCAAAGGGGTGTCACTACATGGAGTCTGTTGCCTACCTGCTCCTGACATTCCCTGTGCAAAACAGAGTCCCTTCTTCCAAGGGTGGGCCATGCCTCCAGCGGGTACATTTTGGGTTAGGGGTGGCTATTTGTACATAATTGTGTGCATATGCAGGTGACTGGAACTTGTATGTGTGGGCTTGTGAGATCACATGTATGTCCTTGAGGCCCCTTATAGAACAGGATGGTGCTGGATGAGAGGGGCTGGCTCATGGGCCAGGGCTCTGAGTCTAGAGTATGGCCAGGTGCTGCCACATTCTAACCAGAAGTTTTGAGATGTTGAGAACTTTAAAACGGTGCTTCTCAAACTGGTGAAAATCCAGGTTTTCTTTCTTAATTTTAAACTTCATATTTATCACAAACCAATACTTTTGTTAGCTACAATAAATATAAATTGTAAGAAAAATCAAATTAAAAAAGTATAAAACCAACATAACATTACTGTCAAGCTGCTATAAAAATTTCTAAACACTCTCAGTTTCTATACTTACTCGGCATGGACCAATAACAAATAATTTGCAAACTTGCATTGCAGGCCATACTTGGAGTACCATTCACCTAAATTCACTCCTGGCCTTCTAGGACATTACAAAGCTACATCTGTTAAAATGTGATGATAGCACATAATTTTACTGTTTAAATGTAGACATGTATGTGGGCCTGCATCTGTACTCTCAACCCCAATCCTGTAAGTAGGAGGGGTGAGCCTGCTTTCAGCATTGACCTTCCTTCACCCCATGGAGGTACCAGTGGGTATGCACCACGCCTCTCCGTGACAGATGTAATGCCAAATCCTCACTCACCTTTGGGGTGTTTGTGTACTAACTGGGTCAAAGTACGGACCGATCACCCCAGAGGTCCAGAGTCTCATCTCTCTTGTCTCCTCTTCCTTAGGGGCATAAGCTGCTTCCTGATGTTATTAATATCTTGGTTACCTCAGGATTTCCCCCTCCGTCCTTTATTGTTCCTTCAGCCTTCCAACACCTGTGTGGCCATCCCCTGAATTAAATCCCCTCCATTTAAAATATCTTGTGTGGTTTTGGTTTTCCTGACTGGACCTTGACTTATACAACTTAGCAATCAACAACAAAAAGACAAGCTAATAGAAATCTGGGCAAAAGTCTGAAATAGGCACTTCATAATGAAGCAAAGACCAATAAATGTAGGGAGAAATGCTTAATCTCATTAATAATCAGAAATACAAAGCAAGAGCACAATGAGATTACATACATACTCACTGGGTTGGCAAATATGAACAACCTGACAAGTCTTGAGGTGGGGTCTGGGGTAAAGTGAGCTCTACATATTGGTGGGTCCAGACTGGCACAACCATTTTGGCAGACAGGCACTCCTAGGGGGTTTGAGATTTGCATACTCAATAGTCCTATAAATCCCTTCTCAGGTATCCACCCTTGAGAAGCTCCTGCATTATATGCACCAGGATTCACATATATAAAGGTGCATAATAGCATTGCTTATAAGAGCCAAGCAAAAGAACAAAATTGGAAATAACCCAAATGTCCACCACCAACAGATTGGAGAACTGAGTTTTATATGTACAATGGAAATGTGAAAAGAACTCTAGCTCTGTACCATCAATGTGAATGGTCTCAGAAGCATAATGTTCTTTCATTCATTTAACAAAATTTATTGAGTCCCTACTATGTGCCAGGCACTGTTCTACATGCTGGACAGACCTGATGGAGCTTATATTCTAGTGGGGAGAGCACACAGAACAAACAAAAAACATTAAATAAATGCAATGTCAAAGTGATGAGTGTTGTGGAAAATAAAAGGAAAGCATGGAAAAGGAGTGAGGAATTTCTGGGAGTGGGGTAGATTGCGTGTATGTTTGCAATTTAAATAGGGAGGTCAGATGGACTTCCCTGAGAATGTGATATTAGAGAAGACTTGAAGGTGGTAAGGTATGGGCCATAGGGGGTGGGGTTGGAGGAACCCCTCCGGCTGAGGAAACAGCCAATGCATAGGCACAGGTAGGGGCATTCCTGGAGCGGAGGTGGAGGGGAGTGAAATTAGATCAGAGTGTAACTGTGTACACAGATTGTGGAGAGCCTGATTGGCATTATTGCTTTTACTGAGTTGAGCGACCACTGTAGGATTCTGAGCAGAGTCAGTGCCCCACCTTGACTTGTACTTTAATAGGATTGCTTTGGCTGCCACATTGGAAATAGACTTGGAGAATAGACCATATTGAGCAAAAGAAACTCATCACTGAAGGAATGCATATGGAGTGTCTTTATTTATTAAAGACCCAAAGTAGCCACACTGTTTGGGTATACATCCTGTTTGGGTATACATGCTCAGGTAGTAAAACTATAAATAAAGTGAAGAGCAAAACAAGCATTAGGGTACAGGTTACCTCTGGGAGAGAGCTGATGATGTGATGGGGGAGGGGCTCTAAGTGGCCATGTTCTCTTTCTTTATCTGGGTGGGATTTTTAGTGGTAGTCACTTTACTAACACTTTAACTTCTAAACATATGTTTTAGACATGTATTTCATACAAGTAACAAAAAGAGAAAACAGAAAAAGAACCTTTCTCTTAGTTATAGGCTAAACTGTTTTACCCTTCAATGATACAATGGGTTGGTGTTTTTCTGGATTAAGACAACAATTTAAGTTGTGCTTGAATACTTTCTGGGAAATAAAAAGAATGTCAATGCATTATTTGGGTGTGAGTTGTCCCTGACATGTAGATATCAACTTTTGGCTATAAAAATAACACAATAAAATGGAGAATTGGATGTCAGCCAATATGTTTATAGACTAGACACCTCCAATTTAGATAAACATGCTCATCAGTCAGGAGTATTTTTTGAGCTGCTACATGTGCAAGGAAATTTGGGAGTACAAAGGAATATTTAATCTAGTTAGCAAGATGAGATCAATATAACAATTACCCAAGACATTGTATTATTACGTGGTAAATAGTGTGGTACCAGATAAAAAGTGCTGACAGTATCAACTGAGAATCCCAAACACAGAGCACATATACAGTCCATGTCTTTATTTTAGAATGAAAAACCTGAGTACAGAACTTTATTGTCAGTTTTTATTATCACATTAACACGATTATGCAAAATAATTTGCTATTGTGTGTCTATATGAATACCAGTTATCTTTGATGTTTAATAATTTCACACACACTTCAGCCAACATGCTCAGTTTTCTTTTCATGATTCTTCATCTGCCTAGAATATTCCCATCTTCCTCTTTACTTATTAGATGGGTGCAAATAGTCCTAGGAAAACGGACCGTTCTTGCTGCATTTGTGTTTCATGTATTCTTTAGTGTGAATGAGGTTATTAAATATTTTAGCTTAAAACACCCCCTGCTGGGCTGTATACAGTATAAGTAATCAAGAGATAATGAATACTATAACTTCAGGAATTTTAAATTTCTTCTGGTTATTTCAATAAGATTTTGAAAACAAAATAAACTGGTAATTGGGAATTACCTTAATTGAGCAAATTAAAAGAAGTATTTAAAGTCACTTCTGGGGAAGATTTTATGTTTAGTAGTGTTTTTATGTTTGCTATGTTTGAAGATATTGATGAAATATAGTAACATAGCTTAATATCTTTATTACGAATTATGTTATATATTATGAAGTTAATATATCTGTTGATTCACACACACATATCATCAAGTGTTGATAGTTTTTCTTTCCATAGCTCCAAAGGAAACTTATTTTGACGTTTTGTAGCCAAATGGACTCTCACTTTAGGTGTCCACAGCTGATAACCAATTTTGTTCTCGGATCTTACGTTGAGTGCTTGACATAAATACATGTTGAGAAACAACACAGTTGTCTTTGTGCTGTGCCTTTATGTATGGCTGGAGTCTAAAATAAATGTTATATTTCAAGTAAACTGTTGAAAAGTCTGACTTTACTATAATGGTGATTCAGTTCTTTTTTATATATGGATTTGCCTTAAAGTATTTTATCCTTGGAAACATTTGCATATACTTTCAGGGGTTTAGTAGTCCCATTTGCTTTTCTTTGCTAAATTCTATCCTTTACCCTTTCCTAAATCTGGTCACTCATCCTCCCAAGCTGTGTTAATATTGAGAATTATGCAGGAGGAAAGGTGGATATGAGCGAAGTATGGCCTCAGAGGTATGTGTTTATCTTTTGCTTTATTTGACATTGTTTTGGCCTTAAGCAAACAGAGGACATTTGCTTTTGTGATTCACTTGCTTATATAAAGGAAAAAGAACCACCTGCCTTTTTTTTTTTAAAGAAAGACATCTTTAATAATTCTGTTTTAGGATTTCTTCAAGGTATGACATATACCCTAGATTAAAGGCATTCGTATAGTCAGCATGAATCTAGCCTCAGTTCATATTAATGCCTGTAAGAGTCGATTCTGTGCCAACACCGTTTCTAGGGATGGAATTAACAGCAAGGTGCAACAGCTCACAGATGTCAGAATAATAACTCACTATCTGAATGTCAAGAGTTGGTGGGAACCATATATGCTTGGGGATTTTAAATGTCCCAAAGGGTTTGTAGAAACTTCGGTCAGTCTAAATTTGACTTTGTTCCCCTATCCCCAGGTTGTTTTCATTGGGAAATTTGAGCTACAAGTTCTATTCTGTGTTTAAGTGGTTATTCCTTGCAGTATAGCGAATCGGAAGTAGGTATGTGGGAATATAGTTGAAGAAGACTGCAGCCTGCCCCGAGGTAAAGATGTTTAGATAGACTGAAATAGAGTGAGAATGGAGGGTTCTTTGGCACCCTTCCAAAGGCTCCCCTTCTAGTTTTAAACTCTCTGAGGTATTTGGAAGGAAAGCAGTATTAAAATTTACATATTAAATAAACACTTCCCATTCTGTAATGATTCCTGAATTTTTGATTTATATTAATCAGGCCTGGTTAATATTTTTTCCCATCCATAGACTGAGAGTTCCTTAATGATCTCCTTGAGGTCAAGGATAGTGTCAGTCTTACTGTGTGTCCTTAGGGTGCTCAGTAATATTTGCAGAATGGAAAACCAAATGACAGTGCCCATTTGGCTTAAGGTAACACTTGCTTTTCCATTTTAATGTAACTGCTATTGAAATAATTATCCCCTTCTTCCTCCATTATTTCCAAAAAAGCATTCATTGAGTGATTGTGTTAGATTTTCACAAATAATACCCATCCTGTTGGCCACATTGTATTAATAATCTCAACTGGGAAGAGTTTCACATTTGAAGAGGTGGGATTCTATGCAAGACATTTGCCTGTTTCTTCTTAAACCCATTCCCTGCCCTTCTCTTGCTCTTCTGTTTATTATTGGGCCAGCACCTGCAGTCTGTTTCTTAGGTTCCGTTGCTAACTGGTTTCCAGTTAAGTTTGGCCAACAGCAAGAGAATGGTGGGCAGGAGGAAGGGAGAAGCCAGGGCATGTCTTCCTGGGCACTTCTTGCTGTCTCTTTCTGCTTCAGGTTGAGTGCCTGACAGTGGCTGTGTCTCTTCTTTGGTTCCAGCTCCCACCTCATAGTCCCTTCTGCAGTGGCCTCAGTTTCTTCTGGGGGCTCTGGTAAAGCACCTCAGCCCTTTGCCCCTCTTGCTCAGAGGTTGATAGTGGCTCCTTTCTCTCTTCACTTCCCTTGTTTCCTTTCTTCCTTCTTTCCTTTTTTTTTCATTCTTCTGATTGAAATATAATTCAGATACCATAGAATTCACCCTTTCAAAGTGTACAGTTCTTTGGTTTTTATTATTATTTACTCATTTGTTATTTATTTTATTATTCACAGACTTGTACAAATATCACCAATATCTAATTGTAGAACATTTCTAAAACATTTTCATCGTCCCAGAAAGAACACTTGTACCCATTAGCAGTCACTTCAGTTCTCTTCTCCTCACAGCCCCTGGCAAACACGAATTTACTTTTTGTCTCTGTGGGTTTGCCGCTTCTGCATATTTCATGTACATGGAATCATACAACATATGGCCTTTTGTGACTGGCTTCTTTCAATTAGCATAATGTCTTCAAGGTTCATCCACGTTGCAGTATATATCAGTACTTCAGTTTTGTGGCTGGATGATATTCCCATTGTATGGATATACCACATTTCACTTATCCATTCATCAGCTGATGAACATTTGGTTGTTTGCATTTTTGGGGCTTTTATGAATAACGCTGCTATGAAGTTTCATTTGTAAGTTTTTGTGTGAACTTATGTTTTCAATTCTCAGATTGAAATTTTCAGTTCTCTTAAGCAAAAAGAGATAGACCTAGGAGTAGAATGACTGGATCATAAGGTAACTATACATTGAACATCTTGAGGAACTAGATAGTAGCTTCTTTCTGTTGCACATCTCTGCATTATTGTCCTCTTTGGCCATTTGGCTTTTCCAGCCCCTTTATGACTAGCTTCCTGTATAAAATATTCTCTATTAAAATAGAGAACTCTGGCATAAACTCTCTTTCCTGGACTGAACCCTGACTGAGATGGTTTCATGAAAGTCAAGGCTATTTCCTCTCCCAAGTTTCTTCTCTTTTGCATAACTGAGAAACCACTGTTATGCCAATAAGAAGAAACCACAAAGTTGTCAGCATTGTCAGGGAACAGGGTGTCTGGTTAGTTAGATTTTGCAACTTTATCTGGTAATTTGCTGCCATCTCTAACCTGGTGACTGTTCTTTTGAACCTACCTTGTTTCCCCAACAGTCACCAACTTTGAGTATAAGTAGTTCATTTGGAGAGAGATTCCAGGACCCTCCAAGAAAGAGAGTAGGGAAGTGAGAGGGGAGGGAAGAAGCCCATAAAAGATGCCTTGATGAGCAGGTGACTGTTGAGGGCAGCTGGGGCTCAGTCCTGCTGAGGACCTTGGAGAAACTATACAGTGCGTGTCTCAGAATTGTCTCACCTGAGGGGTATGGAAACTGAGGTATCTCTCCACTGTATTTTATTTGTCATGGCTTGACGGCTGCTCCCTAGGGAATTAATTCCCTGAGCACTTCAGGCATAGTCCTGTGGCCAGAGAAAGCCTGAAGGTAGGGTCCCAGATGCTTGCAGGAAGAGCTGGTGTAGTGTGTTTAGACATATACTCATGAATGTTGGCAGGGGTTGGGGGGATCTGTAAACTCCTCTAGGGTAGAGACCTTGCATTTGTATCTTTAAATTTTACTTGTGAATAATAAGAATTAGTTGATATTATGCATGTGTGAAGGCAACTGCCCAGGGAAGGAAACTTCCTGAATTATATATTGGAACTGTCATCTTATGTTTATACATTGGAACTCTTCTTTCAGATATTGGTTGATCTCGAAAGTATGTTTTTAGAAAGAACCACAAATTCTCGATGTGCAACCAGACTGTCAGTTACCCTGTCAACACACCTTGAAAGAAGCCTCATAGAAATACAAAGTTAAAATTTCCTTGATGCTTTTAGCTGTAGAGAATACAATCCATAAGGGAAAATAGAATCTTCCACCCAAGGTTTTCATAGACACAAAGCAGAAGTCTGTGAGTCATGGACTTTGTGACTTCAGAAGTCCATGAGAAATGACAGTATTAAAAAAAGATTGATTAAAAATCAAGAAGCTTTGAGGAGTTTCTTAAAACAATGGACCAATAGAGAGAACCTGTTTAGATCAAGTTTGAAAAGGCAGTGATAAAAATGTAAATTAGTAATTGCCTCTGGATCTCTTAATCAGCTGAATAAATTTAGATGTAATCAATTCTCCTCCCTCAGATTAAAGCTGTGTTTTCATTAGATTGAAAGCAAAGTGATAGGAAAGTGGAGATTTTTTAAAATTATTGAGAAATTACATGTAAATGGGTTAAAGCCACTGGCATTTGGGAAGCTTCTTTCCTATTCTTGAATCTAGCCTAGGGCAGGACTGTGCCACATCTAAACCATTTTAAAGAGTTTGCAGTTTCCCCTGGTCATCCAAACGGGTCATAGTGATCACTGTTACATAAGTTAATTACAGAAACTTCACTATCCATGCCTTGATCCCTGCAGTCTGGAGCAGGAAATGCCGTTTAATCATATCTGGCATGGTTTGTCTCCCTATTTGGGAACCCACAGCAATTTATACTTTGCATGTAGCATCCTCCACTTTCTGTTTCATGCCTTCAACTCCTTTCTCCATAATCCCCCTTGTTTTCTTAAGGGCAATGTAAGCTTCAGCAAACCTTATCACCTGTTGGAATCTAAGATTCCCCAGCTGTAGAGTACAGATAATAATGGTAGCTACTTCAGAGTTGTAAGAATTAAATGAGAAAATACATGATAGCTTCATGCAGTGGCTTCACGTAGTAGTGCTGAGTAATTGGTAGCAGTTATGATTACACCTAGGCCCCACTCATGTGCCTGTTTTCTTCTTGAGTGACCCCCCATTATCTGCTGCTTAAGCCTTCCACCCATCCTCTTTTACATCCTTGGGATCTTTTTCCAGAAATTTATTTCTCTTTCTCTCTTGCTTTTAGTCCTCCTCCCTTCCCCCATCCTATTTTTCTGGTTCTTTCCTTTATGTTCTGACCCTAAATTCAAAATAAAACTAACAAACAACCCCGTTCCCACCAAGTCTGCTCCAACTTAAGTTACTGTTCTATTTTTTCCCTTTTTTTCTGCTAAATTTCTTGGAACAGTTGCCTGTGCCTGCCACATTCACTTTGCTTCCTGGTTACTCTGCACCCCCTGTGCCCTGGCTTTGACATTTTCTCCCAAATGTGACTCTTCTCAAGGTCATGAATAAGCCCCGCTGGCGACATCCTGAGGCTTCTTTGAATTCTTTATCCTCCTTCACTTCTTAGCCCTATTTCACACTGTGCTCACACCCCCCCTTGAAAATGTCTGTGCTTTTGGCCTCTGTGGCCTTGCTCTCCAGGTCCCCTTCCTTTCTGACCACTCCCCTTCATTTGTCTGGGTCCTCCCCTATTTCTTAAAGGCTGGTGTTTGCAAGTTTTCTGTCCCTGGGACTCTTCTTGCTCTTCCTGAAATTGCTGTCTTAGTGCATCCATGTCCAAGGCTTTGGTTGTCATTGTCTCATGGTAAGGGCTTGTTCTGAGCTCCATCTACTTACTAGTCATTTCTAACAGGCTGGGTACTGCCTCCCAAACTGAACCAATTACCTTCTGACACACACCTCTTCCTTTCTTCCTTCTTATGCTTAATGGTATCAGCATCCACCCAACTGCTCAAACTGGAAACCTACCTCACTTGGACTCTTCAGCCACTTGCACCAGGGTCCATTTCACCATTTTACTTTTTGGCTTTCAGATCCACTGCTTCCTCTTTGCTCCCGCTGCCATTTCTCTAGTTTAAGACTTTGTGGTCTCCCAGATGAATTGTTACGATAGCAATTTAGGTCATCTCTAGACCTGAAGACTCCCATTCCCCTTCACATTTCTTAAAGGTGGATTGTATCAGGCCACTTCCCTACTTAAAAACCTTTGATAGATCTTCATTGAATACAGTAGTGTTTCCCTCTTTGTGCCTTGCATGGTGGTTGAAGAGAATTAAGCGTTACTGGAATGGACCTGGCTGGGAGGCAGAGTTGCCCAGAGCTGAGTTAGGGGTGGAGGCATGGAGGATAAGAAGAGATTGGGAAGGGAGGAGGAGAGCCTTTTATCAGGTTCATTGGTGATGGTCCCAACTTAGACACATTTACTTCTTCCATGCTCAGGCCCCCACATTTCTCCTCTGCTCCCCCTACCAACTTCCACTGGCCACTCATCCTGTGATGGGTTTCCCTGCAGCCCAGTTGCATGGATTTCCCAGGCAGAAACACCGTGGCCTTGTGCCTCAGGCTGGTGCTGGAATCTAAGGACCAAGTGTCCTAGGAAAGGTGAGAAAGGGCTGTAGCCCCAATTCCAGTTCATGTCCCCATGAGGTCACAGGGTACCGGTGCTGGAAGCTGACCCACCTGGGTTGGAGCCATGACTCTTCTTCCCCTACGGACAGTGTAAGTTTCAGCAAATCTCATTGCTTCTCTGAACTTCAGTCTCCTCAGCTATAGAGTGCTATAATATAGTGTAATATACTATAATAATAGTAGCTATTTTGAAGAAGTTGTGATAGTTAAATGAGGAAAAGCATATTGATAGCTTCATGCAGTGCCTGTACATAGCAGTGGTGAATAAATGGTAGCAGTTATGATTACACCCAGGGCCTTTTAGGCCCATTCATCTGCTCAACAATACTGAAAGTTTTGTCTGAAAGACCTGGTAATGAAACCTCCTAAAGAACCCACGTGAAGAAATTGTCAACAATATTTGGGACATTATGAGAATATACTCGAAAGATTTGCTAGAAGATCCTTGTAAGAATTTTCTCAAATTGTGAGGCAGGGGTGAATGTTATGGAGAATCTTTTTTCCATTATTCCGTTATTATCGAATAACATAAAACATTTTGAAGTAGAACAGGTTCTAGTGCTTTGGTCAGATGGCTTCTGGTGACAAGAGATTGTTGAGCAGAAGTGATGATTATCATTTTGGTTAGGAACGGATTCTCAGTTCTCAATTATATCAGTCAAGTGGGTTAAATTTATTTGGCTCTCTTCAGTTAATGTGTACAATAAATCAGGATTTTCGGCCTGTGAGGGGAGAATTGTCCTACTGATGTGGAACCTCATCTTTTTAAACCCAGTGAAGATGAGCCAAATTTCTTTCATTATAAGTAGTCACCAACAGTTCCATTCTCATCACTGAGGAACCTATTTACAGGTAGACATTTTTCACATCAATCAGATTTATTATTTGTATATTTGATTGTTGAGATACTTTCATTAAAATTTAGTAAATATTTTATAGATACCTTATAGTTCATGGCAAGAAAGATTTTCATTTATAATAATGATAGGATGCTTCCTTTTAAAATAAATTATACAAGGGAAAAAAGAGAACTGACCTAATAACATTTTTAAATACAATGAAGTAAAATAGAAGAGTGGGTGGCTTACAGATAGTACAAAAACGTAAGCCTTACAGCATCCACGCTCCTCAGCATGGCCTCGGTACTGGGTTCAGCGGTGTTTCCCAAACTAACTTTCATGTCCATCTGGAACATCAGAATGTCACCTTATTTGGAAATAGTCTTTGCAGATGTAATTAGTTAGGGTGTGATCATATTGAATTAGGGAGACCCTAAATCCAATTACTGGTATCCTTATAAGAAGGCCATTTGTAGACACACGGGAGGAAGGGTCCATGACAATAGAGGCGGAAATTAGAGTGATGCAGCTACAAGCCAAGGAACCCCAAGTATTGCAGCAACCACCAGAAGCTAGGAGAGAGGCATAAAACAGATTTTCCCTTAGAGCCTTCTGAAGGAATCAACCCTGTTGACAACTTGATTTTTGACTTCTGTCCTCTAGAATTGTGAGAATAGAGTTCTGTTATTTTGAGGCACCTAGTTTGTGGTAACTTGTTAGAGCAACTTATATGAAACTAATACATCCTCCCTTCCCGCATCTGCTTATTATACTCATTCATCATATTTCCTGAAGATGCATGGTGATTCTCAGGATTCTGGGACTTTTCCTCTGTCTGGAATGTGCCTTATCCTAGCCTTTTCCTGCTTCTCTCACACCATCTGTTTGTAGGCCCTGCTCAAATTTACTGCCTCAGAATCCTTTCCTCCTTGCCCTTCCACTTCATCTATGCCCAGTCCACCCTTTGTATCCCGTTGTTGTATTTTCTCTTCCCCAGATGTTGTACATAGTTTGTTCTGTGTCTGCATCCCTATTAACTCATATACTTCTTGGGAGTTGGGGCTGTTTTATCTTTATATTTCTGCTACTTGGGATGTGATGGGCACTTAATTGCTAACATTAAATATTCAATTAATGAGAGTTTCTCTTTTTTTTTGATGTTGTTTGTTTCTATCTCTTAAAACCCAAGCCTATTTATTTCATTCTTTTTGGAAGATGTGTATAAAAATGAATGCTACTTTGGATATAAAAACAGGCAATTTTGAGATCAAAAGTTAAGTCTTCCTGGCCTTGCTGTTAGTAACTGCTACTTAAAATTCGTTTAATTTAGAACTTAATTTTATGAAGTTAAATGGTGGAGTAAAAGGAATAAACCAGTAAATAACTGTCTTGAAATTCTGGAGATGACTTCATTGAAGGCTCTTTAGAGTAAGGTCACTGACAGCAAATCAGAGAAATATTGAGGTGAGTTCACCGTATTAAAGACCTGAAAAGTTTTTATGCCCAGAATCATTCTTCATGCCGTTTCCTGCCATAAGATGTGGGAAATGGGTTACGTGGAAAATTTGTGGGAAGAGGTAGAAAACTTTTTATAATCCATAATCAGTTGAGGGTGATAATAAGACAGCTGTCATTTAAAGACTGAGAAAGGGTTTTACTCTAAGGAAAGGAATAGAATTACAAAGGGGAAGACCAAGCATTTCAAGGACTCCATCTATTTTATTATCTTGTGTTTTTAAAACTATCTTCTGGCATCACAGCATTGACCACTAGTTATGGTAATCAATTTAATATTCACGAGAGGGAGGGAAAACCCTGACTTCAACAGGTTCTTAAACCATAAATCAAATCCCAGTGAGGTGATGCATTTGAAAAGACTGATTGTGGTTGTGTTCTTAAGTATCAGTCCTATGCAGGGAAAGAAAAAAATTACCAAAGTGGCTTTGGTAGTAAATTTAGGTTTCCTGAAAGTGAGATATAGTTGCAAGATGGCTTTCTATGGGCTCTGTCAGAAAAAGTTTTTTTTTTTTTTTAACAAAGCATTCTTTTAGCTGTAGATAAGAAAGGATCCACCCCTCTGCCAGAGGTGTTCTGGCTGTTTTCACTGGCTCGGTTCTTATTTGCAGTGCCTACCCACTGAGTCTAGGCTTGTCCTGCAGAGAGAATGTTTCAGGAATTGCAGTTCTCCCTTTTACTTTTGAGGATGATGCTCACTTCCAGTGTTGTCCAAAACTCCTAGTGCACACACCCCAATAAAAATCTGTTAAGGGAGGAACGACAATTTGATGAGCTGCTTCTGACAGTCTGAGGCCCCAGAGAAATACAGTTGATGGTTGGTGGGTTTAGACTCTTTTATTTATCCATTGCCCAAAACTTAAAAGAAATTTTTTTATATGATTCTGTGGGTTGAGTGAGTGGGCTTAGCTGGGTGTTTTTTCTTCCTCAGATGATGTCAACTCTGTCAGTTCTTTGCATTCAGTTGGCATCTTGGCTGGGCTAGAAGTTCCAAGGAAACGTCGCTCGAATGCCTTATGCTTTGCTGCTTCTCCACATGTCCTTTTCATGTGGCTAGCTAGGGTCTTCTTACAGCATGGTAGTCTCAGGTTAGACTTCTTATCAGCCGTCACCCAGAGCTTAGCGTCTAGGACTGAATCTAGAACAGTGTCACTTCTACCCAAGTTATAAGGCCAACCCAAATTCAGAAGGGAAGTAGACTCCACTTCTCAATGGGAAGAGTGACTTGCTTTTATAGGAAGGGAAAGAAGTGATAGCAGCCATTTTCGAAGACTAACACAGCCTCATTACTTAAATGAGCACTATTTAATTTTGTAATTTAGTTTTTCTCATACAAATTCAGCTCCCTTTATGTCAGCAATTTATGTCATTTGCCAATTCCGGTCAGCATTTTCTGGCCCTTTAGGAAAGATGGTTCTAATTATTTTATTATTAAAAAAAAATTTTTTATTGGAGTCTAGTTGATAGTTCTCTTAGTTTCAGGTGTACCAAAGTGAATCAGTTATACATATACATATATATCAACTCTTTTTTAGATTCTTTTCCCATATAGGTCATTATGAAGTACTGTGTAGAGTTCCCTGTGCTATACAGTAGGTCCGTATTAGTTATCTATTTTATGTATAGTAGTGTGTATATGTCAATTCCAATCTTCCAATTTATCCCTCTCCCCTTCCCCCCTGGTAACCATAGATTGTTTTCTACATCTGTGACTCTATTTCTGTTTTGTAGATAAGTTCATTTGTACCATTTTTTTTTGATTACACACATAAGTGATATCATATGGTATTTGTCTTTCTCTGTCTGACTTACTTCACTCAGTATGACAATCTCTAGGTCCATCCATTGCTGCAAATGGAATTATTTTGTTCTTTTGTTCTTTTTTATGGCTGAGTAATATTCCATTGTATATATGTACCACATCTTTATCCATTCCTCTGTTGATGGACATTTAGGTTGCTTCCATGTCTTGACTATTGTAAGTAGTGCTTCTGTGAACATTGGGGTGCATGTATCTTCTTGAAATATGATTTTGTCCAGGTATATGCCCAGGAGTGGGGTTGCTGGATCATATGGTAGCTCTATGTTTAGTTTTTTAAGGAACCTCTATACTGTTCTGCATAGTGGCTGTACCAATTTACAAAATGGTACAAAAATGATCTTCTCATTTTTTTATTGGGTTTTTTTTTTTGATATTGAGCCACATGAGCTGTTTGTATATTTTGGAGATTAATCCCTTGTTGGTCGCATTGTTTGCAAATATTTTCTCCCATTCTGTGGGTTGTCTATTTGTTTTGTTTATGGTTTCCTTTGCTATGCAAAAGCTTTTAAGTTTAATTAGGTCCCATTTGTTTATTTTTGTTCTTATTTTCATTACTTTAGGAGGTGGATCAAAAAAGATTGCTGTGATTCATCAGAGAGTGTTCTGCCTATGGTTTCCTCTAAGAGTTTTACAGTATCTGGCCTTAGATTTAGGTCTTTAATCCATTTTGAGTTTATTTTTGTGTGTGGTGTTAGGGAGTGTTCTAATTTCATTATTTTACATGAGCTGTCCAGTTTTCCCAACCCCACTTATTAAAGAGGCTGTCTTTTCTCCACTGTATATTCTTGCCTCCTTTGTCATAGATTAGTTGACTATAGGTGCATGGGTTTATCTCTGGACTTTCTATTCTGTTCCATTGGTCTACATCTCTGTTTTTGTGCCAGTACCATACTGTTTTGATTACTGTAGCTTTGTAGTATAGTCTGAAATTGGGGAGCCTGATTGCTGCAGCTCCATTTTTCTTAAGATTGCTTTGGCTATTCAGGGTCTTTTGTGTTTCCATACAAATTGTAAAATTTTTTGTTCTAATTCTGTGAAAAATGTCATTGGTAATTTGATAGGGATTGCATTGAATCTGTAGATTGCTTTGGGTAGTATAGTCATTTTGATAATAATGATTCTTCCAATCCAAGAACATAGTGTATCTCTCCATCTCTTTGTCTCATCTTTGATTTCTTTCATTACTATCTGATAGTTTTCTGAGGACAGGTCTTTTGCCTCCTCAGCTAGGTTTATTCCTAGGTATTTTATTCATCTTGATGTAATAGTAAATGGGATTGTTTTCCTTAATTTCTCTAATCTTTCGTTGTTAGTGTATAGGAATGCAAGAGATTTCTGTGTATTTTGTATCTTGCAACATTACCAAATTCATTGATTAGCTCTAGTAATTTCCTGGTAGCATCTTTAGAATTTTCTATGTATAGTATCATGTCATCTGCAAACAGTGACAGTTTCACTTCTTTTTCAATTTGGATTCCTTTTATTTCTTTTTCTTCTCTGATTGCCATGGCTAGGACTTGCAAAACTATGTTGAATAAAAGTGGTGAGATTGGACCTGATTTTTTTTAATAATTGGTATTGTTTAGTTAGGCCTTACTAAGTGCTCAGCCGTGACGTCTGTTCTTTATGTATATGAGCAAGTCCTTATTAACAACCCTGTGAGGAAGATATTATTCAATTTTATTGATTAAAAAAACTGAGATGTTGAGCAAGCAAGAGGCTTGACCAAATTCTCACAATTTATAAACTTGTAGAGCCAGGTTTGAAAACTGGAGGGTTCCAGCTTCAAAGCTGGTGCTTTTGCAATGAAACATGATAGTTTTTTTAGGTCCATTTTGAAACTTCTATTTGAAACTTCTGTCAAAGCCAGCTGCACCAAACTTGTTGATTTCCCTGAATTCTGCTCACAGAATTTCCCTGAAATAGATATTTCTGTTCTCTGCATGCAGAGCAGGGCAAAGGTCTATGAAGTGTTTCCGTTAATGGAAACTTCCCACCTTTCTGATTTATGCCTTCTTTAAAAGCAAAAACATTTTCTGGGGCTTCTGCAGTTCTTCACACCACCCCTAGAATCCTTCCCTTGTTCACGTACTACCCACCTGAGCAGTATGGAAGACATTTCCACATCCCCAGGTCTTAACTATTTTCTTGTCCAATATTAGCATATCTTAATTATATTTTCATTGCTGAAGTCTTAGACTGTGGCTGTCCAGAATACAGAGAATTTTTCAGTAGGTTAAACAAATGTAAGTTTGGCTTTTACTGTTTTGAGTGTTAGATTCTTGTCATGTTCTCTTGTGAGCTTTATAGTCTTTTAAATTCTCTACTACATTCCTTTAGGCCATTAGTACTTTCTCAGCCTTTCTGTATTTCACTTTGATGTTAATATTTTATGTTTCTGATCATGTATTTACTGTTCACCATCATTAAAAATAGTTAAATTGCTCAGTTGCAGGCTTTGGATTTTTATTATAATTCTTTAATTCCCTGAAACCTGTTTCTGTGATAAAAATGACAAATATATGCAGAAACTGGTCAGATTTGGATGTTTAAATATTGTAATTCTCTTACAATAATTTAGTTATTTTTCAGAGAGTACCATGATGTAGAAGTAGAAAAGATCATAAAAAGGCCATTAAAAGTTTGACTTCCAACTGTTATAGCATGAGTAAAAGAGTTGGGCAGTAATGATGACAGCATGTTCTTGTTTCACTGCCTGGGTGAAGATTTTAATTCAAGATTGAAATTGGTACTGTATCTTAGACCTAAAATACTGGATGATGAAATTATTTTGTCTGATATTAATATAGCCACTCCTACTTTAAATTTATGTTAGTACAGAATATCTTTTTCATTCTTTTTACTTTTTACTTGTTTTTCTTAATTTGCAGCAGTGTAGAGTTTGGTGCTATCCCTTTTTTCTCCTAATCTAATTATCTCTGCTTTTTAGTTGTGTTTTAAAGACCATTTACATTTAATATGGTTATTGGTATAATTGTATTGAACTGACCATCTTGCTTTTGTTTTCTGTATGTCCCTTCTGTTCTATGTTCCCTTTATATTCCTTTTCTTTCTCAGTCTTTCAGATTAATATTTTTATGATTCCATAGTCTTGTCTTATTAATTATAACTTATTTTACTGGTTGCTTTGGTGTTTATATTATACATCTTTGACATATCATAGTCAATCTTTGCTATTGTACACTTACTGTATAAGAGACTGGCAATAGTATACTTTCATTTCTCTTTTCTCTCCTGGCCTTTAAACTATTGTCATACATTTCATTTTTATGTATGTTGAAATCCCTGCAATACCTTGTTATTATTTTTGCTTTAAACAGTTAGTTATCTTTTAAAGAGATAAATTAAAGTTTTTTAAAAAAAGTCTTTATATTTACATTTCTAGATTCTATTTCCAGTGCTCTTCCTTCTTTGTGTACCTCCAGCTTTTCATCTGGTATAATTTTCATTCTGTTTGAGGCACTTACTTTACTATTTCTTATAGTGCAGGTCTGTTGGTGATTATTTCTTTCAGTTTTTTATGTTTGGATAAGGTCTTTGTTTCACCTTCATTTTTCTATCTATTTTCACTGTCTCCCCCTTGCCTCCCCCTCCCTGTCCCCCACTACCCTAGTCAGTACTTCAAAGATGTTGCACTGTTTTCTAGCTTACCTTGCTTCTGATGAGAAACCTGTTGTTTCTCATCCTTTGTACATAATGTGTCTCTTTTTCTGCCCCCCTGACTACTTTTCACATTTTCCTCTTTATCCCCAATTTTAAGCAATTTGCTTATGATGTGTTTTAGTTTTCTTCATTTTTCATAATTATGGTTGGGGTTCACTCAGCTTCTTGGGATTTTCCCCACAAGGAGTTTATTTTGGCCGACCTAGGGATGGGGAGGGCCCTGTATCTAAAAGAAGGTGTTGGGCCTCTTGATGGTGAAGCATGATTGAAGCTGGTGATGTAGGACTCAGTGGAGCGGCAGAAACTTGATCTTGGAGTTGTGGAACTGCTTGACTATTGGCAGGTGGCACCTGCTGGCTGTGATCTGCTTCACCATCATGATCTGGATTGAGTGGGCCCAGGTGCTGTGCTGGGCACCTGTGTCATGATAGCATTCAGGTCCCGGTACACCTGGTACACGTGGGCGCTCTGTCAGAGTTGTGATGCAACCAGATGCTGAAGTTCTTCACCTGCAGGAGGATTTCTTGAACACCTGCCCACAGTAGATTATTTCCCCTGAAGACTTCATCTTCTTCAGCTGAGACACAAAGTATCAGCACAGCATGATTAGGTACAAAGATTTTTATGTGGTAGAGGGGTGGTGAGTGGCATTTGGGAGTGGGTGGGAGGCCCCCCCCCACCACACCACCTCATGCTCTTGTAGTGTGCATGAAGCCTTCGTGACACTCTCCAGGCTGGCCACCACCCACAAAAGGGCTTATAGTTTTTTCAAATTTGGAAAAATTTTAGGCATTATTTTTTCAAATATTTTTTTGCTCCCCATCCTTTAAGGAATGACAGTTATATTTGATCATTTGAGGTTGTCTCATGGTTCACTGCTGCTTTGTTCATTTTTTCCTTGTGGGTTTTTTTTTTCTTGGTCCTCTCTGTTTCATTTTGGATGGTTTGTTGCTATGCCTTGTAGTTTATTAATCTTTGCTTCCACTTTGTCTAATCTCCTGTTAATACCATACACCATATTTGCATCTCATGCATTATAGTTTTCATCTCTAGAAGTTCAATACGTGTCTCTTTTAACACCTTCCAGGTCTCCATTTAACGTGTTCAATCTTTCCCCTGATTATTGTCAGTTTTTGACTTTTATAGTTTGAAGCTATTTTGTGTTAGGAGCATACAAGTTAATACTTTGTGCATGCATATGCACATACGTATGTCCAAGTATGTATGTTTGTGTGTATACATACACATGCATGTATATCTATATACACACATGTGTGTGTGTATATATATATATATAAAATCTGTGGAATTTTCCTTTTAAAGCTTTTTGCTTTAATTTGTACTTTGATACTAAAATTACAAAAAATCACTAAAATTACTGTTTTCTTCTGGTTAGTATTAGCTTGGCCAATCTTTTCCTGTATTCTATTTTCAATCATTCAAGGTCTGTTTTTTAGGTATATCTCTTGTAAGCACTATAGAAATGAAATTAATTTTGTTTATTCTTGTTATCAGTCTTTGAATTAGAAGTATTCATCTGTTTATGGAATTTTACTCTCAGTCATCACAAGGAATCAGACAGAGAGTTATAAAAATAGCTAAAGTGGGAGAAGCATAGATGTTGAGAACTCTTACAATAGTCTTGGTCATAGGTCCCAATTTTAATGGTTTCTGACTTTCTTTCTTGAATAGAGGCTGGAATTCAAGCAACTCCCCTCAAATTATCTTTATTCTTGGCATATAGACCTGAAGATGCTAGTGGAGAAAAATTATCTTACTTTCCTAAGGTTTTCATGCTTTCTCAGCCTCCTGTCTCATATGAGAATGGATCTTTTAAAGCGTTATGAACAGTATTATTTTGTATTTGAAAGTTAATTTTAAACTATGTCAGTATGTAGAAAAACTATTTCTTAGTGTATAGATTTTCTAATTGTCTCCATTTTCTTTAGTTTATGAAGTTGCTTCTTTTGGTCATTCCTTTTTAGTTGGTCATACACTAAGTTTACTTGATCAGTGTTGGGGTGAATTTTTTATTCTAATAGACTATATACTGTTCAGGGTCATTTATAATGAATACAAGGTAACATGCCTATTATATAAAAATAAAATAATTGTTTTTGTGAAATGAATTGGAAGATGTGACATAATTAGACAGTGGGCATTTGTATTCTATTATCGCTTTAGAGCTGCAAAAAAATGGAGGTAGTTTATTTCATCTTGGTAATGCTCCTTCTTTCTGGTCCAACAATTTATCAGAAATGTTAATCCAGCAAGCCGTAAGTGGGGTGGGGGAGGGGAGGGGGAGAGAGGGGATTTAAAATTAGCCTGGAAATATTGCACAACTCATTAAAAATGTAATCATGCATAAAATGAGATCAATGAAAATTTATCTAAAAGTGCAAGGAAAAGGCATTTTCTAGTATGATACTGGATTTAATAGACTGGATTTTAATTTAGTCAGTTTGCTACAAAAAAATCCCTCCAGGCTAAATAAAACAGTTTTCCCTCCCAGTTATTGTACAGACAGCTTATTTTCAGACCCTTTCCTTCTGATATTCAGTCTTATCTCTTGCTGGGTACGGGTTTCACTATATTGCAGAATTTGTTTTCTTTACATTTTCCATTACTGCTTTCATTTGCATGATAAATGATTAGAAGTAGAAACAGGAAAAGAAGCTATGCAGACATTTCTTTATTAATTTTGTTTAAATTAGAATAACTTTTTTATTCATCCTCCTCCCTCCCCATTTAACAACCAGTGTATCTGAATTATTTTAATATTTTATTGTAGAGCTAGAGAAATGGGTTGCAGTTTTTTTCTTGCACTTTCTTCATGTAACATTTTATTTCATTCTTATGTTTGTAGTTTACATTTTGGTTCCTGTCTTGTGCAGTTAATGATATTGATGAATTTTTCTCTTAAAAGATACCCTGTGTTTAAGGCTGAGTCTAAGGTACAGGTGTTTAAAATGCGTTGACACTGATGAAACTGAGTGCTTTGAAGATTTATTTTGCAGACAATATCATCACAATTCTTAAGCAATAAATAGGGTTTGTAAAATTGGGCTTTATTTATGTCTTCTGCCCCTTCTATCTTAGCTGCTTTTCTAGTCTGATAATTTAGAATGTGAAATGATGTAATTAACTAAACCCATTAATGAAAACTTTCTGATGTTTTCCTTTCCCCTGAAGTTGTAAATGAAAAGAAGCTAGCTTTATTAATAAGAACTTCTCTGGGCAAAATTTGCCTGAGCAAAAATTAGTATGTAAGCTGAATGAATGGTTCCAGCAAAATTTGTCTGTAACAGAAGAATTTTATGATTATTTTATGATAATTCACATAGCTAACTTTTCTTTTTCTATTACACAGATTTTATGTAAATACTTTCCTGTTCAAAAAAATTCAAACATTACTGTTTGTTTATTTTTCCCATCCTTCTCTCTTACCTAAAACTAACACACTAGTCCTCAGCTATTCTTCCTGACATTTTTCTCTGTAAAATAGACCTGTACCTGTAGAAATACATTAGTTTTAATTTTTGTTAAATTATTCTAACATGAATTGTGTTACAATATTTTAATTTTTCTGCTTTAAAAATTTTACTAAATATTATATCTTGGAAAATTTTCCATTTCAATACGTATAACTATATTCTGTTGATTGAATAATATTCTATAACGTGGAGCTAGGAAGATCTGGAAAGAACCTAAGTATCCATCTTTAAGGGAGTGTTAACTGCGACAAACAACGATGCAATAAAAACCTTTGTGCATACCTCTGTGCATGGTGGAAATGTTTTCTGGGGGAAGATGACAAGAAGTAGGAGAGCAGGGTCATGGAACGCCCCTAAATTTTCCTCTGAGTGCTGTTTACCTAAATCCTATGCGTTTAACAATTGTCTCATTGTCGTTCATTTCTAAGTAGTTTTTGAGTTATATATTGATTTTTCTCTTAAACATGAGTTATTGTCTAGGGGAAAGTTTCTGTGTCCATGTAGATTTTTTGGGCTATCTTCTTGATGATGATCTAAGTTTATTTCATTGTGATCACTCAGTATAGCTTTGTATGATTTCTGCTTTACAGGAGTCAATGAGATTTTTCTTCATGACCTAATATGTGGTCAGTTTTCTTTTGTGAGTGTCCCTGACTGAGGAGAATGTTCTTTGTTGTGTTCAACGTTCTACTTTATACCTATTAGGTCAAACTCATTAATTATATTATTCAAATACTCAGTGTTCTTACTTTTTGTTCATCTATTTTATATGCTGGTTCCTGAAAGCTGTGTTGTTAGATATGCCCAAAAATTCATGTGTTACATTTTCTTGGCAAATACCTCTTTTTGTCCTTTTAGTGCATTTGTCTAAAATGGTTTCTTTTTTTCTAATACTGAGAATTGCTTAGTGTATCTTATACTTTTATCTTCACTCTTTCTGTATTGTCTTATTTTAGATACATCTTTTAAATATAGTCTGTGGGTTTTCTACTGGAGTATTTAAGTTTCTTTTCTTAATAGACAGCGATCCTTCACCCAGATTATAATTACCAGTGTTTTGGACTTATTTATGTTTTCTATTTGTTTTTCTACGATACAGTGCCTTATTTGTTTCTCCCTCTTTCTGCCTATCTTTGGTTGATCAGATTATTCTATTCCATTTTTTTCACTCCGCTTGTGGTTTGTAAGTTATATGTTCCACTTCTTTTTTTCTAGTCATTACACTTAAAATTTTAACATAGATAGTGATTGTATATCTTTCTGCCATTGTATGGGCTATCCCTACCCTGTCTCTAAATAATGTGAAAACCTTGATGTAGTTTTGCTTTTGTCACTTTCCACTTTCTCCAACGCTTCTCAAGTCTTGAGTTCCAAACTGTTAACATTTTTTGTTTGTTTGAAATCAACGTTTATTTAAATTTAATTAGTTTTGCTGGTTCTTTTGTTCACCCTTGCTTTTTATATCCAGTCTCTCTCTGATATTTTTTTTTTCTGGAGTACATTTTTGAGAAATTCTTGTTAGAGTGAGTTTGTGTATGGTAAATAGAATCCTTGCATATTTGAAAGTATCGTTATTTTGAAAAATAATTATACCTTCAGTAGACTTTTAGGTTCAAGTCTCGGCCAGCGTCTGGCATATGGTAGGCACTCTGCATGTTTTTTATGTGGAGAGCCTGCATAGAACTAGATTAGAGGAAGATGGGGTTCTTAACCCAAATGGTCCTGGGTACCCAGCTATATTGATTCTTGATTAGTCTTCTCTGGAACAGTCTGTCTAAGGACAGATGAAGTGGAACCCCTAGAGCTGCTCTCAAATCAATCTTTTGTGGCACACATATAGGCAGTGCTCATAATGGAAGGAGAACTTTTCTGGAGTCTTTTAGGATTTCTTTCTTATCTTTGACATTCCGAAAATTTCCCACAATTATGTGTGTGTGTATTGATTATCACCCTCACCCATTCCTCTCTGTTCTTCTTTTACTCCTATTAGCAAATGTAGAATTTTTAAAATTTAGTTTAATTTTTTTAAATGTTATTGCAGTATAGTTGATTTATAATATCATGTTAGTTTCAGGTGTACAGCACAGTGATTTAGAATTTCTGAATCTATCCTTCAAATCTCTTTTTTTTTCCTTCCTGAACTTATATAGCTTTTGTGCTGTGTTTTGAGACAACTCTTCGGTTATATTTTCCCGTTGACTATTTTAGTTTACAGCTTTGTCTGCTTTTCTTTTTAGATCATGTATTGAGGTTTTAATTTCAATGATTTTTAAAAAGACTTTATTTTTTAAAAGAGCAGTTTTAGGTTCATAGCAAAATTGAGAGACGGGTATAGAGGTTCCTCATATATCCCCTACTGCCCCCCCACCCCCACCCTGCCACTGCCCCAGCCCTCTGCCCCCAGCCCCCAGCCCCCAGCCCCATGCATAACCTCTCCATTATCAACATCACTCACCAGAATGGTACCTTTGTTACAACTGATGAACCTACATTGACATATCATAATCATTCAAAGTTAATAGTTTACCTTAGGGTTCATTCTTGGTGTTGTACATTCTGTGGGACTGGGCAAATGTAAAATGACATGTGTCCATCATTATAGTATCATACTATATTTTCACTGCCCTAAAAATCCTCTGTGTTCCACCTACCCACCCCCTCACTCTTTACCTCTGGCAACCACTAATCTTATCACCATAGTTTTGTCTTTTCTAGAATGTCAGTCATATAATTGGAATCATAGAGTATATTTCCTTTTCATTTAGTACCTTTTATTTAGTACCATGAATTTAAGATTTCCCCCCGTCTTTTTGTGGCTTCATAGCTCATTTCTTTCTAGCACTGAATATTTCTTTGTCTGGATATACCACAGTTTATCTGTTAACCTACTGAAGGTCATCTTGCTTGCTTCCTAGTTTTGGCAGTTATGAATAAAGCTGCTCTGAACATCTGTGAGCAGGTTTTTCTGTGGACTTGTTTTCAGCTCCTTTGGGTAAATAACAAGGAGTACGATTGCTGGATTATATGGTGACAATATGCTTAGTTTTGTAAGAAACAGCCAAATTATCTTACAAAGTGGCTGTACCATTTTGCATTCCCATCAGCAATGAATGAGAATTCTTGTTACTCCACATCCTTGTTAACATTTGGTGTTGTCAGTGTTCTGGATTTTGACCATACTAAGAGGCATGTAGTGGTATCTTGTTGTTTTAATTTGCATTTCCCTGATGATGTACAATGTGGAATATCTTTTCATATGCTTATTTTCCATCTGTATTTTTTCTTTGGTGAGGTGTCTGTTAAGGTTTTCTGTCTATTTTTAAACTGGGTTGTTTTCTTCTTGTTAACTTTTAAGAGTTTTTATATTTTGAATAACAGTTCTTTTTTAGTGTCTCTTTTCCAAGTATTTTCTCCCAGTCTGTGGCTTGTTTTCTCATTTTATTGATATTGTCTTTGGCAGAGCAGAAGTTTTTAACTTTAATGAAGTCCAGCTTATTAATTAGTTTTTTCATGGATCTTATCTTTGTTCTATCTGAAAAGTCATTGCCATACTTAAAGTCATCTAGGTTTTCTCCTACTTTATCTTCTAGTAGTTTTATAATTTTGCATTTTACTTTTAGGTCTATGATCCATTTTGAGTTAGTTTCTGTGGCGGATATAAGGTCTGTGTCTAATTCATTTTTTTGCATGTGGATGTCCACTTGTTCCAGCACCATTCATTGAAGAGATTATCTTTGCTCCTCCATTGTATTGCCTTTGCTCTTTGGTCAAAGATCAGTTGACTATATTTGTGTGGATTTTGGGTGGCTCTATATTCTATTCTCTTGATCTATTTGTCTCAGTGACAATTGTTCTGTTTACTGTATCTCTAATTTGTTTTTTCTCGTAGATGCCTACTCTTTTTTTTATGGATGCAATGTTTTATCATTTATATATGTTATATATATTTACTGTTGACATATTTATTTATAACTACATATATATTTATAATAGCTTTATTGAGATATAATTCACATACCAAAAAATCCACCCTTTTAAAATGTACAGTTTAGTAATTTTCAGTATATTTACCAAGCTGTGCAACCATTATCACTATCTAGTTGCAGGACCTTTTCATTACTTAAAAGGTAACCCTGTACCCATTGTCAGTGATTCCTCATTTTACCCTCCTCACAGCTTCTCACAATCTCTACTCTACTTTCTGTCTCTATAGATTTGACTACTGGGGACCATAAATGGGATCATAGAATATGTGGCCTTTGTGGCTGGCTTCTTTCACTTGGCATAATATTATCAAGGCTCATCCGTGTTGTAGCATGTATCAGAACTTTTTATTATCCCTTTTTATTGATGAATAGTATTCTATTGTACGGATATACCACATTTTGTTTATCCATTAATCAGTTGATGGACATGGGGTGATTATGGATAATGTTGCTATGAACATTTGTGTATAAGTGTTTGTGTGAACATATGTTTTCAGTTCTCTTGGGTATACCTCGGAGTGGAATTGCAGGATCACATGATACCTTTATGTTTAACGTCTTGAGAAACTGCCAAACTGTTTTACAGAGTACCCGCACAACTTTGCTATCCCACCAGCAATCAATTTAAGAGGGTTTCAGTTTCTCCATGTGTTAATTCTTCCTCTATTGGATACTTCTCTTCTGTGGTGTTGGTTTTCCTAAAATGTTTAGTGATTCTTGGTTGTATGTTCTTCTTTATATTGGAGATTCCCTGGTGGTTGTTTTATACAATTAAGTTTTAAAGTCTATTTTGTCTGATATGAGAATTGCTACTCCAGCTTTCTTTTGGTTTCCATTTGCATGAAATACCTTTTTCCATCCCCTTACTTTCAGTCTGTATGTGTCTCTAGGTCTGAAGTGGGTCTCTTGTAGACAGCAAATATATGGGTCTTGTTTTTGTATCCATTCAGCCAATCTGTGTCTTTTGGTGGGAGCATTTAGTCCATTTACATTTAAGGTAATTATCTATATGTGTGTTCCTATTCCCATTTTCTTAATTGTTTTGGGTTCGTTATTGTAGGTCCTTTCCTTCTTTTGTGTTTCTTGCCTAGAGAAGTTCCTTTAGCAGTTGTTGTAGAGCTGGTTTGGTGGTGCTGAACTCTCTCAGCTTTTGCTTGTCTGTAAAGGTTTTAATTTCTCCATCAAATCTGAATGAGATCCTTGCTGGGTAGAGTAATCTTGGTTGCAGGTTTTTCTCCTTCATCACTTGCAATATGTCCTGCCACTCCCTTCTGGCTTGCAGAGTTTCTGCTGAAAGATCAGCTGTTAACCTTATGGGGATTCCCTTGTGTGTTATTTTTCCCTTGCTGCTTTTAATATGTTTTCTTTGTATTTAATTTTTGACAGTTTGATTAATATGTGTCTTGGCG
The DNA here is from genome assembly GCF_949774975.1 of Lagenorhynchus albirostris. Taxonomy (NCBI): domain Eukaryota; kingdom Metazoa; phylum Chordata; class Mammalia; order Artiodactyla; family Delphinidae; genus Lagenorhynchus; species Lagenorhynchus albirostris. The sequence goes on from NC_083113.1 coordinate 43,893,097, forward strand.
TATTTCTCCTTGGATTTTTCCTGTATGGGACTCTCTGTGCTTCCTGGGCTTGATTAACTATTTCCTTTCCCATATTAGGGAAGTTTTCAACTATAATCTCTTCAAATATTTTCTCAGTCCCTTTCTTTTTCTCTTCTTCTTCTGGAACCCCTATAATTCGAATGTTGGTGCATTTAATGTTGTCCCAGAGGTCTCTGAGACTGTCCTCAGTTCTTTTCATTCTTTTTTCTTTATTCTGCTCTGCAGTAGTTATTTCCACTATTTTATCTTCCAGGTCACTTATCCGTTCTTCTGCCTCAGTTATTCTGCTATTGATCCCATCTAGAGTACTTTTAATTTCATTTATTGTGTTGTTCATCGTTGCTTGTTTCATCTTTAGTTCTTCTAGGTCCTTGTTAACTGATTCTTGCAATTTGTCCATTCTATTGTCCATTCTATCTCCAAGATTTCGGATCAACCTTACTATCATTATTCTGAATTCTTTTTCAGGTAGACTGCCTATTTCCTCTTCATTTGTTAGGTCTGGTGGGTTTTTATCTTGCTCCTTCATCTGCTGTGTGTTTTTCTGTCTTTTCATTTTGCTTATCTTACTGTGTTTGGGGTCTCCTTTTTTGCAGGCTGAAGGTTCATAGTTCCTGTTGTTTTTTGTGTCTGTCCCCAGTGGCTAAGGTTGGTTCAGTGGGTTGTGTAGGCTTCCTGGTGGAGGGTACTAGTGCCTGTGTTCTGGTGGATGAGGCTGGATCTTGTCTTTCTGGTGGGCAGGTCCACGTCTGGTGGTGTGTTTTGGGGTGTCTGTAGACTTATTATGATTTTGGGCAGCCTCTCTGCTAATGGGTGGGGTTGTGTTCCTGTCTTGCTAGTTGTTTGGCATAGGATGTCCAGCACTGTAGCTTGCTGGTCGTTGAGTGAAGCTGGGTGCTGGCGTTGAGATGGAGATCTCTCCGAGATTTTTGCTTTTTGATATTATGTGCAGCTGGGAGGCCTCTTGTGGACCAGTGTCCTGAAGTTGGCTCTCCCACCTCAGAGGCACAGCACTGACTCCTGGCTGCAGCACCAAGAGCCTTTCATCCACAGGGCTCCTTAATTTGGGATGATTCGTTGTCTATTCAAGTATTCCACAGATGCAGGGTATATCAAGTTGATTGTGGAGCTTTAATCCGCTGCTTCTGAGGCTGCTGGGAGAGATTTCCCTTTCTCTTCTTTGTTCTCACAGTTCCCAGGGGCTCAGCTTTAGATTGGGCCCCGCCTGTGCGTGTAGGTCGCCGGAGGGCGTCTGTTCTTTGCTCAGACAGGACGGGGTTAAAGGAGCCGCTGATGCGGAGGCTCTGGCTCACCCAGGCCGGGGGTGTAGGGAGGGTCACGGAGTGCGGGGCGGGCCTGCAGCGGCAGAGGCCGGCGTGACGCTGCAGCCTGAGGCGAGCCGAGCGCTCTCCCGGGGGAGCCGTCCCCCGGATCCCGGGACCCTGGCAGTGGCGGGCTGCACAGGCTCCCCGGAAGGGCGTGTGGCTAGTGACCTGTGTTCGCACACAGGCCTCCTGGCTGCGGCAGCAGCGGCCTTAGCGTCCCATGTCCGTCTCTGGGCTCCGCACTCTTAGCCGCGGCTCGCGCCCGTCCCTGGAGCTCTCTCAAGCAGCGTTCTTAATCCCCCCCTCGTGCACCAGGAAACAAAGAGGGACGTAAAAGTCTCTTGCCTCTTCGGCAGGTCCAGACCCCTCCCCGGACTCTCTCCCGGCCAGCCGCGGCGCACCAACGCCCTGCAGGCTGTGTTCACGCCGCCAACTTCAGTCCTGTCCCGGCACTCCGACAAAAGCTGGAGCCTCAGCTCCCAGCCCCACCCGCCCCGGCGGGCGAGCAGACAAGCCTCTCGGCTGGTGAGTGCCGGTCGGCCCCGATCCTCTGCGCTGGAATCTGTCCGCTTTGCCCTCCGCACCCCTGTTGCTGTGCTCTCCTCCGCGGCTCCCAAGCTCCCCCACTCCGCCTCCCGAAGTCTCCACCCGCGAAGGGGCTTCCTAGTGTGTGGACACTTTTCCTCCTTCACAGCTCTCTCCCGCTGGTGCAGGACCCGTCCCTATCCTTTTGTCTCTGTTTAGTTTTTTCTTTTGCCCTAACCAGGTACGTGGGGGGTTCCTTGCCTTTTGGGAGGTCTGAGGTCTTCTGCCAGCGTTCAGTAGGTGCTCCGGAGGAGTTGTTCCACGCGTAGATGTATTTCTGGTGTATCTGTGGAGAGGAAGGTGATCTCCGCGTCTTACTCTTCCGCCATCTTCCCGGAAGTCCACTACAATTAAGTTTTGAGTGGTTTATTATTCAGCAATAGATGACCACAGCATTTACATGCTCTTAAATCACAATTAACCAGAATGCTCAGAAAATGGAAATGGATCTTCCTAATCAACAAAACAAAAACAACCACTGCAAAACCAAAACCCCCAAAAAACCTCCGAAATAACCACCACCACCACCAACCCCCAAGCCACCACCAAGCCCACTTTGCTTAAATTCTTATGGTTAAGATTCTTTAAAAAAACTTTTACAAAAATACATGAACTTATGTTCTTGGTTTAGAAAGTGCATAACGTAATATAATACTGGATTCTTGGGGATTTCGAACATCAAAATATTACTTTTAGATCTATGTGTATAGGTGGTGCAGGCTTTTGAGATTTTTTATTTTTTTTAAAGTTGCCTTGCTGAATGGGCTGTGTGATCTCCCAGCAGTTCCTTGAGCATTTTGAGTCCCTCCTATGTCTGAGCATCCTTCATGCTGATCTCTTTGCCTACAATAGTCCTGGCCACTTTTCATGTCTTGATTCCAGGGGCCCTCCTTTGATATAGAACAAGAGTCAGTGCTAAGAGTTCAGGGGACAGGTCTAGGCTTCAGCGAAAGGGGCTATGGAGAACGATTCATGGAGTCTGGGACTGAAATAGGCATTCTGGAGACAAGGCATTGCTCAGTGTGGAACATGGCTGTGCAAAGGCAGAAGGCCAATTGAATCACCTGGACAAACATGGCTGAAGATTGTAGACTATGGATATACTTGGGACTGAGAATGACATACCAGCCCAGGGGGATCAAGATTAGGAAAACAAAGTGAATTACAAACATGAGGTACTGTAGAGCTGGACCTAAGAGATGAATCCTGAATGGGCTATAGCTGACTCACTGGATTTGTCTTCTATAAGCATAAGAAGGAAGTGATGCCCTGCTAGGCCTGCCGGGATGACAATGCCCAATCAAAGCTACCAGAAAATTAAAAAAAAAAAAAAAAGCTACCAGAAAATAGAAAGGCATGGTAACTTTGTTATTCCTCCAACAGTATTCACACACTGCTTTTTAGTAATGATATTGAAATCCTCCAATAATTTGAGAATTCACTTTCCAGGATCAGTGGTACTTCAAGTTTTCATTGCCCTTAGAAATGTGTTCTTTAGCTAATTTATAGATAATAGCTTTCACTGTACTTTAAATGATAGATTATGTGCCTAGACTGTGAGAATGTAATAAATGTTTCCTAGGTGTTTCAAAGTTTCATCAAATAGTCACTAAATAATTATAATAGGTGGTAGTCAAAGAGTAATGTGGTTTCTAAATTACATGGGTCCCACTGGTTTTAATAAATGTAGAAGTACTAACTAAATTTTTACTAAGTGATGCATAAGGTTGTATTGTAAAATATTTCGTAAAACTAAGATGATTAGCAAACTGTTAAAAACTAGGCTTTGGTGAACCATCTGGGCCCATTGAATTCGACACACTATTTCAAACTTGAGCTGTTCCTACAAATCACCTTTAATGCCCCTCCTTGGTAATAGCCCTCCCTTCAAAATCTTATTGTGCATCTTAATGACATAATTTATACATTTTGAACCATCTTTTTCTGGTAAGCATTACTTCCAATCTTCCCATATAGCAGAAATCTCAGGATTTCATCATTTCAGTCTTGTCACACAGCTTTTCCATTTCATTCTGTAAGGTGGTTCCAAGATGGGTCCTGGAAAATTGGTGTGCAAGTAAACAATTTCCTGCTCCGGAGACCTAAATTTCTATTCTGCTCTGAACCACAGGATAGACACAATAGCTCACATTCGTTTCATGGAAGCTTGATCGTATATCTTTTTTTTTTTTTTTCTTTTTGCGGTACGCGGGCCTCTCACTGTTGTTGCGGAGCACAGGCTCCAGACGCGCAGGCTCAGCGGTCATGGCTCACGGGCCCAGCCGCTCCGCGGCATGTGGGATCTTCCCGGACCGGGGCACGAACCCGTGTCCCCTGCGTCGGCAGGCGGACTCTCAACCACTGTGCCACCAGGGAAGCCCCTGGTGGTTGTCTTTTAATGTCTCATTAGAAATATTCTACAACACATGCTTCCATATGGCTCAACTCTCAGAATCTGAGTGCCTCAGGTCTCGAATATAGGAAAAATAGGAATCACACCTTTCAGTATTGCTTATGACCATCAGCATTTGACCTAAGAGTTGGCAAAGTGCTTTAGAATTTTTTGAGAACAGGCTTTTCATAATAAATGTGTGGTGTCATTATTGTCATCTCTTGATCTATTTAATGTTACTGTGAACATCAGCGCAGATTGTGTCCACTGCTTTCCCCATCTGTTCTTTACATTATCTCCTTGAACATTCCTCTGAATGGGCTACACAGGATTTGCCTTCATGGCACTGTGTACTGATTTACATTTCTCTATCAGTCCATCTTTCTCCAGATGGATTGTGATCTCACCGCTTGTTAAGATCTCCAGATACAGGTTGCTTTTACAGTTAAATTTACTACTAATTACTAAAGTGTAACGTTCTTGTTTCCTAGGAGAATGGAAAAACAAATTTTGCCAAATCATGCAATTATGTAAAGACAAAGCATACATGGTCTAGTGGGGGAAGGCTTTTTTTGTTCATACATGGGACAGTGTATTTATATGTATACATAATTTGGATACCTATTAGAAAATTGTATTTAATCTTAAGTATTTTTCTACATTATATCTATTTATCAGTGGAGTCCCATATATGATGTATCACAAAGATGACATGCTGGTGACCTACTAAAAATGAAAATGAAGGATGGGGAGAGGGACAGAAGAACCTGTTTTTTAAAAAACATATTGCTGAAGTTTTCTTCTGCTGCAGAGATAGGAATATAGACACTCCTATGTAGTTGCTTCTAGAGTAATTCTATAAACACATTTCCTTTTAGTTGAAAAGGATTCACACTGGCTCTCTAAGAGTTTAAGTGTGTGTCTGTTCTACAGACACACTCAGTAGATTTTCATGGAATTTTTGTGATTGAAGAATGTTATATTAACACTGTAGTATAAAATGGGATATTAGACTTTTTTTCCTTGCAAGCAACAGAAAACACAACTTAAACTCCCTTAAGCAAAACAAAGGAATATATTGGTTCAACTACCTGAAAAGTACAATAGGCTTCAGACACAGTTGGATCCAGGAGTTCAAATTGGGTCATCAAGACTTCAAAAACTCTCTCTGCCTCTTTACTCTGCTTTCCTGTGTTGGTCTATTCTTAGCACCTGTGTTGGCAGGATGGTGCCCAAAGGCTCCAGGCTGACCTGTCTTTCCCATTGAATCTTTTCTTTTTTGTTAGAAGTCTCTAAGGCAGAGAACTTTACTTCCCTGAAATAGTTTGTGCTTCTTAGAAACAAATTTTGTGTTTGTTGCTACTTGATTTTGAATAGAAGACGGTTAGCCGAATATGGAGAGAGAAAGTACAGACATTTACAAATTGAGTTACTGAGAGCTGTACTTAAAGTTCGTCTGTGAATGAAGTTTCCTCATAATGGTGTCTCAATACACAAACATTGTTGAGGTTGACTCTCTTGTGGATATGAAGGTAGATAATGATTTATTTGGTGATAAGGAAATAAAAGAGAACACCATCAGTTAGTACTGACCCCTGTTATTGTCCTCTCCCCACCAGCGGGGGCAGATTGGTTTGTTTTCCTTGGTGTTCAGAGGGTGTGGGCAAGAATCTGACTTCTTGATGGAAGGAAGCATTTCTTTCTTTTTTTTAAATTAAAATTTAAAAAAACTATAGTTGATTTACAGTATTGTATTAGTTTCTATTTTTAGTTTTTTAAGGAACCTCCATACTGTTCTCCATAGTGGTTGCACCAATTTACATTCCCGCCAACAGTGTAGGAGAGTTCCCTTTTCTCCACACCCTCTCCAGCATTTGTTATTTGTAGACTTTTTGATGATGGCCATTCTGACCCTTGTGAGGTGATACCTCATTGTACTTTTGATTTGCATTTCTCTAATAATTAGAGATGTTGAGCATTTTTTTCATGTGCCTGTATGTCTTCTTTGGTGAAATGTCTATTTAGGTCTTCTGCCCATTTTTTAATTGGGTTGTTTGTTTTTTGATATTGAGCTGTATGAGCTGTTTGTATAGTTTGGAAATTAAGTCCTTGTTGGTTGCATTGTTTGCAATTCGTGCCAATATAATAGAATCATGGAATCACAGAATGTTAGAGGTGAGAGGGATTTTGAAATCATCTGGTCATATAAGAAAAGAATGGAGAAAATGTTGTTTAGAGGTGATGTGACTTGGGCAGGGGAGTTTTTGGTCAGTGTCAGTGGTAGATGGTAAAATGGGGAAAGTATGATGTTTGGAGGCAGACCAATGTATAGTTTCTATTCCTTCACTAAGTGTGCAGGTTTGAGCCAGCTACTTTAAGTGCTTCTGATATTAAATTGTTTAGTGATAATATAGGTAAAGAACTTACTAGAGTGCTTGGCACTTAATGGGTGCTCAGTAATCACTAATGGGCTTGCTCATGCAGGGAACATATGCCTTCCTTTAGCTTATCCCTATCTTTTTTTTTTTTTAATATTTATTTATTTGGCTGTGGTGTGCAGGCTTTTTAGTTGCGGTGTGCGGGCTCTTAGTTGCAGCATGTGGGATCTAGTTTCCTGACCAGGGATCGAACCCAGGCCCCCAGCACTGGGAGTGTGGAGTCTTAACTGCTGGACTACCAGAGAAGTCTTTATTTCATCCCTATCTTTTTTTTTTTTTAGCTTGCATAGCATATTTATTTTTATTTTATTTTTTTTAACATCTTTATTGGGGTATAATTGCTTTACAATGGTGTGTTAGTTTCTGCTTTATGACAAAGTGAATCAGTTATACATATACATATGTTCCCATATCTCTTCCCTCTTGCGTCTCCCTCCCTATCCCACCCCTCCAGGCGGTCACAAAGCACTGAGCCGATATCCCTGTGCCATGCGGCTGCTTCCCACTAGCTATCTACCTTACGTTTGTTAGTGTATATATGTCTATGCCTCTCTCTCGCCCTGTTTCATCCCTATCTTACAGTGCCCTTGTGAGCCTTCACTTTATTAAACCTAGCACAATGTCATCATGAGTGCCAATAATCCACTCATTTTTTTTTGTTGTTGTTACTGTTGATTTAATTTCTTTGAAACTATTCCTTTTCCATGAAGAAGAAGGGCAGGCCTGAGTTCATATTTACTTGGTAAAATTAGGTGCTTTGGGTATTAAACAAACCTGTCTCCATGAACATTTCACATTACAACATGGAAGTCAATACAAATAAAAATACGGATGAATATTGCCACATGTAACATAGGGAGATTCTAGACCTTGATCAGGCCCTTGCCTACCTTTCTACCACCCATCTACTACTTCTGTCGCCCTTATTACCAGGTTCTTGTTAAGCTGGCCTTCAGGACATTCCTCCAAAAGGTCAGATTGCTCCCTGCTCTATAACCTTGGCAATGGCTCTTACCTCCACCTGGAATGTTCTTTCCCTATTGTGTTTGGCTCCTTCTTGTCATTCAGAATTTTTGCATCCTTTGCTGATCAGCCAATCTGAAATGTCCCTTGTCCTCTATCACATCAACTGGTTACATTTTCATTATAGCACTTGTTATTTATTTGTTTGTTCATTTATTGTGTATTGTCTGTTTTCTCCCATTGGACTAGTTAACATAGTTAATTCTGTTATGAAGATAACTACATATTTACTTTGCAGTTATCACATAGTTACTATGTAGCTATTTCTCATTCCCCATTACATAATGTCTAAAGCAGTGCCCAGTACACAGGCAGTCCCTCCTTAAATATTTGTTGGATGAAGGAGGAAGTGAATTTGAAGAACCCATATAGGTAGCGCTGTGCCTTGTGGAAAGAGGTCCAGGCCAGTATTCTAAGCTACTTTTACTCTGGACTATGTGATCTTGGGACAGAATTCCACCTTTTGGATCTTGATTGCTTTTCTAATAAAATAAGTTTAACTAGATCACATAAGGTTTCTTTATTCTCTTCCAAACTGTGATTCGATGTCTGTTTTCTTCCATGCTGGACAATTGATAGGGTTCAGGACATGATACCCCCAAATATGGTACCGTGGCATATTGAATATTTTAAGTTGAAGAAATTTGAGAAACAGCAGGTACAGGAAAATCTTTCTGACCTTCCCCTTCTTTGCTGAAGCAAGTCATAAGACCCTCATGTGAGAGGTACCCATCCTGTACCCAGAGGGAATGAGCATCCTTATCTCTGAAGATGGAGGAATGCTGAGAGGAGTACAAATGAACAGGCCCTGTTAAATTTTCCCCAGTTATTACCTTTAGCCTGTACCCTTTTGACTTATCACATTCCCCCCCCGACTTTCCACTTTTCATCACACCTAGTATCAAAACACTCAGCCTTAAGCTCTTCTTCAGGTCTTCATTTCCTTATGAAGGCTCCAGTGTAACTCAAAACTTATATTAAATAAATTTTTATGTCTTTATCCTAATTTTTTTCATTAGTTTAGTTTTCAGGTCCAGCCAGGAATCTTAAGAGAGTCGAGGAAGAGTTTTTCTTTCCCTATACAATCTCATAAGAATTTACCTTATAGGTTTGTAAAGGTGCTCTTTTAGATGGTGTCTGTGTATCAAAGCACAAACTAAATACCAGGCAGTAGCTGATGGTTCTGGAGAATCAGACGATAGGTGAAAAATAGGCATTACCTAAGAAAAAAAGGATAGTTTTATATGGGGTTAAGTATTGCACTACTGGTGGAAGATAGACTCATAAATTCTAAGGAATCTTTCTGATAATTGGAAAAAAGGTTATAGCAATCAAAACATAAATACCCATCCAAATGATTCCTTTCTATGTAATTTTAGGAAGAGTTGTAGAAAATTAATGTTTAGGCCTTTTCTTCTGTGATTTCCTTTATGAACAAATGCTAACAATTGGCAGAATTCTTTTCCTTTCCCCACACTATTTGCCTTTCAGAATAGAGAGTGGTATTTCAGTACTCTGTATTAGTTTCCTGTTGATGCTTTACTAAATGACACCAAATTTGGGAGTTTAAAATAACACAAATTTAATATCTTACAGTTCTGGAAGTCAGAAGTCTGAAATGGGTCTCATTGGTCTGAGATCAAGGTGTCAATGGGCTGCATTTCTTCTGCAAACTCTGATGGAGAATTTGTTTTCTTGCCTTTTCCATCTTCTAAAGGCAGCCCACATTCCTTGGTTCATGGCCCCTTCCTCCATCTTCAAAGCTAGCAATGGCCAGTTAAGTCTTTTTCATATCATATCACAATGGGACTCACTCTTCTGCCTCCATCTTCTACCTTTAAAAACCCTTGTGATTAAAAACGCTGGATTATAATCCAGGATAATTTCTCTGTTTTAAGGTCAGTTGATTAACAGCCTTAATTCCATCTGCAGCCTTAATTCCCCTTTGCCAGGTAATATATTCACAAGTTCTGAGAAATAGGACATGGACATCTTTGGCGGGGCAGGGGGGGACATTATTCTGCCTACCACATACTACTTAAGAGAAAAAGAACAATCCCCAAGAAAAACAAGTTCCAAGGCATCTGCTAAAATGAAAGCAATGTACGTATTAATATGTGAAGATAACCCCATTCTTTTTTCAGTTGTTTAGGAAAAAAGGTGACAACATCTACCTTTTGGTTTATTGAAGAACAGTTACGATGTAGGGCCAGCAATGTCCCCAATAGTAGGCTAAAAATACCAACACCTAGGGGTTTGTAACCCAGATTTCAGAAAGCCATCTGGATCCTGGAACTCTTAATCCACTAGCACCATCTTTTATGCGTTGAGTTGGTAGAAAGTGTATGGTTCCATTTACATAGATACGTTGCCCGCAGAAAATGTTCACTGATATAGTTTGGTTGAAACCCCCTTGCCCTGCAACTCTGGCTTCAAATGATTTAGGAAATAATCTACAAATGTGACCAACCACACAATAGAAACCTATATTACTCCCCTGTGGAACAGCGAATGTAAATTTCTGCTTTGCTTACCTGGAAGCCAAATATACAGAGGAAAGGAAAGTTAACTTCTGGCCCTGATTCATCACTTTTATTGAAGTTAAATTCTTTTGTTTTAATGCATACTTGATTGAGCAAGTATTTATTGAGGCAGTTATGGTTTGTAGGAGAAAGAGACAGTTGAAGAAAGAACAAATGAATCTAATGTAAATCAAATACTTAGTCCTTTTATAGGAACTACAAAGACTTAAATGTGTGTTCTTAATGGTAATTTTTACAAAACTCCAATAGGAGAATTTGACAGTGATTGTTTCGGTGGGGAGATGGGTTTTTCCTTTCACATGCTAATCACCTACTCCTGGTGATATTTCTCTCCTTGACTGCAGTTGCAGAATTGAATAATTTATGGAATGAATTTTGTTGTAAATTTATTGTGTCACAAGCAGGTTGTAATTTCACTAACAGTTCACTTAAGTTATTAAGTTAAAAAAAATGTGTTTGATAGGATAGTGCATTTGGAGGCCTTTTTTTTTTCCCTCTCAGCAAGTTCACATCTTATATATTTTCAAAACAGAGTACTTGCCTAATTTTTATTCAGAATCTGATATGCGAGAAGGAAGAACACATTAACATAAGTGGAATCGCATTTGCACCCTATTGTTGAATTTTGGAAGTCGTAAACAAATTATTGAAGATTTTATAGAGACAGAAATAGCATGAAACCCACAGTGCTGTGGCGCTGCTGCCATTGTTCCCTGCATAACTGTCCCCAGCTTCCTGATGACAAATGAGGAGATGGTGGTGCAAAGGTGAAGATGTTCCTGGGAGGGGGAAAAGCCACATTAATCCCTTCGTATTTTGCTTCAACTCTGAGGTTAAAATAATGGTGCACTGTCACTCCCCCAGATCTTATCCAATCCTAATGGACTACAAAGAGAATAGGAAAAAAAAATCTTTAAAAATCTCTCACAGGGGTATCTGATTGGCCTCCATCTACATTTGCTACATTCTCAGGGCCTCTCTTTTAATGCCCTTTCCACTGTGATAAGAGGCAACATTTGGCCATTGCAGAAATCTCTGCTTATTTCTGCCTCCGGTGCTTCAGCATTCAGCAAACATATATTTAAGGTCGCCAGTTATTTACATTGAAATTTTTCTATTGACCCTGCCAGTGTGAATGAATTTCAAACAAGTCATTTCTTTCTTTGTATAGATGATTTCTCTAGGTTCCTTGTGGGGGTTACTTTTAATTCCTCTAGGAGTTCCGTCTATTCTTGTTAGCACCCAGAGGATTTGATTTCTGTTTATCCCCCGTCTCCCAATGTGTGGCCCCCTCTCCCTGCATCCTACCCTGGGTATTCTAACCCTTACATGGAGGATGCTGGATAATAGCCACCATTCTTGAACAGGAATACTTTTTAGGCCTTTAGAATAGACATTTTCACCATCTGTTACATAGAATCTAGAAATGTGATGAGAAAACAGGTTGTAATTAGCTAAAAAATGGGTAAGATTCTCTGTGTCTTAATGCATTTAGAATTGATGAAATAGCCTTTTAAATTTCCATGAAAAGAAATGAAGCTTGTACTTTAAAAAAATTAATAGGGTTTATTTTTTGGAGCAGTTTGGGTTTATAAAAAATTGAGGGAAAAGTACAGAGTTCCCATATGCTCCTGCCTCCTTTCTCCTGTTAACATCTTGCATTAGTGTTGTTAAAAAACAAAATTTGACTAAGTAAATTATAAAGTCTTCCTGGCTTTAGTCAACAATTAGTGAATCAGGCAGCATCCCGTCTAGCACGCAGAAAGGAGCTCCAAGGAGCTGTACAAAATTAAAGACTTTTATAGACAGAAGGGAGTGGGACAGGAATTTGTACAAGTTTTGCTCTCAGTCCAAAAATAGAGCATTCTTATGAAACCTTTCATAAGCCGAAATGGTGTAAAGTAAAAAAAAACAATTACCTTAAGACATATCTTGCTAACAGATGCACAAAATAAATCTAGATAAAACACAGACGCTTGCAGACACATTTCAAAGTTATGGCTTTTTTCTTTTTTCTTTTGCGGTACGCAGACCTGTCACTGTTGTAGCCTCTCCCGTTGCGGAGCACAGGCTCCGGATGCATAGGCTCAGCGGCCATGACTCATGGGCCCAGCTGCTCCACGGCACGTGGGATCTTCCCATACTGGGGCACGAACCCATGTCCCCTGCATTGGCAGGCAGACGCTCAACCACTGCACCACCAGGGAAGCCCAGTTCATTTCTTTTTAATCTCTGAATAATCAGCTTGTACTTTTTATTGGGTAACATTGAGTAGGAATTCAGATTTTTCTCATACGGAAGAAAAGATAAGGAGACTCACCTTTTGCTCTCCTGAGTCCATCCTGGCATCTTGTATTTTCTTTCTACCACTGATGACCTTATAGTTAAGTCATCATTGTAATATATGGCCACAAAATAATGAGACTGATTAAACAGTACGTGTAGGAAAACAGACTCATTCATTTGATCATATTTCATATATTCCTGTTAGCATTTTCCCTTGGTTTATTAGAAATACAATGTCTAGTCTCTTGCTAAGAAAATGAGACTTGTTCTTAATGCTGCAGGTATATACTTGATCTGAAACCAGCTCAGGTAAATTATAATTCTGTGTGTCTATATCTGTCTAATATCGGGCACATATTCAATCCACATACTGGGGATTAGGTACCAATCTGTATATCAGGAAAAGATTGGTGAACAAGATGGAGATTACAACATTCTACTGTAAACAACAGAGGCAGTAAACAAATAGTTAACATAATTTAGGTCCTAAAAAGTGCTATGATGAAAAACAGGGTAATGTGGTAGAGTGAGAGCATGTGTGTGTGTGTGTGTGTGTGTGTGTGTGTGGTGCATTCGTGCAGTGTGTGCATGTACACATCTCTGCGTGTGGTGCATATGTGTAGTGTGTGCATGTGTGTATGTACACTGTGCACATGTGCATGTGTGTGTTAGGAGGCAGGCTGCAGCTGCTTTTGCTAGGGTGTTTAGGGAACACCTCTGAGGAGGTGGCATTTAATTTGATAAACAGCAGGCATCCACGTGAAGATCTGGGGAAGGGCATTTAGACGAAAGGAACAGCAAGAACAATAGCCCTGAGCTGGAGCTGGATGTGTCCCAGGAACTACAAGAAGGCTGATGTGACTGGAACACAGCACCCGATGGGGAAATGGAGATGTAGGAAAGGCACGTAGGGGCCAGATCTTATCTGGCTTTGTGATAAGTTTTTGTTTTAAATGTATTGGGAACAATTAAACTTACCTAAAGAGAGGTCTGGCCCTTGCCTTTGGCTTCTGGCAGCTCCTTGTGATTTTCTGCTTACTTAGAGTGTCTTTGTTTACCCGAGAATCTTGAGCCACACCACATAGTCTAACAGTGTGATTTATGATGGTGATCTGGGGCCATGCAAGAGCAGCTCAACCTCCAGATAAACTGAAGACTAAACATCAGCCATGTAGGCAATCAATTGTGTCTAGGTGACTGAACCCCAATAAAATCTGTGGATATCAAGTGTTGGGTGAGATTTTCTGGCTGGCAATACTCCAAGAGTACTGTCACACATCATTGCTGGGAGAAGTTAGTGCTTTACATGACTCCCCTGGAAAGGACAACTGGATGCTTTGTGCATGGAATCTTCCTCGAGTTCCCACATTCCACTTCACCTGGCTGATTTCAGTTTATATCCTTTCACTGTAATAAACCATAACCATGAGTATAACTGCTTTCAGTGAGTTCTATGAGTCCTTCTAGAGAATGATCAAACCTGAAGGTAGTCATGGTGACTCCCAAACTTGCAGTTGGTGTCATAATGTTGGTGATCTTGGAGACCCCTGAACTTTGTAGTTGGTGTCAGAAGTGAGAGTGATGTGGAGACTCCCTAAGTCCACAGAAGCCATTGGAGTGGGTTGGATTTCTGCTTTAGGAAGATGACATTGACTGCTGTGTTAGGAGGCTACTGCAATAGTCTAGATAAGAGATGATGGAGGCTTAACCTGGATGACAGCAGTGGAGGTGGTGAGAAGTTAGATAAGGCACACATTTTGTCAGTAAAAATGACAATACTTATTGATGAATGAACTATCATATTGTTTGTCACAGACAAATGTCTATGACTAGCAGATAAATCCCACCATTAAATGACAACATTTTAGGCTGCATGATGGAAAGACTTTCTGAGAAATCTAGAAAACCCTTCTTGAATTTTTCAAGCCCTTTGAGCTCATTGTCTCCTTAGGACTATACCTTAAAACATGTTTAATACCATACTAATAGTGTTCAAAACCTTCCAGTATTAATTCTCTTTGTGTGTAATTCAAAGATGTGTAGTTTAGAAAAAATTGGCAACTACGTGTGTTTTATATACCGAGTGTGCATTTGGAAGTAGGTACTTTCTTTAAGATTGTTATGCTATTGTGTCATGCCTTGTGTCTCAGGGCATTCAAGAATTTCATGAAACTTTCTTTTATTCTTTTGTATTGAGCAAAAATGAGTGCTAACATTGAAGAAATGTGCTCATTGTCTAGCACTGGGTCTGGCACATGAAAGGTACTAGATAAGTATTGGCAGGAGGGAAGAATGAATATAAGTCATTTGAGTCTTGACATCACCCTAATAACAAGCACATGGAGAACTCAAAAGTCGTTCAGTGTTTAGGTTTTGGGGCAAACAGGTGTCCTGACTGCTACAATCTATCCCCTGGGTAAGACTCTAAAATTTGGCTCAATTGAGAAGGAATATGAATATGAATAACACCCACTCTACTATGAGTCCAAATCCATTGCCTTTTTTGGATGAAAACATTATTTTGCTTACTTACTATACTTTCATTGAATTCCTGCTGGATACCAAACACTAGGCTGGCCCTGGGGATTATAAAAGCAAAGAAGACATGATCCTTACCCTCAATAATATCATGTTCTCAGTGAGCAAACTTCCTTAGGGGGATAAGGAGAGGAGGAGAATGGGATTCATTTTCTGTAGGACAAGACGTTTCCTTGGGTGTTGAGGCCCAGGTGGCATGCCTAGAGGACAAAACTGAAAGCAGGAGGCAAATATCCTGGATTATCTTTTCTCTTTTCCATGACTCACTTCTATCAATACATTGGGTAAATAAGCAGGATCAAACATTCAAGGCAACAGGCTGTCATTTCTTTTGTAGTAGAAGACAAATTTCATACTACTACTTTTGAGCAGGTAAAAAATTTCCCTGACCATTCTCTATGAATCTTTGGTTTTTTTGCTCCATCTTGCTCTGGGCCCTGGGAAGTCAATGCTTCAGAACTCCATTGTCCAGGCCCCCTTGCTCAAATTCTGTAGGGGCTTTAACAAGGGAAAAAAACCCAAAAAACAAAAAAACACACACACACAATGAAACAGCCCTCACATAATTTTTAATCTATAGGGAGATAAAGCAAATTCTTGAAGAAACATATGAAGAGAATAATGCAAGTTAAATACGAAGTGCTCTAAGGGGAGAGGAAGTTCCAGGGAGGCTCAAATCATGTCTACTGTGTGCAGGGGTGGGTGCTGGGACATGAGGGGGAGGATTAGGAAGGATGACAGGCTGTAATCAGCTTATATTGCGTCTCTGCAGGCTATCGTTATGTTTTCAGGAATTTTGCCTGTGGGTTAATGTCACCTTATTAGGTTGAAATCACCCACTGTGAGAGTATTTACACCACAGAAATTGGCAAACTCTACAACTCAGGGCTCCCTCCACCCAGAGGTGATTATTAAACACTCATTAGCATTCCACTGTATGTGGAGAAACCGTGGCTCTGAGAGGGACCTGGGATGTGAAAGGGAAAACTCTCTAGGTAGGGAACCTAGCTCAAGTCTAGGCAGGGAAGTAAGAAAGGACACATTGTGTGTGCGTGTGTGTGTGTGTGTGTGTGTGTGTGTGTGTGTGTACAGCAATGTAAAGATCAGCATGACTGAGGGGTAGGAGAAACATTAGGGGAGTGTTAAAAATGAGGCTGAGAAGTAGATTAGGGTCTTGAATCTCACAATATTCAGCTAAAGGACTTTTTACTTCACTTGATAGATAGTAAAGAGCCTTGGAAGGTTTTGGAGCATGAGAGTAAGACAGAGATGATGCTGTACAGGTTGTTTGATTGTCATCCAAGATTAAGTTTACACAGTCCTCTGAAACTTAACCTCAGGTCCTTCATGTGCAATGTTTCCAAATCTTATAGCTGCCACTTTCACAATTTCTATTCCTTCCATCCCCTCATTTCCATTGTCAGTGGGAAGCTGGGAAGCAGACCTTGGGGTACAGAAATAAGCTTTCTGTTTTTAGAAGGCCTTTTCCACATCAAGATTACATTTTTGGCATTTGTAGGGGTGTACAATCTGAGGTAAGAGGTCTAATTTAATTCCCTGCCCATGGTTAGCTAGTGGTTTCAATTTATTGACTAGTTCATCCTTTCCTCACTGATTTTGAAGGTCAGGATACATATAGATGATAAAGGTTAAGATCAAAACTGATATCATCACGCTGCCTGATGCTTTTCCCAATGAGTTCTAATTATTCTAACATCTCTAACATGATCTAAAACTCTTTTCTTTAACTGCAGAGTTTTCTAACATGTCATTTCAATGGGCTTACTTTAATTTGGCTTCTCCCAGAAGCTGAATCTGAGGCACAGTAGGGCATTAGGGAAGTGAAAAAAGGAAGGGAAGGTAGCCAATAAACATTTCTTTGTGATGCAAGTTACCATTGTAGGTAATTAGTTTTGGTCTTAGTCTGTATAATAAAAATTGTAGTTACTAACACTTATGTAGTACTTATTATGTACTAGGTACTGTTCTAAATCTTTTACAAATCTTAACTCATTTATTCTTCATAACAACTTCCTAATTTCTCCATTTTGTGGATGAGGAAGCTGAGGCAGGGAGAGATGAAGTCTGTGATCAGGGCCACATAGCTGATAAGTGGCAGATCCTGGAATTTGCAGGACTTTAATAGACTACAGGACTGATTATCCAGGGAAAAGTATTCTTTACAGTGAAGTGGGTAAAAAGCTAGGGCTTCTGAAATGACATCAGTGGTGACAATTGGTGCAAAGTATTGCTTTTGTCCGTAAGTAGTTAAATATTTGTGAAAACCCAGGCCTGACCCTTAGATATGCCATTCTAATTTGAAACAGAGTAGTCAATAATTTCCCAAAGAAAGCTGTTTAAAAAAATACTGATTAGAGAGTCCATTTGAATGATACTGAAATGCATTTGTTAAACTGCTGTGTGTAAAATAAGGAATGAAGGAAAACACAAAAATCTTTTGTTTTTGCTGGCATTGGTTTATATATCAAACCACTTCCCCCATCACTGTATCAAAAATCAAAATGGAGAAAACATTTTTATCTTTCTTTTTTTATTAAAAATACTGTTAGGACTCTAATGTTGTCAGAATATGTTTAATTTTTAATTTGCATTTCATTTATCTATCCCATTGATGTAATTGGTGCTCACTCACCCCAGGATACAGGTTAATAACCTCCTAACCTAAGAAAAAAAGAATGATAAAAAGAACACCCCATGGTTTAGGTTACCATGTAAGTCACTGTCTCTTTTTCAAAAATAACCTATTTCTTGCCCTTTCTGCCCATACCATTTTGCACTTTCCAAAGCTCTATTGGCCATTAAAAAAATTAATTACTTCAAGGCATTATTTTCAAAAGAATTATAAATAAATTACTTTAAAACCTTGGTTTACACCATAATGGTAAGAAGATATATTTCATGTATCTGTATTAAAATTAGTGCATTGTTGTTTGTGATTTGCAGTATACACTAAGGTATTTTTCTTATTCATATCTTAAGAGCAGTGTTAATGTGCTTCTGAAGCACATAAGCCAGTTAATCTTGTAGAAAGTTATATAAAGACAATAACAGAGTTTTAAGAAATGTGCAAAAGTTGTAGGTCAAAAAGTATGCCAAACCAATGTAGCTCCCCTCATTAAGTGTTATAAATAAAGATTTTAGTGTCAAAGCTAACATTTCTGTGTCAGCAGCACTTAGCACAGTGCTTTGCACATTGTAGCTTCAAATAAAAGCTTTTTGAATGAATGGATGGATATGTGATAGTTAATTTTATGTGTCAATTTTGCTAGGCTGTGGTACACAGATATTTGGTCAAACATTATTCTAGATGTTTATGTAAAGGTATTTTTAAGATGAGATTAACATTTAAATCAGTAGACTTTGAGTAAAGCAGATTACCCTCCATAATATGGGTGGGCCTCATCCAATCAGTTGAAAGCTTTAGTAGAAAAGGACTGAGTTCCCTTGAGAAGAAGAAATTCTGCCTCTGGACTTGAGATGAAATAGGAACTTCTTGAGTCTCTTATCTGTTACCCTGCCTTGCAGATTGGGGATTTGTCAGCCTGTATAATCAAATGAACCAATTCCTTAAAACCTGTCTATCTATCTACAAACACACACACATACACATGTCCTGTTGGTTCCTTTTCTCCGGACAACCCTGAGTAATACTGGATGAAAACCATTAGATAAATACATTAAGATATGTGCAATCATATTAGAGTTGTGAAGGTAAAAAATGTATGCTCCCAAAGTCTTGTGTTGAGATGAACATCAACTTGGTTATTACCACTGACATTTTTTGAAATGAATGTGCCTGTGGTGAAATTTTTTTCATTTCTTTATCAAAGCCTGCTGATACTCTTCTTCTTCCTTTTCCTCTCCAGAGACCCTTTGGGTTTACACTGACTTGTCTTTTTAAAGGTGTTGGTGTTCACCCTCCTATCAGAATTTGATTTGAGTCTAAGGACATAGGAATTTCTCTCAGCATTGGGTACATTCTTTCCCTGGGTTTTTCATTGAGTAGGATTGGATACTTTGGAGAAATCATTTAGCCTCAGTCCTGTTAAATGATGATCTCTAAAATGTGTTAAAGCTTTAGAAGTTGACAATACCACTAATTTATTCAATTATCTTTAAAGAGGAATTACTAGGTCTTTGTGGAACGCAGCTTACTTAACACTTAATTTATTTGTGAAAACTATCACGGCAACAGTAATTCTTTTGGCATTTGTTACTTTGTGTTCTAGCTGTCTGTGTGGGATTATAAATTAGACAAATAGAGAAAGTGAAATGAATCTTGTGTCCATTTAACAGGCATCCATGATTATACAATAAGGGAATGTAGATGGCACAATAACAGAATTGTGCCCACTAGAGGACAGAAACACAGAAAGCAGCCTTGTGGGAATTGTAGAACAACATTCAGGAGAGATACTTCACTGGTATTACTGCCCATGTGCCACTCACCCAAACCCACTGTAAGGCAAGGATGTAGATACAGGTAAGGGTGTAGATTTAGGGCCAGTCATTGTGTATACTTTACATGGTATGTTATGTAACTTTATTTTTAAAATTTAAAAAACTTTACGATATATTGGGCAAATCCAAAGGAATCTTTGTTCAGGGGATTTCCTTTTAGTCCAGTAAAGCTTGATCTATATAGATTAGTGTTCCATTGGATGAGTAATTAATAAGGATATTAATTAAAGCGTTGATGAAAAGGTCCTTTTCCATATACTACTGTGGTTTCCTGTGCCTAATTTGATTAAATGTTTCATGGAGGTGAAACCTTCCCATTGGGAGTTATACATGTTAACTTAATTCTTTGAGCTAGTTGTTTCTCCTGATGTGACATCTTTACAGTGTTCTCTCAGTTGAGGGATTATTGATCAGTTTGCCAGCATTATAGATTTTCATTCAGCAACAGTGCATCCAAAACAAATGCAGAGTGTTCTTTTACAGAAATGCCTGTCCCATAAAAATTTTAAGAACTGGAGCAATGACTATCTGTTTTGATTATTTTAAGTGCTGTCGTTTTTGGCAGTCTGGTACAGGAGATGACCTCTTTGAGCCCTTTTCAGTAGTGTGATTTTAAGATTTGTTGCTGGAAAAACTTACCAAATCTCTTGCAGAAATAGATCAACAAGGGACTCATAAGTATTCGTTGTTTTACGTTTGAGAGTCTTTCGCTGCTCTGAGGATAAAGACTGGCTCATTGCTGGGGATTAAAGGGTTTCAAGGCAGGCCAAATGATAACCAGCTGGCTTAAAGTAAAGTTTATATTCTAAGCCTTTGTTTTATACCCCCCAAAGATTTTATGTTTACAAAAGCATTCAGAATGAATTTGCCATTAGTGCATGTTGGTATCCTCTTAAGTCTTATCACATAGGAAACTGGAGAGGAAGTTTAGGAAGACAAAAGGAAGGAGGTATAACATAGGAAATGTGAATGAGAATCGAAGAAATTTTACAGGACTGAAAACAATTGTGGACCTAATGTGTTTGGAAACACTGGAGGCTAGTGAAAATTCCACTTTTTCAGTAACCTAAACAAAAATTAGAGATAGTTTGACTCTCCTATACTTTTTTTTTTACATTAGTAACTTTTTAATAAAGAAAAATGTTGTGCTTCAGAGGGGGAAGCATAACCTGAACAAGATGGTTTGTGCACAGTTCTTCAGACATGATGATCTGGGATATTTAGCTGAGGATCAACATTGCAACAGTTGAGAGAGCAGCTATAACTCTTGATTTCTAGGCAAAGACAAGGATTGCTGTTGTTTCTTTTTGGGAGGGATGTATCCACTGAGATATAAGTTCAGTCCCATTTTCATGAGGAAGTTTCACTTTGATATTTACTTTTTGCCCCATCAGGATTCTGAACAGAGTGGCAGGGCAAACCTTGCTTCATTGTGAATGTTCTGCTGCAACCTCTTGAGCATACATGAAATAGACACTGTGGCTTTGAGGCAGGGGCAGAATCAGGATTAGTGGGGCTTATATGATTTTAGAGCCCTCTTTTAAGAAAACATAACATGGTGGATACAAAACTAAGTATGAAAATAAATATTTAGATTGAAAAAAGAAGACAAAATTACAAAGCTTAAAAAGTGGACAAATAGAACAAAACTCACATGATCCAGGAAAATAATATATCATTTTTATTAATTAACTGCCCAACACAGCTCTGTGATACTTTTTTCCTTATGGTTTTTGACTGCATAGTCTTGACAGTGATTATTTTTATTTTTATTTTTCCCCCAACTTTACTAAGATATAATTGATACATAATATTGTAACGTTTAGAGTGTTCAACATGATTTAATACATGTATTTGATAGTGATTTTTAAATAATTTTGCTTTCTATTGAGAGGACAGAAAGATAGCTCAGTCTTTTTTTTTTAGCATGGTTGATTGACAATTTTTTAAAAAAATTGTTGATCTTAGAAAAGTTTATTTTAGTGTCCTTACTCTTTACTGGTAATGCCATGTAATATTTTAAGAATGTTTATAATTCAAATTTAGGAAAATTGTCCCCAGTTTTCTTTTCCGTATGGGATATGAGATTTGAAGGCATTTCTTGGACAGTGAACAGTCTTGGTCTTTGAATTGACAACACTCGTTGTGGATATCCTTGTGCATTGCAAGGTCTGTTATTTCATCAATATCAGAGCTTCCTATGGAATCAGGAAGACATTTAATCTTTCCCCAAAGTGTTCATTTGAGTTCCTCCTCTTTATTAATTTAGTGATCAAACAATCCAAGAATGTATTCATTTTGACTAGGCAACATTTATTTCTTCCTGTAATGAATTACTGCTTTTGGTATGATTAAACATTTTTGATACAGTTCTTTTCTCGATGTCAGAGTAATTTCTATTGATTTCAACACTCATTTTACCTCTTTTGTTAAATATTCCATTATATTTATCTGAATTTTCAGCTCTTTAATAAATAAATTTAAAGAAGCCCAAAGAAGATATCCTTAACATACATCTAAATCAGGGATCTGTAATTTCTTCCTATTTATTAAAATCTTATAAGACATCTTTCTAAATTATGGTTAAAATGGTATTTTCAAGCTTTCCTATTAAAGAGAAGAAAGATGTGTATGATGTGTTTCAAATTGTACACACTGTATCATTTCTGACAGGAGAGAGCTTCTATTTTGACTGTGCATTGATGAGAATTGAATCCTCTGTTTGCAATTTTATACATCTAGTGATTGGAAGAATTTTTTACAGACTAGCTTCTGGCTTCATACCTTTCAAACCTTGTCATGTCATGATACAACTCCTGACCCTGCTCCTTTATGTACCTGGGTGAGTGGGCACAGTGGGAAGTAAGGAGTATTCCTGGAAGCCATTCCTCCGGGAAGATGAGCGAGTATACATGGAAGGGACAGCAAAACACATCCTATAGCCCATAAACCCCAAATCAGTGTGTTCCTAACTCCTTTACTAAACATCAAAAATGCCTACAGTCACTCTAATGCCATCTGACGCAAGGGGAGTGTGACAGGGAAGTCGGAGTGGAAAGAGACAGTGTCTTAACTAATTATGGTTAAAAAATATCTTGACTTTGAAAATTTTATAAAAACATATTTCTAAGGCCTGTCCAGAGCTTTGAAAGGGGCCTGTACAAGTGAGAGGCCCTAAAGCTGAAACTTCATTAGCTTCACGGTAAAGATGCCTTAGCTGTAAAGATAAAACACAATTTTATACGTTCTATTGAGGTATTCTCTTGGTCATTGATACGTCTTTCTGGGTCATACATTTTTCATATGTTACCTATGTTAATTTCTGCATTTAAATATTTTCTAGAATACTTACCTCTTTCTGTTTTTTGGGGTTTTTTTCCTTTTTCGGTTCCCTTTATCCATTTGTTTATCTTGAAGGAGACATCTCTCTGAGCCTCATGTACTTAATGTGATTTTAACTTGAGTGTGAAGCCAAGTATTTTCTGTGTCCTTCATAGTTAAACTTGAAAATGGTTCATTTGGTTGAGTTTCAGAGGCTCCCTTGAAGCTACCTTAAGCATCATAGACATTGTTTTTTGCTGATTTTCATGTGAAGTTTAAAGATACTTCTTCAAGTTTAATTCTGTGTTGAATTTTTGATTACAGCTATTAACAAGTTAGATGTACAAATGGCTAGCCCCCATTGTGTATGAGGATATGACAACTGGGATGATGGTCCTTCATCAAAGATTCACCACATAATTATAAACAAATGGTCTGCCTCTGTGAACTATGTGATTGTGACTATAAAGGCATGTTGTAAAGAATCTTCTAGGGGTGATATGAGGGTATCAGGAGAGGTTATAAAAGTACCAGTGATGGAGATTTATGACACTACTAGCGAGCGAAAGCCACAAACTTCAGAGAGCCCTTGGCTGCCTATTCCTTGGCCTTTTGGTCTATACTTTTGTGATATGACTCCACAAGTTTTCACACTAAGCTAGATGGCAGCTGGGTGTTAGTTTCTTCACTAAAGAAAATGATATTTTTCTTAATGCAGTGAAGTTTCTCTTTATAGAGAAGCTTTTCATGTCTACTTGTCCAGGGAAATAATAGCCAAAGAGTTTTAAACATATAATCCATGGGACTTCCCTGGTGGTCCAGTGGCTAGGGCTCCATGCTCCCAGTGCAGGGAGCCTGGGTTCGATCCCTGTTCAGGGAGCTAGATCCCACATGCTGCAACTAAAAGATTCCGCATGCTGCAACTAAAAGATTGCTCATGCTGCAACTAAAGATCTCGCATGCTCAACTAAGACCTGGTGCAGCCAAATAAATAAATAAATATTTTAAAAAACCCAGATAGGGCTTCCCTGGTGGTGCAGTGATTGAGAGTCCGCCTGCCGATGCAGGGACACGGGTTCGTGCCCCGGTCCAGGAAGATCCCACATGCTTGCGTACCGCAAAAAAAAAAAACAAAAAAACCCCAGATAATCCATAACTAAGGAAAGCAATATCTGATTATTACAATTTTTTTGTGGTTACCTTCGTAATTAAAAAACAAATTCTCTTATTTTCTAGGAAATTCATTGTAGTTCAGACGTGAGAAGCCAAGTGAACAGTGTCTATTTTCTCACTGTATTACTCTAATCTCTTTCTTTAGGTCAAGGTTAAGCAGGTCTAGAGAAACAGACATCTGTGTTTGTAATGCAGTAAAGTGTAATGAGTGTGGGGACTTTTTCTAATTTACCTCAGCTGGATATGCAAATGAAACGATTAAACTTATAACCCATAACTCTATGGGGGAACTGATGGGTAACGAAAGTGCAGAGTATTTACTGTAGCTAATGGGAGAGTTGTTAGATGATAGGAATGTAATATGTTCTATTTGCAAATGTACTAAAGAGTTAGTTAGCAGTATAAATGAGGATTTGGTTATTTAGGAATAAATATTATCGTGCTAAATCGTGGTTATTTAGCACGATTTAAATTTTAAAAAATCAATCATTTTATGGTGTTTCAATTTACTAACTACAGCTTGTTGTGTGTATTTAGAGATCTACTTTTATAAATGGGAAATGAGTAGTCTCGACATAACACATCTATGCAGTGTATCGTTCTTTATTTTTATGTAATAGTTTTCTGCAAGAAACTCAAATTCTTCACAATGATCAACTGGTTAGCACCATAACATATTTGTTAGGAAGGCAAGGTTTGGGGTTATAATAATAACTTTATAGATGTAAAAATTACACATGCAGTCATTTGTTCAAATTTTATCATTAAAAACACTGAGTGAAACTTAGGTATTTGGTCTAAGTCAATATGTAGACAAAACAGTGATTTTCTTCCTACAGCCAGTTATAAAGTTTTCTATTTTATAACCTTATATAATTTTTATAACAAATCTCCAGCCTTCAGGGGTTACCGTCTCCCTTTATACCCAAATAACCTGCCCTCATATATTCTATAGTTAGAGGTATAAATGAGTAAACACTTGCAAAACAGTGTGAAAAAGGTAACTCTATCATGTTAAGGAAGCAGAGAGAAGTCCCTCTTTGGACTCAGCTTGAGAGAGGATTGCATAAGCCATTCACAAATTATGAAGAGGTTAGAAGAGGCATTAGGGTTGATTTTTGTCCACCTTCCTCATAATGATGCATAGATTGCTTTACTTTGTAACATCCTCCTTGGCCAGGGATCATCTGACTTAAGCACTTGGAATGTCAGGAAGCTAGCAGGTGTATGAAACTGCTGATATGCAAGCATTTTTAACAAATACAATGGCAGCATCGTATGGTTTATTGTTACATAGGAATATTATAAAAACGGTTCAGGAGAAGAGTTTTAAACTCTGGTACACTATTCTGTTTCACATTTCCTCTGTGTTTTTTTTTTTTTTTTAACTCTTGGTGAGTATTAAAAAAAGCAATTGAACACATTACTTCAAAATTATACCTTTTAAAAATCATCTCTATTTCCAAAATAGGATTGTTTTTTGTCCCAATTTCCTTCAGTTTTGTTTATACTCTATTGATCTATATACTCTAGTGAAGATAAAATGAGGTAGTGGGATAGGATTCCACCACCAAAGTCTTCTCTGAATTTCCCTGAATAAGAACCATGTTCTCTCAGTAAAGCTGCGGGGGGGGAAAAAGAGTTGTGTTCCTCCCTATGTCTCTTTATTTCTCAAAGCAACTTTCCAAACACTGTAAGACAGCACCATAGTATAAAGAAAGCTTCATGGATATGGAAAATAAGTCATCATTAAAATAAAGTAGGATTTGCTTAAATCTTTTTTGAAAATGTTTTACACTCATCTGAGTAATAATTCAGTCAAGAATTGTCAATGTATGCTAAAACTATTGGGACAAAGTTTAATGAGGAACAGGATATTGACATGGTCTCAAACTCTCTTCCTACAAATTATAAAGGGAGAAAGAATAACTTTAGAGTGAAGAAACCTGACAGACACCACTTTAACCAAGTCATCAAAGTTAATATTACCAACAATGGGACAAAGTGATAGTGTGTGCTTCCTGATATGTGATACCCTTAGGACACCATATCAGTTCAATGGTATTCCTGCCAAAAATGTATTCCATATAACCTAAATCTAATCTTGAGGAGGAAGCATCATCAAACTCAGACTGAGGGACCTGTTGCAAACTAATTTCTCTATTATCTTAAAAAAAAGTCTGTATCAAGACAAAGATGAATCTCCACATTAAAAGAGACTAGAGACGCACGGCAACCAAATATAACATGTGAGGCCAGATTGCGTCTCATATTGAATGCTATACAGGATAGTAGTGAGACAATATGAGAAATATGGACTACTTAATAGATAATGATATTAATATTAAATTTCTGACTTTGTATTTCCTAAGAACAAAGATGTTATCACTCTAAAATATTTAAGTGCTGAAGGGGCATGATGTCTACAACTTATTCTTAAATGGTTAAGAAAAAAAATTTTATGGAAGTTCTTTATACTATTCTTACAAACAAAATTTTTTTAATTAAAATTAATTTTAATTAAAATTTTAATTAAAAATTAAAAAATTTAAATTTTAAACTCAAAAAATTTTCAGAATAAAACGTTTTAAGGTGTTCTCCATAAAAAAAATCTACAGATTTGCTGGAGTTTCCCACTTTGATTTCATATAGGCTCATATAAGCATATTAACTGTTTTAAACAATTAGTATATTAGCTGCTCTAAGAAAGCATGGTAACACATAAAAAAATGGTACCATATATTACCAAGGCCAGGGCACTTTTTTGTACTGTTTTATTGATTCTAAGATCATATTTTAACCTTTCAGAAATCAAGATCAATCTTATAATTGATGGTGTGTACCATAGTTTGTAGCTTTCTTTTTTTCTTTCCTGGTGTTACATAGAATAATGATTTGAGGAATGTCAGATCTGATAAAATATGGTAGTTGGTGGTCCAGTAGATCCTGGGTTAATTTAAAAGAAGACAGTAAGTTGGCAGGTTTTATTTTGTTTGGGAAATCCTTGAGAGATCCTATCCCCTGTGTAGTACCTCAGGCTTCTCAAAGAATTATATATGTATTATACATATCATTCTAGGACCAAGAGTGATACATATATAACAAAGTCCTTAACTAAGCACAACATCTCAGTTTTCTGATTTCAGCCCCTCCAACACAGCATCCTACTTATCCTCCATAACATGAGGGGGACATGGAGGTGAGGGTGGGGAAAGAACATTATCAGAAGAGACAAGATCATTTTGAAATTGCAAAGGTTTGTACATTTTCCCAGTGAACTCCTGGCTTCTTGTGACTTACTAAACATAACCCCTAAAGAGTCTAGCTTACTAAAAAAAAAATTTTTTTTTTTTCGGTACGCGGGCCTCTCACTGTTGTGGCCTCTCCCGCTGAGGAGCACAGGCTCTGGACGCGCAGGCTCAGTGGCCATGGCTCACGGGCCCAGCCGCCCCGTGGCATGTGGGATCTTCCCGGACCAGGGCACGAACCCGTGTTGGCAGGCGGACTCTCAACCACTGCGCCACCAGGGAAGCCCTACTAAAAATTTTGGTGCTTGTGTCCTTCCTGCAAGTCCAGGTTCAATAGATCAGAGACTGTACACATTATCTAGGGGCAGTGGTTCTCAACATGTGGTCCCCAGACCGGCAACATCACCATCATTTGGGAACTTGTTAGATAAGCAAGTTCTTAGGACCTTCCTGTCCCTCCCCCGAGACCTACCGAATCAGGAACTCTGGGACTGGAACCCAGTCATCTGTGTTTTCACAGGTCCTCCTGGGGATTCTGATGCATGCTAGACAAAGTTTGAGAACCAGTGATCTGGGAAAATGAGAAACACGAAGGGAAACAGGTTGTCACAGGTGATTGTTCTTAATAGAGAAGGAAATATGAATATGAGAAAGATCATAAGACTGCTTATCTCTAAGCAGCAATGACCCTAGGCCCCCTTTATGCTTAATATGTGGCCCAGGACATATACTTACTCTAGGAAGAGGAATAATCTGCACTTGTTTGCTTGAGTTCATAGCACATCACAGGTGCTTCACTGAGGTGAGAACAGTGGCAGGTGTCTCAGGAAACACTTGCCATTGTGTGTGATCCCAGTGTGTGCTGGTCATCAGTATTTTCGCGGGCCTCTCACTGTTGTGGTCTCTCCCGTTGCGGAGCACAGGCTCCGGACGCGCAGGCTCAGCGGCCATGGCTCACGGGCCCAGCAGCTCCGTGGCATGTGGGATCTTCCCGGACCGGGGCACGAACCCGCATCCCCTGCATTGCAGGCAGACGCCCAACCACTGCGCCACCAGGGAAGCCCGGTCATCAGTATTTTGAAGTAGCTCTTTTAAGTTTTTTACCGTTTTCATTGTAACTATCACTTTTTTTGGGTGGTTTGTTTGTTCTTTTATTTATTTTCTTTTTAAAAATCTTTTATTAGCATATAGTTGATTTACAATGTTGTGTTTCTGCAGTACAGCAAAGTGTATCAATTATATATATATATATATCCACTCTTTTATAGATTCTTTTCCCATGTAGGTCATTACAGAGTATTGAGAAGAGTTCCCTGTACTATACAGCAGGTCCTTCTTAATTATCTATTTTATATATAGTAGTGTGTATTTGTCGATCCCAGTCTCCCAATTTATCCTCCCCGCCATGATTTATTTATTTTCTATGGTGTAGAGATGTTGTGCATTATATAAGCTTAGTAGGTTTGATCTATTAGTGGTTTGGGGTTTTGTTTTTTCAAAAAGGAGAAAATTTTATGCTATGCAAATGAGTTGGTTATAAGAACTCTCATGAGAATTTAGTCCCTCAGTTGTTTCTGTTGCTACGGATTTTAGTTCTGGGTTGCAATGGATTAGTTTTCTCTTTATTATGGATCCTGTTTCCCTGCTTCTTTGCATGCCTGGTAATTTTTTACGTGCAGACATTGGGAATTTTACTTTGTTGAGTACCGGATATTTTTGTATTTATATATTATTGAGGTTTTGGGCAGTTTGTTAATTGTGTTTTGGGACATAGTTTCTTGGAAATTGTTCAGTCCTTTTGGCTCTTTTAAGATTTGTTAGGAAGGACCAGTGTTGTATATAATCCAGGTCTAACTATCCTCCACTACCAAGGCAAGACCCTCTGAGTTCTCTGTCCAAAGCCCTTTGAATTATGAAGCTTCCCAGTTTGGCTGATGGGAACAGGCATTATTCTTGACCCTGTGTGAGCTCCAAGTTTTGTTCCCTCTAATCCTTCAGGTGGTTTTCTCCCCAGCCATGTTTTTTTTGGTAGCTTCTTTACACTGTGTGCTGGTCAGTTCTCCTGAAAACCTTGATGAGGAGCCTGGAGATCTCTGAAATTCTCTCACTAGGCAGCTTTCTCCTCTCTAGCACCCTGTTCTGAGAACTCTAGCTGCCTGGCCTCTCCAGATTCTCAGTTGCATCTCTTTAACTTAGCAGATCACTGGGCTGTTCCTGGGTTCTGTGCTTCATGCTGTGTGACCTGGAATCTCTCTCCAGGCCCCATAGGGCTCACCGTGTTTGTTTCCCATTTCTCAGGGATCACTGACTTTTGTCCTCTCATGTCCAGTGTGTTGAACACCGTTGTTTCACACATTGCATCTCATTTATAATTATTTCAGGTGGGAGGGTAAATCCCGTCCTTGTTACTCTATCTTGGTTAAACTCTTAATGATTTTATATATGGTCATAACAGTTAAAACAGTTCATAATTTTAAAAAGATGTTGTCTCCATTTAAAAAGTATCCAAAAATACTTGTTCAAGCTTAGGGGATATAAGACAGTTAAAACACTATAAATTACTGAGCAGTCAAACAAGCGTGAGTGTGTGTGTGTGTACACATATGTAAAATGCACTGCTTTGGTTAAGTGTTACAAGTGCTAGTACTCTGAATTGTATATTCATTGTAGCAGAATCTTCTGTGGAGACACATCTCCCCTCATGTTTACCTCTTTAGCTTCTCATTTACTGATGCTTTCTTTAGGTTATATTTGGACGTACAGTTGTGTCATGTTCCTAAAACCGAAGTCAAAGCAGAATGAGAACCACAAACCTTTCATTATTCTCTTTACTTTTGGTTGTCGTGTCATTTTTTAAATCAATCTCAAATAGCAGAATTTTCCAAGTTTGTATAAAGAGACCACACGTCAAACTATTAGTAAGACAATCTGTGAATCTAAGTGGAGGTCAGGAAATGGGCTGGAAAAGTCAGATTAGGGCTTTGGAAAACACCTGAGACAAGTAAAAAGTGAGAAAAAGAAGAGGGTGCAAACACATTTTAAGTTTAGATGGGCTGAACTCTTAAATAGGAAGAATATACAGGTAATTCTACTTACAAGTGGACTTTGCTCTTCATCTTTGTTTTAATCAGGAATTACGTTACTTATAAGTAAAAACAGACATGTCTCAAAACATACTATTAAGTTAGTAAAATGGTTTGTTTTTTAGTGAAAACTGCCATGTGAATTGATGGGGTGTTTCATGTATTTCTGCTATTTAGTTATTCACATCTGAAGTACAACCAACCACTGAACTTATATTGTGGTAAATAGTCACTAAAATTTGCCTGGAGGCAGTTTCTTAAATACATAGTGGTTGGAGAGAGTTAATTTACTTCTTTAAAGACTTGATTTGAATACTAATTCAGGATGTAAATGTCACAGTTTGCCAGCTTCAAGAGTTAGAGTGATTATTCCACAGGAACAATATTTGAATAATCATAATATTTTTTTTCATTTTAGAACAGATGATCATTAAGCCAGCCATAAGTACCAGCAGCTATACTCCTAGTCTCAAATATAATCTGAATTCATTGTTTTGATTATAATAAATAGGCATTTTATAATTATGTTAATTACTAAATATGGTTTTCCAGTTTTGATCTCTGACTACAATGAATTTGTAGAGTTATATGCTAACTAAATGATGACTCAGTTTCTTAAAATAATTCACAAAAATGGCACTTGAAAATAGGAATTTTAAATTATATCCAACTTAAGATAAATATTGACTATTTTGTAGGTGTTCTCTATGCTAATGAAAGTTTGATTATCTGAATTGTCTTATAAAAGATATTAAAGTAAATCACTCCTATGACTGACTTTGAAAGCTCATTTTACTAGATTAAAATTGTTTACACAAGATAGTTATATATCTAAAATGTTTCTCAGTGTTGTTCTTCAGATCAGCTATATCAGTGTCACCTGGGATCCCTGTTAGAAATGCAAATTCTCCAGCCCCACCTTAGACCTACCAAATCAGAAACTCTGGGGATGGGGCCTAATCACATGGATCTTAACAAGCCCAAGGTGATTCTGATACTTGCTAAAGTTGGAGCACCTGTGATCTGAAAGAACACTTCTGGACTGCAAACACATGCCAGAAAAGCTGCTTTTCACAAGAATTTCCCCCAACGTTTTTTCTCATCTCTGAAAACTCCTGTCATAAATCTGGTTTTGAACTGTTAGTTGAGGCTAATTAGGAGTTTAGAGTGAATAAGTGCAGCCTCCTCAAACCATTTTTTCAATTTAATGCCCAAATGATTATTTCATTGCCTAAGATGAAAGTAACTAATTTGTCTTATGATTTCCAAACTGTAACTAACTCAAGCTAACCAAGAGAGTTTCATCTAATTGGATCAATTCTTGATGGATAAACTCACCAGAACTAATCTGAATGTGGAGATGTTCTTTTTCATTTGTCTTTCTCCACCCACAAAAGGGGGAAAAGGACTAACTGCTGATAGTTACTGCTTTCATCTGTACCATTTCCAGCTTGCATTTACTTTCATGAAACGCATTTACATTTGCTTCGAAGTAGATTTGCTTCACCATCTTTGAATAATTGTTGCAACCTAGAAGACTGGGGGTGAGCTCTTACCTCTAGGAGAACCCAAGTTGATGGGCTATTTTAAAGCCAGGAGGAGGAAAAAAACTGTTACCCTCTGCCAGGGGAAAAGAAAGAGCTTTGAAAGGTGAGTTTGAGAATTTTTCCACCTTGTAGGACAGAAGTTTCTTAAATTAAATGCCATATAATCTTAAAGGGCTGATAATATTATGAAAATATATGGATGTGTGCATTAAAACATTGTGATGAGAAATTTCTCCTGTAAGTTGCAATGAAGGATATTTACGCTCTTTGAAACTTGCAGTGAGTATTGGGTTATTAATACTATGAAATTTAATCTGAGATTTAGGCAGTTGTCAATTTCTATAATTTATTCTTATTCGGATGGCCTCATGAGATTCGAGCTCTGATAAGCACTGAAAGTTAGTGGTGGCTAAAGCTTAGCCTGAATTTCAGACGTATCTACGATTCCTTCTTGTACTCAGAGGTAGCTGGTATGTGCAGGTGGCTTCTGAAAAATGGCTTAATTTTGGTAGTCCTCTGCCTTTTAGATGAAACATTTCAAAGTAGCCATTAAAAAGCAACGAGGTTGAAAAAGCAACTTTCTGGGAGATACAAAGGGAAAATGTGTAGGTAATTTTTTTCCTGATACTTCATGTGTGATTATCCCGGGATATATTGCTATTAGGTTTTTATTTTTGCGATAAAATGCTAATATAGTTATCGGTTAAGGCTTCCAGTAGGTTTCCCAACATACAGTGAATGCAATTTTTAAGTGTCTGGATAGATTTAGGATTATAAATTTGTAAGTATATTGCTGTCCATTCCCCAGTTCCACCTCTGAAAAGCAGCTGCTTCCAACTCCCTTAGCTATTTTGCTCGGGATTTTTCTTCTAAACTGTATACATTGCTACTATTTTCCCTTCTCCCCTTTAGACATTATCCTTGACTTTCTGTAGGAAGATAAGGAATTTTTAGCCTTTTTACACTGCTCACCTCCCCATCCCATACCCATACACTACCAAATATAGTTATGCCATCATTGTTGGTTAAATTTTAATGTTTCTATTATTTTGACTGTGTAAATAATATTCCTAATTGAGACGTATAGTATTACACAATTTGATTTCCTTTCTGGGGTCACATTTTTGTTTTCCTTGAAATAATCATTGTCCTTTTTTGTTTGCTTAGTTTTCTGAGTATGTGTAACTAAAACTTTCCTCAAAGTTTCTATTTCAGTCACCTGTTTTGTTCACCCCGTTTTCTTTCTTTGTTTTAAAAAATAGCTTTGTTGAGATATAATTCACACACCATATACCTCACCCATTTAAAGTGTATAATTCAATGATTTTTAATATTGATATATTTACAAATATATGACCATAGTCAATTTGAGAACACTTTTATCACCTCAAAAAGAAACACTGTACTCTTTAGCTAATCAACCCTCGTCTTCCCACTCCCTGTTTCCTGCCACCCCCAGCCATAAGCGTCTGCAATGTTCTGTCTCTTTAATTTGCCTCTTCTGGACATTGCATATGGAATCATACAATATGTGGGCTTTTATGACTGTCTTCTTTCACTTACCATGTTTTCAAGGCTTATCCATGTTGTAGCTTGTATCTATATTTCATTCTTTTTTATGGCTGAGTAATATTCCATTGTAGAAATATCTCATATTTCATTTATCCATTAATCAGTTGATGGACATTTGGGTTGTTTCCACATTTTGGCTATTATGAATAATGTTGCTGTGAATATTTTTGTACATGTTTTTGTGTGGACATATGTTTTCAGTTCTCTTGGGTGTATTTCAGTTCTCTTTTTTTAAACTTTTGAGGAATTGTCAGACTCTTTTCTACAGTGGATGGATCATTTTATATTTCCACCAGCAGTGTAAGAAAATTCTGATTTCTCCACATCTTCATCAACACTTGTTATTATCTGCTTTTTGATCTTAGCATCCTATTGAATATGAAGTGGTACCTCATTGTGTCACCCTGTTTTTCAGATCCTGAATCTCCCTTCATCTTGGTTTACTTTCTTGTTTTGTTGGAGCATAACCTCCAGTAGCTTTCTGAGCAACAGTGAACAGGAGGTGAATTATTTTAGGTCTTGCATATCTTAAAATGTTTTATTCAAGTGGTATGGAGTGGCCTGGGGCATTTTTTATTCATAATTTTGTATTCTTTTTCTAAAAGAGAGCCTTATAAATTCTGTAAGGTTCAAGTTACAGAAAACCTGGACCTACAGTTGGGAAAAAGATACCATATAAATCCTTCATCTGTCCTATGATCACATGTGTACCTCTAAGTCTAAGGAGAATGGAAGACTTCCCAAGCTAGGTTCCAAGTCCCCTCCACTGCTGATCGTAGGTACCCAAATATAATTGGGGTGAATGTAATTGGAAACCCACACAATCCATCATCTAAGCAAAACTGAATTCAGATGAACATTATGCAGCCTTGTAATCAAATAAATAATTATGTAAAAATAAGTTAAAATATTTACAGCTATCTTTTGAAACCAACATTCCTAGAAAGACTTTCTCTTTGCACAACTTTCCTTATCAGGTTCCACGTTTGCAGTAGCTTTATTTATGGTACGTAGGTTTCCTGGGAAGGTAAGAACAGAGGACTTTGCATTAGAAGTCCCCTGAGCAAAGCTTTCTAAGACTTATCTTTTGCTATCTCTCTCCTTTCCCGCCGAGCAGATGTTAAAAGATGTCTTCTTTCTATGAGTCTCTTTGCCATCCTGTCTCCAATGCCTGCATCCCTCTAGGATGTCGAGGAGTGAATCCTCTCAATTCTCTCCCTACCTGCTTCTGCAGACACGTGTTTCAGCTTCTCCATCTACTTTTCATCTTCCAAACTCTTAGGACATCTTTCACTTGTGATTTCTTCACCCATTTTCCTTGCCCTGATCACTGTATACATATCTTAAAATACTCTGTTAGTGTCACTTTAATGGACTTTTAGGAACAGAGATGATAAGGCATCTTAATCAGAGACCCTCCATACAGACTCCCATCTGGCCTATCTGTCTCTATACATTTGGTTCTCTACCTTGAGCACATCAGAATCACCTAGAGCGCTTTTTAAACAGCAGTATTGGTTTCACCCTCAGAGTTTCCCAACTCAGCAAGTCTGGGGGGAAGGCTCAGAACTGCTTTTCTAACAAGCTCCCAGGTGATGCTGAGGCTAAAACAAATCTGCTTGTTTCATGCCCTGCATAAGTATTTCAGTGATCCCTGGTCACACATGGGATGATGTCCAAATTCCTTGGCATGTCCTGGGTGGTAATATAATTTGAGAAATCAGTTTGGCTTTGGTTGGCTCAGAACTTGTCCCTGCACCCTGTGGGGATGGTAGCCAGACCTCTGTTTTCCTTTGCCTCAGGGGAAGTTGGAGCTGTGGCCAGAAAGTAGAAGATACACACACAATTTTTTTTCTGACCTTTGTTTTCCTGAAATGGATATACTAGAAGAGTATGTGAGGGGAAGAGAAGGGAGGAGTAGAGGGGAGGGAGGTTCTTATAGCCTGGGAAGGTATTGGATGGAGGCTCACCCTTTGGTCTGGTGACCATCAAGTTTCTTTTGATACTGAATGAAAGATGGATTTTAATTAGAAGAACATTCAATATGAAACAATATGCAATTTAGAGTCAAATACAGTGGTTATTAGAATTTGTTGGCTAAGAGGGTAATCTGGGTCTTGGGACTGCATCCTTGATGCCGTGGGGGCAGGGACAGGGGGTTAGCATGGGCACACAGTTCCTGAGGACTAGTGGAGGGAGGTTCAGAAATACTGAGCCGTGCTGAGTAGGTTACGTAGGCTTTTCACGAAGTGGTAGTTGCTGCTGCTGCTGTACTTCCTCTCTTTCTGTTCTTTTCCCTCCTTTCCTTCTCTCTTCATTCCTATTGCGACTCCTCATCATATTCTTAGCCCAGTTACTCAGTTATTCTGTGGGGCCTGGGAAGAAAGAATTTATTTTGAGTTATAAAATAAGGAAGGGGTTGAACATTTGGATAACACACTTACACAGAATATAGTTTCTCTTAGTTTATGCATCTGCAGCAAAGCAGAATGAATTTACATGTATAGAACTTCCATAGGAATTGTGGCATTTATTCTTGCCTCACTGGGTCTACTACTTTATGGCCCTTAGCTTTGGCCATGGGACTTGACAGTGGGATAATAGCAAATATGATGTAGAGGCTGGAAAAGTACTTGTGATTAGGACTTACAAGTAAGTCTAGTTGCTGAGAGCCCTTCTGCCATTGTGTGAATAAGCCCCACTAACCTCTTGGAGGATTAAAGACTATGTGTACTGACACCCAACCATCCAAGCCATCCAGTGGAGGCCACAGACATGAATGAAGCCATCCTACATCACTTAGCGGTGGCTGAGCCACCCCACATCAGAGTCATGAGAAACAATTAATGTTTATTTTATGTCATTAAGTATTGAGGTGTTTGTTCTACACCAGAAATTAATGTTATAGTAACCCCTATTGCATATCTTTGCTGTATGAAATATTGCTCATATTCTCTTAATTTCATATGCTACCTTTGTCGTGTTTTAACCAAGTTGTGTAGATTGGTCATTAAGAATGTGGGCTCTGTAGCTGGAGTACCTGAATTTAAACTTTGATCCATCTGTTAGCTGCATGACTTTTGCACAAGTCATCAAAACTCTTTGGGCTCAGTTTCCTTATCAGTATTGTTGGGTGGATTAACTGAGAATGCATGAAAGGCACTTCATATTGTTCCTGACATATAGTAAGTGCTCATTAAACATGAACAATTAGAAGTAGTATGCAGTATTGCTAAAGGTGCTCGTGGGTAGCTCAGTACTCTGACCCTAATTCCTCATAAACTTCTAAAAGGTTTCTTAAATGTCAATTCTGTTGTGAAATGGATTTTCATGAATAAACGTCGGGGTTGGTGAAGGACTCCAACTTTGTTAGCATTCATTACATTTTTTCTTTGAACATCTCTTTCTGTAAGTTCTGGTTTCCTCAGGGCAGGGACCAGCAAAAGCTGTATTATTAGCATCTAGCATGCTTTCTGCCATGCCGTGGAGTAGATAATAAGTGGCAGTTGAATGACTCCACGTGTGTTTGGCAATGCCCATCCCCTCTCAACACTCACCACCTTGGCAGCTGGGGCCCTCTACCTTGGACCCTCAGGATCACTTTCATCAAGCCTTTATCCCTGTTTATGATGGTCATAAACCCAAAGCTGTAGAAGGCATTTGAGTTTGTGACCCCTGACCCAAACCCCATCAAACATGAACACTCAGTCATATCTCTAAACTTCCTTGTACCTTATGGTAAAAGCCATCATCATATCCCATTTAGAGAAAGGTATCTAAGGTCGAGGGCTATAAAGTGACATGAGTCTGCTATCAATGAGGAGGACCTGACAGGACCATGAAGAGAAACTAGGTTTCTGGAGCTGTTGGCCTGACTATGGTAGTGAAGATAGATGAACCAATGCAAGTGGCAGATGTAGCAGACACCCTGTCCTGTGTCCCCATGGCTTACAATTGAACCCATTTTCGGCTACTGTGGGTGGTTCCTGTGTATTGTGACAGCTTCCATCTCCGGTCCTGTGTCTCTGCTTCTCCACCTAGGAGATTTCTCTTGCACTGTGCCAGGCTGTCCCAAAGCTGGAGATTTTCCTAGGAGCAACTCTCAGCTCCTGAGGGATGGGAGGCAGTGAATACATTCTCCTGCTTTCCCATCACTGGGAGGGACATTTCTGATCTACGTGACAGCTCAGAGAGTCCCTAGTGGGACTGAGTTCCAGTTGCCTATTGCAATAGCCCCTCATAAACACACCTTTTTTTGGCTTTTCCTTCTCTGTCTCATTTCCCCCTTTTCCTCAGTTGTGCTTCCTGAGATTACCTCCAAAATCAACTACATATGCTCAACTGCTTGCCTGCTCAGGACCTGTTTCCCACACCAGGACTGTCTGCCTTGCTTTTCCCAAGGAGCATTTAAGTCAGAAGTAAGAGTACTTATTCTTCCATATTAAAGCGTGCAAAAGATAGGTTTTGTTCACAACAGAAAAATAAGGAGAACAGCTGGCAGTATCATGGGCCAGTGATTTCTACAAATCTGGAGATTTCAAAAATCTCCAGAGCAAATCCCAGGGTGGCAGACATGTTCATTTATTTTCTGCATCTCCTCCAAGCCTGCGCATATATTACACCAGATACCCCTGCCCAAATGAAAAAATAAGCGGAAAAATACTGCAGTGGAGCAAAGTTAAGAAATCTTTCATATTCAAAGTGACTGCTATTAAGTGTCAAGTAATGTGCCCACCACCTAGGGAGAAATCTCTGTCCTTAAAATATTCCTTGAACCCAGTGGGTACTTAATATATTTTTGTTGAATTATGCTTGAGGATCTTACATTCTAATTAAGAAGGCAAGACATTCCCTCAGTGGTTAAACACTTCTTAAAGGTGTTATTTAATTAAGGACAGTAATTAACAGAATAGGTTATAAATGCTTAGAGTAATTCCTCTAAGGTCTGGAGGCTGGAGTGAGTAGAAGAAAATTATAAAACTGGTTTAAAATTATCTAGTCCCTTCTCTTGGTTTTATAGATGCTGAAACTAAGAACATTCTTTGCAGAGTCCCTTCTCTCAGTTAAACATACATCTGTGATTAAATCTGGTTAGCAGTATTTAGTGCTGTACTTAGAGCATAAACCTCAGTCAAAGGGTGGGATGTTTCTAGGATTAGTAGCCTAACCTTCTCTCTATAAGTCTATACTGCTTATTATTGTAGTTGATGTAGGATCTTCTAATGAGTCAGGGAAGTGTCAGAACTGGCTATTAGTGTCTTGACTTTTCTTTTCCTACTATTGACTCATCACAAAAAAAAAAAAAAAGTATCCTTTCCTATGCTCTCATTCCAACAGGATGGGAAGCCTGAGTGTTCTGAAAAGCCCCAGCATTTTAGGGGCAAAGAAGGAGAGGAATTAGGGAAAAAACACTGGAATTTGGGAGTGTTTGACTTGTTTACTGGGCAGTATAATACGATGGCTTGTTCCATGTCCATATTGAAATCTCTCTGCTGTCCAAGGTTGGTGAGAGGTTCAGTATCATTTTTGCCTTGGACTGAGCCCAGGGCTTCTGCCATTCAGAGCAAAGAGGGTAGAGATCTCTGGCCAGGTCCACCTTATGCACTGCTGAGACCATGCCCTGGGGCAATTCATAGATACGCTGTCCTGGTGGTGTCCACACCAAGCTTATTGGTTTCCTATTGGCTCCCAAGACTGTGGTACTGAATATGCATCGTAGATTTCCACACAGCCACTGCCATTTGAAGTTTACCTCTAAAGTGCTACCACCCATGGAACTGCTAGTTGTTTGTCTGGGAACCAGTTCTCACTTGGGGGGAAATAAGCCTGGACATCAAAGACATTTGGGCTGGTTATCCTCCTGGAATAAGGGCATGAGAAGTGAAAAATGCCTTTTAAGTTTTTGCTGATGATCTGAGAGTAGGAGAAGAAAAGTTAAGACATCTGTTAATTTCTCCATATCTCCAGAATGGGAGACTCTTTTTACAGAGTAAATGAGGGAAGTTGTGAGGGGGCCAGATTAGAGAAAAACCTTGATGACCAGAATACAGAAAACTTTGATTTCCTCAATAAGGATATCTGGACTCTTTCCTAAAAAGAATGATGCATTTTGAATGGGGGGATTGATATAACAAAATCAGTGTTTCAGATGCTTTAACCTGGTGTTGTTTAGGATGAATTAGAGAAGAGAGAGTGTGGAGTTGTTCATTGTATAGGAGGGGTTATAGTAAGTCCTGGAGTGAGATGCCTGGCTGGTGGCAGTATGGTTAGAAAGAAATTCGGAGACGGATAGACAGAATACTATTGACTTATTACCTACTCTGTCAAAAGCATAGGTTGAATAAGGCCTACAAGGTCCCTACTGTCATGGAACTTACCTTCTAGAAAGGAAGACAAATAAATGATAAATGAACCAACAAGCAAAAGTAAATGAATAAGAATTTCAGATGGTAATACATGTTCCAAATAAAATATAACAAGATGATGTAATAGAAGGTGACAGGGGAGTGGGTGAGGATTTCTACTTTATATTGATTGGCCGCCAAAGGTCTTTCCGAGGAGACAACCTTTGAGCTGTAATCTACCTTTCTCCCCTCCCATATGTGTGAACTCCTGTGCACAAATGCATGCCCATTAGTATCCTCCATCAGAGCACTTAGCACACTAAGTTGTGAAGATGCATTGGCTTGTATATATACCCCACCATGCTATTATGAGGGCAAGGATTTGTCTTACTTATCGTTATAAACCTAACACCTACCACAGTACTTGGCAGGTCATAGACATTTAGTAAAAGTTTGTTGAATGAATAAATGAGTGAATCAACTCATCAAGAGAAAGAGTCTAAAGAGAGGATGGTGGGTAAAGGATGGAGCTTTGGGAAACTCCCATAGTTGGGGATGGGGGCAGAAAGAAGGGGGGCCAAGAAGGGGAGTTTGATTCTTGTCTTCTGTCATTCCTGCCCAGTTAGCACATTATCCTGTGCCTACCTCAGTTGCTTCTCCTTGCAGTTTCTTTATCTGTCTGGAGCTGAGCTCTTCAGTATGGTAGCCACTAGTTAGGTGTTGGTTACTGAACATTTGAAATATGATTAGTGCTAGTTGAGATATGCTGTAAGCATGAAACACTCACCAGACCTCAAAGACTTGGCTTACTTTTTTTTTTCCCACTGTTTAGTGAATACTTTTATGTTGATTGTGTTAAAAATATATTTTAGATAAATTGGAGTAAATAAATATATTAAAGTTAATGTTACTGTTTATTTTTACTTTTTTAATGTGGTTACTAGAAAATTTAAAAATAAGAACTTGACTCACATATTCCTATTGCATATCATTGGTCTATATACTATAATAAATAGATTAGTTTGATATTAGCTGGTCATTTCTGAAATGGGTGGTGCAAATAGGAGTAATGCCTGGCACTTTACTTCATTCTCAGCAATATAAAAATCCCAACAGTTTAGAAAATGGGGGCCAGACATAGGAGGAGTCGCATACATTTTGTAGCCGAGGAGACATGACCCAGTGCAAAACGTTTGGGAAACACAGGTTAAACTTGTAAATTCAGAAGTAAATTCAGCTTCCTTTATTGGAAAACAGCTTTTAAGTTTTTGGGGAAAAACCCTTATAATATTTACACTGAAAAGTCCCTTTTCTAATTTTATTTCTGATTTATTCCTACTCTTTGATATTTCAGCCAGATGATAACTGTATGACTTAAATGTGTTTTTTTTTTTTTTTTATGATGGACTACAATCCCCAAAGATGAAGTCATTGATGCCCCAGTAGCCCATCTTGTCCTGGCCTCACATAAGTGATAGCAATATAAAGACACTTAAAAAAGAAAAGCAAAAAAAAAAAAAAAAAAGGCAGATGTTAGTTAGATGCTCTACTTTTATCCTACTGATAACATTTTTAAGATTGAGCTCATAGTGCCTGGATGTTAAAATTCTTTCACAGATCCCAAATTAGGAATGCTCCATGTTGCTTTAATCCATTCCATTGCAATGGCTTTATTAGATGAAACACCCTGCTGAGCATCTGAAGAACAGTGGGATTATCACATTTCCCTTGGAAAATCCAGTAAAGACAAAATAAATGGTTAACAAAACACAGCAAATTCAGTTTGCAGGTGTTCATAGGCGATGCAACCCCTGACTGAATGAGCATCTCTATTCCTCCTTGCTTGCAAAATGCCTTTTAAGCAGGCCAGAGAAATTCTGGAGGAAAAGAGAAATCATGGAGCAAAACTTGCTTTCCTCTCCTTTTGATGCACTGCTAATTGTATTGTGTCAACTGCAGAGATGGTGCCTCGGAAATCTGAAAACTTGATTTTGTTAAGCTTTACTTTTGACTACACCCTGGGTGTGCCAATAACAGTTCTTTATCATGTGTATCTCCTAGAGTGTTGACTCTTAATGATTGATTTTTTTTTTCTTGGAAAATCTAATTAACTATGTGAAGAATTTCATCAAGTGGCACCCAGTTACTACACACACTTGGTGGGTGGCTCTTTGAGATTCTCTTAAAAACTCAGTTATGTCCCAGCACTCTAAAAATTCTCATCTGCCAGAGCAATTTGAATTTTGTTATTAGTGTCTGCTGGAAATCATAATTCAATAAAGACTAACTCATTTAGAAATGTTTCATACTGGGCATGCATTAGGTAACTTGGGTAACTTAGGAGACACAGAAAAACATACAAATGTTCAGGTCTACACAGGAAATTGGAGTGGTAGTGAACAATTTGAAGAAGGCTTTTTTATTTTTTTAAGAAGCTGTAGCTAGGTTAGGAGTGTGTGTGTATGTGTGTGTGTCTGTGTATGTGTGTGCACACATTTAAATCAGCGGATACAGCAGTCTTTTCTTTTGCTCTCCTAATAGGCTAGCATGTTCCACCAATCCCCAAATGCAAGCTGGTGGGTATAAAAAGAGCCTCTATCAACATTTAAAATAACGATAAACAAGGACCCCTGCATATTTCTTTGTGTAATTCTTGTGTGACCCTGGCTTCTCCCCTTGAATGAGATTGTATTCATCTCCTATGCTCTTTCTTTCTCTTGTTCCTTTTATGGACATAGGATTATTGCTATAGAAAATATGGTCGTGCCATAGGGGAATGTACCTCCTGCTCAGGGTGTTTTTTTCAACTACATCTGCAGACTGCAGCTGCCACAGCCTTTGAAAAAAAATATCTGGGTCCTTATGAAACTGTAATTCTTGAACAATGAATTCTTCCTCACAGGACACTGTACTTTTTCACTGCTGTTTAGCACGGTCTGCTATTAGTCTTCTCTGCAGTTTATTTGCTGCCCAAGTTCACCATTTGACATATGTAGGAATATTTAAACAAATTTCTTTTCCCCAGAGAAGTTTGTTTCATCTTTGGAACCATGGGGCTTCCTGCTGACTTCACAGGACCCCTCATACTCTTCCATCCTTTTTTTCTGTGCGCTGCTTATCTGTGCCCACCCCCCACACGTCCCTTTTCTTTACGACAAGGTCTCTCACACTGTTTTTCATTTGCCTCCCAAACTGGATTCAGAAAATATCACCCCTTGACCATTTCCCCCACTTGCTATCTGTGTTCCAAACCTCTTCGTCTTTTGCAAAATATCAGCAGAGTTGAACTTCCAATTTCTCCTTCCTTTTTTACTGTTTCAGTATATTTTGTCCTTTTACGAGTTGTAATTTCCCTTGCTCTTAAACCCAATGCCTAGAGAGATTATGAAGGTTTTTTCTAAAATTGGGGAAAAATAAAAATATATGTATTTTATTTTGGTTCATTTCCTTTTTTTGTCCTCTAAACATTACTAGATACTTGAAATATAAGGGGGACCCACCTTCATTTGATAAATGGAAGTCTGCAGCCTGCAGATTAATAAAAAGACAACTAGATTATGGTTGATAATTCATCATATAGAGAGATACATTTTTGTTTCTTGAACTTTTTTTTATATGTATCAGATGAAATCATATATATATAAAACAAAGTTTAATTTAACAAATTCAATTTAACAAAGTTTAAAAAAAATGCGTGTTTTCAGAGACTAGTTAGTTCTCCTTTCTCCTTTCAGTTCAAGAGCAAGTAAAACCAAACTGTTGATTGTCCTCTAATGATTGCAACTTATCTCTTGTAAGTCCTTTAAAAATAAGAATTAAACTGAGAAAGAAATCTAAAGTCGTTATTTTCTGGTTAGTACAGATGTCCATGCTAACATTCAAGCTTCTTGTCAGTTAATATTTTTATGGGGAACTTTTGGTGCCTTTTCTTTTTAAGAATAATATAGAGAAAGCAGTTGGCATGTTGACATTAAGCTGTATTGGGGAAAGTGGGTCCCTACTCTCCACATCTGTTCAGTGTTTCTGTTGCCTTTCATTTTCTAAAGTGTTACATATGGAATACATATGTCTTTCTGTTCTAGTACCACAGGAAAAAAAAAAAAGAAAAGAAATAAAAAAGAAAAATCACAAAGAAATCAATAAACACCTGTTATTCCCAGATCTGTAGTTATTTGGGCTCAGAAGCGCCTGCAGGCAAAGTTAGAACAAAAATCCTAGGATGTCTATATGCCTTCATAGATTTCTCTTAGCCTGTATGAGAGTTTTTAAAATTTTATTTTATATTTATTTCATTTCATTTCATCTTATTTTATCACAGAGTGGACCCTTCACCTTCTGTTATTTTACTGCCCCGGGTTTGTTCTCTCCAATGTATATTTCCTCTTCCCTATACACCATATTTTGTATTCAGCAGAGTGGAGATTTTTTTTCAAACGGCTCTAGAATGCAGCCTTGCTTTAGCTTTCACCACTTCCACAGCAGGTTTCCTACGTTAGATTGCCCCCT
Organism: Lagenorhynchus albirostris; assembly: GCF_949774975.1. NCBI lineage: Eukaryota > Metazoa > Chordata > Mammalia > Artiodactyla > Delphinidae > Lagenorhynchus > Lagenorhynchus albirostris. The sequence continues at coordinate 43,937,524 of NC_083113.1, forward strand.
GCTGCTTCTGGAACATTAAAAATAAAGCTCAAAATAAAATATGTTTGGGGACATACCATTATAAAAGTATACAGTGAAATATACTGGAACCTCATCATTTGAAAACAGGTTCAAACATAAGTAATAATTGGTAGATGCTTTGACATGTCACATGGAGATTTTGAACTTGAGAGAGCGTGCACACACGCTTGCATGTATATTTGTAGCCAGTTCACACATTGCCCCTTTCCACTAAGTTAGTTATGAATTAGGAGGTATCGTTTTAAATAATTATGAATTGTGGTATGCTTTTTTCCTTTGTCTGTTGCAGGCAATGTAGTTCCCATAAGTAGGTTCTTACCCAATTGTACGATTTTTTTCCTTAAGGTGTTTCTTAAGGGCAGGGACCATATCTTGTTTGTTTTTGCATCTTTGGTCCAGTGCCTGTCACATAACAAATTAACTATTTGTTAATTTCACTGGATTCATTCATTCAACAAAGAGAGAATAGGATCAGTCAGGGGCTTCCCTGCTGGTGCAGTGGTTGAGAGTCCTCCTGCCGATGCAGGGGACACGGGTTCGTGCCCCGGTCCGGGAAGATCCCACATGCCGCGGAGCGGCTGGGCCCATGAGCCATGGCCGCTGAGCCTGCGCGTCCGGAGCCTGTGCTCCGCAATGGGAGAGGCTACAACAGTGAGAGGCCCGCGTACCGCCAAAAAAAAAAAAAAAAAAAGATCAGTGAGGATTAACTCCCAGCAAAAGTATAAGAAACTTTTAGTAATCCCTACTATCAGGACAGATTCTACATTAGTGGCTTATATTATTGACTTTCAGAATTTGCTTTCTCTTTATTGCTGTTTCCTTCTTTCCCAGCTCACATTTTATATATAGACTTTACCTTCTCTCCTGGGTACTTCTTCCTGACCCCACATATATTTCTAGGATACCCCATTTAATACTTTGGTTATTAGAACTTGTCTGCATTCTCTGATAAATCTGTGAGTGACTTGAGGGCAGGAACTATGTCTAATTCATTTCTTCATCCCCAGCGTCTATGCCAGGAATGTCCATTTGCTATTGAATAGTTGACACTGAAATGGGATTTATATAGTCTCAAAGAAAACAAACATTTAAAATATGAATAAAATATTAAAAATGGAACTAAAACGATATTAGATGTGGTGTCTAGTTTTAGGGGTAATCCAACGAAAAACAAAGGATTGCAATGAGGTATAAAATGACTGTGGTGCCAAAGGCAAGGATAGGATAATGGAATGAAAACATGAAATTAATTGTGATTGGTTACCCTAATCTCTATCCTCCTTCCCCACATGTAATCATTACAGCATCTCTAGGTACATGTTCTGTTATTTCTTCTTTCCTTCCTCTTAACAGTTGAGCCCTCTGGGTCTGGCATTTTGATTGACCAGCACTATGACTGATGGCTTGATTTTAATAACCATAAGAACTATGAGACTCTAGGGTAGGACTGAGGGATGTTGGCTCTCTCACTTACCTAGATACCATTAGAAATTGTAACCATACTCTAGACCTTTTGCTTCTCGTTGATCCCTGGCCAGGAAAGGGTGAGTTCCTGGGGTATAAGTATTTATTGAGGTAATGTGAGGAGAGGCCAGCCCCCTTGTGCTGGTGTATGCCCAGCCAAGAAAGGTTCATCCTATAAGACACTAGGGGTGTTCTCTATTACCTTTGGTTTCAAGTATGTGCAAATTAAGTTTATAAAAAATTCAATTTTTAACCTTTTGCTATCTAAATAAAGAAGAGCTTATTTAAGAAAATTCCTTCAGGACTCATTCTTCTTTCTTCCCAGCTAGAAGTAACTAGCATCCTGAAAAATTTTTTTCTCATTATGTTGCCCCTTAAAAAAAATAAGTTTACCACTATGTGATATGGAGGGATGTTATGTATGTGCACCTGAAAATATTCTTTAATTTTGTTTATTTTGAAACTTAATAAGAATTGTGTCATTTTTTAGGTACTTTCCTGCAACTTGCATTTTTCAGTAAAATTTGTATTTCTAAGGTTCATCCATGTGATTGCACAGAGCTATAATTCATTCTTTTTCACTCTTACAAAATATTTCATTGAATCACTATAGCACAGTTTATCGAAACCTCTACTGATAGACTGTTGGGTTCCTTCCACTTTTTGCTATTTCTAACATTGCTGCAAGGAACATTTTTGCACACGTGTAAGCGTTTCTTTAAGGTAAGTATCTAACATGAGAATTTCTGGATTGTAGGGTACGCATGTTTTCAACTTGATAATGCAATATTATATACCTAGCTGGTAGCACTAATTTATATCACCATTAGTAGGATATAATAGTTCTTATTCTTCCATATTCTTGCCAGCTCCTGGCACCATCAGAGTCCGCAATTTTTGCCCATCTAGTTATCTAAAATTGTTATCTCCCTGTGTTTTTAATTTGTGTTTCCTTAATTATTAGTGAGGTTGAGAATCTTCTATGAATAGTGGCCATTTGTGTTTCCTCTTTTGAAAAATGCCTGTTCATGTCATTTGCCTACTTTTTTCCTAATAAGTTCTTTGTCTTTTTCTCACAAATTTATAGAATTTTCTTAGATATTCTGAATGCTAACCCTTTGTTAGTTACGAATGTGCAAATAAATGTCTTTTTCTGTTCTGTGGCTTGTCTTTTTATTCCCTTTATGGTTTTATTTTTTTCCTTTATGGTATCTCTTAATGAAGAGTAGTTCTTTATTGTAATATATTCCTATGTATCAATCTGTTGTTTTCTGGTTTGGGTTTTTAGTGTCTTGTTAAAAATATCCTTCCCCGTACTGAAGCCATAAAAATATTCTCCTATATTTATGGGATTTTAAGAATTCTGAAAATTTTAGAGTTGTGCTTTTCATGCTAAAATCCTTAATCAACCTGAGATTGGTTTTTGTGTGTGATGTAAAGTAGGGATCCGAATTCATTTTTTTCCTTATATGGACAATCAGTTACTTCATCACCATTTATTAAATGCTCCATTCTCTTTCCACTGATCTGCAGAGCCAACTCTGTTACCCATCAAGTTTTCATAAATATGGGGTCTGTTCTAGGCACTCTATTTGGTTCCACTGGTCTATTCATCCATCCTCTGCCTTTCTGGATTCCCTTTCTCTTCTGTTTTCTAAGACTAAAAAATAATTGACCTTAAAAAATAAAGCCATTGTTTGCATCACCTTTTGTAAAACTGCCTTAATGCTTAATATGGAAAGAAGCAGTTGAAAACTTTGTATTACTGTATTTTTGTGGCAACTATTTTAGGCATATTTTTGTGTGTCTAGTGCCAATATAAGTTTTTTTGTTTACCAAATCCTTATGTCAACTATCCAGTCTCTTAATATTTCAGACTCAGTCTTGAGTTTTTGTCATTGTGATTGAGTTTCCTAAGTGAAACTTATGGAACTGTTGGATTTTGCTCTTTTATATCCCTCTGCAGAAAAACACATAGAAATAATGTTGCTTCCACTAATTAAAAGTCAGTAGAATCTTATTATGATACAGATATTGGAAAATGAGTGTAACACCTGTTCTGTTGTAGACTTACTGGGTCATAGTGTGAGAAGCTCTGTGTATGTGGGAAACTTGGTGGCACTTGATTCATTTGAATCCTTGCAACAGCAAGGTGCATTATGATTGTTTTTGTTTTTACCATATATGTAACATTTTAGGAAATAAACCAGATTTAATTTTGGGGGGAAAGGATTTCCTAAAAAGGGAATCTTCCATTAAAAGATTCATGTGGCTTCTTTGAGAAGTGTTTCTCACTTGAATTTTAATGAAAGGCATGCATTTTTATTTCCGTTCTCCAGTAACTTGTATGTATGTACTTGTTTTCATTTTGATAAATCATAGGAAAATTGTGACTAAGGGATCCACACATCTCAAAGGTCTAATGTAATCATAAACTACTCAATCTTGACTCTCTATGATAATAACTGAAAATTCATTGATGTATATAGTACTTTTGCCTTAAGTCATAGCTGTGTGTGTACAGGTGCAAACATACAGATTTCAACAGATTATGGTCTCCATGCACTCTATATATTCAATAATAATTTATGCAACAAGTTTTGTGACTTCATGTACCACTCGACCTTATGAATTGAATTTAATTATTTTTGCTTGCTCAAGAGTAGTTTTTCTTTCAAGGATAGTTTTGTTCCTGATTTTTAAATATAGTATTTGTTTTTCTGTTGAATTGATATCATCACCATTCTGATTTTAGGTATGATGGTCATTTTAAGAAAGGCATTATTAAATGTATGATGTCTGACTTAGAAGCCGTAAAAGTAGAAAAATAACCAATCGCTGGGAATCAAGAAATCTGGATTTATATCCTTGCTAGAGGTACTGGTGTTCTGCTCTAAAATCCTTTCTCTCTTAAATTCATCCATTGCAATAAGGAAATATAGCTGAAACACTCTTGAGTTCCTTTTAAAATTGAAGGACAGGGAATTCCCTGGCGGCCCAGTGGTTAGGACTCTGCGCTTTCACTGCCAAGGGCCTGGGTTCAATCCCTGGGCAGACAACTAAGATCCCACAAGCTGTGTGGCATGGCCAAAAAAAAAAAAAAAAGTGAATGGCACTGCCAGACTCTACTAAAACCATAAACTGTCCAACAAATTATGTTTCTTTCTCAATTCCCAACTTTTCTGAAAGAAAGAATGTAGGTGAAGTGAAGACCCTAGTGGTAGGCAAAGGGTCTTCCTTTGGCTTTGAATAAAGGTCAAGGAGTGGGAGTCCAGTCTGGGACCAACATTTCCTGTTTCATGTTCTGATGTCCTTTGTGTAATCAAGAAAATGCAAATCCAAACCAATGTTCTCAAGGTGTGGTCCCTGAACCAGTGGTACTAGTATCCCTTGGGAACTTATTAGAAATTCACATTCTCAGGCCTCACCTCAGACCTGCTGAATCAAAATCTCTTGAGTGCTAGACTTAGCAAATTGCTTTAACAACCTTCTTGGTGATTCTGATGCACACCAAATTTGAGACCCACTGATCTAAACTATATCATTAAGTATTTAACCAAATTTTCCCTTGGAAACACAAATTAAGCACCTCCATATACATGAAAGTTTATCAAGTATGTCTTGTTATTTTATCATTGGTAAATAATGGAAGAAAAAATGGTCCTCATTTTAATATCTTTTTAATTTTTACATTATTCTTGAAGTACTCTTTCTTTTTTGGCTGATTTTGTTGTTGTTCAGTCTCCTATTTCTTTTAGGTATTATAAAATTTTATATCAGTTTGACTGGTCACTTGATCAATTCAATTTTCTATCTGAAGAGTGCCCTATTGAGTACTTTAGAAATAACAAAGGAGAGAAAACAATCTTTTTCCTTAGGAAGAAGGAAAGCTTGTTAGTTTCAAGTCAAGGAGCACCAATTCCTTGACTTGAAACTTCTCTACAATTATAATAGAACAGCATAGACAGGGAAGAGCTATCTGAATTAGGGTAGACAAGCTTTTTACATGAAATAAGTTAGTTCTTTGCATTAAAAAGTTTTTAAATGGTGGTAAAATAAACATAAAGCATACCATCTTAACCATTTTTACGTGTATAGTTCAGTAGGGTTAAGTACACTCACATTGTTGTACAATCAGTTTCCAGAAATTTTTCATCTTGTAAAACAAACTCTATACCCAATAAGTAACAACTCTCCATCCTCCTCTTCCCCCAGCCCCTGGCAACCGCTGTTCTACTTTCTGTCTATATGAATTTTACTTGTCTGGGTACCTCATATAAGTAGAATCATACAGTATTTGTCTTTTTGTGCTGTCTTATTTCACGTAGCATAATGTCCTCAAGATTCCTCTATGTTATACCATGTGTCTGAATTTTCTTCCTTTTTAAAGCTGAAAATATTCCCTTTTATGTATATACTACATTTTGCTTATCCATTCATCTGTTGATGGACTCTTTGGTTGCTTTCACCTTTTGGCTAATGTGAATGATGCTTCTGTGAACATGGGTGTGCAAATTCATCTTCAAGGCCCTGCTTTAGATTCTTTTGGATATATACCTAGAAGTGGAATTGCTGAATCATATGGTAGTTTTATTTTTAATTTTTTGAGGAACCTCCACACTGTTTTCCACAGCAGCTGCACCACTTTACTTTCTCACCAACAGTGTACAATTGTTCTAATTTCTCCACAGCCTCACCAACACTTGTTATTTTCTGTTTTTTGTTTTTTGTCTTGGTAGTAGTCATCCTGATGGGGGTGAAGTGATACTTCATTGTGCGTTTGATTTGCATTTCCCTAATGAGTGATGTTGACCATCTTTTCATATGCTTGTTGCATGAAATAAGTTTTAATCTAAGCTCATAGAAAATGATGGACTTGGGTTGTTGAAAGGGGAAGTAAGTTTCCCAAGTGAACAGAGAGCCATGAGAAAAACAGAAGATTAAGTTTATATTAGTTGGGAAAAACATGAGACTGTTTTGAAGGACAGGTGATAATGAGATAGGAAGGGTGGGGAGTCAGTGGTGCTGGGTGATGGAGGACACTGCTGATCACATGTGCTGCACTATGGGAAGCTCTTAAAGAGTTTTGAGCCCTGAGATTACGTGATAATAGTAATGTGTTACTAGGTGTGTTATTCCAGCAGTTGTTGATTGAATCTCAGTGGCCAGGGATAGACCCAAGAGACTGTTCTTTACAACCGTCACCCTCATACAAGTTTGAGGTTTTGAATGACAAATCAGTGACCTAAAGAAGAGTGTTAAATTATAGTAAGTAGTCTTTAGCGTGTTTGTGTAATTATAAAAACTAAATGATCTCCAATTTAGATCTTCCACTCTGCTACATTGGAAACTTTCAATTAATATATGTGCAATAACCATATGCAAGTTTTTAAAAAAGCTCATCCGAACCATTGAAAACTACAACAGCAGAGTAGAGTGGGTGTGGTAGACTGAAAAATCCTCTCCCCCCACCCCAAATTTATGAGGTCCTAACACCTGGAACTTGTAAATATTATCTGATTTGTAAATGTTACCTGATTTGGAGAGTTTTTGCAGTATGATTATGGTAAAGATTTTGAGATGAGGAGATTATCCTGGATTCTGGGTGGACCCTAAGTGCAACCATACGTATCCTTATAAAAGAGGGAGACAGAGGGAGATTTCTCTCTCTCTCTCTCTCTCTCTCTCTCTCTCTCTCACACACACACACACACACACACACACACACACACACACACACACACAGGAGAAGGCATGTGAAGATGGAGTGGAGAGGAATTTGAAGATGTTGGCCTTGAAGATTGGAGTGACGTGGCTACAAGCCAAGGAATGCTGGCAGCCAACAGCGGCTGGAAGAAGCAAGGAATGGATTCTCCCCTAGAGACTCTGAAGAGAGCACTGCTGACACCTTGATTTTAGCCCAGTGATACTGATTTCAGACTTCTGGCTTCTAGAACTATGAGAGATAAATTTCTGTTGCTTTAATTCATGAAGTTTGTGGTAATTTGTTGCAGTGACTACAGGAAACTAATATAGTGGATGAGAATTTTGCAACCAGACTTCCTGGATGAATAGGTTGGCAATGCCACTTGCTGGCTATGTGAACTTGTATATATGATTTACTTCTCTGTTCCTCATCTGTAAAATGGGAATAACAAAAATGGGATCTACTTGATAGCATAGTTGTGAGGACCAAATGAGCTTACCTGGCCTTGGTAAGCTCTGTCATAACTATCATAATCACCACTATAGACATCTCCATCACTGTCATCATCTCCTTTTTCCCAGTCAATCCTCTGTTCTTCAGGATTGGATATTTGTTGATCTTCTAATCACCACAGTTCATATTTTTTACTTTGAAGCCTTCTACCCTTTTGTAACTCTGTATCAGAGCTCATGGTTTGGCCTCTCATTGAAATTTTACCATTTCAGCAAAGTAAGGCCAACTTCACCTTCAGCAATAGATTAGAGAACACTGCAAAAACCTAACTATGGCCAAGGTTACCCAAACCAGCTGTGGAGCTTTACCCCCTCCTCTTTCTTATTCTTCCTGTTCTCCCTTCCTCTTCCACCTCCCTCTCCTCCTGCCTCCCTTCTACTATTTCTTCTTACCCTTTCTCTTTCTTCGTTCTCCAGCTCCAATCTAAAATGGTTCTAAGTCTTTCCCTAGCTAAGCATAAGGTATAGAGTCATTTCTTGATTACGAATTCTTAAGGAAGAAGACACTGTGATGTTAAACCCAAATGTTAGATGAAAGCATGCCTCATTCAGTGGCAGCCCAACAGGCTATGTGGGTTTATAGAAATATAAAATTTAACCAGGCAACACATTTGGTTTCTAAATTATTTAAGAATTCACATTTTGAGTAATTGATCTCTTCCTTGCTTACTTATCTCTATATCTAGGCCTTGTTTTAGCTATAGACTAACTTCTTTGACCTGTTAAGAGGACCATGACTGCCAATAGGGGTAAGCTTGCCAAGACTTACTGCCAGATTCCCACTCCCTCACCCCAAATGTCCATTGCACCTGCTCACAGTTGCATTAAAAGGATTTGGCCTCTTGAGAAAAGAACCCCAAGGTCCAGAGAGCTTGGATTCTGTAATTCCTTTATAGTGTAGCTGGTTTTAATTTACTCCATCACCCCTCTGAGTGGTGTTCATCCATAGAACAAATGTTAATGTTGTGTGCCTACTATATGCTGGTACATTGTTCCCCCAAGTGACCAAGACACAATCCATGCCCTCAAGTCTATGTCTTCCACTCTAGAAGGGGATACAGGTAATTGAGGGGACAATTAAAATACAGACTGTTGGTTATTACCACTGGGATAGTTCACAGCGAACATATAGGAGTCTCTTTTTAATGGCCGTGCATTCACTGAAATTGAAAGTAGGCCTTGTAAATAAGTTCATTTGTACCTTTTTTTAGGTTCCACATCTAAGTGATATCATATGATATTTGTCTTTATCTGTCTGACTTCACTTAGTGTGATAATCCCTATGAACATCCATGTTGCTGCAAATGGCATTATTTCATTCTTCTTTATGGCTGAGTAATATTCCATTGTATATATGTACCACATCTTCTTTATCCATTCCTCTGTTGATGGACATTTAGGTTGCTTCCATGTCTTGGCTATTGTAAGCAGTGCTGCAGTGAATATTGGGGGTCATGTATCCTTTCGGATTATGTTTTTTTCCAGATACATGCCCAGGATTGGGATTGGAATAGAGTCACAGATGTAGAAAACAAATTTATGGTTACCGGGGGGAAAGGGGGGGTGGGATAAATTGGGAGATTGAGACTGACATATACACACTACTACTATATATAAAATAGGTAACTAACAAGGACCTACTGTGTAGCACAGGGAATTCTACCCAATACTCTGTAATGACCTATATGGGAAAAGAATCTAGAAAAGAGTGGATATATATATAACTGATACATTTTACTGTACAGCAGAAACTAACCACATTGTAAATCAACTATACTCCAGTAAAAATTAAAAAAAAAACAAAAAACAAAGTAGGCCTCTGCTCTTTTCGAAAATAGCTTGTCTACTTCGTTCAATGCTGGATGTCTACAGGATGTCTTTGAAAAGGCCATAATGATATGCTTTCTTAGCTACACAGTGAGTTTCCAAGTATTTACTTGGCTAAAAGTAGCTTGGGAACAGATTTTTCTCCTGTCACTTTGACACACATGAGGGAGTACTCAGAAATCCTGAAGAGGCATGGAAATGGCAAATAATGAGGTCTGGATGATATGTTTCATTGTGGTTGAATTTTAAAAGCACTTTTGTTTAATTTATTAACAAAGCATGAGTTTGTTCAGATCAGCATACATTTGTAAGTAGGAGGCAAACTGTCTTCGTGAAACAGAGCATTTTTCTGGAACTTATTTTTAAGAGAAAAGGGCTGAATCCCAAAAAAGCTAGTGTTGTTAGCTCATGCAGTGGTTATCCCTTGCTCAGTGTACAACTTTGCCCTAACTTGGTTTAATTGGAGGAAAAATAAAATTCTGGACATATTAGTGATGCTGTTAGTTGGCAAGGTGGTGAACAGACATGGAAATCAGTGAAGACGATCTAAGGACCTTTCTTTTTGGAGCTGACCCATCTCACGCTTGTTATATGGCTAACACTTATTACCCATCCTATGATTTCATGAAGCCTAAGCAACCTGAAAATTTAATACCATTGTCAACACGGCAAGATTTCAAAGAGTCACTTGTTCGTTTTTCACCAGAAGGAAGAGGGCCCATGCTCTGAATAGAGCAAGCTTTCAGTTTATGGCATTAAATAAATTCTCTTACTGGCTTTAAAATCTTGGGATTAAAAGACCCTGATGTTACATTGAAATGGATTTATGGGATGTTCCAAAGACAGGATGTTAGGGCTAAGAAGTATCAGATGCATATTTGGATAATTTTCAAATAAGTGGAAATGGAAATATCATTCAGGACTTGTTTTGTTTCTGGTTATTATGGTCTGGATTTTCCATCCTGTTATTCATTAGGGATTTCACTCTTTATCCCCACCCTTTGGAACATTTGTTTTGCTGAACATTGTGGGCTACAGCTTCTTCGCAAAGGTGATGCCATCCAAGGCTAATTTATGCATAGCCAGAGGCAAAAATTCCTAAGCAGAGTCTTTGCAGGACTCAGAAAACTCCTCTTCCCCGAATAACCCTACTTTCCTTTAGCATCTGTTATTGCCTAAGTTTTTCGATTGGTGAGTCATTCCTCTGGGTTAGCAAATACCATTAGAAAAAAATGCAGGCAGCTATCAGTCAAACCCGCCCTAATGCAAATCATCTCTTTGGCTCTTCCCAGCCAATAACTGAGCTTGGAGGGAATGGAATTTAAATCTGGGATAAAGGAGAAGGATAATTTGGAGTAGAAACTCCTTTAGAGATCAGGCTTAAGTGAGAATGATAGGAGGCTGTACTTAGGGCAGCATCTGGGAGGGTGGCAAGGGAAGGTAGGAAGACACATTTTAGTGAATTTATAGTTTCCTAGTTAACTTCATGTTGGTGACCCACCATGCCACCATGTTGAGATTCTCATTGTGTGACAGTATAACCTCTCACTGGAGCATAGCTCTGCAGAGACAAGGCCTATTCATTCCGTGGTGTTACCACGGAATGAATAGTAGTTGTTGTCAAACAACTACTGCCAAGCCAACACATGGTATGTGCTCCATAAGTATATGTGAATCAATGAATAGTCTGGTACACAAAGGCTACTTTTAAAATGTTTTGCTTTACACTACTAAAACTATTTTTTCAGTTAATTTCTAAAATGCTTGTATTTTTAAGCCCAACCCTCAAATGACTTTTAGTAAGGTTAACTATATCAGATTTAAGTAGTTTCTTACATAAGATTCATCTTACAATACTAAGTATTAGATATTTTAGCAACTAAACAAGCTTATTACAGGAGTCAATCAGTCAAGTATTTGACCACATATTCTGTACCCAGGAATTACTATTTTTCTTCTGGAAGCGGGAAAAGACAAACTTGTTAATCCATATTTTACTTTTATACTTAAAAGAACCCAAGGCAAACAATTAGGAGTTTTACTATCTGAGGATACAAATATGCATGAGAAATAATAGCCATAATTTTAATCTTTCAGATTTCACTTTATGGTTGCTTTATGATGACCATTTGTCTGATGTATTTAATTTTCTAAATTTCTGTTGCATGAAAAATGGAAACTGTATTGATTTAACATCAGAAAAATGTACAGTAGTTAAAAAAAGGCTGCATCAAAAAAAGCTGCATCTAATTTTGTTAATAAACTATAAATGGTAAAATGACGTACAGTTTAGATATCAAAGCATTGGGAACCCACATTTTTCTGTACCATTAATAATGTACTTTTAGTTTTGGCAGCAGCATAATTCTATAGTGTGATATTTCTACTTTATTGTTTCTCAGAGTAGGCCTGTGGACTTCCCTGGCTGTCCAGTGGTTAAGACTCCAGGCTTCCACTGCAGGGTGCACGGGTTCAATCCCTGGTTGGGAAACTAAGATCCTGCATGCCATGCAGTGCAGCCAAAAAAAAAAAAAAAATATTAACGTAATATGGGAAAATTTCCCCTGGTAAAGTGTGCACTGAGCTAGTGGGATGTGATGTTTGCATCACAAAGGTAAGTCTTACAGAAATTTGCAGTCTAGTCATCATAACTACCCTCAACCCTGAAGTTGAAAGATTTATTAATGTCAGATGACATACATTTGCCATCATTTATTGGAATTGAAACGTAGTTTGCTCTTCTTGACTGTCTCTGGAGTAACAGTGAAGTTTAGTAGCTAACTCGAATGTTATGACCATGGTTTGAATCTTGATCCTCCACTTATTAGCTGTATCATCTTTTCTTAATCATTCTGTGTCTCAGTTTCCTCATCTATAAAATGGGGATAATAACTGGATCAACTCATAGGGTTGCTCTGGGGATTACATAAGTTAATAAAAATAAATGTGTATAACAGTGACAAGAATATAGTAGGTGCTTGATAAATATTAGGATTCCTATGAACAGATTATGAATATTCTTGTCTTTAGAAATATTAGCTCAAGAGAAATAGTAATAAAAGACTATTACAAACAAGGTTAGTTCATGAACAAAGTATAATGAGCTGTATCTGTTTGACATATCATGTCTTGGAGGAGATTTAGTTTAGTCACACAAGGGGAGGTTAGACTAAGTACAGAAGACTTATAGGTGAGAAAGAACATGGGTCTCTGCATTTGGAAGTGCTGCAGAAGTTGTTGAGCTTGTGAGAGATGAGGTTGGATAAGTGAGGACTGAATCCTGAATGGATGATACAGAACTTGGCAGTTATCTTGAGGGCAATGGGGAGCCCTGAAATATTTTAACTTGTAGAGTGACATGCTGGGATGAGTTGTGAGTAACACCACTGTGCCTGCAGTACAGAGAATGGATTGGAGGATTGGAGGGGTTCGGCTGGCGCAGGAAGTGAGTTAAGAGGCTGTTAAGAGGCAAGAGCAGTGATGGCCTAGATGAACCAGGCAGGTGTGCCAATGGGGTTAGAGAAATGGACAGATTTGAAGTCTATTGGAAAGATAGAATCAGTAGCATCTAGTGATTATTTCAATGTGGTGAGTGAAAAAGAGGTAAGAGCTGAGAAGGATGGCCAGTTTTCAGGCAGTGGCTGACGAAGACATTGCCCACCTACCTGGCCAGATGCCCAGGTTTGTAATGGGCCATGGGGCTTACAGGAGTGACGCGGTCAGATGCAGCTGCTGTCTGAGGTGAGACAGCATCACAGGTAAAACTGAAGTATTTAGTCACAGGCTGGCGGTCAGGAAGATGTGTAGAAGCATAGAGGTGTATGATGTTAACAATGGAAAATGAGGGCAAATCTGGGGCCAATGTCCAGGTTAGCCTGAGACATTGCCCCTATACTCTCAGGGTTCCACATGGCAGTAGACAGCCTTTATATATATAGTCTAATGTGACTCTTTTCTAGTGAACACTGTCCCCCCAGAACAGCCCCTCTAGGCTTTAAATGCCATGGGCAATTCCAAACCTCTGTTGACTCTCCCCTTATCTGCCCTGGAGCCTTGGTACTAGCAGTTAAGGGTTGCGTCTCTATCCCTGAGGCAAATTGGAGGTCACCTTGAACCTGAGATTTTCTTGGGCTCATATTTCCAGGTTCAGAAGATGCTCTTTTCCCTCTGGGACAATGGACCCTGAGGAGCTAAAGCAGAGTGCTCCTAATTCTTCTTCATCCATGTCCTGTTTGTGACATATTCATTCCTCAATCCTTAAGGTTTCTTTTACACCGTTCTGCTGAAACCTGAAACATGCTGAATTTTATCTAGGCATTTCTGCAGGCTTGGCTCTAGAGATGAGTTAGGTTGAATTCAGATAACTGGTAAATTAACTTTCTAATTTCAAAATTCAAGTTTTACAAATGATCACAAAACTTTTATGATAAAATACAAGTCTTAACACAGTGTGAGTTGCAGTACTGGTGAGTGGGAATTAAAAAATTAATCTTGTTCAGAAATTAGCATCTAATCTTCATGAGCCGCCTAAGAATGGTAGAATTGTTCATTTGTGTGAATGAAATGGGAATATTTTTTCAGTTTGTTTAATATTAGAAATTCAAGAAGAGGAAGATTCAAAGCATTTCAAAGCATTGGTGGCCTTCTTAAGGTGATCATTATAGCAAGCCTCACTAAAAGTAAATAGACCTCTCTTGCTTCTTCATAGACAAACTACGATGGTGAGAATGAAATTAGCACTGAAAATATTAAAATATTGATAGCAGTCATTCCATGTCCAGGCTTTGCCAATTAATAATTAATTTTACCTTGAAGGTAACTGTAAGAGACTTTTTTTTTTTATGCTTTCACTTGGCAAGAATGTTGACTTTTTGCCCCCTCAATGTTATCAAGTCTCCAGCAAATAACTCACGTTTTAATGTGGTTAGTAGCTGGAATTTCTTTTATGTGGTTTCATATTGATGAAATGAGAAAAAAAAAAGTTTGTTGTGAATGGTTTAGAGAAGGCGTGAGTCACTTGTCTCTCTCATTTATATGTGGCATCAATGGATTCTTACCGTGTCATTTCCTGTTATGTACTTCTCACAGTGTACCTGTTGTTTTAAAAAATTTTTTTCAAGGACCATACCCCCAAGGAGAGGGAATGATCTTTATCCTCTGCACACTGATGATTACAAAAGGGTTATAGATTGTTACAAAATGGATGTTTTCTCACCAAAAAAGGAAGCATCTGTCAGTTTTTATGGCTTTTTATTTGGACAAGATAAGTTTGTCCTGAACTCCTTGTATTATCATGAGTGAGTGAACAATCTTGTTGCAATGGTGCTATTTTGTAGTCAGAAGAGGTTATGCTATCTCAGTCTTGATGTTGCTCTAATGGTTGGTAGCAAAACTATGTCCTAATTTATTTTATATATCCAATAGTTATCTGTTCAGAAGTCCCTTGGAATGGATTTTAGGTTATATTTTTTATTTTGATAAATAAAAAGTGGCTAAAATATTCACTCATTCTCTCAACTCTTTGCTGACTGCCTGGTATGTGCTGTTCTAGAAAAAAGTGGATTTAAAGCCAGTTTGTGTCATACTAAAATGGTTATTAAAGAAAAGTGCTCTATTTCTTATTTTCTAAAATGGGACAAGATATTTAAAGTCTTTGGACCTTATACCAAAATGTTTCCCCTTTAAATGTTTCCCCTTTAAAAATATCTGTCCCTTCTAATTAAAAGAATAGGCTTAATTATTTTGAGTATGTACACTGAGTTTTTTGTTTTTATTTATTTACTTTATTGAAGTATAGTTGATTTACAATGTTGTGTTAATTTCTACTGCACAGCAAAGTGACTCAGTTATAAATATATAGGCATTCTTTTTTTATATTCTTTTCCATTATGGCTTATCCCAAGACATTGAGCACAGTTCCCTGTTGGTGTGAATGTAAGCCACTGTGGAAAACAGTATGGAGGTTCCTCAGAAAACTAAAAATAGAATTACCATATGACCCAGCAATCCCACTCATGGGCACATATCCAGACAAAACGATAATTCAAAAAGATACATTGCACCCCTATGTTCATAGCAGCACTATTCACAATAGCCAAGACATGGAAACGACCTAAATGTACATTGACAGATGAATGGATAAAGAATACTACTCAGCCATAGAAAAGAATGAAATAATGCCATTTATAGCAACATGGATGCAACTAGAGATTATCATACTAAGTGAAGTAAGTCAGAAAGAGAAAAACAAATACCATATGATATCACTTACATGTGGAATCTAAAATATGACACAGATGAACCTACCTACGAAGCAGAAACAGACTCACAGACATAGAGAACAGATTTGTGGTTGCCAAGGGGGGTGGGTTTGGGGAGGGATGAACTGGGAGTTTGTGGTTAGTAGATGCAAACTATTACATATAGAATTGATGGACAAGGTCCTACTGTATAGCACAGGGAACTATATTTAATGTCCTGGGATAAACCATAATGGAAAAGAATATAAAAAAGAATGTACATTAAGAAAAAGAATATATAAATGTATATAAATAAAAAAGAATGTATATTAAAAATATAAAAAAGAATGTATATAAAAAACTTAGACCTAGTAAACAAATTCAGTAAGGTTGCAGGATACAAAATCAATACACAAAAATCTTACATTTCTATACAAGATGCAAGCTATTACATATAGATTGGATGGACAACAAGATCCTACTGCATCGCATATTTAGTTTTTGAGTTATCCCTCCCTCCAGGAAATGTTTTGTTTGAAAATATTTTCTTATGTGCAACTTCAGGGAATGTGTAATTTTCCTAAGTGACCCTGTTCAAATGTTTGAAAACAACACCTAGCACGGTGCCTGGCACACATATTTGTTGATGCTGAGTGTAGTATAATTCCAGTCTCAAAATCCAGTAATTCAGTTCCTTCTCTGTGTAGTCACCTGTCTTCTCAGCAGTGCTTTCTTGCCTTTATTTCAGTCTCAGTGCCTCAACTCCAACTTGACCCAGACCATGCAATCTGCTTGTTAACTACCTAGCCCATAATGAGCAGTTCTCAGAATATTAATTGCAATATTATACATAAGACTTGTAATCATTGATGATTTTGAATTTAAAAAGTCAGGAATGGAAGATAGTATTATTTGGGTGACCCCTCAGGTGGATGAAAGAGAAGCTACCGACCAGGTTTCATAAGCCACCGTGTTTATTGTTAATAGTATTTGTGTGGCTTATAATGTTTCTACCAGTTTCTGTACCACTGATCCACAGGCATAAGTTATGGTGAGAAACTTGCCAATGAATTAGACACTTACGGTTTTCTGTAGTTACACATGAGATTTATATGGTCAAGCCAGTAGTTTAATTTCTACAATTTTAAGGTCAATAGGCATTGTCACTTGTTAAATGTAAGTGAGCCAGTATTTATAATAGCCTTCAGATGGATTTTATTTTGCTCTTTATAGTTACTCTTTCCCTGCATGAATATCTGTGAAAACAAAGATGTACCAACACAGTATAATATTTACAATTTTTCCAGATTAGGTAGAAAGCACCTTTATAGGTTATTTGTGTCAGTTACAGTAGAGTTCCCAATGTAAGCTGACAAGAAATGCTATAATATTTTATATTCATCCTTTCAAAACCCTGTTAATTATGCATAATACTCTCCAATAACATCAGGAGTAGACAAATGAAATCATTAGTTTTATATTCCAGAGCCCCATGTACATCTATTATAACTATGCATTTGGATGCCTCCACCCACATTTCTCAAAATCACTTTTTGATACCTTATAATGTGATATCATAAATGAATATGAAGAATATTATATAGTGTGAAATTGTATCAAAAAGATCTTAGCTTTTGAAAATTATAAACCTAACTCATTATTTGGAAAGGATAATCTGCTGAGAGTTTATGACAATAGAAAGAGAAGTGTTGATCAACCATTTGCCATTGTCTTTATTTCAGTAAATAGGGCCTCTGACAAATATGTCATCGACTCCAACATGCTTAACATGCTACCATGACAGTGTCAGTGTAGACAGAAGTGCATCTTGGTGGTGGTTCCTTCTAGGAATATGAAGTCTAGCTAGAGAAAGGTGCTCTGGCTTCCTGTGAAGCCTGGTTGTGACAGGATATCCAACGGTGTATCTGCATATTTCTTTAAGTTTGACACATTCTAGAGAATTATTTTGAGAGGTAAGAGAAGAAATGCACATTGTACATTTAAAATGACTTTGTGAAATGATATGATTTGCCAAATGCACATTATTGTAATTTAGCCAAGATAGGTGGCCAATTGAATGTTCACGGAACTGTAATTGTCTATGTGCTGTTTGCAAGGCCCTTTCTGATATAGCTAGAAAAATGCTCCTTTTTCTTTCAGTATCCATTTGGTTAGGAATGCATCCATTACTTACAAATGATGACTCTCTTTTGCTTTTCTTTCTTTTCTTAGGGGGAGGCTACTGTAAATACAGGTGAAAGTAGTTTCTACCGTGGCTTTTTTCTTTTTTTTGTGGTTGTACAATAGAAATTATTTTTAAATATACTATATGTTATCTTAAATTTCATTCTAAACTATATATTTGTTTAAAAAGAAAAGGGAAATAAAATCTGAGAAAGACAATCATATCCAAATAGAGGATAGTTTTAGCCATGTGTTTTACACCCAGAATTTCAAAACATGGATGGAAATATTGTCTAAGTTTTTATTATTAAAACCTGGTTAAACTTTTACAAATGTCACTTTGCTGACACCAACCAGAAGCAATTAAAGTGCAAAAATAGAATTGTATCTGTTACAGGAGTGATACATTTTAACTGGAAAAAGCCATGAAATAAACATTGGTAGACACAGTGGTACTTCTGTTTTATAATTCTAGAGTATAAACACGTGAACAAACTTATAGGAAGGGATTTTATTTTGCCTGTGAATTCTACTGTTAGTAGTATTGTAAATGTTAAATATATCTTCTCATTGGAATATTTTTTACTGGAAAAAATAAAATGAAAAAGCAATCTTTGAAAATTCTGAGTTGTATCTTCCATGTTAGACCTGGACATAGATGTCTATCTCTAGTACCCACATATATTTAGTTCCTAACCTAGTCCTGTTTCTACTAGCTGTTTGACCTCAGGCAAGTTATTTAAATCCCTTTATGCCTCAGTTTCTTCATCTGCAAAATGAAGCAAAAATATTATAACAGTATTTCCTTCTTTAAGTTGTTATAAAGATTAAATGATTTAATACATGTATCTTGATAGGGATTGGCATAACATGCAGTGTTGGTTATTCTTAGTTATGCTATATTAATAAAGTTCTTAAAAATATTTTTTAAATTTATACAGATTGTATATTTTCATTTAAAAAATTTAGAAAGATATAAAGAACATAATAAAAATCACTTATCACTCCCCACAGAGATAATCACTGTTATAATCATTTAGTTATAAATCATTCCATTCTTAGCAATTTCACTTTCTTTTGGTTAGTATTTGCCTACTATGCCTTTTTTTGCTTTTTGTTTTGTTTTGTTTTAATATTGTTTATTAGCACAGTAACAAATGCAGACTTAAGTAGTCCACAACATAGAACCAATCCACTGAGCAACTCCTATTCCATGCCTTACAGTTAACAGCTTAAGGTATTTTACTACAAATTTTCACAAGTTCTTATTCAAACCTCTGTCTTTTCACAGTAAAGTAGATTGGTATATAAAATAAAATACATAACTACTCATTTCCTATATGGTGTCTTATAGCCATGTGTCCATTTTATATATATGAGATGACAGTCTCTAAAAGCAGTTAAATATCAATGTTCCCTTCCAAGAAGGGAAACAAATTCCAACTTTTTAAAACAAAAAACTGTGTAGTCAATAGAAAGGGAAGATGGCAGAGTAGAAGGACGTGCACTCACTCCCTGTCGTGAGAGCACTGGGATCACAAGTAACTGCTGAACAATCATCGACAGGAAGACACTGGAGCTCACCAAAAAAGATACCCCACATCCAAAGACAAAGGAGAGGCTGCAATAAGATGGTAGGAGGGGTGCAATCACAATAAAATTAAATCCCATAACGGCTGGGTGGGTGACTCACAGACTGGAGAACAATTATACCACAGAAGTCCACCCACTGGAGTGAAGGTTCTGAGTCCCACATCAGGCTTCCCAACCTGGCGGTCCAGCAACAGGAGGAGGAATTCCCAGAGAATCAGACTTTGAAGCCTAGTGGGATTTGATTGCAGGACTTTGACAGGACTGGGGGAAACAGAGACTCCACTCTTGGAGGGCACGCACAAAGTAGTGTGTGCATCAGGACCCAGGGGGAAGGAGCAGTGACCCCACAGGAGACTGAACCAGACCTACCTGCTAGTGTTGGAGGGTCTCCTTCAGAGGCAGGGGGTGGCTGTGGCTCACCGTGAGGACAAGGACACTGATAGCAGAAATTCTGGAAAGTACTCCTTGGCATGAGCCCTCCCGGAGTCCACCATTAGCCGCACCAAGGAGCCTGTAGCCTCCAGTGCTGGGTCGCCTCAGGCCAAACAACCAACAGGGAGGGAACGTAGTCCCATCCATCAGCAGACAAGCAGATTAAAGTTTTACTGAGCTCTGCCCACCAGAGCAACACCCAGCTCTACCCAGCACCAGTCCCTCCCCATCAGGAAGCTTGCACAAGCCTCTTAGATAGCCTCATCCACCAGAGGGCAGACAGCAGAAGCAAGAAGAACTACAATCCTGCAGTCTGTGGAATGAAAACCAAATTCACAGAAAGATAGACAAAATGAAAAGGCAGAGGGCTATGTGCCAGATGAAGGAACAAGATAAAACCCCCAAAAAACAATTAAATGAAGTGGAGATAGGCAACCTTCCAGAAAAAGAATTCAGAATAATGATAGTGAAGATGATGCAGGATCTCAGAAAAACAATGGAGGCAAAGATGGAGAAGATGACAGAAATGTTTAACAAAGACCTAAAAGAATTAAAGAACAAACAAACAAATGAACAATACAATAAGTGAAACAAAAAATATACTAGAAGGAATCAGTAGCAAAATAACTGAGGCAGAAGAACGGGTAACTGACCTAGAAGACAGAATGGTGGAATTCACTGCCACGGAACAGAATAAAGAAAAAAGAATGAAAAAAAATGAAGACAGCCTAAGAGATCTCTGAGACCAACATTCGCATTATAGGGGTCCCAGAAGGAGAAGAGAGAGAGAGAAAGGATGTGAGAAAATATTTGAAGAGATTATAGTCAAAAACTTCCCTAACATGGGAAAGGAAATAGCCATCCAAGTCCAGGAAGCACAGAGTCCTAGACAGGATAAATCCAAGGAGAAACACGCTGAGACACATAGTAATCAAACGAACAAAAATTAAAGACAAAGAAAAATTATTAAAAGCAGCAAGGGAAGAATGACAAATAACATACAAGGGAACTCCCATAAGGTTAACAGCTGATTTCTCAGCAGAAACTCTACAAGCCAAAAGGGAGTGGCACAATATATTTAAAGTGATGCAAGGGAAGAACCTACAACCAAGATTGCTCTACCCGGCAAGGATCTCATTCAGATTCGATGGAGAAATCAAAAGAATTATAGACAAGCAAAAGCCAAGAGAAGTCACCACCACCAAACCAGCTCTACAACAAATGCTCAGGGTACTTCTCTAAGTGGGAAACACAAGAGAAGAAAAGGGCCTACAAAAACAAACAAAAGACATAAGAAAATGGTAATAGGAACATACATATCGATAATTACCTTAAATGTGAATGGATTAAATGCTCCAACCAAAGGACACAGGCTCACTGAATGGATACAAAAATAAGACCCATCTATATGCTGTCTACAAGAGACCCACTTCAGACCTAGGGACACATACAGACTGAAAGTGAGGGAATGGAAAAAGATATTCTGTGCAAATGGAAATCAAAAGAAAGCTGCAGTAGCAATACTCATATCAGATAAAATAGACTTTAAAATAAAGACTATTACAAGAGACAAGGACACTACGTAATGATCAAGGGATCAATCCAAGAAGAAGATATAACAATTATATATGCACCCAACATAGGAGTGCCTCAATACCTAAGGCAAATGCTAACAGCTGTAAAAGCAGAAATCGACAGTAACACAGTAATAGTGGGGGACTTTAACACCTCACTTACACCAATGGACAGATCATCCAGACAGAAATTTAATAAGGAAACACAAGCTTTAAATGACACAATAGACCAGATAGATTTGATTGATATTTATAGGACATTCCATCTGAAAATAGAAGATTATACTTTCTTCTCAAGTGCACATGGAACATTCTCCGGGGTAGATCACCTCTTGGGTCACAAATCAAGCCTCGGTAAATTTAAGAAAATAGAAATCATATCAAGCATCTTTTCTGACCATGATGCTATGAGATTAGAAATAAATTACAGGGAAAACAACGTAAAAAACACAAACACATGGAGGCTAAACAATACAATAGTAAGTAACCAAGAGATCACTGAGGAAATCAAAAAATACCTAGAGACAAATGACAATGAAAACACGATGATCCAAAACCTATGGGATGCAGAAAAAGCAGTTCTAAGAGGGAAGTTTATAGCAATACGAGCCTACCTCAAGAAACAAGAAAAATCTCAAATAAACCATCTAACCTTACACCTAAAGGAACTAGAGAAAGAAGAACAAACAAAACCCAAAATTAGTAGAAGGAAATGAATCATAAAAATAAATAATAAATGAAATAAAAGCAAAGAAAACAATAGCAAAGATCAATAAAACTAAAAGCTGGTTCTTTGAGAAGATAAACAAAATTGATAAACCTTTAGCCAGTCTCATCAAGAAAAAGAGGGAGAGGGCGCAAATTAATAAAATTAGAAATGAAAAAGAACTTAAAATGGACACTGCAGAAATACAAAGCATCATAAAAGACTACTACAAGCAACTTTATGCCAATAAAATGGACAACCTGGAAGTAATGGATGAATTCTTAGAAAGGTATAAGCTTCCAAGACTGAACCAGGAAGAAGTAGAAAATATGAGCAGACCAATCACAAGTAATGAAATTGAAAGTGTGATTAAAAATCTTCCAACAGACAAAAGTCCAGGACCAGATGGCTTCACAGGTGAACTCTATCAAACATTTGGAGAAGAGCTAATACCCATCCTTCTCAAACACTTCCAAAAAATTTCAGAGGAAGATATGTATGATAAATACATACCTAGATCAATTTCTTAGGTTAAGTTTTGGCTAAATTCATTTTTAAGTTCAAGGTTCTAAGTCACTGGGGGAGTCCTCTGTTCCTTGAACAGCCTTCTGTCCCAATGAGATGATCCCCTACTATAACAACATGTGTTAATTCCATCATATTTATCACATTGTATTTTAATTATCAGTTTATCTGTCTCCCATCAGATTGGGGATTCCTTTAGGGAGAGACTCTCCTTTTCACTTTGTCTTGAAATAGGTACGAAATTATTTGACAAATGAGTAATGAACAACACTTCAGATGGCATGCATTTATCCATAATTATTGAGTATTAACCTACAAATATTCTATAATCTGATTTTAAATCCTCAAATTTATAGCAAGGCTTTGATTTAGCTTATGCTAATTTTAAAAATGTGTAGCTTTAAGGCATTTTATTATAAAAAGCTGATATTCATATATATAAATGAGTGAGAACTTAAAATTCATCATACATTTAATTCATTTTTTAGTTTGACCTTCTAGTAAATCTTTAGCTTCATTGATTTTGGCTGCTATATAAGGATATCCTCCCTTGTCTGGGTGATTTAAAAGCATAATTGGTCGATGAGCATCTCTTATCTTTCCTTTATTGGCATTAGGGCTTACATCTAGTATTAATGCTGCTTCCTGTTTTGTCATTTGGGGTTCAAACCCACCTCTGAAGGTGTAATAGCCACCACTGAAGGCAGATTTTGGTAGACTTTGAAAAACTTGTTTTACTTGAGGCTCCATATGCTTCATGGCTTGCAAAGCATAATGGCCTGCAAATCCTGCTGCAGCAATGGTCAGTCCAACTGCTATGACTGTACTGGCCATGGTTCCCGCTCGACTCCTCTGCCTCCCCTGGGAGTGCCCAAGTTCTTAGTTTTTATATCTTGGACAGTCTGCTTTTATTTGAACTCTTAGATGATTGTTTAGCTAGGTATGGAATTGTAGGTTATGTTATTTTCCCTTATTATTTTGGGGAAAATATATTTGTGCATCTTATTATTTGTGCATCTGTTGTTGCCTTTGATAGGATTCCTATTGGTTTGATTATTGTTCCTTTGAAGGTAGTTTATCTTTTCTCTCTTGCAGCGTTCACACTTTTTTCTCTTTTTTCTTGGTGTTCTGTAGTTTCACTACAGTGTTGTATCTTTGTTTAGTCTGGGGAGTTAAGGAGCTCTTTCAATCTGAGGGTTTATATCTTAACTTCTGAAAACTTTAAAAATATTATATCTTTCTTTGTTCACTGTAGTGTCTTTCACAGATAACTATCATATGCTGGATCTTCTGTCTAAATTTCTCTTTCATATTTTCCATTATTTAAACTTCCTGTGGTACATTCTAGGTGACTTCTTTAGACTTATCTTCCAATTTAATAAATTTCTCTTCCTCTTTGTGTTGTGTGCTCTTTAACATATTATTGTTTTGTTTGCCAGTGATAGGATTTTTTTCAGATTTTTCCATTTTTAATAATACACGCATACTTTGTTTTATTGTGCTTCACTTTGTTGCACTTCACAGATCCTGTGTTCTTTGCAAATTGAAAGTTTGTGGCGATGCCCTGCTGAGCAAGTGTACTGGCACCACTTTTCCAACAGTGTTTGCTCACTTCATGTCTCTGTCACATTTTGGTAATTCTTACAATATTTCAAACTTTTTCATTAATATTATATTTGTTATGGTGATCTGTGGCAGTGATCTTTGATATTACTACTGCAGCTCGCTGAAGGCTCGGATGATGGTTAGCATTTTTTTTAGCAATAAAGTATTTTAAAATTAAGGTATGTACATTGTTTTTTTAGATACAATGCTATTGCACACTTAATAGACTACAGTGGAGTTCAAATATAACTGTTACATGCACTTGGAAATCAGAAAATTCATGTGATTCTCTTTATTGCGATACTTGCTTTATGGTGGTGATCTAGAACTAAACCTGCAGTATCTCTCAGGTATGCCTGTACCTTGATCCTGCCATGTGGAATCTATTATCTTTTTCATCTGCTTAATGGCTATAAACATTTATTTTAAAATTCTTTTTGAATTGCTTTAGTATTCAGAGTCATTTGATTATGAGCTTTTGTTGCATTTGCAAACTTTTATAGCATTGGATTGCTTTGTATTCTTTGCAGTCTTTCTGAGTTCATCAGTACTAATTATATATTTATAGGTATGTGCTGGATTGTGGAAGCACCCTTATGGGACAGTTTTGTGTTTTACTGTGGATGTATGGGTTTCCCAGGTTTGGACCACTTTTTATACTAATTTTTTAGTTTGGACTTTGCTAATAGCTCAAAGAATTTTACACTCTGCTGACATGCCTCGCAGGGCAGGGAATTCAAAATTGTCATGACTGACTCTGCTTCCTGCTGTACCTTGAGGCAAACCTTATCTTTATCCTGTTGGGAGTTTTTTCTACTTCTAGTTCACCCCCGGTCTTGCTTCTTGGAGGAAGTTCAGGACTCAAAATCTTGACTTTTTGTGTCATTGCCACAATCTACATCCATTTCTTCCTGAGGGACACATGGCTTATTTTTCTGGCCCCTAGAAATGTATTTTTCTTATCTTAAACTCCAGCTGTGTACTTTGAAAAAGTTCTTCAAATTTTATTAGAATTTCTAGATGTCTTTGAAGTGGGAGGAGAGACTTCACACCTCAGATCAATTTGCTATCTTTGCTGGAAAGGCCTCCAATTTTTATTTTTTTAAACTTGGGCATATTATATATGTGTGTGTATATATACATATATATATATATGTTTTGTTAAGTGCTTTTGTACCTCTAAGAGTTTATCATGAAACTTATGCCATTATTAATCTTCTAAACCATGATTCTTTAGTAGTTATTTTCCACAGAATGGATGTATTACTTATCTAGGCAATCCCTGTTGTTGCATCTTAAGTTTCTGATTTTTTTGCAATTATAAATGATTTTTCTGTGAATATCTTTATGTATCTTTGTGAGCATCTCTGCCAGGGCTACCTTCTTAGAGGTGAAAGAATTGTATAACAGGATGGAATCTTAATAATTTGAAAGACTGATAAAATATTAGTAATGAGAAGTACACTGGATGTATAACAAAAATTCTGAACATTAAGGAATAAAGGAACAGAGTAAAATTGTGAGAGGAAGATAGAAATACAATGGATTAGAACTTTATACCATTGTAAACATCAAATCTCTTAGTTCATACAACAGACATTTAAGACATTATGTTGAGTATTGTAACTAATAGGGAGGGATAAGAAATGAATAAGACATGGTTTCTGTTCTTCAGAAGAATATAGGTGAATTCTTAATGAAGATAAATAGAACTATATGGAACTCTAATAAAAAGGCAGCCATAAGTAAGTAATATACTTCAGGTAACAGGAGGCTGCTGTGAGATCTCAGAAGGATCTACCTAATCCAGCTTGAGGAGGGGCCATATCTACCTAATAATTTACAACTCTTAAAATGTTAAGAAAAAGGTTTAAGCAACAATGAACACATGGTTATAGGAGGAATAGTTGACCCAGTTAATAATTTTATGTGTATAATTACCTCAATAAGCATTTTCTTGTATGAGTGAGTTGCCTCTCAACATGGCTCCCTCCTAGTCCAAATGGTTTGTTACCATGTCACCAGCCAGAACAACAGTGTCAAGCCTATTCTTTAGCTTCTTTACAGCAGCCACACCCTAATAGTCATCGCAACTTCCTCCTTCCCGATAGAAACTTCATTGATCTGGTTTTCCACCATTTTTATACATGGCTATGTGCTTCAGAAGAAGCTAGGCCCATCTCCTGCTCTAGGGTTCCAGTTAATCTAAGTCAGTCATAGAGTGTTCCCTTGCCAATGACTGGTTTAGGCATGGGCATGTAATACAATTTTGGCAGGAGGAAAATTTTGCTTGGGGCTTTCTTGAAAAGGTTTATTCACCCATATAATGAGGAAAAGATGGTCCTTTCACTGGCTATGGTTGGTTCTGGATATTGTACTTGGAACTGTTGCAGTCATCTTGCCATCCATCTTAGGATGAAGTCAATACATAGGAAGACGAAGCCAAGAAGGAGAGAGGAAACCTGGAGGTTGCTCTGCTACTTAATGTTGTGATAATAAATGCCCACATGGTTTGAGTTATGTTTTTCTATTACCTGAAGCCAAAATCTTCCTAATGGATGCAGGAGGCAAGGTGTCCCTTGGGACTCTTGTCACCTCAGGACAATCCCTGTAATCTACTTAAGTGTCTCATGCAGGGATACAGGCGATGTTCTGGGTGACATGGGCTGCTTTCCTATTTGTTGCCTTTGGACAGTTACCAGAATAACTGGATATTTGCATTTCCATAGCACAATGTCTCTTTCTAACCTTTCTTTTCTAACTTAAAAGTAGGTTCTTCCAGTTGATTTTTGAATGACCTAAAACCAAGAGAACTATTGATATTGCAACAGTAGTGATCCATGTATTTCCTATTCGATTCCTTTGTCATGAAAATTAGGGAAAAATACACAATGAAAATTAGTTTTGGCTAAATATTATGAAAAGTAAAAATTTCCACTTTTCAAATGTGATAAGATAGCTTGCATTTATTTTATTGCTTCCTTTATGTCTTCACTGTGCCGTGACCATAGCTTATCACTCACTTTGAAACTTTTTTCAAGCATCGAAAGTCTTTTTGTTTCCAAATGATTTCTAAATGATCAACAGCACCTCCCCTGCTGAAAAAGCAGTTGTAATAAATTAGATTAAGTTGATTTTATAAATCTGAATCTATAATTGGAGAGTATGGGGGCAATTACAGCTTGAGGTCACCTTGAGCAAGTGACTTGTTTGTTTTAGATTCCCATGTTGAGAGAATTCTGATTCACATCTATAAGTAGTTGCAAGTTTTAGGATTTTGTTTGTTTGCTTAAGAAGCTTGTTTTTGTAATCTCTTGAATAAGGATGGTTAGAAATAGTTTATTCACAGTTTACAGAGGAAGCAAGTTAACCTGGTTGCATAATGTAATGTAGTGAAAATTTCAGATATGAATATTATAATATTGGTATATAATATTCTTGTGTGTGCCTGTATTTAAAATACCATTTTAGAAATAAGTGTTGTTTAAATGAAGAAATTAAAATAGCGTAGTTTTTGTAACCCTTGAAGTTCCCTGGCATAGCTTGAATTTGAAAACCACTGCTTTTTAAAAATTATTTTTTACAATTCTTCTCACACCATGTAGCAATAATTTGATGAACTTCGTCTCCCTTGAGCTGCTCAAAGGCAGGGCTTGTGTCTCATTTATGGTGAATTTAGGTGCACAGTTTTATTTTTACATGGTTACCCCTCCTTACACCAACTGAGAGCTTTCCAAGGCAATATTCCTCATCCATATAGCACAGTGCCCACTGCATGGAACATCTATGGAATGAATTGTATTACATCCCAGCAAACATTTCTCTGCCTATTCTATCTGTTCAGTTTATAGAAGACCAAATTAGGGGTTGATTTCGTTGAAGCTTCTCTTAAAGTATATGTATGTAGATCCATTTATGGTAACTTTTGTTGTTTTCTTTATGTATGAGATAAAAAGATACTCGTAGAAATTTAGGAAGTATAGAAAATTACAAAGAAAATAATCACTGTGAAGCTTTTGCATTTCCTTTCAGTCTTTCTTCTCTGTATATATTAGTTATGTAAATGATGTCTACGTCCTGCTTATTTTCCCTAACATAAGTGGGCATTTCTTCACTCTATTAAAAAGTTTTCATAAGCCTAATTTTACTTGCTTTGTGAACTATTCCATCTTACAAAAGTACCATGGTTTATTTTATGCATTGTCTATTCTTAGACATAAAGTTTCTAATCTGCTTTTATAAATTATGCATTACAAAATGCTATGATATTTTTCATATAATGTATCAACTGTGCAAAGATTTATTTGTTTAGCATAAATTCCTGAAAGAAAGAAAGTACTGGGCCAAAGGCACAAACATTTTCAAGGCTCTTGTTTTATTTTTGCTTTAGATAAATTTGTCATTGTTACTGTTGATACTAGAGAAGTTGTATCTGTTTGGTTGCAGTTGGATGATTGTTGATGCCTCAGAAAATTCTGAGAATTAAGAATTTTAGAATTTAGATGACAGTAGAAGCAAAAGCTAAGTTAGATTTATCAAATGAAGTGGATAACAGAACCAGGGCATCATGCTTTTTAAGAGAATTGCCTTTCAGACACTATATCTTGAGTCTCATTTCCTTGGGGATTCTACCTTCCAGGGCTTTTTGTAGCCCTGATTCTTGCTGGATTTACATTTCCTGAGTTTCATTTGTGTCTGACCTTTCCCTAAAGAGCAAGGGGTGGAGAGCCTCGTCGGGAAGGCGCTCCACTTAAGAACCAGCACCCATTTATTTTCTCACAGGCTGACCTTGGGTTCTGGCCAGAGGAATACAGACCTGATTTCTCCTCTTGATTTTGCATTAACAAAGCTTTTTTAAGCTCACACGTGTGGAAAGACTTGATAGAGTGGGAACATCATTTTGTTTCAGGGAAAGGATAATATGTATAAGGGGAAATGTTAAGTCTGGATTCTTACATATTTAAAAATTTTAACCTACTTACCCAGAAGCAGAAATGATTTGGGGCTTAGAAAAAAGTCACAGATAATTTGAAATTCATATGTTGTTATTCGATTTAAAGTCATATCTTTCTTCATCTAGATCATATCAGTCTAATTCTAAGAGAAGCATCCAAGGGGTTTGAATGGAATTTTTTTTTTTTAATGTAAAGAAATGGCACATTAAAAAACAACAACAAATTGGCTTCCCACAGTGGCAGACTTGCAGCTGGTAACTAATCCCATAATGAGCGGTATATACCCACATATTTTCCAAATTAAATATGGGTATATAAAGGCCTGGCTTAAGATTCTATAATACAGACACTTTACCTGCTAAGGAAAAAAAATTAAAACCAAGATTGCCCGAAGGGTTATAAGCACTGAGGGAGAGGTAAGAATAAAAAAGCCAGAGAGAGGGAATGATGTGACTTTGTAGAATGCCTGCTTAGGACAGAGAGGGGAGGAGATTGTAGGGATGGTTGAAGGATAATGCAAGTGCCTGGGCATTGCTTAGAAGATCTGATCAGTTATCCAGATCAAGTCATGCTTACATTATTAGAACCTGGGTATTAAGAACTGCCATTCAGGCAAGTACTGATGATTGTTTTTTGCTAGGAGGTATATTAGAAATTACACAGTACTTCTGAAACAAAAATTCTATTTGCCCTTCCCTGTAAAATTCTTTTTCAGAGAGTGAAATTACATTTTTATGACCTTAGCTTAATTTGGATTCAGTTCAGTTCAGTTTTTGAAAACAAGAAATTAATCCTGAACTGGGCTAAAACTTGGATTGCTAGAATGGCTAATCATTGCATCTCCCCCTAGCCTGCAAATTTTTTGAGAATCCCATTAAATTTTATTCAGGAGTCCCTTCCCAGCCAAATGTATTGTTTCCATGGATACAATTAATGGGGAAAGCAATTTTATAAGACTGATGTGAAAAATGAGCACTTCATCGGCCCCCCTGCTGGTCGCGTTTAGAGACTGGAGGAAGGAAGTCAGCTCTTGTGGGGTTGGAAGAAGCTCTGTGGTGTAAAGGGGGCAAAACAATGAAAGCAGAAGTCAGAAGTGTCTTTTTAAGTGTAAGGAATTAACCCTGAAGACTTAATTGGAAAATGCCACTAAATTGTGACACCTTTTCACACACTTTCTGTTTACAGAATCCACTCTGTGACAACCTTAAAAAAAAAAGAAAACCCAAAAACCAAAACCCTAGAAGACCATTCCTTAAAAATACAGACCTCCCTTCTCCTTTAGTTGCTGAAACAGGTTTTAGGGTATTTGGTGCAAGACAGATAGACCCAAGGAAGAATGAAAGCCTTAATGAAATGAAGGACTCACTAGCTCTTAACTGTCACTAATTTCTACCACAACATTTAAGTTTTAGGTAATTATGACTCAATCATCAAAATTTCTCTTGATTAGCGTTTTTATTCATTTATTCTCTGAAATACATACAATGGGGTGAAATCAATATCACCTCATCTCATTTTCCAAAATATTAAAGTGAAAATAATAGAACCACAATGCAATTTTCTAAGCATCAAAGAATGCTTTCACTCCACTGCCCCAAGCCCAGAGCAGAAATCTAGAGAGATTTCTTGACAAATTCAGAGCCCTGCTGTACAATGGTTACATGGCATTTGAATAACTATTAAAAAAATGTTTTTTAAAGCCTACTCTAATTTGGGAAAGAAATGAGGCTGGAACAATTCTGTGTTCAGTTTAATATCACTGTGCAGCTTGTGACAAAAATGTTGCCCTTTTCCTATTTTTCCTGTGAGTGGAAAAAGGGGATAGGCAACTTAAAAAAAAAAAAAAAAGTAGAGTGTGAACAAGTACATTTCAGGGTGAATAAATTCAGTTTAATTGCATACAAGCAAATCCATTTAAGAAACTATTTGTTTATATTTTCTGTGATACAGCTGTCCTGTTTTTTTCCTTTTCTTTCTTTCTTTTCTTTTCTTTTTTTTTTTGAGACTGTTTGAAAGGCGGCTGTTAAAAAGCTGCTTTCCCCTGCAGAGGGCAGTCTGCCTCTACAAAATACATGCAACCCTGGCAGCATTTGAGCATAGAGAGCAAGTATGTAAAATTATTTTCTTAAGCTGTGAATGTAAATAATTCTTTTTGTTTTTGGATAAGACTATGAGAAAAAGTCTTCTATACTAGGAAAGTATAGATTTTGTATAGCTCTATGAGTGTTTTCCTCTTGCCCTTTTATGTATTGTTTGGCTGACCATTTTTTTTTTCTTTATTCAGATTGAAGGTATTTTTGAATAAGCATTGAGCAAGAGAGATAACAAATAAGGTCCCACATGGAGGGGGAAACGGTAATCAGGAGAATAAGAGAAACCTCAGGCTGGGTTGTAGATTAAAAATGTATTTGTGTTAAGAATTCGAGGGCCTACAAATTGTATTGCAAAGGCAGAGAAAGTAAAACATACCACCTGATATTTTTTTTAAATACAGAAATTAATTTCAATTTAAAGAGGTTTCTATCTGCAGCTGGAGATATTTAATCTGAAAAGTGTGAGAAAATAGGTATTTCTTTCGGTAATATTTCTCTCCTGTTTGATGTATGTCTCTGTCTGAGAGAGGAATGGATTAAATAGAGGCAGCTTTTCCAGAGGAGAATTGGAAGCTTTCGAGAAGAGGTGCTGATACGCGTGTAACTGATGCACAGATAAATACAAGACAACAGAATTCCAAAACAGTTTAATTGTAGATTTTCTGGACTTTCAAAGTAGAGGGGAACACTTTCTGCTGATCAGGAGAAAAGTACCTAGAGATATTGTGAAGCCTTAGTTTACGGGTGTGTGAAAAATGATCAAGCTGCACATGATCATTTCCATAGATCATCTTCAATGGGCAAAATAAGCCACCTTCCCTGTGTAAAAATTCATAAACACTGAAAAAAACCATTATATGGCTTTTTATGACAATTATGGCTTGTATGACAATTATACAAGAAATAATTGTATAAAAGTCTCCTTAAAAACGCAATAACCAGTATAGGGAAAAATGCTCAGCAACTTATATCTTGGGAATATTACAGGAATCTGCAGTGAACACCGATTTTCACGTCATGAATGCAAGTTTGGAAATACCTTTGAGAATATCTCTTTTCCTGCTTGCCTGCCTATTTACTTGCCAGGATTTTCTCAGTTCCTTTTCTAAAGCAGTTTGAAAATGTGATTTTGTGTCGAGATGCTTTTGTGAAGTGCAGTTTATTTATTCGCTTCTCACCACATATGTTTTTATTAATGTGCAATTATTACATAGCAAGATAACGCCAGCACAAAATATATTGTCTCTAAATGAAGAGGAGGGACTGTAAGTGGTTTAATTTTTGAAACTTATATTTTTGAAGCTGCCTCTCAAAGCATGCAGCTTTGTAGTCTGCGATTTATGACAGCTGCGGTCGAGCCAGGTGGAGCAAAGGCAGCAAAATGGCAGGACAGCTACTGTAAGGGAAGGTCATGAGGAGTCTTCTCAGTTTCCAATGTGAAATTTAATCAGGTTCCATAGAAGGATGTGATTTATCTTGTTAGCCCATTCTGAACTATTTTGAAAATATAAATTTAAAACATAGGGAGATTCAGAACTGCCTAGGTTATCATCCGGGTGTTTATTTTGACACCATGAATTTTATTTTAGCAAGTTTATTTTAATCAAGTGGCCCATTCTACATCATATTGATATTGCACATAAAATTATGGTTGTTAGCTTCAACCATGTAGAAAGAATTTTATTTTAGCAAGTTTATTGTGATCAAATAGTTTCTTCTCTATTATATTGACATTGTTCTATCATAGTTGCCAAGGCCAACCACATATAATTTTTCTTTTCCAGAACTATACAACAAGTATGAAACGTTTGCATACATCAAACTAGCTCATCTTTGAGGGGTATTTCAACCCGTGCAAAAACAGCTGGGCATTGCTTATAACTTCTAAACACATCTTCAAAAGTTATGTCCATTTGTCTTAAATGAACACTACATAAAACTCTTTGAATATTAAAAATTAAATGGTTATGAAATGTACAAAGTACTATTAAGACTTCCAGATATTTGTAGAGTTACAATGTTAGATTGGTTATTTTTCACTAAAAAAATGGAAGACTTTGAACTTGTGAAATTTGTGTGCATTTTGTGTCACCAATATTGATACAGCTTGAGAGTGAGGCTTTCTCTTTTTCTCTTCACTCACATAAACACACACACACATACATATGTAGATGTATATATAAAATGCATAATAGTCTTATGTACAAAAATATGCCTATTTTCTTCCATGGCTAGTGAGGTACATCTAATCAGCTATTTGTAAATTAGTACCCTTGCCAAAATATATTAACTTTTACAGTCTGTCAAGTGCATTGTGCATACTACATAATCCACACAGTCGGATTTATCTTGTTCTTCCTAAAACCTTGGGAACAATGCTTACAGAGAAAAGAGTGGGTGGTTTTTACATGGCTTGAAAATTTTAAATAATATTTCGACTTGTGTACATATTTACTATTAAGTGATCTTAATGCCTTGATTTTTTAAAGTACTGTCTTAGAAATTTTCATAATTTCAGTGTATACTTAAAAGTATACCAGAATATATATTTTCTTCTGTCACCTCAAGAAAACTCAATTTAACTCACTTTCACATTTGATTTGAAAAGCAGAAGCATTCAGCGCTGTGGTAACCCTTGTCTTGAGTCGACATTGTACAGCATTTTCTTGCCACCTTCCACAGCCGAGTGCAAAAAAACCCCACAGTGGGAACCCTGATTTTTCAGCCATTCTGTATCTTTGTTGCTGTAGACTCTTAATTCTGCTTCTGTTTATAATATTTGCGTTTGCTCTTATTATACCAAAAGAAATTCCTTGGAATGCATGGTCACTTTCTCCCCATTCCTTTCATTTGCAGATGAAAGGCAAATGCAGATTTAAAAAAAATAAATAAATACGATGTGGTTAGGACCATTCATCACACTCCCTGTCTGCTGGGTCTTTGTTTCTGTTTCATGCTGTGTGCATTACATTACATTTCTGAACCTGTTGTGAGTGTTTCTTTTTTTTTTTTTTTAGCATTTTTCTTTTGTAGTTTATTAAAATAAAAATATTTTCAGTCAGCAGAAATCTCATTGGTTCTTCTGGAAATCTTGCCCCACAGGCCTTTGCAGGACAAGAACAGATTGTCCAGGGCCTAATTCTGAGCATTGTTTTTTATGAGGAAATCAAAAGTATAATTGTGAAAACCCAGTGTGTCCTTTTATGTCTGAAAAGGAGAATTAAATTGCTGGTGGCAAAGCAACAGGGGATAGAGAGAGAGTGGATGTGAGGCAGGCCCTCCGGAATTAGGGATTTGTTGTTGAAAGTAAGGGGAGAGTCCACTTCAGTATGTACACAAGTGAATGTGCATTTGGCAGGTAGATCACGGAATCCAGAGAGTACAATGCAGCAGAAATTGAAAAGGAGTAAATGCAATAAAATGGTCCCTTTGGCCATTCAGTTTGCTCCTGTCAAATTCTTAAAAGCCCTAATTTGCAAATATTAGAGAAAACACTCTGATTCAAACTTGGACGATGAACTATCAAATACCTACTAACTGTGGTTCTTTCTAGGAAAAAAATAAAATCTTTATATTCTTGAGGGATTTTTACCCAGACGTTATTCTTGACAGGACTACTCTAGCTTTTCGACCTGTGCTTTCATTTTTAATTCTGAGGAGAAGTAGCTTGAAATTTTGATTTCATTTGTGCTAATTCCACTTTCTGGATCTGATCACTAAATACTGTATCATGATTTGGGACTTGTGGCATAACTGTTCTAGATCACTAAATTTAATGAAGTTCTAAGAGCATGATCAGAGGTCTTTCATGGGAATATTCAGACAGTTTTGAATTTTGCCATATGACGAACAGCATCTCTGCATATTTTAGGGTACATATGTAGGACAAAAGATTCTGTGAAAACACTTCTTGTTCCAAGGTTAACTGGGATATAACAAAATAGATGTCAAAAAACAAACAAACAAACCCAGTGCTGTGAATCCTGACAAAACCTTGGTGGTGTGACAGAACCTTGGTGGTGTGCTCTGGTGGACAAATGGTTAAAATATACACTCATTGGAGTATGAAGGCAGTTCTTTTCGGCTGTCAGATAGTTTGACCAGTGTCAGGCTATCCTGACGCGTGCAGCATACCTTCACTGCATCATAAATAAAACAGACAAATTACTTTTTTTTCCCCTCTAGGATGGAATAAGCACCATGAGAGGGGAGGGAAAAGGATTAAGGTGAGGAGGGGTGACTTGGAGGGTTGGTGGGGAGGTAGTGAGTGAAGAATTAGAAGGGAAAGGAGAAAAGAGAGATCCCTTCAGCCCCTCTATGAATCTCGGATTGGCAGCCGAGAACAATGAGAAAACCAGGCAATTACCTAGAATCCTGTTCCCTTATCCAGACATAGAAAATATATTCTTGCACCAGCCTTCCTTCCATCCCCCACTCCCCACTCGCCTCCTCCCCTTCCCCCAGTCTATCTAATTCAGTTCTTTAGTGGAAGGCCCAGCAGATGTAACAAAGGGAGAAGGGTTTTTTGATGGTGGGCCGCTCACGACTCAAGGGCCCAGTCTTCCAGGTCTGCAGTGGGAAACATTTTATATTCTGTGCCCTTACAGACTTTGGTAACCTCTGAAGCCACAGCAGTGAAAAATGATCAGAAAGGTATTTTATAGCCTGAGCTCTTTTCCTGATTCCCTGAAAATCAAGTGGTCAGGACCCTAACTCATCTGGCCCAAATGCACCAAGCCGACATAGCACTTCAGCCTTGGGAAATTCTGCCCTAAGATATGAGTAGGAATTCTGGGCTCTGAAACTGTTGTACCCAGAAACCTTCCCGAATTCCAGTGAAGAATTCTGCTTTATTTCTTACATCATCATTGCAGTCCTGTAAGAGGCTGCCTCCTGCCTATCTTTCCCTTCAGTTAGGTACCAGTGAATGAAAGATGCTGGTAGCATTGGTGATTTGACAGGTTCTTTCAGAGTGACTGGAAAGTCTGTCCTTTCTTCACTCCTGTGCTTCCTGGCCACCTGGCCAAATCACTTAGAACATGTATGGAAGGATGAGCCATAAATGACTGCTCCCTCTGAGGCCTTTGCAGTTGGAATGTGTGTATCCCAGTATATGCTGGACAGGAGCATTTTGTTAGCCAGTCTATTGAAGAGTGACAGTTAAGTGAGAATGTGTGTCTGAACCCCTGTCATTTATATTCCAACATGGCAAGAATGCTCTATATCTGATTTCTTGTGTCTTCCATCTACCTCCTCCCATAATCAGGAAGACTTACTTTGCATTGTCTGGAATGGGGATGTTTTATAACTCATCATCCACACTTCTTATCATGGCCAGTAATTCATAACACAAGACAGCTGCCTGGGGTTAGGGTGTGGTTGGCAGCTGCTTACAAAAATTCCTCTCTGCACTCTTTACAGTAGCTGTGCAACCACTATAGAAAGTGGAATACCAAGCCTTTTCCATGGCAACGTTTACTCAAGATAGTGCTTGAAAGAGACTTAAGTTTCTTCTTGGAAAAACAATTAGCAAAATCTCAGAGGCCAGGAGATTGCCAAGAGCACCTCCCTACATTAGCCAAAGAACACTTGTTGGCATTCACCAGCTTATTTAACCTTTTCCTTTAAGTAAAATAGATTTACTGAAATGCCATTGTTTCTAGTGGGGTGGTGGTGTCTGGTTTCAAAGTGGATGCAAAGTGCTTTGACATCTTTTTATGCCTTAAAGTGTGATTTACATCTAACATAGTTTTCACTGTATTTACTTTTACAACTTGGTTGTGAGTTAGCAAGAGCTGGAGCCCTGGATTAGGCTTTGTTGCATTATCCCGTAGGATGTGAAGGTTTGCAGTTGAAGCCTGGGGGTTCAGATTCCAGTTTTGCCTCTTGCCTGGTGTGATGTCACGGAGATCAATGACTCTTACTTAGGTTGAGACTCAACTTCCTATGGGACAAAAATTCATCAGCAGTCTGGTGAAGTTTAATAAAATAAAAGCTTATCATATCACTTGATTACTTACCCGCTGCCTAGAAATGTTAGTTACAGTTACTCCAGTACGTACTCATAAATATTTGTTGATTGAGACAGCAGTTACATAAAGATAAGCCTAGACTAAACAGCTATTTTCTCAAGAAAATTGTATTGTTTAGGACAAACCCCTAAAAATAAAGGTACTTCAGAAATATGTTGGAAGATGACAGTGTTCAACTTAATGAAAAAAAAAAGTCACCTGAAACAGCTTTAAATTGCCAGATGAGTTTTTTCTCTTTCTCCTTAGAAGTCATATCTAAATTTAACATAAGTTCCAAAAGTCAGTGCTCAGACAAGCCATAAAATAATCCAATTAATGAGTCTGTGTTGTAATTGGTAAGTTTATATAGCAGATTCATCATATAAGAAAAGAAAAACCCTTATATTCTTTACTAGTGGTTTTTCTGATATTTAGTCCAGCTTAATTGGGCTCCTTTAAATCCTTGAGTGTTGTCTTTGCAAGATTTATCTATCACTGTTACAGATGATCCTTCATTAGGTGAGATCCCCTTTTGTCTCCAAATTTAATTTCTATAAACTTTGTGTTTTAACAAAACTTCACTACAATTGAGGTTTTTAATGTCAAGATAATTGTTTTCAACCTTACGGATCTTCTCATTCCCATGATCTAATTCATTTATCATATTATAATTACCTTGACTCCCCACGTTGATGGGGGTGGGGCAGTAGTGCATGTTGTATGATGCATCCTATTAGATAGAGCCCATGGGGTTGATCAGAATGGCTTTTACTCACAGATCTCATATATGAATAAAAATGTATAAAATTCCACAAGTCTGACAGGATGAAGCAGAAGACCTTTTCTGGGTAATTGTTGTACTGAAACGGCTCACCTCAATTTGTCTTGCTAGGGATTGAAGGTACCCTGGAAGGATTCTAGCCCATGCAAGACAGTTCAAGTCCTTAATTGTGTGAACTATAAAAGTTATTTGAGTGAATAATTAAAAATATTATATAAAGCTATAACCCCATTTTTTCATTGGCCTATAGCATTATTATTTTTAAAAAAGTATTTGACATATCAAAGTTTTGTTTGAAAGAATGGCTTTGAGAGAAACACAGAAGCAGAAGGAAAGAGTTAAAGTTTATGCATTATTTAAATATACATTAACTCTTTTTACAATTCTTCTTGGATGTTGAGATTTGGTTTTTAAATGTTGGAGGATGACAAGTAATTCTAGAGGGACATCAAAGGACAGAGGATGCTATATCATATTAAGATCACAGTTTGGTGAATCTGTGCAAGGCTTTTCCTTAATCTAATGTAAAGGTTTGTAAGAACCTGTCATCTCGTTGCTCATTGGCTGCGTTTTACATAATACCCTTCAGCATCACTGATACCAACCTCGATGGCATTATTACTGCTCTTTACAGTTGTGTGCTAGTAATGTTAAATCTGAATGGGTTTAATAAAATAAATTAAGTGATAAAGATTTTAATGCTATTAACAATCAGTAATATTTCTTGACAGCACAAGAAAAGGAATAGCATGCCATTAGCCAGCCTAGATAGACTCCACAGTCTGTAAACACAAAGATACCTGATAATTCATGTTTACTTTCTTAAAGTGGTTCCCCTCCCCTCCACTTCCCTATTCTTTTTCATCCTTCTCTTCCTTCCTCCTGTCCTTTCCCTTACTTTCCTCCCTCCTTCGCTCTTCCTTTTCCTCTCTTTGTCATTTCTCTGTGTGTGAAGATGCATTCTTCATGATCTCTCATCTTTACTGCTTTGCAGTTATTGTGCTGTTATTGTCTGGAAATTGACCATTGCCTAGCAATCGTGTGTGCGACTTCTGCCAATAAACCTGCTGGCTCAGCCTGCCTTCCTTCCAGCTCTCTCTGCCTTCCTTAGCGAGTGCTTTCCTCACTCCCACTGTCTTCCAGCTTCCACCTCGACACTCTTCATCCTCCCGCAGATGCTTCCTGGGGTTCTTTTTGAAATGGATGCTAGCCTTTTGTTCCAGTCCCACTCCGAGTTGCTAGGGTCAGGCAGCTAGCAGCCTCCCTGGGGCAGTGCTATGATGAATTTTGGCATGGCCAGGCTGTTTAACAACTCCATCGCAGAATGCCAGCTTCCTCAGAGATTGAAAGGAGCTGTGATGAGCTTTTTCCAAAGGCTCCACTCAAGTTTTGAAATGCCAAAGATTCCCGTGGATCTCTAAATTATGTGGTAATTTTTTGAACCACACCTTCTCAATAAAAATGAATTTTCTTTTCCAAGGAACATAGGTATTCTGTGATCTTACTAGTTAAGCACTCAAATTTTCCTGGGATCCAAGTTGTTTGGATTTAGTAATTTTTTATTTAAAAATGTTCAAGTCCTGTCAACCTTTTTATTGCTCATGGTCAATTATGTCTCATCTTTGCCACCATTCACATTCTTTCTTCTTCTAAAAGTCATAATTGTTACAAATGACACTCTCAAATAATTTTTTAAAACCCCCGTCATTTCAGAAACATTTACAAAGTTGTCCTAATTGAGTGCATTTTTTAAGTGGGTAGAACCAGTTATTTAAGCCCAAATTATTTATCTAGTTCTGTACCTGTAATTGTTTAAATTAGAATACAAATTAGAATACATTTCATTTTCTTTTATGGTGTTGAAAATTTATCTTTCAAAATTATTTTATCTTTTTACATCTACATATTTGGGTTGTAATATGGCCACTAAAGAGGCAAATAGCGGTTTTTAATCGGGACTACTTAAGTAGTCACACAAGGAAATACTGCCAGGGACCTTCAGATGTTAATCATGAATGAGAAAACATTTAAGGTTAGTTTATGTGACTGTGTGCATAAAACAAGCATACTGTATGGCTTCTTTGCAAATCAGGTGTACTTTTCAGCTGTATGTCATTGTAATGACCCTCAGCTTTTCTGGAACTAAAGAAGGGGAGAAAAGTGCATGATGCTGTGTGTATGTGTGTGTTACCAGCGAATGTGATGAGTGTTCTCAGGAAGGATAACTTGGGCTGAGTTAACAGCTCTGTACCCTCCTTCTTATCCTTTCTGGTATTCATTAAGTTAATATACTGTTGCCTGCATGGGGCAGCTTCTTTGATGGTGAGTACAGTTAAATGCCTATTTAGACATGTCATGGACTAACCAATGCAAGAAGGTGCATGAAGTGTGGCAGAGAGAGAGAGGGAGGAGAGGAAAATTGTTGCTATATATTTTTTAACTTAAAAATGCTTCTTCTAACAACCCTTTGCAGCTGGCAGAAGGCTAAGGTTTCTCACTCTATGAAAGGAAGTCAGACCATAAATAAGCTAGTCAGGAACACCTGGAAAGAATAAAATGCCTTTCTAGACTTTACACTGTGCTTAGAATGGATGCCAGCCTGGTGAGTGCATTCAAATGGTATGGAAGAATGTGTAAATGCCACATTAGTATAAAGCTAGGGAAATGTTTCCATTTTTTAATCTCTAACGTTTAAACCAATGGTTTATGGGAAAAAAATATGGAAAGGCATTTTTCAAAGTTTAGTGTCTTGCTGTCATGTTTGGGGTGATGGACTTCTTTTAAAAAGTAGCAACAGAGTGAGACAGAAAGATAATGTGCTTTCAGAGCCAGTTAGAGACTAACAAACTTTCCAGAAGTTGTCATAGTTTTCACACTTAGGGATCTAATTCAAAGATGTACATTCCTCATCTGATGTACATTAAAGATCCAAAGATCATTAGCCCTTTTTACCTCATCCCCTTTCAGGACATTACACAAGATTTTTTTTTATCACTGCACTGGTCAGACATGCACTGGTGCAGTTCTTGAGTTGGAAGCTGTGCATGCTTCTGTTTAATCATTTGGCTGCCAGTACCGTCTGTGAATTCCATCCCATCTGGCTTAGGCCTTTTGTAAATTTTAAGGTAGGGTACTCAATATCCCCAGAAGCTGGTCACTGCTGAAACAAGCCAGCAAACGTATGGCTGTATTACTTTTGTCTGAAAAGTGTGTGTTCACAGCCTCCCTTATTTGCACAATAGGGTTCATGTCTAGGCCACGGGGATGGAAGGGCAGCTCGTTATTTGCTGGGCCCAGGCACAACTTTGGGCTAGACAGTTCCTTGGTGAAGAAGAGAGTTGTTCTTGAACAACCTATTCCTGACTGTGCTCACTTTGTCCTTAGAATCTAAAGTACAGATGCGGAAGAAAGCTTTCTTTTTGTTTGGTCTGTATCAACCTTTACAGATTAATACCAATGACAAGTTGACTGTTTAATACATTCTAAAAGCATTTATGGGTGTAGGAGGAAAGTAAAAACAAGTATGTCTGGGGCCAGCTGCCTAGTAGTCACATTCTTCCTTCCTTCCCAGGTTTATCTCCCATCACTGCTTCCTTCTAACGGCAGACACAGATTCTTTGTGTCTCCCAGCCTGTCCACTTCTTTAGTGCTCCCTAGTAGAGAGGGAAACAGTGAGCGGAGGAGGGCTCCTAGGAGCCAGCAGAGGGGTTCCCTTGTAGAATGTATTAATCTTCTTTACCTAGGTAGCCTCTTCCCAAAACATGGGCTCTGCCTCCTGCTGTGAAGCCAGAAGGGGATGGGAGGAAACAAATAATTAACAAGAAGTGCCTGTTATTTGCCAAATGTTGCCAGGACCAGATGGCCTCAGGTTTTCTTGAGTTACTGCGATTGTGTGAAGGGGTTTTCCTTGTTGGCTTTCAGACTTTTTCAGGGAATCTATATCACGTACTGAACCTTCATGGACTAACATTTCTGATGATTATTTTGTGCCAGACACTATATTATACAATTGAATATATTCAAGAGGAAGAAAGTCTGAATATTTGACTTTTTAAAATACCAACTTAAGTCCTTCTAAAAAGAAGAGTAGGGAGCAAGTAAAAGGAAAAAAGCTTATTGTCAGTTTGTTCTGTGTAAAAATTAGTTGCATGTTTTCATTTTTCTATTCATTCATTCATTTTTTTCAACTCCTTTATGCAGGCACTGTTCATGGTACCATGAGGGAATGAAAGAAATACAAGTTATAGTCCTTATCCTCAGAAAATGTATACCTTAATATGCATCATTTATAGGGGTGTATTGTAATTTTCATATATGTCAACAACTGAATATTCTGAGTGAAGTTTTTTTTGACCCAGGATTCAAGAAACAAAACTTTTGCCTCCTTTTTTCAGAGTAATAATTCCTGCTCATCTTAACTAAAAAAACAAACCTTTTTACCTTGACTTTTTAATAAAAGTTTTGTTTCATTAATTAAAAAAAATTTATGTGTTGAGTGTGCCTAGAGTGATTCTGAAAGAGTAGGTATCTTAGCTAAGACTAAAAACTTAAGTTGATAGTTTGCTTCAATGATAATTGAAATCCAGGATTCATTTGAATATAAGTTTGTTTGTAAATCAGATGCTGAGAATATTGCCTTCTGAT
Organism: Lagenorhynchus albirostris; assembly: GCF_949774975.1. Classification (NCBI taxonomy): domain Eukaryota; kingdom Metazoa; phylum Chordata; class Mammalia; order Artiodactyla; family Delphinidae; genus Lagenorhynchus; species Lagenorhynchus albirostris. Next base: position 43,980,397 of record NC_083113.1, read on the forward strand.
AGAGATGGAATTCGCAGTTCATAAGGTTAGTATATATCCAAAAGGAGAAGAGTAGTATTTTTACAGTAATGTGCTAATGTTTAAAGTGTTGCTTTTCTGATATTATTGCCTAAAATTTCCGATGATGTAAATTAGACCCTCTAATACTTGTCTCAGCAGTAAGCAATAATTGAGGATATTTGATGGTTTTTATCCACATGGGAGAATGTACCACATAATTCAAAAGCAGCAAATCTCTGCGTTCAGTTTATTCATATTGCATTTTTTAGTCCATATTTTGAGAAGGGAAGGAATAGTTAAATAATATTTTCTTTAAGTGACCAATAACAGAGATAGACATTTGATAAAGAAATAAATGGTGATAACCTACATTAATATGCATTTCTTGTATGTGAGTTCAGTTTATGTTCTCTTTCAGCAACTATTTTCAACTCTTCATAAGAATCTTGGCTGATTTTGGAGGCATGCATCATCTTTCTTATTTTATGATCTACTTCTTTTTATATCAAGCCATTTTTAGTTCATCATTTTTAAGTTCCCTTTTGGTTCAGAATCAAATAAAGAAAAACACGAGAATAAAGAGGGCAATATTATTGGTTAGGAATGTCACATACACATGTGGGTATTATATGTCATAGTGTTATATATAAATCTCTTTACTGGATTTATAACTTTACTGTCAAAATTCACCTGAGGGTGACGCTCTATAGGTAAGGAATCTTAATTGAGAGATTTACAAAACCAAACCTTAAAGAAAACACCAGGGAGTGTTTCTAATTTTCCTACATACAGTTTTTATATTTGTATTCCCTCTAATATGGCAATATGATTTTTAACACTAAATTTGACAGGCAGTAAATCTAATTATTACTGAGCATATGAAAAAATATATATACATAATGTAAGAGAGCTGGCATCTAAATATTTTGCTTTCACATTCATGGAATATTTGTTAACAAAGTTTCATAAGGATTGAAATTCATTACATACTACAGTTATACCTCTAATAAATGAATTATATATGTTGTTTCTACTATGTAATTAGGTATAATTACACTAATTGCATAAACAGATGATAATCAACCTGAAATTACTTTATAAAACAAGAACATTTATACAACAATAATGTCATTAAAAAACATAAGCCCCCAAGAATGAGACAAAGCAAGCACCACCAGGAAATTCAGTTAAGGATTAAGTGTCTAGCACTGTAGGTATAATAGGGACGCTGTCACCTTCCCATTACCCTAATGCACTCCATTCCTCTTAGATATAGTATGTTTAAATCCCGAGCTGTGAATTTCTAGGGCTTTGTGTCTTTGTCTCGCCACCTTAACATTTTTAATGTAGTTTTTGTTGTGTAAATCTATATAAGTGCCATCACCCGTCAGCGGTGACATCTGATGGCATGAGGCCGACCCAGTCTGCATGTATTAGGGCTTTTTGTGTTTGTGCAGTGGAAACTACTTAAACAAATGCCAGTTTAAGGAATAAACCTGTAAAAGGAATACATTTTCCTTGTTCTGAAACAATAGCTCAGTGTTGAATGGATGCCCATGAAAAGAATAAATCACATAGAAGGATAAAGTTCTTTTCCTCCAAAAGGCAAGAGGATGGTAATAATCATTTTGACCTATTGAGGAGATAAATCTCTTGATTCATCAGTTTAATGTGGAGACCAATCTAGAACACATGCCAGGAAGCCTCCTTGAAATTACTGCTAAATTTGGAATTGTCCAAAAACAATTTCAGGTATCAAAAACAATATCAAGAACTCAACAATTTCACAGAAAAAAATTGAAGCCCCAGACTGGGCAGGAGCACTTTGACATTGTTTACATAACTGTTTAATATTTAGTCATTCTATCAATGCTGGACACCAGTAAACCAAATACCTGGAGAGCTATACAGTATTTACTTGCAACTGACCTTTTGTATTATCTGTGAACAGTAGTTCAGGAACTCTAGATCTGTTATTAGATACACCTTGGGTAAGATTTGCTGTGAATTTGCAATGAATTTGGGGCTTTAGAAATATGTAGATCCTTGAGTCTCTAGCTCCTAATACTTGGGGGAATCTGTGTCATATAAACTTCAGTGTCCATTATCACCTTAATTTGTAGCAGAACAACTGGACTATATTTAAGAGCATTTAGGACTTGAGATGCCAACTCAAGTTCAGCTTGAGAACTTGAAGATGTCAACTCATATTCTGGTTTCTTCATCCATTAAAAAATGCAGTCAAGGGCTTCCCTGGTGGTGCAGTGGTTGAGAGTCCGCCTGCCGATGCAGGGGACACGGGTTCTTGCCCTGGTCCGGGAAGATCCCACATGCGTGGAGCGGCTGGGCCCGTGAGCCATGGCCACTGAGCCTGCGCGTCCGGAGCTTGTGCTTCGCAACGGGAGAGGCCACAACATTGAGAGGCCCGCATACCGCAAAAAAACCCCAAAAAAACAAATGCAGTCAACAAAATAATATAGATATAATTTTTACAATTGTCAGCTGCTGATGTAGACACACAGATGCTTAATAAATGCTTGCCAAACAAATACGTTGATAGAGGGGAAAATGAAAAAGGAGTATTTGGTAGATTTCTCCAAAAAGAAAAAAGAAAAAAAGAAAAATCTGAGCCATTTTCCCTGAGAGCTTGGTAATGTTACTTAAAAATTTAAATAATACTTTATTTTCTCTGATTATGAAATAATATTTACTATAATGTTTTTTAGAAACTATAGATATAGATAGCCTCAATAGAAAAAATGGAAAGGCTTTGAGGTGTGTCCTGCCTTACTGCTCTCTAGAAAGCTTCCATTCCCACTAGTATAGGATAGAAGAATGCCATTTCCCCATTTACCAGTATTGATTATCTTAATTTTTAAAAATCTGTTAATTTTATACACTATTACTTGTATGCATTGTCTTCAGTTTTAGAAAACTACTTTTCTTATTTCTGTTTCCATTTGCTTCTATTGGATATGGTTGGTGTTTTGATAAATATTATCTGAATCCTTTATTGTGGGAAAATTCTGTAATGTTGTGTCTTAGTGACAGCCTCCTCCTGCTATAAAAACTGAAAGTTCCAAATCTTCCTTATTATGAGAACACAGGCATGTATAACAGGTTCTACCCATAGTATGCCTCCGATTCAGAGTTGAGAGAACCATGAGGGATGCTTCTTTGTGATAGTGGTTGAATGAGTGAGTTCCTGGGGCACGGGGCATCCATGCTGGTATCCAGTGTCTACTGTCTGTGGTAGGGCTGCATTGTCCAGTGCTCAGCAGGGGCATCAGTGACATCCTCACTAGACCAGCTCTCTGCTGGGATTCTAGGCATCACTCCTAGCTTTGTAGCTCTGAACCTGTGTCTTCAACTTTCATGACAATTTTGTGAGCTAGATAATTTTTTTTAAATTAATTAATTTTTGGCTACGATGGGTCTTCGTTGCTGCGCGCAGGCTTTCTTTAGTTGCTTTGAGCGGGTGCTACTGTTTGTTGCGATGCGTGGGCTTCTCATTGCGGCGGCTTCTCTTGTTGCAGAGCACGGGCTTCAGTAGTTGTGGCATATGGGCTCAGTAGTTGTGGCACGCGGACTTAGTTGCTCCGCGGCATGTGGAATCTTCCTGGACCAGGGCTCGAACCCATGTCCCCTGCATTGGCAGGCAGAGTCTCAACTACTGTGCCACCAGGGAAGGCCAATATATATTTTATAATAAGCATCCTTTTTGGCTTAAATAAACCAACACAGGTTTTTATTACCTGCACCTCAGGATATTAAGTGTTAAATAAATGGATGCTAGGACTGGTTGCTTCTAATGTTGCTAGACAATTTAAAGAAAAAGAATGATAAACTGAAGTCCCTAAATTCTTGGTTCTAGAAAAGGGACTTTTTTTTTTTTTTTTTTTGCAAACCAAAAGAATATCTTTCCTAGTCACAGAGCAGAAGAAATTCACAGTAAAGGTTGTTGAATTACCAAGTCAACTGAACTCACTGACTGGTGTCAAAGTGTATTGATGAAAAAGGGATGAAATCACAGAATTGGGGTGGGGATATAGGGAAGAATTTGAATGATTCAGACTGTAATGGGCTCCCAAACCCATGAGTCTCCTTTGTGGGCTGAAGCAGCCTTTTTGCCCTACCTTTCTTGAAAACCCTGGAATGACCTCCTCGCAAACAGAATCCAATGCTCTTTATGGCCCATTCTCAACATCATGCACCATCCCCAGACCTGTATCTAGAGACAGATCCCAGCATGTCCTGTAATAATAATTAGAGAGTTGAACTGCAAGATTTTGCTAATTTTAAAAATTGGATAATATGTGTGTAAATGGATTCTGAAGGTATAAGAACAAGGAAGAAGGAGTGTAATTTTAAGTTCATCTGAATTAATTGATATGGATATATTTACTACAGATTCTGGATTCAATATAGTAGCTTAAGTAAGAGTGCTTAATGTCACACTAGGCATTCAGATGCTCAGGAAATTAGAAAAGTTGGAGTGGATTTATCATGTTTGCCTAACTCTAATCATGTTCTCCAAGAAGATTCAGAAGATATTCCCTCCTTCAGGCATTTAGAAATACATAAATGAGAGTATTCCTGGTCTTGGAAGAGTGCTACAGTGGCCATTCTCTGTAAGCCAAGGATGCTGGTTGGAGACAAAGTAGAGTTTCATGAATTCAGTGAGGATACATGGGTCCCACGATGGCAGAGCCTAAGTACCAGCTCAAAACGTTAAAGACAGGGTGAGTACAGTTATCATAACATGCATCAGAACTAGTATGATATTAGTTCGGCCAGCTATAGTGTTTGGTAGTAACTAGGATTAAAATAGATGGGTAGCCCAATTAGATTCTACTTAATACGAATAAGAAAAACTGCATACTTGATTAACTAAGGCCTCATAACAGTTATCTCTTTTAAAGTCCCAAATCTGTGTAAGTTTACAGGTTCAGAATTTTTTAAATGAAGGGGAGACCAGATACTCTTGAGAGGAAAAAATCTACAATAACATCTTAATTAGTATATTTAAATCTTTTATCCTTTTCAAAGGGACCTGAGCCATTCACCAGGGTAAACTGAGCAGCTGGGGAAAAGGGAAATACCTAGACCTTTCATAAAGTATTAGATGTTAGCTCTGAGGTAACACTAAGGCCTGGGGACCCAGAACGCAACCTGGTTCTTCTGTGAGAATATGGGATTTATGGAATTCAGATGATAGAGATTTGATCCAAATCTGTCTTATAGTAAGCCCAGTGGGACCCTAAATGCATCCCTCTTTTATTTCTTTAATTCATAAATTTATTATTGGAATATATATCATCAGCAATAGAAGAACTCCATAATGGCTTCTGATATATCAGAAAGGACCAAGTGGAAACCACTGGAATTTGTCTTACTACCAAGAGACAAAATGAAAAGCAGTACCACATCCCTGGGGAACTGCAGATTTAAGTGTCATCATAAACCATTCAAAAGTGGTGGGGATGTTGAGTCTTATCACTTCCTAACATAATTCTCTTGTATGAATTGGTCTTAGAGAATGCGGGTGGATTATCATGATCATAAATTTAATAGGTGGTAACTTCAGTTAAATCAAGTGTTCCAGATGTGGTGTCTTTACTGAAGCAACGAATATAGCCTTAACTACTGCTCTTCCAAATCTTTTTTTTTTTTTCCTATCAATATACAGTTGACTCTTGAACAATGCACAGGTTAGGGGTGGTGACCCTGCTCACAGTCAAAAATCTGCATATAACTTTACAGTTGCCCTCCATATCCATGGTTCTGCATCTGTGGATTCAACTAACTGCAGATCATGCGGTACTGTGGTACATATTTTTTGAAAAAAATCCATATATACCTGGACCTGCACAGTTCAAACCTGTATTATTCAAGGGTCAACTGTATCTAGATACAAATAGTGTTTTTCTTACACTTGGCATGGATAACAATATACTTTTGCCATTTTGCTTCAGAATTATGTATACTCTGACCTTGAGCCATAATTCAGTTTCTGGGGAGCTTGAATGTTTCATCCCAAAGGACATAAGGCTAGGTCATGAAATTAATGGCTTTATACTGATATAATCTGGAGGACATGAAGTTGTAGACATTCTAGATGCTTGCATACTGGAAAATGGGAACAATATCCAGGAAAATATAAGACCTGAGTTGCTCAGTGAAGTGTGTAGAGGGTCCAGTGCTTTGGAAAATTTCAGGATATTTGCTGAAGTTTGAGTCTTCTACCATTAAAAAAGAGATGCAGAACTTAGTGGGTCTCTTTTCATTTTGAAGGCAATGTATAACAGATTTGGCTGTGCTGCTTGAAGCCACTTACTAGGTGTAGCAGTGCTGTCAGGTCCTCACCCATATCTCATCACCTTTACCCCCTCACCACTTCAAGGAAACTTAAAATTGCCAGTACCTACATTCCATTCTTTTTCCTGAGGGATTTTTCTGTCTACCAGAGTATATTTTCTTTCCCATTACTCAAAATGTTTTAACAAACTGGGATGCTGCATGAAGAATGTATTATGTCTCATCAGGAGAAGCATAGCAAATGCCTCTGGGGTTTGAGATTAAATCCATGCTCTCTTAGTCAAGAAACTAGCTGTTTCTATTGAGAAACAGCTCTCAGCTTGTTTTAAGGTCCTTATAGAGACTTAATATTTAACTATGGCATACCAGATAACTATTTACCCTGAACTGCCCATGATGTGTGTTATGATTCACCTAGCCATATATTTGGGTGTGCTAAACTGCAATACATTTTCAAGTGGAGGTTCTATATATGGGACCTAACTCAAGTAGGTTTTTCTAAGCTCATACTTATGGCCTCAAAGGGAGGTCCCTATGACCAACTGATTGAGTAGGAAAGAAAGATGGAGGTTTAATTACCAATGGTTCTTCATGATAAGTTAGTATTAAGCTGACGATAATTGTTTCAGTTTTACAAACATACTCAAGTAGTCTGGCCTCAACTTGTGAACTTCATCTGATCAAGGTTGACTTGACTACTGTCATTGCTGAATGCCCAGTCTGCTAGCTGTGGCCTCCAGTATGGTACCATATTCAAGGGAGATTAGCCAGACACCAAACTATATTAAGACTGTACCATCATAGAGCAAGAGTAATTTTGAATTTGAACTTGCTTTTGTTGTCTGCCATGCATTAGCCAGCCCCACAATCCTTAGAGTCACTAAAAGCTTTATTTTCCACTGTGATGCCGCACACCACATAGTTCCTGAACATGAACTGAATTTACATCAGAAGACTAAGGCAATGGGTATAGCACATGAGGTTCATGTAATCTCTCAGAAGCTGCAGTGTAGTTTGTGAAATTTAGCTTTCCAGCCTCTGGAGTTCAGGAAAGCATATAAAAGGCGGTAGGAATGGATGCTGACATCAACCATCTTCAATTTATGCAGTCCCCCAGACTGGTGGAAGGCCTGTTGAAGACTCTGTTGTAGCCTTAGATCAGAGACTACTTTGTGAAGTTAGGGTGCTGTCCTATGGGATACTTGGAACTAGTAAGTATGCTTTCAACTAGTGATGAAAATATGATTCTGTGTTTGTCATACAAGAATATATAAGTTTGACAATCGAAGAGGAGGAAAAGGGAATTATGCCTCTCACAGCTACAGCTAATGACCCACTCACAAAGTTTTAATTCCTGTATCACTCAAGATTCAGTGCAAAAACAAAAATCATTCCAGGTATTTTAGGCAGAAAGGGCTTTAATATAGGTAATTAGGTGCTTATGAAATCACTGGAAGGCTGGAAGGGTGAGAATCAGAAGTCATTTCAGGAATAATTGAGTTCAAGAAAATCCCCTGTAGCCACAATTCTAGAATCAGGTAGTTGAAATGAAGAAATGGTTGGAGTGGTGAATGCCTATCAACCACATCTGGAACATTTCTCATCTGAGGATCTCTGAGATCTGCTGATTGAGAGGCTTAGTACCCAAAGAAAGATGGCTTCCATCAAGAGAACAGCAGTTATTCCAATGAATTCAGGCCAAGCCAACATGCCCAGTCATTTCAGACTTCTTGTGCCATTTTACAAATAGGTGAAAAGGGATGTTTAGGTTTGGCATGGTAGATTGTTCCTGTCAATAAAGTTACTGCTATATGATGGCAGCAAGGAGTTTGGAACCCAGGGGATTTGGAACCCAGGCTTTGGGGTACCTTCTTGTACTGCTCCAGTGATAAAACTAAATGAAAGACTACATAAATATCTCAAATCCCTTGGGAATGAAGGTTTAGGTGATCACATTGGGTAAAGAAACCGGGTCCGCTGAGGAGCAGAATGAAATTGAACTGTGGAAGGTGTGGAGGAGGGAAGTCAGAAGTACCAACGATAGCATCATGTCTATTTGCAGGTGACTGTTAATATCTGCCCATATATTCTTACCTGCTGTGGTGTCTCATGTATGTTTACATATCTTAAGAAATCTTTTTCTCTCCCTTTACCCTATCATTTCTATCTATCTTATATTGTATATGTTAATGATTATTAACTTTATAGTTTAGTCTATAGATTACAGACTATTGAAAAGTGACAGTACTCAAGAAGATCTTGGACTTGTAGCTGGATGCATTAACTGAAAGGTCTTTGGGTTGTCCACCATTGGAGGAAAGAAGATGTGCTTTTAGGTTAGATAGGGGTTGATGTATTATGTTAGGTAAGAGCTCTTTGTGGGAGAAGAAAAAGTATGAGTAAGAAAGATGTATGTTGATGGTGCAGCAGTCAAAGGGTGGTCTTTCAGGGAGCATTTGTCATCCATTTTGGTCACTATCAGAACCTCCTTCTCATGTCTTGGGTTCTCTCTCATCTTACAAGCCTTGTTGTGGGCACTACCTACCTCTTGCTGCAAAAGCTGAAATGCCAGTTATTTGCTTTTCTTCCCTCACACCCTCTTTGGCTCTCTTGCAGCTGGAGTTCAAGTGCATAGTCTAGACTCTAGGGACAACTGTTCTGGAGTGATAGGGAAAGCACACCCTCCAGGTCATTCCCTGCTAGGGGCAATGGCTGCAGAAAGAGTGTGTCCTGAGACAGCAGTGATGCTGCATCATTGAGACCATCACATGTTCCTACTTGTGTTCTTGAGTGCTCAGCAGTGACAGTAGTAATGTCCTCTCTCCACTCATTCTGTGGTATGATTTTTGGAAGTATTTTTGTTTATGTTGCCCCAAATCTAGCTCTCCAGTATTTCTGGGGGTTCTTTGCATTACCCACTGCCCCTTTTTACTTTTTTTCATCAGCCATGGTTGGTTTCTGTTGCTTGCCACTAGGAAAAGCCAACCTATTCAATGATAGAATAGAAGGAGCCCTGGATTTGTAGGCAGGAGACTGGGTTGGAAACAGGGGCTGCCACCTAGTGGCCATGTGACCTGGGCATATTATTTTATTTACCAGAGCCACAGTTTCCTTTTCTGTAAAATGGGAATAAAAATTCCCACTTTGACCATTTGGCACAAAGATCACATGAGCTAAAACTTTCAAAGGTTCTTACACCTGTGCCTATCACATCTTATTTTTATTGCTGTTTTTGTTTAAAAGTAGCAGTACAATGGGAAAATGCAGTGTTTGAACATAGAGTAAATGTGTTCTTACTATAATATCTGACTATGTTTAATATTACTTTCATTAAAATGTCCTAGAAAAGAATATGTTTTCTTGCTAGCTCCTGAGAATACATGAAGTAATGGAGTTTTAGTTGAATGCGAGTATTCCTTACTTTCCATTCAAGCACTTCCATAGCACATAGTTCAAATTTCTGAGAGTTATCTTGGGAAATAGAGTAGCAAGTTGTACTTTTATATCTGATTTGCTGCTAGAAAGTTTAATAAAATCGGTGAATATACTAATAAGTATGCCATTTGTGGTGAAAGGCAGTTTGCTTATTTGTCAGTTAAATTATTTCATTCTTACAAAGGAATATTATATATAGAAAGTATAAATAATAATTAAACAAACACTTATATACCCATCTCTCAACTGAAGCCTGTTGTGTAATTCTCCCCATACCCCTTTCTCTGTCTTTTCTAGCAGTATACATAAAAAATGCCTGGAATTATGTATAACAAACTGTTGGCAGAAGTAGAAATCATGGGGTGTTTTTACTTCAGTTCTTTGTAGTTTGAATTTTTTAGGAGCATGCATTTTTCACTTAGGAAAACAATACATTAAAAAAGAAAAAGAACAACTAATGCAACAATTTCAAATGCATTGGAGCAAGGAAATTAATGAATGAACTGGAAAACCTAAGTACAGTAGACTTGGTAAATAAACACATGAAATTTCAGAAGCACATTAGCAACAATTATTTAGACAATGATTGGTTTTTCTGCTTTAATTGCTGTCTGTGATTTGTAGTGATTAAAAGGGTGGATCCTGAAACCAGTGGGTATAGTTTCAAACCCAGTTCCAACAATTATTAGCTGTATGGCCTTGAGCAAGCCACGTAAATCACTTTGCCTAAGTTTCCTCATCTATACAATGTGGATAGTTATAGAATCATTCTCATAAGATTAAAGGAGGATTAAATGGATAATTCCTTTGGATAGTGGTACGTAAATAGTATGTGTATATATAAAATTATATACATATAAAATAAAATTCTGGGAAATGTAATTCATTCTAGCCAAACTGACACACTACAAAGCCATCACGCGCCTCTCTTCTCTCCATTTGCTCTGTTAAAAACTCTTACGATGTGGAGAATTCTTTCTGGTCTTCTGATGTATTCATTCAGTTTTCAGTAGTTTCTATTCTGCTCTTCACTGCCTTTACTAAAGGCAACACCCATTCTTTTTTTTCCCCCTAAATTTTGAAGAATTCATTCTTGTTCTCAAGTAGTTTCTCCTTCCCCCTCCCCCTTCTTTCTTTTTAAAAATTCTATTCTTGCTTCAGTGATGAAATAGCCTCTTTAATTCCACTGAGACTGAGAGTTAAAACAGGAAACAGTAGAGAGTATTTAATATTAGGTCTATTTTCTCTATCTTTTCAGTTGTTTTCCCTCTTTCAGTTGCTGATAGTCTTCATGTATTTAGTTATTTTTCCTTATTGCCTGATACTTAACTATGATGATCAATATCCAGTGACTTAAACTCACCAGAAGGCTTTGTTAAAAACACAGACCCCCCTATGCCCTACCCCTGGAGATTCTGATTTGGAAGTTCAAGGAATCCTACTTCTCAGGATTCCTACTTTTAAAAATAGGTATGCAATACTTTGACACCACTGGTCTGTATAGTTCAGCATTTGGGAACATCTCATCTGGGTTGCTCAGTATTTATAGCTAGTACAAGCTCATGTTTCTGGCAGTTGTATATTTTTTTGTTCGGTTTTTCTTGTTAGGGTTCTCTCCGAGCATAGCAGTTGATACATTACTGGTAGGTCTTCCTTTCCCCAACCACAAATAGTAGCCAGGAGCCAACCATCAAGCATTTCCTCTGTGAATATAGAGGTTGAGTGTGATGGGCTTCTTTAATTGTATCCTATATACATTAAAAACATATGCATACATATCTAAAAATATTTGTATTTAAATATTTTAATTTATTTTGATTCCTTACTGTTTAATAAGTTAACAATTAAGGTTATTAATTTGCCTCTGGGCATAGCTTTAGTTACATCTTAAAAGTGTTACTATAGTAGTGTTATCATTATTTCCTAAATAATCTGCAAGTGCTTTCAATTAAGAGGCCCTAAAAAGTGTTCAAGTTGTTGAAGGTTTTGTTTTCTTTAGTTCATGCTTAAAGTTTTATTACACTGTGGGCACATAATAGAGTATGCTGTCTGTATAATTTTTACTGTTTGATGTTCAGTCAATATTTCTTTTTAGGTAATATATGGGAAAATAATATTAATAGTCTATGGATATTAAAATGTTTGCTTTGCTTTTGCTTTGCTTTGTGTGGGGGTAATCATATGTATTATTTCTATTTTGTTAATTTAATCTGTCAGATTTTTACTCTGGTGTTTCTTGCATTTTTGTTGCTTTTCCTTTACTTAAAAAATTTTATTTTTCTAATCTAGGGCAGTGTTATTCCATGCATAAAAATTAATGATTGTTACAGTTTCATTATATATATTGTACCTTTTATCAATAGAGTAATACCCTCTTTATTCATTTAATGCCTTGCCTTGATTTTTGCTTTCACTGGTACTAATATAGGAACTATCACTTTATTTTGGTTTATGTTAGTCTGTCACATCTTTGTCCATCCTTTTTTAAATTTTCTATGTCACTTTTAAGTGCTTAGGCAATTTTTAAAATCCAGTTTAAGAATTTTTGTCTGATAGGAGTAGTTAACTCATTTATATTTACTATAATTATTATGTTAATCTATATCACTCTTACTGCTTTTAGAGCTTCCTTTTTAATCATGTATTTTTGCTGTTTCCTCTCTTTTGAACCATAAACTGTGTATTCTTTGCTTCTATTTTTGTCAGAGTTTTGGAACTTGTATATCCTGATTTTAATTCTATAAGTGGTGACCATACTCTTTCAAAAGCAATTATTACTAAATAAGTTTTCTTCTAATTTTCAAAGCTGATCAAAATAATAGCTTAAACAAAACACTAATTGGCAGCATTCTCTGGTTGCTGTTGCTAATGTGTTAGGGTGCAGGAGAAAAGAAACTTTCCCCAGCTTGACTTTTACCAATTACTACAGGAGCTAGTGGGGAAAACAACACCCACTGTTGCAGCTGAGACTACTAGCCGGAAACAACTTGAGTTTCTGTGCTAACTTGTATATAGGACTTGTTAAACCATTTAGTGTATGAGAATATATCTTTTTTAAGACCATAATGTGTCTGCTCTAGAATAGCCGTCCCAGGTTTCTTTGTTTGCTGTAACTGAATAAAAATGTAGTGGAGCTAGAAAAGATTCAGGGAAGAAAAATAAAGACAATTAGAAGCAGTTGAGATGCTTCCATATAAAGACAAATGTAAAAATAATAAATTTATATATCCATTGACAGGACAGAACTCTGAACCAAAGGAAGTTTTCTCAATGTAAATTTGCAGCTGTTTTTTAGCATAATGAATTTCTTTTCCAAATGTTGATAATTTATCAAAAAAAATCAGGACATGTATATCTTTTAACCTCTATAAAAATGACATATGGAATTATTATTCCTTTGACTAAAGATATGAAGATGAGTTGAGATTTTTTTTTTTTTTTTTTTTTTTTTTGCGGTACGTGGGCCTCTCACTGTTGTGGCCTCTCCCGTTGCGGAGCACAGGCTCCTGACGCGCAGGCTCAGCGGCCATGGCTCACGGGCCCAGCCGCTCCGCGGCATGTGGGATCTTCCTGGACCAGGGCACGAACCCGTGTCCCCTGAATCGGCAGGCGGACTCTCAACCACTGCGCCACCAGGGAAGCCCCGAGATTTTTTTTTATTATGGTTTTGCTTTGAATCAGGCCCTGGTTAAATACTCAACTTGAATATAGTCTTTTGAGCTAGAATTGATCAAAATGTTTGAAATCTTTACCAACTCTTTCACCCTTCTTTGAGCTGAATTCACTTCATACAGTTTTGAGATTATTTATATTTTTCTAAGCTGGTCAAAGCCCACATTTCTGCCTTAGGGGTGGTATGGAATAACACAAAATAAAGACATAGAACAAAAGAGGAAAAAATTTAAAGGAACCCACTGAAAAAGCAAGAGAAATGGAGAACTGATTAGCTAGCAGTAAGACAGTTGGTCAGTTTAGCATGGTTTATTGTGGGAATCCTAGGTGATAGTCATTTTTCTGGGAATTTTCAATAAACTAGATAAGCAAGATGACGGACCTGCTGGTTTGGGTAAGCAAAAATGTCTAATATCAGAATGTACGCACATTTCAGGCCCATAATTTACCAAGATATTTTGCATATAGATGATGACCCAGTGAAAGGTCTAGGTCCTACAATTTACTGGCATCTTCAACCCTCAAAGGAATATTTTGAGTTTGCTAAAAAGGACATTTAGAAAGCATTATGCTTATGGCAAGCATTTAGTCAGAAGTACAATATCGGTAGCCATGGGGCAGTGTTACTAAGTAGATAGTTTGTATTGTCAAGCAATATATTTAAAAAGTGCGTGTTTCCCATCACCAGTAGTTGAGGATCATCTGATGAGAGTGACTCTTCAAATTACTTCTTAAATCAGGAATCACCTAGCCAAGGAATTCCGAATATTGTTAAATTCACTTGAAAGCAATTACGGAGGAACATTTGTGCATTAGTGACCGTGAAGAAAAACATTTTTAAAATCTGTTCAGAATAGTTTTTCATATTTTAGAGAAAAACATGGAACTACTACGACCTCTTTGGAATGTAGCCCAGTAGAAGGAAAGCAGACATATGGAAGAGAGTTTCAGGATATTTATTCTCCACTCACAAACGACACTTTTTTTTTTTCAAGTTAAAAAGGTCCGACTATGTCTGTGTCTTTTTTGGCATCCTCAACATTCCCCTAGTAGCTGATGAGTTACATAACTTCCTTTTGTTCCAGTTCTGTATTAAGAAGGCTGTAGCATGGAGATGGGATGGTCATTCTCAGATATGAATATCAGTTCATGAGGGAAACAACCACATGCCAGACAGCTTTGAAGGTCATGTTGTTTGCATTATGTCCATTCTGTCTTTTTTCTTGTCCAGTAGGCGACCTATTTATAAGGGCAAATAGGTTATGTGGTGACTTGCTGTGGTGTTCTCAATGAATGTCCTGTGTTTTGTTCGCTCTTAAGTTAATCAAGAAAGCTCTTCCAACAGAGCTCAACAATGCAGACATTATGTGAGCCCATGAGATTTAAAAAAATATTGAATTGTAATTTTTTCTGGGGGCAATAATAGCAAGGGATATCTGTTTCTGGAAAAAGTTGAGAGACAAAGGAGGGTTTTCAAGCAAACAAATGAACATGGATTTGAAGTAAAAGAAAAGAGGGAAAACCAAAATGACTGCGAGTGTTTTGCTTGTCTCAGAGCGTGCACACTTATTTCTGTTCCATTGTTTGTGACACAGCATGTGATGTCACCCAATACTAGTCCCTGGCAGGGAACCTAAGTGTACCCAACATTAACCATAGTGAGATGGACTTGGCCAAAAGTTTAAAGAGAAACACATGATTCCAAGATTGTTCCAGTATCTAATTAGATACTGAGTAGTGGGAGAATGTTGAAGAATAAGAGCAGGAAAAAAATCTGGCATGTCTTTTGTTGAAATTCAATCCTCTCGTTTTCCCCCCTGTGTTCTCTGCAGCAGTCTGAAAACTTTTCAATCACTTTTCTTTAAAGGATGCAGTGAATTTTATCACAATTTTGTCAATCAGAACCACATGTGCTTGCTCCACTGATGACAGAGAATAACAAAATCATATTTGTTAAGACCCAAACTCAGGTAATAAATAACTGGGATGCAATGTGAAATCTAATGTTCTTTAAAAGAAACACTGAATGTTTCCAAAAAATTTAATTTGGAGAGTAAAATGAACTTTTTGAAGAGAAAACCATATGAAAGTTATGCTTGTGGCTCAATAACCTTCTTTCCACTATCAGACCAATTCTATTTTTCTATCCTGAGGTCATAATAAGAACTCTCCTACAAATTGTCCAGCATTCATGTGATGTAGATTAAGGTCCCCAAGAGTGGGTTATGGTCATGACCATGTTTTAGAGACGGGGTGGGCAAACTGTGGTCCACAGGCAAATCTGGCCCAGTGCCTGTTTTTGTAAATAAAGATTTATTGGATCACAGCCACACCCATTCACTGACATGTCCTCTATGGCTGCTTTCACGGTACAGTGGTGGAGTTGAATGGTTGTATAAGAGACTGAGGGGCCCACAAAGCCTAAAATATTTATTGTCTGACCTTTTAGAGAAATAGCTTATTAGCTCCACTTTTAGACAAGCAAGAATATTCAGACAAAATACAATAAACATAACTGACTCCTGGGGAACAAGGATTAAGAAGGATTGTGGTAATTTAAGAAATATTTCCTTCTGATTCTTAGGCTATGGATTTGTTTGGTTTTCAGTGGTATAAGGAAGAGTAATCCTGTGTATGTGACAAAGGTCATCAGCAGCCACTTAAAGACCTCCGTTCTCTATTATTGAAATTATTTACTCTTGGGTTTGGCCTTGGCAAGTAGCTAGAATTTCTCTGTCTGCACCCTTTCCCAGAAGGGCCTGGCTACAGCCTAAATGCATAGTAGCTGCTTTAGGAATGTGGAAACTTCGTGATATCATCACTGTGGAATGGTTTGTCCTAGCACTTGTATCCCAATTAGTTAAGGACCAATCATAGCCTGTCGAAGGTGATGAATGTTAGGGTGTCGTTTTGTCTGTTTTTATTTTTAGCTTTGGAACCCGTTTGATTTTAGGAATGCTGTCGATTTTAATATGATTGTGCAAAGAGAACAAAAGAAATGTAATTGTATCTTGAACAAGATCTTTGATCACTTAATTGATGAATTAAAAACTCTCAAAAGGCCGTGCACCGGGCAGAATGCTTCAGATTTACCGGTAATTTTAGAAGCACTTTGTTATTAGTTCCTTATTTCCAGCCTTCCTGCAAAAGGTATTTCAAAATGTATATTAAAGTCAAAGCCAAGCTGCCTCTCTTCTCCATCGGTCACAGAGCTCTGGGGAACTTTTCTAGGAAGCCGATGTCAGGATATTTGGAAAGGTTAATTCATCTCTAGGTGATAGGAACCAGGTTCTGTCCATTTGAAGGGAAAGAATGGAATGGGGGAGGGGGACAAAAATGAGACACTAGGAAGAAAATAAAGGCTACATAACTAGAGAACATAACCATGAAATGTGTAAGGCCTGTGGGCCTTTGCTTAAAAGAAATCAGGCTGAAGGCAGTTAAGAATTTAAATGGTAATATAAAAGGTCTCTACACTGATTAGATGTTTTCAAGTGATTAATGCTCTCTGCCGTCCACTGCATCATTGTTGGTAAGTAGGGAGATGGTAATAATTTTAACAGGTTGGTTTGATTTTGTGTGTTGCTTATCTAACAAAGCAGAGATGACACGTTGATTTCACAGCAGCCTCTTCCAGCTCTAGCTTGTTTATATACCTGAGTTGTAGAACATCTTTTGAACTTAGCCCTGCACTCAGAAAACAAGCTGAATCTGTTGTGTCCAGAAAAACCCCTAGATACTTGGGACTCCTGGTGCCTTTGTGCTTTGTAGCATGAAGGTTGAAGGGGAAACAAACTGATAGGCTATCATGCATATTGGAGGCAGGGCACTAGAAATACAAATCTTCATTGTGCATATTCTGATGGCCAACATGTTGAAATACTTTTCACTTGGGGACGGAAGTTTAAATTGGGGCATTGTCAACTGATTTTAGGAAGGCAATACAAAAAGCTCTGAATTGGGAGCCAGAGGCTTGCTGCATTCTGTACTGATGCTTTATGAGTCCATAATCAAAATCTCTCTTTAATTTGTGATATACTGAGTATATATATATGGTCACATTTACCAATGGCAGAGACACAGAGCTTATTAGAACATTTCCTTGTGGAGGTTTGTGAAGTAGCCTATTTTGATATTGAAAAGGAGAGAAGAATTAGGTGAACATGGCATGCCCAGACCTCTCTGGAAGGGTTAGGCCTCACCTGGAAATTTGAGTTTAATTTTGGGACCACATTTTAAGAGGTATATTACACATTAGAATATGTTCAGGATGGTGAGAGGACTTGAAACTGGGTCTTCTTTCATTCATTCATTGACGTTTTTGTGCTTATCATCTAGCCAGCACTGAACAAGCCACTGGAAGTACAACGGTAAAAGACAAATATGGAACCTACCCTCATGAAGCTTATAGTCTAAAGGGGAAAATAGAATAAACAAACACACGCGCACACACATACTAGCTTGCTAACTAATTAACAACTCATTAAGGAGCTGCGATAAATAGGGAGAGTTGAATTAGTCCTAATTTAGAAAGATTGTCAGAGTATCTCTGAGGAAATAATACTTAAACTGAGGACAGAAGGATGGGGAGGAATGGGGTAAAGGACATTCTGGAAGAGAGGAACGGTCCTGAGATGGGAAGAAATGTGACATGTGCTAGGAACTGAAAGCAGGCTGCTGTCAATCCAATGCAGTGAATGAGGGGAGCAAGAAGAGTGAGGTAGCATCAGAGAGAGGAAGGCTTGGGTCAGATCACCCATGGTCTTCAGGGCCATGGGTAGGCGGTTGGAAGTTTTACTGAGTGTCAGAGGAAACCACAGATGTTTCAAGCAAGGGAATAATATGATTTACTTGACATTTTAGAAAGACTATTCTTGGTTGAAAGAGGGGTGAGGATGGAAGGAGGAAGGGGGCAATTAGGAGACTGCATTAGCTCTATCTAGAAATGATCATGGCAGCTGAGTTGAAGAAATGTGTATTGAAAAGGAAATTGAAAAGGAAAATTAGCAGCTCTTGTGTTGGACTGGAGGTTAGAGTGTGGGATGGTAAGGAATCAAACATGACTCTCAGGTGACTGCCATTTGATAAGATAGGGAAGAGCAGGGAAGAATAGGTCTGAGGGGAAGAGTAGGGGAAATCAAGATGCATGACTGGAGAAACTGGAGATGTTTCATCTGAGGAAGTAAAAACTCTGGGAAAGGAGAAACATTTCACAATCATTTTTAAATCAGTATTTTTTCACCATTTGGGGAGTCAGTAAGTATGGAGTCACAGTAAAATCTGATGACAGCTAAGGACCCTTTCTACAAAAAATGGATAATACATTGAATACAATTTTAACAGCTCCATGGATCACCCAAAGCTGACCCATCAATTGTTCATGGGCCTCAGCTTAAAATATGTGAAGGACTGCCTGTGGAAAAGGAATTGGCCTAGTATTATCGTTTTTCATTAGACAGTCTGGATTCAAGTCTCCTAAATTAGCTGAGTTTCAGATTTCCAGTTGGTTAGATGGGATTTATAATGCCTGTTTTACCAATTTATATAGCTGTTCTAAGATTTAAATGAGATGATGCTTTCTTAATTAATATGACTTTCTAATACTTTAAACAAATGAGCCCACAGTGAGGTAGATATGGCTTGGATGAAGTAGTTTTCTTTGTCCGGAGTGAATTACTTCATGAGATAGTGGTTCATGAAATGGTTCAAGCAGGATCTGAATGACTTCTTGCCCATAATCATATGGGGAGTGTTGGACTAGATGATCTCTGAAACCCTACCCCATTGATGGTCTTCACCAAAGCCTAACTACATGCAAATTTGTAAGGTTAGATGGGAAAGTAATGCGTGCTAGATAGTGCTAAGTAAAGCACTTAATAAATTATTAAGTTATGGTGGCAGACAATGCTGGATGGTTGGCCTAGTCCATATCCTCAGACCTCTTTCCTATAGTCACCTTCAGCCAGGGATGGCCAAATGACAAACATTCTACCTAATGAACAAGCGAAGTTCCTAGGAGAGCTAATCTCCTAGAAACCTCCTATGGTAGACCTAACTGGTAAGCAAGTTTGAAACTTTTTTCCATTTATTTTTACCTTCTTTTGTCCGGAAATTTGGAAGTGATGTCAAGGAATGAGTCAGTCATCTTGTGACCATGAAAAAACAGCCATGAGGCAAAGGTTAAGGGAATCGTAGAAATGTTTTCATTTCTCTTGGCTATATACCTAAGAGTGGAATTGCTGAGTCATTTCGTAACTGTTATAACCTTATGAGGAACTGCAAAACTGTTTTCCACAGTGGCTGTACCATTTTACATCTATACTAGCAACGTATGAGGGTCCCAATTTTTCCACGTGTTCTCCAACACATACTGTCTTTTTGATTATATCTGTTCTAGTGGATGTGAAATGGTCTCTAATTATGGTTTTGATTTGCATTCCCCTTATAACTAATGATAGTGAATATTATGTGCTTATTGGTCATTTGTATATCTTCATTAGAGAAATGTCTATTCAGATCTTTTGCACATTTTTAAATTAGGTTATTTGTCTTTTCATTTTTGAGTTGTAAGAGTTCTTTGTATATACTAGATACAAGTCTTTGTCAGATATTTAATTTGAAAATATTTTCTTCCATTATGTAAGTTGTCTTAACTTCTTGATGGTATCTTTTGCAGCTCAAAAGTTATAAATTTATTTTGATGTTATTTAGTTTGCCTATTTGTTTCTTTGGTCACTTGTGCTTTTGGTGTTGTATCCAAGAAAATTTAGCCTAATCCAGCATCATAAAGATTGACTCCTATGTTTTCTTCTAAGAGTTTTATAGTTGTAGCTCTTACATATAGGTCTATGATCCATTTTGAATTAATTTTTTTATGTGTGGTGTGAGGTAGAAAGCCAACTTCATTCTTTTTTATGTGGCTATCCAATTGTCCCAGCACTGTTTTTTGTAAAGAACTTTATCCCTATAAAATTGTCTTGGCACTCTTGTCAGAAATCAGTGGCCATAAATGTCAGGGTTTATTTTTGGACTCTCAACTCTGTTCCATTGATCTACACTGTCTTTATTACTATAGCGTTGTAGTAAGTTTTGAAATCAGGAAGCGGGAGTCCCTAACTATTTTCTTTTTCAAGACTGTTTTTGTCTATTCTGGATCCCTTCCTTTTCCATAGAAATTTTAGGATCATTTGTCAATTTCTACAAAAAGCTAACTGGGATTTTGATAGGGACTGTGTGTAATCTGTAGATCACTATGGTAGGTATTGCCATATTTATCTTTCTGATCCATGAACATGGAATATCTTTCCATTTATTTATATTTTCTTTAATTTCTTTCAGCAGTGTTTTATAGTTTTCCATCTACAGCTTTTCATTTCTTCTGTTAAATTTATTCCTAAGTATTTTGTTCTTTTTGATGCTATTATAAATAGAATTATTTTCTTAATTTCATTTTGCAATATTTATTTCAAGTGTATGGAAATACAATTAATTTTCTAATATTGATCTTGTATCCTGAAATCTTGCTGAACCTTTTATTAGTGCTAATTTATTTTTTTTATTTGTTGCCTTTGGATTTTATATGTAAAAGATCTTGTCATCTTCCTTTTCAATCTTCATACCTTTTATTTCTTTTTTTTCTTGCCAAGTATCCCTGGCTAGACCCTCTATTATAATGTTGAATAGAAATGGTGAGAGCAGATGTCCTTGTCTTGTTCCTGATCTTGGGGGGGAAAGCGTTTAGTCTTTCACCATTGAGTACAATGTTAAATGTGGTTTTATAGTAGATGTCCTTTATCACGTTGAATAAACTCCCTCTAATTCTAGTTTATTGAGTGTTTTTATCATGAAAGGGTGTTGGATTTGGTCCAGTGTTTTTTTCTGCTTATAGTGTGTATTTTTTTGATCCCTTATTCTGATAATATGGTGTATTACATTAATTGAATTTTGGATTTGAAATCATTCTTTTGTTTTTGGGGTAAATTCCACTTGGTCATGGTGTGTATTCCCTTTTTATATATTACTGGATTTGGTTTGCTAGTATTTTGTTGAGAATTTTTGTATCTATATTGGTAATGAATATTGGTCTGTAGTTTCTTGGGTTTTTTTTCCCTCTTTTTAGATCTTTGTCTGGTTTTGGCATCTGGGTAATACTGACCTCGTAGAATTAGTTGGTATGTATTCCCTCCTCTTCTATTTTTTGGGAAGAGTTTGTGAAAGATTGGTATTAATTCTTTCTTGAATATTTGATGCAGTTCACTAGTGAAATCTGGGCCTGGACTTTTCTTTGGGAGAAGTTTTAAAATTACTAATTGCCCTCTTTACTTTTAAAGTTTTTGCAGATTTTCTACTACTTCTTGGGTATATTTTCATAATTTATATCTCTCTAGGAATCTGTTTGATCTGAGTCATCTAATTTGTTAACATATAGCTGTTCATAATATTACCTTAAATTATTAAAAAAAATATTTTTGTAAGGTTGGTAGCAGTCTTATGTCATTCCTGATGTTGGTAATTTGTGTCTTCTCTCTCTCTCTCTCTTTTTTTTCCCTTGGCCAGTCTTGCTAAGTGTTTGTTAATTTTGTTGATCTTTTCATATAAAAAGACTTTAGTTTGGTGATTTTCTTAAGTTTTTATTTTCTATTTTATTTCTTTTTGGTCTATTGTTCATTATTTTCTTCTTTTTTCTAGGTTTGAGTTTAGTTCATTCTACTTTTTCTAGTTTTTTAAAGTGGAAATTTAGGTTACTGATTAGAGATCTTTCTTCTTTTATAATATAGGTTTTTATAGCTATAAATTTCCTCCTGAGTATTGCTTTAGATGTATCCCATAAAATTTGGTATGTTGTGTTTCTGTTTTCATTCGTCTCAAAGTAGTTTCTAACTCACCTTGTGATTTCTTCTTTGACCCATTGGTTACTTAGGCATATGCTGTTTAATTTTCACATACTTGTGAATTTCTTAAATTTCTTTGTGTTATTGATTTCTAATTTAATTCTATAGTGATCAGATAAGATGCTTTGTATAATTGTAGTCCTTTAAAATTTATTGTGGTTTGTTTTATGGCCTAGCATATGGTCTGTTTTAAAGAATGTTCCATGTGTATTTGAGAAGAATGTGTATTCTGCTGCTGTTGGGTGGAATGTTCTATAGATGATTGTTACATGTATTTGATTTATAGTATTGTTTAAATTTCTATATTGATCTTCTATCAGTAATTAAAAGTGGGGTATTGAAGACTCCCACAATTGTTGTTCAATTGTCTGTTTTTCCCTCAATTCTGTAAAATTAAAGTTTTTGCTTCATGTATGTTGTGGCTCTGTTGTTAAGTGCACATCTTTTTGTAATCATTACATATTCCTGATAGAGTGATCTTTTCAATCATTATGAAATATCCCTCTTTATCACCAATAACATAGTTTTTGTTTTAAAGTCAATGTTGTCTGATATTAATATAGCCATTCCAGGTTTTTTTTTTTATTGTTGCTTGTATGATATATCTTTTTCTATCATTTTACTTTCAACAAGTTGGATCCTTGAATGTAGCATGTATCTCCTGCAGACAGTGTATAGTTATTGTTTTTTTAAAATCCAGTCTGATAGCCTTTGCCTCTTGATCAGGTTGTTTAATCCATTCATATTTAGTGATATTATTTTTGATATGGTTGAAATTACATCTGCCACTTTGCCTTTTGTTTTCTATGTTCATCATGCACTTTTGGTTTCTCTATTCCTCCTTAATTGTGTTCTT
Organism: Lagenorhynchus albirostris; assembly: GCF_949774975.1. Taxonomy (NCBI): domain Eukaryota; kingdom Metazoa; phylum Chordata; class Mammalia; order Artiodactyla; family Delphinidae; genus Lagenorhynchus; species Lagenorhynchus albirostris. The sequence goes on from NC_083113.1 coordinate 44,003,569, forward strand.
TTGTATTAGATACTTTCTAGTGTAACAGTTTAATTCCATTAGAGACTTTTAATTTCTATTTGGCTAATTTTGTTAGTGGTTGCTCTAAGGTTTATAAGTCTAAATTTTAAGTTATCAGAATCTACTTCAGATTTATACTGACTTTGTTTCAGTGAAGCCTAAAAAACTTAATTAGTGCATTGCCACTTCTTTTTGTGCTATTATTATTAAACATATCAGGTATAATACATTATTATAATTATTACTTTATTTAATCTTATACTTTTAAAGAAGCTGAGAGAAGAAAGTAGAACAAGTATATATCAATATGTATGGAGTGTGTTATATTAATGTTCTTATTTACTCTTTCTGGTTCTCTTCATTTCTTACTGTGGGTTTGAATTCCATCTGATGTCATTTCCTTACTCAGATAGAACTTTACTCCTGCTTGCCTCCTTGGTGCTCTTGTCAAATATATTATATTTTTATGTTATAGGCTCAACAATATAATTACATATATTTGTTTTATGAAATTGATGTTAAAATCAGTTAAGAGCAGAAAGATACAATTATACTGTCATTTGTAATCACCTACGTAATTACCTGTATTGACACTTGTTTTTTGTGTGGATTTGAATTACTGTCTGGTGTCACTTTCAGCCTGCAGAACTTCCTTTAGTATTTCTTGTAAGGTATGTCTACTATGGCAAATGATCTCGATTTTTGTTCACCTGGGCATATCTTTTTCACTTTCATTTCTGAAATAGTATAGTTTTGCTGGATATAAGATTCTTGATTGACAGTGTTTTACTGTCAGCACTTTGAATATGTCATCCTATTGCCTTCTGGCCTCCACTGTTTGTAATGAGAAGTCTGCTCTTAATCATATTGGGGTTCCCTTGTACATGTTGGATTGTTTTTCTCTTATCACTTTCAAGGCTTTTTTCTTTTTCTTTGGATTTTATCTTTGTGATTATTCATGTGCCTGGGTGTGGATCTTCTAAGTTTATCCTACTTGAACTTGGCTGAGCTTCTTTGTATGTAGATTAATGTGTTTCATCAAATTTTGGAAGTTTTCAGCTACTCTTTTAGTATTTTTTCTTCTGTTGTTTTCCTTCTCGCCTCTCCTGGTAGTCCCATTACATGTATGTCAGCACCCATAACAGTGTCCCACACTTCTCTTCATTTCATTTTTATTTATTATTTTTCCCTCTGCTCTTCAAATTGCCTAATATCTATTAGTCTCTGTTGAGCCCCTCTAGTGAATATTTCATTTTGGTTACTGTGCTTTCAACTCCAGAATTTCTATTTGGTTCTTTGTAATAGTATCTCTTTATTGATACCCTCCATTTTATGAGTCATTGTCATCTTAGCTTCTCCTAATTCTTAGTAACATATTCACAGTTTCCTAACTTTTAGTTTTTGAAGGTACTCATAATGGCTGCTTTGAGGTCTTTGTCTGCATAGTCTATATCACCTGGGTCTATTTAAAGCAACTTTTATTGCTTGATATTTTCCCTGTGCGTGGGTCACACCTTTCTGTTTCTTTGCGTGTCTTGTAATTTTCAGGAAGCGTTTAAATAATTTAGCAACTTTGGATGCTGATTCCCTCTCCCAGGGTTATTTTGTTGTTGTTTGCTCGTTTTGTTTTGTATTTGTTTACTGGCTTGGCTGAAATAATTCTTGAAAGTCTCTTTCTCTTGAAGTGTGTATCCTGTAATGACCTTGCTAAGATTCCCCTCCTCCCCCTTTTTTCTTTCAGCCTGGCTACTTAGGGTTGCCTCTGGGTTAGAGTAGATTATTGTTCATTCACTGTTTGATCAGAAGCCCCTTGTCCTTGTGAGGCTGCCACCATAGTTGATGGGTTTGTGTGGACTTTGAGGAATGCTTTCAAGTGTGCTTGCATTTGGCTCTGATTATTTCTGAGTTGGAGCAGCATAGTGGATGCATTCAACTCTCCCCAGAGTTGATAGCAATCCTAACAGACCTCTTCTTGGATGTTTCTTTTCTTTTCTTTTTTTTTTTTTAACATCTTTATTGGAGTATAGTTGCTTTACAATGGTGTGTTAGTTTCTGCTGCATAACAAAGTGAATCAGCTATATATATACATATATCCCCATATCTCCTCCCTCTTGCATCTCCTTCCCACCCTCCCTGTCCCACCCCTTTAGGTGGTCACAAAGCACCGAGCTGATCTCTCTGTGCTCTGTGGCTGCTTCCCACTAGCTATCTATTTTACATTTGGTATTGTATATATGTCCATGCCACTCTCTCACTTCGTCCCAGCTTACCCTTCCCCCTCCCCATGTCCTCAAGTCCATTCCCTATGTCAGTGTCTTTACTCCTGTCCTGCTACTAGGTTCTTCAGAACCTTTTTTTTTGGGGGGGGGGGATTCCATATACATGTGTTAGCATAAAGTATTTGTTTTTCTCTTTCTGACTAACTTCACACTGTATGACAGACTCTAGGACCAGCCACCTCACTACAAATAACTCAATTTCATTTCTTTTTATGGTTGAGTAATATTCCATTGTATATATGTGCCACATCTTTATCCATTCATCTGTTGATAGACACTTAGATAGCTTCTGTGTCCTGGCTATTGTAAAGAGACCTGCAATGAACATTGTGGTACATAACTCATTTTGAATTATGGTTTTCTTAGGGTATATGCCCAATAGTGGGATTGCTGGGTCTTACGGTAGTTCTATTTTTCATTTTTTAAGGAACCTCCATACTGTTCTCCATAGTGGCTGTATCAATTTATATTCCCACCAACAGTGCAAGAGGGTTCCCTTTTCTCCACACCCTCTCCAGCATTCATTGTTTGTAGATATTTTGATGATGGCCATTCTGACTGGTGTGAGGTGATACCTCATTGTAGTTTTGATTTGCATTTCTCTAGTGATTAGTGATGTTGAGCATCCTTTCATATGTTTGTTGGCAATCTGTATATCTTCTTTGGAGAAATGTCTATTTAGATCTTCTGCCCATTTTTGGATTGGGTTATTTGTTTTTTGATACTGAGCTGCATGAGCTGTTTGTATGTTTTGGAGATTAATCCTTTGTCAGTTGCTTCGTTTGCAAATATTTTCTCCCATTCTGAGCATTGTATATTCGTCTTGTTTATGGTTTCCTTTGCTGTTCAAAAGCTTTAAAGTTTCATTAGGTCCCATTTGTTTATTTTTGTTTCCATTACTCTAGGAGGTGGGTCAAAAAGGATCTTGCTGTGATTTATGTCATACAGTGTTATGCCTGTTTTCCTCTAAGAGTTTGATAGTGTTTGGCCTTACATTTAGGTCTTTAATCCGTTTTGAGTTTATTTTTGTGTATGATGTTAGGGAGTGTTCTAATTTCATTCTTTTACATGTAGCTGTCCAGTTTTCCTAGCAGCACTTATTGACGAAGCTGTCTTTTCTCCATTACATATTCTTGCCTCCTTTATCAAGGTGACCATATGTGTGTGGGTTTACCTCTAGGCTTTCTATCCTGTTCTGTTTTTGTGCCAGTACCATACTGCCTTGATTACTGTAGCTTTATAGTGTAGTCACAAGTCAGGGAGCCTGATTCCTCCAGCTCCATTTTTCTTCCTCAAGATTGCTTTGGCTATTCAGGGTCTTTTGTATTTCCATACAAATTGTGAAGTTTTTTGTTCTAGTTCTGTGAAAAATGCCATTGGTAGTTCGATAGGGATTGAATTGAATATGTAGATTGCTTTGGGGAGTATAGTCATTTTCACAATGTTGATTCTTCCAATCCAAGAACACGGTATGTCTCTGCATCTGTCTGTGTCATCTTTAATTCCTCTCATTAGTGTCTTATAGTTTTCTGCATACAGGTCTTTTGTCTCCTTAGATAGGGTTATTCCTAGATATTTTATTCTTTTTGTAGCCATGGTAAATGGGAACATTTGCTTAATTTCTCTTTCATATTTTTCATCATTAGTGTGTAGGAATGCAGGAGATTTCTGTGCATTAATTTTGTATCCTGCTACTTTACCAAATTCATTGATTAGCTCTAGTAGTTTGCTGGTAGCATCTTTGGGATTCTCTATGTATAGTATCATGTCATCTGCGAACAGTGACAGTTTTACTTCTTTTCTGATTTGGATTCCTTTTATTTCTTTTTCTTCTCTGATTGCTGTGGCTAAAACTTCCAAAACTATGTTGAATAATAGTGGTGAGAGTGGACAACCTTGTCTTGTTCCTGATCTTAGTGGAAATGGTTTCAGTTTTTCACCATTGAGGATGATGTTGGCTGTGGGTTTGTCATATATGGCCTTTGTTATGTTGAGGTAAGTTCCCTCTATGCCTACTTTCTGGAGGGTTTTTAATCATAAATTGGTGTTGAATTTTGTCAAAAGCTTTTCTGCATCTATTGAGATAATCATATGTTTTTTTCCTTCAATTTGAAAATATGGTTTATCACATTGATTGATTTGCATATATTGAAGAATCCTTGCATTCCTGGGATAAACCCCACTTGGTCATGGTGTATGATCCTTTTAATGTGCTGTTGGATTCTGTTTGCTAGTATTTTGTTGAGGATTTTTGCATCTATGTTCATTAGTGATATTGGCCAGCAGTTTTCTTTCTTTGTGACATCTTTGTCTGGTTTTTGTATCAGGGTGATGGTGGCCTCATAGAATGAGTTCGGGAGTGTTCCTCGCTCTGCTATATTTTGGAAGAGTTTGAGAAGGATAGGTATTAGCTCTTCTCTAAATATTTGCTAGAATTCGCCTGTGAAGCCCTCTGGTCCTGGGCTTTTGTTTGTTGGAAGATTTTTAATCACAGTCTCAATTTCAGTGCTTGTGATTGGTCTGTTTATATTTTCTATTTCTTCCTGGTTCAGTCTCGGGAGGTTGTGCTTTTCTAAGAATTTGTCCGTTTCTTCCATGTTGTCCATTTTATTGGCATATAGTAATCTCTCATGATCCTTTGTATTTCTGCTCTGTCAGTTGTTACTTCTCCTTTTTTATTTCTAATTCTGTTGATTTGAGTCTTCTCCCTTTTGTTCTTGATGAGTCTGGCTAATCAATCAATTTTGTTTATCTTCTCAAAGAACCAGCTTTTAGGTTTATTGATATTTGCTATTTTTTCCTTCATTTGTTTTTCATTTATTTCTGATCTGATCTTTATAATTTCTTTCCTTCTGCTAACTTTGGAGTTTTTTTGTTCTTCTTTCTCTAATTTCTTTAGTGTAAGGTTAGGTTGTTTATTTGAGATGTTTCTTGAGGTAGGATTGTATTGCTATAAACTTCCCTCTTAGATCTGCTTTTGCTGCATTGCATAGGTTTTGGGTTGTTGTGTTTTCATTGTCATTTTTTTCTAGGTATTTTTTTATTTCCTCTTTGATTTATTTAGTGATCTCTTGGTTATTTAGTAGTGTATTGTTTAGCCTCCATGTGTTTGTATTTTGTACAGATTTTTTTCCTGTAATTGATATGTAGTTTCATAGCATTGTGGTTGGAAAAGATACTTGGTAAGATCTCAGTTTCCTTAAATTTACCAAGGCTTGGTTTGTGACCCAAGATATGATCCCTCCTGGAGAATGCTCCGTGAGCACTTGAGAAGAAAATATATTCTGTTTTTTTTGGATGGAAGGTTCTATAAATATCAGTTAAATCCATCTTGTTTAATGTATCATATAAAGCGTGTGTGTCCTTATTTATTTTCATTTTGGATGATCTGTCCATTGGTGAAAATGGGGTGTTAAAGTCCCCTACTATGATTGTGTTACTGTCGATTTCCCCTTTTATGGCTGTTAGCATTTGCGTTATGTATTGAGGTGTTCCTGTGTTGGGTACATAAATATTTACAACTGATATATCTTCTTTTGGATTGATCCCTTGATCATTATGTAGTGTCCTTCTTTCTCTCTTGTAATAGTCTTTATTTTAAAGTCTATTTTGTCTGATATGAGAATTGCTACTCCAGCTTTCTTTTTATTTCCATTTGCATGGAATATCTTTTTCCATCCCCTCACTTTCAGTCTGTATGTGTCCCTAGGTCTGAAGTGGGTCTCTTGTAGATAGCATATACACAGGTCTTGTTTTTGTATCCATTCAGCCAGTCTATGTCTTTCGGTTGGAACATTTAATCAATTTACATTTTAGGTAGTTATCGATATGTGTGTTCCTATTACCATTTTGTTAATTGTTTTGGGTTTCTTATTGTAGGTCTTTTCCTTCTCTTGTGTTTCCTGCCTAGAGAAGTTCCTTCAGGATTTGTTGTAAAGCTGGTTTTGTGGTGCTTAGTCCTCTTAGCTTTTGCTTGTCTTTAAAGGTTTTAATTTCTCTGTCGAATCTGAATAAGAGCTTTGCTGGGTAGAGTATTCTTGGTTGTAGGTTCTTCCCTTTCATCACTTTAAATATGTCTTGCCACTCCCTTCTGGCTTGCAGAGCTTCTGCTGAAAGATCAGCTGTTAACCTTATGGGGATTCCCTTGTATGTTATTTGTTGCTTTTCCCTTGCTGGTTTTAATATTTTTTCTTTGTATTTAATTTTTGATAGTTTGATTAATATGTGTCTTGGCATGTTTCTCCTTGGATTTATCCTGTATGGGACTCTTTGTGCTTCCTGGACTTGATTGACTATTTCCTTTCCCATATTAGGGAAGTTTTCAACTATAATGTCTTCAAATATTTTCTCAGTCCGTTTTTTTCCTCTTCTTCTTCTGGGACCCCTATAGTTCGAATGTTGGTTTATTTAGTGTTGTCCCAGAGGTCTCTGAGACTGTCCTCAATTCTTTTCATTCTTTTATCTTTATTCTGCTCTCTGGTAGTTATTTCCACTATTTTATATTCCAGGTCACTCATCCATTCTTCTGCCTCAGTTTTTCTGCTATTGATTCCTTCTAGAGAATTTTTAATTTCATTTATTCTTTTGTTCATCATTGTTTGCTGTAGTTCTTCTCCTTGTTAAACGTTTCTTGTATTTTCTCCATTCTATTTCCAAGGTTTTGGATCATCTTTACTATCATTACTCTGAATTTTTTTTCAGGTAGACTGCCTATTTCCTCATCATTTGTTTGGTCTCGTGTGTTTTTACCTTGCTCCTTCATCTGCTGTGTATTTATCTGTCTTCTCATTTTGCTTAACTTATTGTGTTTCGGGTCTCCTTTTCTCAGGCTGCAGGTTCATAGTTCCCATTGTTTTTGCTGTCTGCCTCCAGTGGTGAGGTAGCTTCAGTGCCTTGTGTAGGCTTTCTGGTGGAGGGGACTGGTGCCTGTGTTCTGGTGGATGAGGCTGGATCTTGTCTTTCTGGTGAGCAGGACTGTGTCCGGTGGTGTGTTTTGGGGTGTTTGTGAACTTAGTATGAGTTTAGATAGCCTCTCTGCTAATGGGTGGGGTTGTGTTCCCATCTTGCTAGTTGTTTGGCATAGGGTGTCCAGCAGTGTAGCTTGCTGGTCATTGAGTGGAGCTGGGTCTTAGTGTTGAGTTGGAGATCTCTGAGAGAGCTTTCACTGTTTGATATTACATTGGGCCAGGAGGTCTTTGGTGGACCAATGTCCTGAACTTGGCTCTCCCACCTCAGAGGCTCAGGCCTGACACCAGCCGGAGCACCAAGACCCTGTCAGCCACACAGCTCCAAACACAAGGGAGAAAAAAAAGAAATAAATTAAAAAAATAATATAAAGTTATTAAATTTAAAAATTTATTAAAAATAAAAAAGCAATAAAAAAAAGAAAGAAAGAAAGAAGCGAGCAACCAAACCAAAAACCAAATCCACCAATAACAAGTGCTAAAAACTATAGTAAAAAAAAAAACCCGAAAACGGACAGACAGAAGCCTAGGACAAATGGTAAAAGCAAAGCTATACATACAAAATCACATGGAGAAGCATACATTTACATGCTCACAAAAGGAGAAAAAGGAAAAAAAAAAAATATATATATATATATATATATTTAAAAAGAGAGCAACCAAATCAATAAAGAAATCTACCAGTGGTAATAGGTCTAAATACTAAACTTAGATAAACATAAAACCAGAAACAAATTAGATGCAGAAAGCAAACCCCAAGTCTACAGTTGCTCCCAAAGTCCACCACCTCAATTTTGGGATGATTTGTTGTCTATTCAGGTATTCCATAGATGCAGGGTACATCAGATTGATTGTGGAGATTTAATCTGCTGCTCCTGAGGCTGCCTGGAGAGATTTCCATTTTTCTTCTTTGTTTGCATAGCTCCTGGGGTTCAGCTTTGGATTTGGCCCAGCCTCTGCTTGTAGGTTGCCTGAGGGCGTCTGTTCCCCACCCAGACAGGATGGGGTAAAGTAGCAGCTGATTAGGGGGCTCTGGCTCACTCAAGCCATGGGGAGGGAGGGGTACGGAATGCGGGGCAAGCCTGCTGCAGCAGAGGCTGGCGTGAGGTTGCAACAGCCTGAGGCACGACGTGTGTTCTCCCAGGGAAGTTGTCCCTGGATCACTGGACCTTTGCAGTTGCAGGCTGCACAGGCTCCCGGTGGGGGAGGTGTGGATAGTGACCTGTGCTTGCACACAGGCTTCTTGGTGGCTGCAGTAGCAGCCTTAGCATCTCATGCCCGTTTCTGGTGTCCGTGCAGATAGCCATGTTTCGCACCCATCTCTGGAGCTCGTTTAGATGGTGCTCTGAATCCCCTCTCTTCGCGCACCCCGAAACAATGGTCTCTTGCCTCTTAGGCAGGTCCAGACTTTTTCCCAGACTCCCTCCCGGCTAGCCGTGGTGCACTAGCCCCCTTCAGGCTGTGTTCATGCAGCCAATCCCAGTCCTCTCCCCCCACTCGCCTCACCGAGTGAGCAGACAAGCCTCTCAGGCTGGTGAGTGCTGGTCGGCCCTGATCCTCTGTGCGGGAACCTCTCTGCTCTGCCCTCTGCATCCCTGTTGCTGCGCTCTCCTTGCCCACTACCCCCCGCCCACTCCCTGTCTCTGCCAGTGAAGGGGCTTCCCAGTGTGTGGAAGCTTTTCCTCCTTCACAGCTCCCTCCCAGAGGTGCAGGTCCCATCCCTATTCTTTTGTCTGTTTTTTCTTTTTTCTTTTGCCCTACCCAGGTATGTGGGGAAGTACCTTCTGGGAAGTCTGAGGTCTTCTGCCAGCATTCAGTAGGTTTTCTGTAGGAGCTGTTCCACATGTAGATGTGTTTTTGATGTATTTGTGGGGAGGAAGGTGATCTCCACGTCTTACTCGTCCACCATCTTGAAGCTATCTTCTTGGATGTTTTTTTCCTTAGTTCTGTGTATTAAACTTTTAGCTGCCCTGACAGTTTGCTTGAATCATGGAGTTACTGGCTTCTTATGCTTCTTCATCAAGATCTCAATTATTTTCAACAAGGTCCTTAGCCTGGCCAAGTACCCAGTGTCTGAGGTCTTCTGCCAGAAGGGGTAACTTTATCTTGGTAGATTTTCTATATCTCAGCCAGAATCTTTTGTTTGCATTTCTTCCACCTTGGGCAAAATTCTTGCCTTGAGGTGAATCCTATACAATCCATTTCACATAAAACCCAGCAAATTCCTTCAATTTCAGTGCCTTGATTCTCCTACCCTGTTTACTTGATTCCACTCCTTCATCTTTTATGCCTGCTTTGGTTCCTGCTCATTGCCTTGAATTCCCAGACGTCTGTCTTGCTATGTCCTACAGTCTTTCTGGGGCCTGGCATTGTAATTAATTCTTTATTTGTGTCTATTTCAAATCCTATGTCATTTCAAATTTTCTGAGGATTTTTAAGGTCTCACTGTCAAAGTGAACTCTCAAAATTTTCTTGGCACCTCAGTCCAATTTCTATCCTTTTTCTGCCCCACTTTGCTTATTGTTGGTCACTATCCCTCTTTCCTCATTCCATATCACTAGAGTAGCATGAGTGCAATGTGTGGCAGAATTTTGGTGACGGTTTGAAGGTCAAAGAGGGTTATTACATTGCACAGTGAGAAGTACGTGAAATTATATAATAACACTCACTCTTTTAAAATATTCCTTGGTTACCTGAGGACTTCTCACTGGCTGTTTTTCTTCTTAAACCCTGGCCATATGGCTGGCTTGATGCCACTCTCCATCCTTCTTGATTCTGTTGTCCATATTTTCTTCTTCTCTCCAATCTAGGGTTCCCACCTATCTCTTCTCCTGCCCACTTCACCACCCCCCAGTTTTTGAGTGTTGATCTTTTTAAAAAAAAATTGTGGTAAACATACATAAGATTTATCATTTTTAACCATTTGAAGAGTATAACTCAATGGCAGTAAGTATAGTCTCAGTGTTATACAATAATTACATAATCCATTTCTAGAACCTTTCATGATCCAAAACAGAAACTCTGTACTCATTAAAAAAAAAAAAATTTCCATTCCCCTCCCAGTCCTGGTAGCCTATATTATACTTTCTGTTTTTATAAATTTACCTATCTCATATAAGTGGAATCATACAATATTGTTCCTTTGTTTCTGGCTTATTCCACTTCCATAGCATAATGTCTTCAAGGTTCATCTATATTATAGCATGTATCAGAATTTCCTTTCTTTTTAGGACTGAATAATATTTCCATTGTATGTCTATACCACATTTTGTTTATCTGTTCATCTCTTGATGGACACTTGGGTTGTTTTCACCTTTTGGCTATTGTGAACAATGCTTCTGTGAACATTGGCATGTATGTACTTGTTTGACTCCTTGTTTTCAGTTCATTTGGATATATACCTAGAAGTGGAATTGCTGGGTCGTATGGTAATTCTATGTTTAGCTTTTTGAGGAACTTCCAAACTGTTTTCCACAGCAACTGCACCATTTTATAATCTCATCAGCAATACACAGTATTCTAATTCATTTACTTGTTTTTCCCATTCATTTGATAATAGCCATCCTAATAGGTGTGAAATGTTCTGTCCACTTTTAATACTGCTTCCTTTACCGCTGCCAGTGGGTGAAGGAAGATTCCTTTTATTATGTAGAGCAGATAAACAGGAAGAAGCTGAGAGAACAGGAAGAAGCTATCATAAATTTGTCTACTTTTTAATTGTGAAATATTTCTAATATACAGCATTGTTTAAGGGATCATAAACTCCTCTATTTAAGAATCAGATTATCAGATCTTATCGTTTCACCATATTGTATCTTTTATAGTTTTCTTTGCCCTGAGTTGCATGTTTTCCCTCATCAGTGGTTACCTGTCTATAAACTAAATAAGATGATTAGAATATTTATTCTCCACCAGGTCCAGAGCAAGTGCTTATTGTCTTCAAATTTCTTTTTTTTTAAGTTCTCTTAAATTTCTGTTCTATCAGCTTTGTGTCCAAAGGTATTTTGCATGTTCAGAATGAAATTTTCTTTACACTTAGGCAGTCCCATTTGTGAATGAGTCTTTTCACATTTCCTAAGTTGCTCTCTAAAATATCATTATTATGGTCTTCTCATAGGTAACCTCAGGAGCTCCATTTTTCATGTGAGGAAACTGAGATTTGGAGAAGGAGAGGAAACAGGTAAGTCAGCTGGTGAAAAAGGTTAGCATGAAAAAGGAGGCATGAGAATAGGACAGTCTTTTTTTTTTTTTTTTTGAGAAGTTATGCTCACTTTTCTTACACTAACACTTGAATTCCAGGAAATCTTGTGGCCCTCATCTTTAGCGTTTAAAGTTTAAAAGAATCCTGTGAGATTGTATCTCTTTACATGACTGAGAAACTTGCAGTATTTTGTAAGTACTTGAAACCACGAGAAAATCAGACTAGCAGAGAATGAGGAGGCAAAAACAAACGTAGAGGAAGACTGCAGACAACAGGGTTCATGGATCTTTGGCAAAGGTTTAGACTAAAATGTTTGAAGGAAATACAATGCTTGGATTTAAAGATTACTCCAAGGTTCCAGAAAGAATAGAAAGACGTAAGATGATAATGGTGATTAAAGAAATAAAAGTATACATTGGACTTTTTTTCAGCTAAGGAAATTAACAATACTTTATATTTATTTAGGGTTTTGTAGTTTATACATATTTTGTATTCATTATCTCATTTGATTATCACAGTTGCCCTGAAAAATGCCTTTTCTGAGTCCCATTTTGTAGATTTAAAAAAAAGGGGCATTAATTTTCATTGATCACTTGCTTTGCCCTGGCCAATTTACAAAAATTTATCTCATTTAGTCATCACAGCCATCATGTAAATAGACATTATTGCTGTTTTACAGATTAGAAGATTGGTGTCACAGGTGCTAAGTGACCAGCCCAGGGTTTACAGAAAAAATCAGGGCTCAAATGGAATTCTCTTTCTACCATCAGTGTTAACTTCTAAGAAGCTTAATCTGAAACTATAAATCTGTGCTGTTCATTATGGTATCCCATCAGCCACATGTGGCTCTGTAAATTTAAATTAATTAAAGTTAAATAACATTAAAAATTATTTCCTCAGTCATTCTAGCCACATTTCAGATACTCACTAGCCACATGTGGCTAGTAGGTACCATGTGCAGTGCAGCTATGGAACATTTCCATCATTGAAGAAGTTCTGTTGAATAGGGCTGCTAGAGAGGCTGTACCAAATGTCTAATACCTTTGTTAAATGCACATATGCCAAAGAATGAAAAAAAGGTGGAGTCGAGAAAATGAGGGAGCAGAACAGATAGCAATACCAGTGAATCCATTACTTGTTTTATTTATGTGGGGTGTGGGGTGAAGCAAATTATTATTGAGTGTGTATACAGCAGGCAAGAATAAAAGAGAAAAAAATCCCTTCATCTCAGTATAAGGAAAGTGGCAGAGGTGGAGAGGAGGATGTCTTGGTAAATGTGGTAGTTAGTGAAAAAGTATTTGAGTGTCCGTAGGATGCTTAGTTCTATACTAGGTGCTTGAGGGTACGTATTAAAAATAGACATGGTCTAGTGCACAGTTTGTGGATCCTATGATTTTTCAGAACTCCCAGAAAAGCTGACAAAGAATTGCCTCGTGCACTGCACAAGAACCATACAGATAAAAACCATTCATACCGTCAACACAGTCATACAGAATATTGGCTATTATTTTCTTCCTCAACAAATGTGGAAGATAGATTGCCTCAGGCAAAATAGTATTTTACACATGGTTTCCCAAAAGCCCTGTGCATATTTAGAGCTCTTCTCAAAATGTTTGCATTTGTTCTTCCAAAAAGAAATTTGCATGACATTTTAGAATTGCATTCTGTCCAGAAAGCAAATCCTGGCTTTTCATATTTAAATTCAAAGCTTTCTGATGTAAAATCTGCCAGGAAAATGTATGTTCCAAATTAGGTTCTTCTTAGAGCACAGCAGATTTTTTTTGACCATTAAAATAATTTTGGGGAAAAATTCCTAACATCATGCTATCCATCTTTCTTGGTTGAGAAAACCATTGATGGTGACTCAAGGATCCGACTAGCCTTCTATATACAAAAAATTGAGGCTGGATTCATTTTGATGGGGCTGTCCAGAGACACAGTCATGTGATGTTATTGGATAGACACTTGATGTCACAGTTGTTTCATATAAAGACCATTAATAGGGTATTTGACAGTAAAATAGTAAAATTCTTTACTATTAAAGTACTTGATCATGTAGTTAACAAAGATTGGTGAATTAGGTTGAATAAAAGCCCTCTTGGTAATCCCTCAAATTCACATTCCAAATTGACTGCATTGGACATCATCATCAGTGGCAACTGTGAGTTGAAGACTCAACCTTTGAATATTTCATTTGGGTCCCAATTTCTGTAAATTGTGAACAATTTAGGTCAGCATCTTTCTCTTTAAAACTATGCAGCAAGTTAAAAAAAAATTAGTTCTTTATAGTTCTTTTTTTTTTCTTTTACTGTCCATTGTGGAGTATCTACCATAATGAATTATAATGTGACTAGATTCAAGCAATAGTTATGATGTGGTGGCAGAGATCAAATTGGTGGGACCAGAGCCAGTGGTATGATTGTTTGGTATGATCGACTGTTACAGTAATATTCCTGACTCCTTGTAGCCACACCCACATGACTCTGGACTTAGTTATGTGACTTGCTTTGACCAGTGGGACAATAGCAAGTGTGACATAGCAGAAGCTTGAAAAGTGTTTGTGCAATTAGGCTTTCCCTGTCTTTGGAACTCTGAGAATAAACCTGGTCTAGAGGATGAAAGACCATGTAGAGAGGAGACCAGCAGTCCTAGCTGAGGTTAGACCAACCAAGTTGGCAACTAGCAGACCTGTGAGCCAAGCCATTTGGCTTCAGTCAGTTCACCACTTGACTTCAAAGATTAGCCTCAGGGAAGCTGTACCACCTGGCTAACCCATAGAATATCCAAAGAACCACTTTTTGGTTTGGTTGATTTCTATTATTTGTTCTATATTACCTAATTTCTCCTTTTATCAGAATTGTTTCTTCCCTCCACTCTCTTTGCCTTTTTCTTTTTCTACCTTCTTGAATTAGATGCTTACCTTGTTAATTTTCAGTCTTTTAAATGGGTTGAGAAAACTTGGTTCCAAGGTAGAATTGAAAAGATTTGGTGGTGAATTGGATGTAGGAACTGAAGAAAACAGAAGTATCACAAATGATTCACAGGTTTTGGAATGCCTTTAATGATTGGCATTTTCTTTGCTCTGAAGATCCTAGATGAGTTGACCTCATTTGTGTCAGTTCAGGTTTACCTGAAGTCTCTATCAAATCTCCAGATGATATCACAGGTGGTAGGTAGCTTTTGCTATCTCTTTGTAAGATGAGCATAACAGTAGTACTGATCTAATAGGATTGTTTGAGAATTACCTGAGATGATATGTATAAAGCATTTGACATGCATACAAAGTATTAGGTATTATTGTATATTGTGATGATTATTATTAGGCAGGCATAGTGGAGATCCCAGTGTGGGGATTCTTTCATTGAAGACCAGTTAATCTGGCAGGGCCTCCCACTCAAGTGGGAACCAAAGGCTCAGTGTTGAGTTAACTGAAATGAATCTCCAACCTGTCTTGGGCTTGCTGAACTCATTTGTTTTTGATTCATTACCTTGTTTGTATTTTATATTTAAATGATGTCCTCACCATGTTCATTAGGTCATGTCACATGGTATCACTGTGCACTGGTTCTTCGTGTTCTGATTCTGTTCCGAATATAAAGAAATGGAGGTACTGAGGGGTCCACAGAGTTAGAGATGATGTTGAAATTAAAATATTGATGAATCCTTGTTTAAGCTTTCAAATACATGGGAAATTTTCAGGAAAAATCATTTAAAACATGAAATGTATTTTAAAAAACTATCCCTTTACTTTCAGTAGGCAGGATTTGATTGTGTCCCTGTGGACAGATTTTGTCCATCTTGCTAGCCCTCTCCAGTTGGAAACTGGGGTCTCTGGAGTAAAGGCAGGCTGTTGATCCCTGTCCTGTACATTTGTGGTACCTGCTGCTTTGTCCTGGAGCAGGCTTCTTGGCTCTTAGTTATTGAATTCCATTTCCCTTCAATTCTGTTAAATTGTATCAGAAAGTTACTCTTCTTTTTGTTGTAGGAAACTATTTCCCTTTTTCCTTTTGGGCTCTCTCAATAATTGCAATTCTTTATTTTAACACATTGTACAAGCATGAGGTCTTGAAGTTTTACCAACACTTGGCACTTTTATTAGCTCCTAGCTGCTTCCAACAGGCGTGCCCTTAATTCTCTTTGAGGTAGATGGAAGGTGTGCCTTGCTTCAGGCCCTGTGGCTGCAACAGTATACTGGACGGTGCTGGGTGCCCTGTTGCTGCCCAGCAAATAAGGTCTAATGCTGATGAGAATGAGCAGGCAAGGGGAGAGCTATCCATCAACTCTCTGTCATATAGTATTGAAGCCAGAGTGACTGTGGTACAGAAGGCAAACCAGTGCAATCTGTGTGGAGGTCTGTGTGGAGGTCTGGGCAGTGCATCAGGGACAGACTGCATTAGTGAAATCTTGCTGGGAGTAAAATACCACTACACCCCACCTTTGATTATTGCATCTGATTATTGCTGGCCAAAAGAACACAGCTCATTTATCCCACTGACCTGTTATAGAATTCTGGCTTGGTTTGTTGGTCCTTTATATAGCACAGAAAAGGTCCACCCTGAAACACAGCTAAAGGCCTTCCTGGTGACATGCCTTTTTGGGTGCATGCACTTTATAGATTATGAAACAGACCTTGCCTCAAGTGGGATCTCTCTTTTGGCAGAGCAAAGTTGAAATGCAGAATTATTCAGCGATTTATTTTATCTCTTTTAGTCTATGGACAGCAAAGCAACAACCAACCCACAAAAGGAAACGCTAAATCTTCCAATCAATATTTCTGTGCCTGATTATGGCCTCCTGCCATTTTGAACTTGCAGAGCACAGAAGGGAGTTTATTTACCTGGTTTTGCAAATTTCCTCACATTTTGCTGCTCCTTTGATAGAAACCATAAATCATCTTAAATTAAGTAAGGTGGCTGATTTTATTCCATTTGTAAAGAAGTTTAGGTTTTGTGTTTTACCACTTAAAAGTGCCCCACATGTCACTCTCACAAAGTTTTGAGTTGAATGGGAACTACTATGAACGCTTGTTGTTAAACAGAGAAGACGGAGTTCTATCATAACAGTTAACTGCTGCCCCTGAAATAATTCTGAGATGCCACAGTCAGCTTTCAGCCTCAGGTGCCATAAATACAAGAGCTTTCTTCTCCAACTGCTTTAAGGAAAAACTGTGAGTACAGTTTCTTCCATGGCTGCCTCAATTTAGAGCTTGAAATTCTTTAAAAGCACCTTCCAGATTTGAGCAGTGGAGGGAAATTCCATCTGGGCAGTTCTTCTGTGCAGGATCTGGGAGTGGTGCTAATGGGGAAGGGGGCAGGGAGCAGGGATTCTTACAGTTGGAAGAAATAACTACTTAAAGCAAATGCTAATGATTTAAAATGTTATTCCTTCTGTGCTTTTAGAAAAAAAAAAATAAAATTAAAGTAATAAAGGCTCACAGCCTGTACCTCATCTCCAGTCACTCCACTGAAATTCCCAAGAGGGTCTTGACTCCCCTCTCCTCCCTTTAAAAATGGTGGACCTGGAACCACTTACAGGAGAGGTTTAATAAGAGGCAAATGTGTTTTATATTTTGTATCTTGTTAAGTGAAAAAAGATGGATTCTCGCAAGTAGTCTCTTGGTGCAGATTTGAGAGGTCTGTGCATGCAAACGTGGGGATGCTTCGCCAGCTAGCATCTCCGCTCTGGTCCCCCATGGCTACTTAAAATCCCCCCTCCCCCCCACCCCAGAGCTAGCAGAGATGAAATTGCTCCATTTGTAGAATGGATCTGCAGATCCAGGAAACTTGTTTCTGTCTGATTTGCTGATAATTTACTCCTCATTTGATTTAGTGGGGGAAAGAGAGGGGAAAAAAAGAAAAAACAGTTTCAGCTCATATAGCCCTTCCTCAAGGAAAGAGGGATTGCTGTGCAAGTTGGAGAAAATCATGATTGAAAGCAACTGAAAAAATTAATAAAGATTTACACAAAGGTTGCACACTTATTAGAGGAAAAGCAGGTAAAACCTTGCACCTGTGACGAAGTGACAAAAAAACCCCTTCACTTAAAGTAGCTCATTGGAAACTGGTCAAGAGAGAATGATTTTAAAACTATATATATATAATCTGAGATATATAATTTTACAGTGAGACACATTCCCTTTCTGGCAATTTTTTTTTTTTTTATGACCTTTGGGTGCCAGATAGCACCATTCCTGCTGTCTGCTTTCACTATTCAGCGTTGAGGAAGCCCATTATATCTGTCTTTGATCCGGAGATCGGGATTGCTAAAACTGATGGCCACAATTAAAGACAGTCCTGTTGAAAAGCTGACCTCTGTCTGCTCTCAACTGCATGTAAACTTTTCAATATGGATGTAATTTGGTATTAAATTACCCATGCTTTATTGCTTTTTAGTACAGCCCTGTCTGTTGCCTTTTAAAGATAAAGGTAACATAAAAGAAAAATTGTGGTGTGTCTGCATAATTATGTAATTATAAACTTGTTTTCCTACATTCAGAAAACCCTTTGGGTGTGTGTGCATCTATTGAAAAGTAATAGGCTGGTAGGATTGGAGAAGAAGCCTTTATATATATATTTTTCTCCTAATTTGTTCAGCTTAGACATATGCTGTGCAAGATAGGTCACTGTATTTAACTATTTTAATCTTGGCTTTCAAAGGGTATTCTTGATTTAGAAATGAGGTGGTTTTGCTAATATGTTGCTATGTTTATTCTTTAACATCGGCCAAACTGGTGTGGAGTTTATGCCAGAGCTCTGAGGCAAAACCTACCTGTTCCACCAAAGATGGGGCCTAGCCCAGCAACATGGTAATATCCCACATGTCTGGAATGAGCTCTTGGATGATTTAAACCTCACTGTGCTTGAAATTAAAAGCAACGGCTGTGACTTTCTCCTCTAACATTTTTGTTTGGGGTGAATTCTGCTGAGGGGAACGGAGAACAGGCTGGAAAGACAGAGGAGATTTCCCTTTAACATTACAGAGCTGCCTGCTCCTCTCGGTCCTCCTAGCTACCACTGTTATTTCAGAGTGGAAAGGGTGTAAGCTATCATTAGAGTCAGGTACAGGTTTCTAGAATTGCATCTTCTGAATAGAGACAGAATATCTGTTTGGAGGGTTAGTTGAAATCACAATCCCATCATAAAACTTGGAGGAAGACAGACTCCCAGGCCTCTGGAAACGTGTAATAATAATTCTGTATGAAAATGGAAATTTTTGAGCTTGCTTCCTCTTCTTGTTAAATGTTCCATGGCAAGATTTTCCAGTAGAACCGCATTTAAAAAACCAAGCAGATAAAAAGCTGATATCAAAACAAACAACCTAAGGGAAGCCAAACAGGCTGCTCCAGATACCTTAAAACATAATAAAGCAAAGGTATCAAGTTGGGGGAAAAAGTGTCTGCAGAATGGAGGTTAGTTCATCTCTCCCTCCTTGCTGGTCCTCCATTGAGTTATGTGTCTAGTCTTCGGCCCTGCCCCCCACCCCCCAGCCTGATTCTCTGGGCACACTGAAGAATTGTGGTCTGACCCATGTTGTAATTCATCTGGTTGCTCTATAAAAATTGCATCCTGTGGAAAACATATGCTGTATACACTTTTATTGGCTCTCATGCAAAGAGGTAATTCCAGAATATCAAGGAAATGTGGAAAATAGATTCCATGTTAGATTTAACCCTGCACTCCCATCACCTCCTAGTATAACTTTCTTTAGGGATTGAGACCAAAGAGAAGGCTCAACTTCAAGTAAACTTTTGTCAAGCTACGGTTTGAATAGGGCTCATCTTTTTTTTTTCATTCCTTCTCCATGGATCTTTGCTAGTAGCAATGATGAGATGGATGGGGCATTAGATACAGTGGAGATTAAGGGTTGGACTATGGGGCTAGATCTGAGCCTTCCAAGGTAGTAGCCACTAGCCTGATGTAGCTATTGATATCTAAATTAAATAAAACTATATTAAAATTCAATTCCTCAGTCACACTACTACGTTGCTAGTGGTCACAATCCACATAAAGCTAGTGGCTACCATCTTGGACAGTGAAGATTTGGAACATTTCTATCACTGTGGAAAATTTTATTGGACAGCACTGGGCTAGTAAGACCTGGAATGCCAGGTCCACTCTCACCTTGGCTAAGTCACTGTACCTAAGTTTATTCATCTGTAAAAGGTGAATAATAACAGTATCAACTTCTTGAGGTGGTGATTGGTGGGATAATTAAAAGAGGTAATACATGTGCTGTCCAGTAGGACTTGCTGCAATGGTAAAAATGTTCTTTATCTGCGTTGTCTGATAGGGTAGCCACTAGCCACATGGGGCTATTGAGCACTTAAGATGTGGCTAATGTGATTGAGAAACTGAAGTTTTAATTTTGTTTACTTTAATTAAATAAAACTTAAAATATCCACATGGGGATAGTGGCTACTGTATTGGTCAGTGTAGGGCTAGAACAGAGAACTTGCTCAGTAAACGTTATTAGCTTTTGTTTTTGTTCTTCTTTCAATTTGGTAAAGGTGGATAATGATAATCACAGGTTTGTTTTGAGATTTAAGTGAGAAAATGTTCATTAAAGCAGTAAATAAATATTATTTAACATTTTTCACCGTGAATTAAATTTATTTACAGATATGAGGCTTATGGAAATAGAAAAGTTATGAATAAGGATCATAAGGCATTATGAAATTATAAAGGACCAAGTAATAAATTTATCTTCTGTTTACATGCTTCAGTAAGTTTGAATTCTGAGAAAGTTACAAAGTATTAGTTCAGAAGACTAGTGAGAGAATCATTATTTCTCCATCTGTCCCCTTTAATTTCAT
This sequence comes from Lagenorhynchus albirostris, assembly GCF_949774975.1. Classification (NCBI taxonomy): domain Eukaryota; kingdom Metazoa; phylum Chordata; class Mammalia; order Artiodactyla; family Delphinidae; genus Lagenorhynchus; species Lagenorhynchus albirostris. The sequence goes on from NC_083113.1 coordinate 44,023,826, forward strand.
ATGTTACCATTAATATATAGACCAAGCTTAGTATTTTTTAAAAGGCCATTGGATCAGCTGTGTTATTTTCTAGTATAATAATTTAATCTGGCAGTACTCTTGATAAGTTTTGCATGTAACCACAGGTTTGGGGGAAAAATAGAATTCTCTCCTTTTAAATGCAGCTGCTTGAAGCTGTACAGTGGAAGAGAGTCTTTATGGTGCTGAAATAAAGGGTTTTAGCCAAATCTGCAAAACAAGCAGACCTGCTTTTGATTTCCTTACTTTCAGCATTAGTTTGGACCAGTGTCTACAAATTCCACTGAGCATTTGATTGTGTGCTCTCTTCTGTTGTTTTGCAGGCGTTTGTCCTGCCATTCCAACTAAATCATAAGCTTCCTGAAGGCAAAGCCCATGGTTTTATATGTACTGTACATCTAGCGGAATGTTGGTAGGTAGGTGTTCTACCAATATGGGTTGACTTACTATTGATTTTTCTCTGTCTTATTTTTTTTTGGATAACACCAAATTTTATTATGCAATTGTGACATAGTGAATACACATAAGGCCCTCTATGGCAATGAATAGTGATTTTGCATTTATTTACACTCAACAAAACCTCTGGTGGTTTGGCTGTGGCATCCCAAAGACTCCGACAGTTATGGAGTCCTGTTAGAAGAATCAGATCACTTGGGGGCATCAGCATCACCTATAACCGCTCTTTAAAGATCATCACTTATTTTACCAGTAGAGAAACAAGCTCATCTTTTTAATCTTAGGAAAAATATTCAATTTGATCCTGAAACATTTGGTAAAAATTAGTGTCTATTTTAAAAAATCATTATCAATTAAAATTAAGTATGCAAGAGACTGCAATTTGGGATAACTTTAAAGATACAGTTTTGTAAAAGATCTGAGAATAATTTAGTTCCTTCTATTAAAATACTCTACTAAATATCTTGATCCATATCCATTTTAGCATTTCTTTGCATAAAAAAATACCAAACTTAAACATTTTGGGGGAAATTTACCAGAAAAGCCAATCGAAAGAGAAATATGCCTACTCAAATAGACTTGGGCCTGAACGTAGAATTTTAGTGTTGAAAGGGACCTCAGAGCTCAAATGATCTGGTACTACAGAGGTTAATTAACTGACTCACGATTACTCAGAGCCATGATCAGGTTCAGTTCAACTCTGAGGGGCCCACTTTACTTGCCAGTGTAGACGCAAGACATGAATTCACTTAAATAAAAATCCATCATGAGCTCAGTGCTAGTTTAACCCCAATTGTTAAAATTGTGCTGCTTCGTGGGTCCTCTGCTGCATTTTTATTAATCCCTAACTCCTCATTGAGATTACTTTATTTAAATGTCATCACCCAGCTCTAAAATATGCTTTCAAAATAACTGTGGTGGCCATGGGATACAAAGTATTGGGAGAAGAAAAGGAAGCAGTAGAAGCCAACTTCTGTTTGATATGTAGACACATTTCAGTCCACTGGGCCCCTGGTGGTGGTACTGAGGCAGGCTTTACAACCAGGCTTGGACATCCCAGCTATCAGAGGGGGACTGCCATTGCCACTGGCAGGGTTGTACCTTTGGAGGCATTTGGGTCATTGGTAGAGTAGGATCAGAGAAAAGGTATAAAAAGTGAGATGAAGCAAAGGGGTCTATAAACTAAAGTCTTATGATGCAAGGTAGGGTGGGGGAGGCTCCTGGCATTAGACCGAGAGAAGATCAGAGTCAGTTAATAAGTTTGGGGTGCTGGCGACTGAAACCAGATCACTGGTGGCTGTCAGCTGGAGAGGGGCGTCATCCCAGGTGGATGGCGACCTGGTCAGGTCTGTTACAGTGTGTGCCTTAGTATTCATTTCTATCCACTCCTGTTCACTTTTTTTCAGTCCTTTGTCAAGAGACAGTGAAGGGTTGGCCTTTTCTCCCCCATGCTGATACAGGTAAAGACAGAGACTGATGGTGCCAGCCTTAATTCCCCAAAGAAAAGGAGATCTAGATTTATGTGAATACCTTTAGTTCTGAAACAAGAAAAGATAAAACAGGTTGCATTCATGTATTCATGAAGCAGCAGTGTGGGTATTGGTGAATTCTGTACAAATTCACTTATTGTTCCGTCTCTCTTATTTCTGAAGACCCTGTGCTCATTTTCCCTTAATAACATAAAAGCAGTTTTAACACAACTGAATTTTCAGATTTAAAGCAGGGTATTCACAGTTCAAAAATGGCCATTTGTGTGTCTGTGTGCACATGCAACAAGTTGATTAGAAGATCAGTGTGATTCCACTGGGAACAAAAGTTTTTTCTGGCTTATGACATTTTTTTTTTCATTGGTAAAACTGAAGGACATCTTCCAGCCCAGAGAATTGTGGTCACGGGTCAGAATTTGACATCTTGATAAAGATGGTGTGCTGTGACAAGAAGCCAATTTTCCCTTCTTGGTCTGTATCACTTGTCTTGCTTTTCCATTGATAGATGTTCTATCTTTGATAGCTGGAATGACAACTTTTATGGGAACTGGGAAAAAACTGGGTCTAGGAACAGTGGTCCTCAAATGTTTGTATGTCCATAAATCACCCGGGAGACTTGTTGGAGAAAAAAAAAAGCAGATTGTGCTTCAGCAGGCCTGGAATTCGGCCCAGGAATCGGTAATTTATACAAGTAGCCCAAGTGTTTCTGATCTGTGGCCACACTTTGAGAGGCAGAGGTCTAGGAGAAGGATGGGCAAACTACAGCCTGGGGGCCAAATCTAGTCCATTGCCTGTGTGTGAAAATAAAGTTTTATTGGAACCCAGTCACCCTCATTCATTTTTGTATTGTCTGTGGATACTTTGCACTGCGATGGTAGAGTTGGGTAGTTGTCACAGGGACCGTGTGGTCCATGAGGCTCGTAATAATTACTGTTTGGCCTTTTACTGGAAAAATTTACTGACCTCTGGTCTAGAAGAGAAAATTTTCAACTTGTTGATGTAGGACAACATATATATGTGTGTGTTTGTGTATAATATATGTATATATATATATGTGTGTGTATCTATATACATATACACGTGTGCACGTACACATATATAGACACATATGTGTATATATAATATTTTAAATGCTTAGTATTAGTTTACCCATATATAAGGTACATGAAAGGGTGGATGAGTTGGTTCGAGGGCTAGAGGTTGTGTGGTGCTGTCTCAGTAATTTAACAGGAGGACTATAATATAGGAGTTAGTAGTGTCAACTCTGTTGGTACAGAGACAGTGCTCCGAAATCTGGCTGTTACATATTGGACTCGAGACCTTGGACAAGTTACTTTATGTCTCTAAGCCTCAGTTTCCTAATCTGTGAAAAGGGGTTGATAGTAGTACCTACTCATGGGCTTCTGAGGATTAGAAAAGGTAAATGTGAATGAAGTGCATGGTATTGTGTGTGGCACATATCAAGTACTCAGAGAATGCTGTCTCTTAGAATCATCAACATCCTCATTGGTGTTGCATGTTACTTCTTAGCTGCAGGGTATTGAGATCAACAGATTTTGCTACTGTACCTGTTTCAGTTCCCTGGGCTGACAATGTGGGCCAAAGTTCAGCTAAGACCCTTAGTCTGTTGATTCCGAACCAGGCATATTTGGAGGCATGATCTTCTCTTATTAAATGTCATTTCCACTTTCCCCCTCGAATACACAATTTCAAGGAGGTGCCTGTACCTTTGAAAGTGGTTATTCCAGTCTCCTTTAAAAATGCTGCTTAATTGTAGCCATGAAACCCCATTCCCCATCAAAAGTTCTATCAAACAACAGCCAATAAATGGTAAATTAAGATAAGGACTGTGAAGAACCTGTGTGCTTTGTTATACTTTCTTCAATCTACAGTGAATCACTGATGGTGGATATGATACAAATGCACATTTTATATGCAGTTGTGAAAAGATCTGCCTATAATCCAGTGGCTCTTTCCTTTCTGCTCTGCTTATTAACTATGGGCTAAGTGGTTAAAAAAAAAAAACAACTGAAAACACAAGATTCATGTTAAAACCCTATCTTTGTTCTGTTTAGGTTGAATTTGTTCTTCAGTGGGGAAGGAACAAGTAAAATTTTATTATCATCATCACCACAAATTTCTCCTGTGTGTGCTGAGTGCAGGGCCATGTCTGGGTCTCTGGGCACACCCCTTCACTTTTACACTAAGTCAGTTATTCTCAGTGGGGATGATTTTGCCTCCTCACTGGGGGCTTTTTTTGGTTGTCACAACTTGAGGGGCAGTGCTACTGGCATCTAGTGAATAGAGGCCAGGGATGCTGCTAAATACCCTACAGTGCAGTGGACAGTACTACCCTGCTCCTGTCAGAGAATTATCTGGTCCAAAATGTCAATAGTGTTGCTGTTGAGAAACCCTGGTCTCTGGGGAGAGAAATCCAGGTCCTCCACTTCCCAGACCACCTCCTGCCACAGGTACCAGTTGATTAGTAATTATAGCCCATTTATTGCCTTGAGCCCGCCCCCCACCCCAAATCTTCCTCCTTTGCAACCTTTCTGTAATTGACTGCACTGATATCCCAGAAAGTATGCTTCCTGATTAAAAGCAGTTTATAAAGTAAAATGTATTCACCTGGGGGTAGGTTATAACAGAGAAGGAATGATTGAATCAGGATATGGTCCATAGATTTTTTTTTTGGAGGTGAATGAGTCCTTACCTTCCTGGTCATCCAGTCCCGGATACCACAGTGATTCATGATGATTTCAAGTGGTTTATGCCAAACATTATATTTCATTTAACCACTGCATATTTATTTTAACACATTAATATGTATTCTAATTAAATATTATATTAAAAATGGCAGCTATTGAAATTAAAAAGAAAATGTTGATAGTTAGTAGTATTTAATACAATAAAACTAATTAGAAAAATTGACATTAAAACTTTGTTCTAAAGATTAATTTTAGTAAACATTTGTTTTAAAAAGTGAACTGTTTTACAAAGAAATATTAGGTAACACTTCATTGGTATAGGATATAGCAAAGCCACAAAGATGACATTAAAATTTCTGAGATCTGGGGAACTCTAATGTAATCCACCCCCCTTGTTTTACACATGAGGGTAATATTAATAATTTAGAAAGCACTGTCCCACTTATCTATTACTGTGAAATGAAACACCCCAATGCTTAGGGGTTTAAAACAATGGCAACCGTCATTTTGCTCGTGAATCTACAGTTTGAGCTGGGTTTCATGAGGATGCTCATCTCTGTTCCTGTCAGCATCAGTTGGGATGGCTGGACGGCTGGGGGCTCGAATCCTCTGAACACTCACTCACATCTGTGGTGGTTGATGCTGGCTGTCAGTTAGGATCTCATCAGGGGCTTTGGCCAGAACATTTACATGTGGGCTCTTCATGTGGTGTATGGCTTCCTCAGAACATGGCAGCTAGATCCCAAAGGTGAGTATCCAAGACAGAAGACCAGGCAGAAGCTGGTTTGCCTTTTATTGTTTAGCCTCAGATGCCATAATAGCATCGCTAACACCACAGTCATAGGGGGGTGGAGACTACACCCCACCTCTCACTGGAGGAGTGTCAATGTCATATTAGAATAATGTGTGGGATGGGATATACTGTTGTCACCATCTTTGGAAAAAATAGTCTGTGATAAGTATCATCACATATATTAGTATATTTAAATTCTTGCAACAATTTATGTGAACATTTTATCACCCTCCCTACGCTTGCTGTTGTCCCAATAACAAAACTGAGGCACAGAGAGCTTGAGTGACTTGCCAATTAACACATCGTTTGTGGCTGAAACAAAGTTAAAGCAGTTTCGGCGTCCAGAAAAGACGTTCTTCACGAGGTTGCCAAGTTCGCAGGGATTCTTCTCACATTCTCTCCTGTCCTCTTATTAGGATCATTGCCTTCCCTTCCCCGGGAGCATTCATTGTGCAGTTCTAGAAGAGGTCCAGATAACTCTTAGAAACAAAGATCCCGGGTATAGCCTCCTTCAAATGTCATCAAATCCTGAGACACTTTCATGAGAGGCTAGTTACTGTTTTTTTTTGTTCAGTCAAGGAGCTTAATTTCTTTTAGGCATTAAGACTAGAAGGTCAAAATTATTTTTCTGGTCAGCCTTAGGCACAGATAATTTTGTTGATCACATTTTCTTGAGAGTTTAAAATGTTTTAAAGTTTTTAATTGAGAAGTATTTCAAATAAAATATAAAAATAGTACTCCTTACCTACCACCTAGCTTTAACAGATCTTTGCCATATTTATTGTTTCATTAAAAAAAAAAAAAAAAACCTCTCTGAGTTTCATCAGTTTTTTTTTCTATTGTGAAGTAGTTATCTTTATTGTTTGTGGACAGAAAATATACTTAAAAAAATTTACAAACATTTATGAGTTGCAAATTAATCAAGGACAGGCTGGGGTCTGAGATCCCAACTTCTGATTAGCTGCCTGTGTAAGCACAAGCAATGGCTGCCCTTGCCCTGCTCAGACACTGCTTTGGGCCCGAGATGCATCTGTGTCTCACAGCTGAGCTCCCAACGAGAGCAATATTCATGTTGCTGCAAATGGCAAAATTTCATTATGTTTTTTATGACTGAGTCGTATTGCATTATATATATACTGCATCTTCTTTATCCATTCATCTGTTCATGCACCCTTAGGTTGCTTCCTTATCTTGGCAATTGTAAATAATGCTGCTATGAAAATTGGGGTGCATGTATATTTTTGAATTAGTGTTTTTGTTTTCTTTGGGTATATATGCAGCAGAGTTGGTGGACCATATGGTAGTTCTATTTTTAGTTTTTTGGAAAACCTCCATACTGTTTCCATAGTGGTTACACCAATTTACATTTCTACCAGTGGTGTACAAGGGTTCCTTTTTTTCTGCATCCTCACTAACATCTGTTATTTGTGGTCTTTTTGATGATAGCTGTTCTGACAAGTGTGAGGTGGTATCTCATTGTGGTTCTGATTTGCATTTCTATGGTGATTAGTGATGCTGAACATCTTCATATACCTATTGGCCATCTGTATGTCATCTTTGCAAAAATGTCTATTCAGGTCTTCTGCCCATTTTTTAATCAGGTTGTTTGTTTTCTTCATATTGACTTGTATAAGCTGTTTATATATCTTGGATATTGACCCCTTATGATTCATATCATTTGCAAATATTTTCTCCCATTCAGTAGGTTGTCTTTTTGTTTTGTTGATGGTTTCCTTTGATGTGCAAAAGCTTTTAAGTTTAATTAAGCCCCATTTGTTTGTTTTAGCTTTTTTCTCTTACCTTAGGAGATAGATCCAAAAAATATTGCTATGCTTTATGTCAAAGTGTATTCTGCCTATGTTTGCCTCTAGGAGTTTTATAGTATCTGGTATTACATTTGGGTCTTTAATCCATTTTGATTTTATTTTTGTATATGGTATGAGGAAATGTTCTAATCTCATTTTTTTACATGTAGCTGCCCAGTTTTCCCAGGACCACTTATCGAAGAGACTGTCTTTTCTCTGTTGCATGTTCTTGCCTCCTTTTTCATAGGTTAATTGGCCATAGTGCATGGGTTTATTTCTGGGCTTTCTATTCTGTTTCATTGATTTATGTGTTTGTTTTGTGCCAGTACCATGCTGTTTTGATCACTGTAGCTTTGTAGTATAGTCTGAAGTCAGGGTGCATGGTACCTTCAGCTTTGTTCTTTTTTCTTAAGATTGCTTTGTCAGTTCAGCGTCGTGTGTGGTTCCATATAACTTTTAGGATTATTTGTTATAGTTCTGTGAAAAACTTCATAGGTATTTTTGAGTATTGAGTAGAGTACTATGCCTAGTGAAATAAGTCAGAGAAAGATAAATACTCTTAAATGTAGAATTTAAAAAACAAATATATATAACAAAACAAAAATTGTTTCACTTAAAAAAAGAAAAAGGGCCTTACATGTATCAAATCCCATCTCACCCACCCTAAAGGTAGCCACTATTCTAATTATATCATTCTAATGATATTCTAGTTATTTCAAGTTTATTCTCCCAATTATATGTAAAAGTTGTAATTTCCCCCTTTTCTACTGACACTTGGTATTATCAGGCATACTTATCTTTTTTAACCAATCTGATGGGCATAAGATGACATTTTAGTATGGTTTTAATTTACATTTCTGTGATTTCTGGTGGGTTTGAACATCTTTTCATAAACTTACTGCTCATTTGGAGTTCTCACGTTAATTGCCTGTTCATTTACTCTGCTCATTTTTTTCTGTCGTTTCTTTTTCATATAAATATGTAGGAATTCTTTATATGTTCTGATCAGAATACTGTGCTAATTTTATACATGGAAAATAACTCCATCTGCTCTGTGGTTTGTCTTTTCACTTTTTCCCCTATGTGTTTTGTTATACAGAAGTTTTAAATTTTAGTACAACCAAAATTACCATCCTTTTTCTTTATGGTTTGTACCTTTTGTGTCTTGTTTAAGAAATTCTTCCCTACTGGGATGTCAGAAAGATTTCTCCCATTTTTGATTCTTCAAGTTGGATGATTTTGCCTTCTCATGTTTAAATATTTAATTTATATGCAATTATTTTTTTCCATTTTGGGGGAAAGTGATCTAACTTTCTACTTTTCTAAATGGATGGTTGATTATCCTAGCAGCATTAGTTGAAAAGTCCATCATTTCTTCCATTGATTTGCAGTGAAGCTCTGTCATATATGAGGTTCCCATAAATCTAATAAGACTTGAGGTTCCAAGTTTTCTGTATCTACCTCCATGTTAATATTAGATAGTTACTGTAGCTTCATAATGAGCTTTGCTATCTAGTGAGGGGAGACAACCCCACCCCCAACTTATTAAGTCTTCTTTCTAAAAATTGCCTTGGCTATTTTGATTTTTTGTTTCCATGTGAATTTTAGGATCAGCCTGTCACTTGCTAAGAAATACTCTACTGAGGGGTTTGATTGGTAATATATTTAGTTTAGAAATTGTTTTAAGGTGAATTTCCACTTTGAAATAAAGTTTTGCTGTCTATAAGCAAAGTGTAGTTCTCCATGTATTCAAGTCTTTTGTTGAGTCTCCAGGCCTCTCTCTTCTGGCATCTGTGTGTGGGGATCAGTCAAACAAGCTTTTCTAGAATTGCTCCTCCCATGTCCACCCATCTCCTGAGCCCAGGGAAGAACCTCCCATGTCAGTGGTGATGATGGAGCCATTCTGTTAGCCACAAACAAGGGCACTGTGGATATGGAGATCCCTGCCTACCCTTCTGGACAGCCTATTAGCTGCTGAAGTCCAGCTGCTATGATGGGAGCAGGGTAGAGGAGCTGAAGGCTGAGACCCAGGCAACAGGTCTAAGGAAGAGGCCTGGGAGCTCCAATCACTGTGAGTGTGGGTTGTTTCCTCGACCCGGTTGTCCCATATGTTCGAGTAGCAATGTATCTTGCTTTAGAACATAGTCTCCAAATGAAACTGCTTGGGTTCAAATCCCATCCCCACTGCTTACTAGCCCAGGAAAGTTGCTTAACTTATTCATACCCTAGTTTCTTCATTTAAGTAGGGAATTACATGGAGTTGTTTTGAGGAGTAAAAGAAGTAATATCAGTAAAGTTGAGAATGGTGCTGTGATTATTTAGGGGTTACTTACTGCTCAAACGTCACCATTAGTTACTGTTCTCATTACTATATTGAACCATTTTAGATTCAAGCTGATATTTTCCTATGTGTGCTTTCTCTTGTAATGAGCTTCCTGGGAAATAGTCCGTCTAACCTATTGGAGGTTGATGGTGTCCGTGAGCATATTCAAGATTCTTAGAATATTTGTAGGTAAAAAAACATTTAACATTATTCAAGCCAATATTTTCCAAACCCACCTGTCCATTGAAGTCTTCCTTTTTCCAAAGAGTACCTGTTAAATTCAGTATAATTAGCATTCGGTAGAAGACATTTTCAGGAATAGTCCTTGGGGCATTACTTGTAAAAATTATCTTTATTTTGGCATATATTACAGGAAGACATCCCAAGAAGATATATTCTCAAGGAAGTGTTTGAAAACAGAGGTTAGCTAAAGAATAGAGATTAACATTGGTAGGCAGTCTCTGATCAGTAAAATATCCTTTAATATTTGAAAAAAAATCTCCCCCAAATTGCAAACACATTCATATACCTTAGGCTATTGAAAAAAAGAGGGTATAACTTTTTTGTTTTTGTTTTTTATAAAGTAGAAGTGTCATATATTTGGTGCCTATATTACAGCCTGGTGCAGAGGTAAAATTTTATTCATTTCGTAGAAGCCCCATTGGACTTTCTCCTGAAGGCAGGAAGGCCAGTTTATTGGTATTTATCACAGTTCATTTACTGCTTGTTTTTGTTTCTTCGAAGAACTCAAGTTGCAATTGGGAATGGCATTTGGGGAATGTTGGGAATGTTGCTGATAATATTTTTTCCTGTTCCCTTCCCTCCCTTTCTATGTATTTTGTTACTTAGTCAAACCTGTGGCTACTTAATTGTTCCAAATCAAGAAGAAAATGCAAAGGCAAAGCAAAGAGGAAGCAGCGCCATGCTGCCACCTCTCCTGTCACTGTCATGTCATTGCTCCTAACCAAGTGAAAGGAGAAGTGGATTATGCTAGTGTTGGATCCAAATAATAACTTCTTTATCAAGAAAAGTGAAGCAAAACCAATTGTAAATAATATTTCCTTTCTTTTCATTTCCTGGAATATCTTTTCTTAGAATAGTTTACCTCAACCACTCTCTGTGTTTTCTCCCCATGGCACTTTTTATCGCGTTAAGATGATACCTATTTGTGGGCCGGGTTTTAGTTTGAAATCTGCTGGGGCCAGGACCTGGTAGGAAAGGTCTAACCAAGCAGAAAACTAGAACTGAGGAGAAAACTCTAGAGCAGGGTCATTGGTTTTCTCAATTACTCATCATTAATTCTCCATCACAGATTCCTTCCATTATGAGATGAAGTGAGCAATAAAACCCAGATGATTGGCTGATAAACCGTAATACCTCCAGTTCATATATATTAGAATAACATGTCTAATTTTAGTTCTGTGTGCTTCTAAATCTTAAAAACAATTGCTTTATGGCCTTGATTTCCATGGCTTTGTTTAGTTTTTTCAACATATTCATGCGAAGTAACAAATCTTGTGTTAACTTGAGTTAGGAATGTTTTTTTATTTTACAGTTTTATGAATGAAGTTTTAGTCTCATATTTTTTGTCTCATATTTCTTTTCAAACAAACCTCATGTAAGTACTTAAAAGTGTATGAATTACTCATAAAATAAGTTAAAGTAGTAACTTTGGGCTTATCTGTCAAGGATATATCTTTATGGGACTTAATCACCATTGTACTTAAACAGAAACATTACAATACAAAACAAAGCTTGTTTTTCATTAAAAAAGAAAAGAACTGGTAACACTTACAATACGTAAACATTGTTGCCTGGTAATTATAATCAGATTGCTATTGGATTACACATTGTATTGTGCTAATGCTAAAAGACCGATTGGCAATGATGTCATTACAGGCTCTGAGTTGACCAGATCTGTTATTGTTAAAAACACACAAGTCAGAAAGAGAAAAACAAATACCGTATGCTAACACATATATAAGGAATCTAAAAAACAAACCAAAAAATGGTCATGAAGAACCTACGGGCAAGATGGGAATAAAGACACAGACCTACTAGAAAATGGACTTGAGGATATGGGGAGGGGGAAGGGTAAGCTGGTACAAAGTGAGAGAGTGGCATGGACATATATACACTACCAAATGTAAAATAGATAGCTAGTGGGAAGCAGCCGCATAGCACAGGGAGATCAGCTCGGTGTTTTGTGACCACCTAGAGGGGTGGGATAGGGAGGGTGGGAGAGGGGGAGACGCAAGAAGGAAGAGATATGGGGATATATGTATATGTACAGCTGATTCACTTTGTTATAAAGCAGAAACTAACACACAATTGTAAAGCAATTATACTCCAATAAAGATGTTTAAACAACAACAACAACAACAAAACACACTGTGCTAACAATTTGCAACAGACCAAGGAGTTGTTTGACTTGGGTAGTATTGGCTAGAATGGTAAAGAGGCATTTCTTTTTACTGAGAAAAACTTTCACTCTGTCTGGGGCAATTTTCATTAGATGCAGACCATTTTGTTAATTTAAAAAGTATCTTCAATGCCTCCAAATTCATTTCTCTGTGTACAGTTAACTTTACAATAGGATTAATGAAGGAGAAGTTGAGACTTGCAGAATAAAGTTTTTCTCTTTGTGCATGCCTCTGTTATCATTGCAGTTACAATAAGAAGTGAATGGTCACACAAATGGTTTTTAAAGCAAATGCTTTTTATTTTATACTCTCTTTTTTTTAACTCCATGGAGGCAGGATGCATCTTTGCTTCTAATATTTCCACTAGTGGGCACTGCAGTGCTTCCAACTCTGTATATTTTTATCTGGGCACAATATAAAAAGAAATCATACAGGCAGTGAATGGTGAGTTTCCCTTAAGAGCTACTGTCCTGTCAAGAAAGACACCAAAAATACATTTGGAAGATTATATCTGCTGAAATTATTTACTAAAATTTTAGAACAGAATAATGTGCTTGAGATTGCTACTCAGTTTTTGGGGCATTCATTTATATTTGTGAATTGTCACATTTATTCTCGTTTGATAGGCATATATGTTGAAGTCAACATTATGCAGAAAAGGAAAGGTATGTAATGCCATAGTGCAAATTAACAATATTTATTAGGAGAAAATCCTGCCTTTTTCTATTAAAGGCAAACATTTAACATGTTTGGTTTATGTAATTTTGAGTATGAAGCAGTGCAGTTGTGGCTAAGACTGTCTATTTGATATTTAGGGAAGAATTTGATGCTTTAATAAGGGAATCCTCTGTCTCCCTCATCCATCATCCGCCATCCTCATCCATCCAAACGCCACTGTAAATTTGTCAGAGCCTTTTCCATATTCAGCACTTGTATAAATAATGGCTACTGTGATTTGAAAAAAGGGGAATGTGCACTTTCTGGCTATGTTATATATTTGATCAGTCATGGAGACATCTTACAGTTTTTGTTTTGCATTGCTCAGCGTTGGTGCATGTAACTTAAGCCCCAGAGCCAGAGGACATTTTTGTATGATGACCCTTATTGTGGCTAGTACTTGCCAAAATGAAATTAGTTTGCGGGGTTTTCTACAGCAGATGAAACACAGCCTCTGTTCCATTACTACGCTTTTATCATTGCCTATCGCCTCTCCTTCTCTCCTTTGCTATCTTAGGGATTATTCAGGTTCTCTGCAATATTCTGAAATTAATCAAAGCAAGCAAAACCCCATGCCTTATTATCCATGACAGGAAGAGAGTGGTTTCCACAATCCAGACAGCTTTGTGATGTTGTCCAGTTGTGTAACTAGAATTTTATTATCTTTAAAAAAAAGTTCTGATTTTCACACAATGAAACCTTTTCATGTTAAAGTTGTATGAGCAGTGGATCACTCCATGTGAGTGTGACAAAGGATCTGAATTTAACTGATAGGCTGTTTCACTTATTTAAATGAGGAACTGATCTGTGCACAATGTTCATTTCTTTCTTTGATTTTTAGCTTAGCAGAACCGCTGTATGTCCTAAATGCACATAGTTTGGGTCACAGAAGCTTTCTGTGCAATGAGATGGGAGCAACGTACAGGATGCTTATCCAGTCTGGACCTTCTATTCTCATCTTTTTATAATCATGCTCTACAAATTGTTTTTTTCCCACTAAATTAGTGGCCATTGTACAGATTGCAGACACTTAGTTTGATTGAAAGTAATAAAAGGAGATTATCCACTGGGTTGGTTGAGTGAAGGTTCTGATTTGACCCACTGCCTGGAGAGAAGAGAATTAATCTTATAAACCAGACTCACTTCTGCCATGCTTTGAAAAACTGTCAGGAATGCATTAGATCCCTTTTGTCTTAAGTCCAGTGAGAGCTAAAGGTGGAGTGGGACAGATCAACGTATGAACCAAATAGATGGTGGCCTGCATGTAATGCTTTGAGTGGTATCTTGAACTACGATGAGGGCTTTCTCTCGCTCCCTGAGTAAATCTCTACCGCCACAGTCTTTGAATTTGAGGAGGAGGAGGGCAAAGAGAAGGAGAATGGTTTTTATTTATTAAGTTTATTCTTTATGCCAGGCACTGTTTTAAATTCTAAGTTTAGAATCTAATCATATTTAGATTATATATATTTTTGTATCTTATCCCCCTGAAATAGAATATTATTATGCCAAGTTTATGAGCATGGAAATAGGTACAAAGAGGTAAAGTACAAGATCCTACAGCTAGTAGTGGATGATTTGAGATTCAAACCCCAGTTGTTTTTTTTCCCCCTCCAGCAAAGCACTTGCTTGTTAATAAGCACCATGTTCTCCTGCTTCCTCGAGATAGCAAAGGTGGAAGCGTTAATTCCAGGAGACCGGAGTGGGATACTGCAGGCTTCCCAGCATCAGGCTGGCACAGGCAGGCACTCAGAAAAAAAATGAGGGAATGAAAAAGTCTATCACTGATGTTGAGGGGAGAACCTTTTGTCCTTTTCAGGAGATAGCACAGTGAGCTGGAAGGAGCATAGGCTTTGGAGCCAGCCAGACCTGGATGTATGTATCCTTGCTCTTCCCTTTGTTGTTGTCACTGGAAGTACACCACTAATCTCTTTGAGCCTCTGTTTCCATCTCCATAACATACCTCGTAGGTTGTTGGGAGTATAGGAAAGATGGCCTGATGAATGTTGGATGGCAGATTCTAGCATGAAGGTCTGAAAGATGTGATGAACTGCCTTGGCTAGGAGGCGGGAGGCTGGAGGTTGGGGATAGTGTTTGACACCAAGAGGAAGGCAGAGGGAGATTCCCATATGTTATATTGGAAGAATCTTATGGCACTTAAAAATGGGAAATTCTAACTTGCAGGAGACAAATAGGACTCAAACTTACTTCAATAACCTTTGAACCCTAAAAAGACAGTTCTTCCCCTAGAGCTATTTTTAGGGTACGCTTTAGGCAAAAATGGTAGTGTCAACTATGATCTTTATTTTAACTGTGTAATTTCCATTGAGTGTCTGGAACAGTACCGAGCGTTCAGTACCAGTCTTGGTTTATTCCATTTTTGGAAGCAGCCATGGTTTAGTGGGAGAGGCACTGACTAGCATTTTTCACATCCACTTCTCTCTTCCTTTGTATTTTGATTTCTGGCCTGTTTTGGGGAAAGAGTGAGAGAGATGAAGAATACACAAAGAAACATTGTGCTAGAAATAGTTCCTTTCCCTCAAATTCTTCAGGTCATTCTGTTTGTCTGAGGGTGTTTTCCTTTGATCTTCAGCTTTTTGTGGTTGTTTTTGTTGTTGATGGTTGCAATCCATTTTCCCAGGATTTGGGAAAGTTGCCCCTTTTAAAATCTTGAGATCTCGTAGGATAGAATGAAGGAGGGAGGGACTTCCCTGGCTGTCCAGTGGTTAAGACTCCATGCTTTCACTGCAGTGGGGGGTGGGTTTGATCCCTGGTCGGGGAACTAAGATGCTGCGTGCTGTGCAGCGTGGCCAAAAAGTTAAAAAAAAAAAAAAAAAAAAGGAGGGAAAAGAAAGAGTAATGGATAACGCCATCCTGAGGATAAATGACATGGGTTCAGGCTGGGAGGCCAACACTAGGACAACCCTTGCTCCACAGATCAGTGTGCTAAGGACTGCTCTGTGGGCTGAACCAGGATATTTGGAGGGAGATGTTTGTGGGCTATTGAAGCCTGGTGTGCATGTGTGTTATGTTTTGTGTGTGTGTATGCTCAGAATTCAATATGAATCTCTTCCTACCTCACCTGTTTTTAGGGATGCCTTTATTACCCACCTGCAGAGTAAAATGATGCAATCATGGTATATTGTTTATCTGGTTCCGAAGTCAGTAGGACTTGTCTTATATTCTTGACATTTTTTACCCAGGTAATTTCACCCTAAAAACCCAGTCCTCTCCAGTTTCCCTGGCAGAGAGAGAATGTGCTCTCTCTCTAACTCAGGGCTTTAGTTAAGAGTGAACTGGCAACTGGGAGACCAGGTCAAGGACTGAGTCTGTTTTTCCTTCCTAAGTCTGAAAGGTTTTGGTCCAGTGTCTGGACAAACCTCGAGGGGGTCAGGATAATGCATGGGGGGTAGTAATTCAGTGTCCTCTTGATTTCTGAACTTTGGGGCCATTGGGACTGCCCCTTCCTGACTCTGTCCTGGCATCTCAGGGGTGTGATGTGAATACTCTGTTGAGCCCTTTGGTCATCCATGAGGGTTTTGCCTGACAGCATGAGAGCATTCTTGTTGCATGAAAACCTCATCTGTTTCTTCCATTCTTGTCTCTTCTGAGGGAAGGAATTGGATAAGGAAGGCATGAATGGGGAGGTCCCTGGGGGCAGGCTGTGGCCCTTCTCCCTGTTTCCCTCTTGCTGCTGTCTTAGCCCGAGTCAAGCTCAGGGTCTGCAAGTTGTTCTGCAGATGGCTCAGCAGCAGACACCCAGCTGGGCTGATTTAACCCACAGAGTGTTTGTGTTTGACAGCCAAGACAGGGAGCAGGAAAACTGTTTTCACTGGGATCAGCCTCAGTTGTTTCTCTAAAAGCAGTTGGTTGAACTGCTGTGCTGTTTCTGGAACCATTATGCCATGAAGTGAAGTTTGGATGAAGGACAGATGTATTATCTAGGAAAGAATACTGGTTCTTCTTTCAAAGAATGTTCAGTCATTGCCTTTGCCAACAAATGAAACTGCTCTCCAATGTTCTGTTTGTGTAGAGGCTATTTCTGGGGAGAAAAAAGCCCTAAGACATTAATCCTCCTTTGCTCTGGAGCAAGTAAGTAGCAAGTGTCAGTTAATATCCATTTTCTAGGTGAAGAAATAGAGGCACTGAGAGATTAAATAGATCACTGCTTCTTAAACTTGGATGTATTTATGAAGTGCCTAGGGGTCTTGTTATAAATGGAGATTTTGATTCAGTAATCTGGGGAGGAGACCTGAGAACCTGTATTTCTAACCTGTTCTCTGGTGATACAGATGATGCTGGTCTGAGATTCGTACTTGAGTTTAATCTAGGCACATGGTGAGTTAGGAAGCAGTTTACTAGATAAGGCTACTTGCCCGTATCCCCAGGAAGTGAAACAATACAGTCTTTTAATCAAGACTGTATCTAAATTGTTTCAAAATAGTTAAAGTAGGAAGCATAGCACTTATGGATGTTGTGGCCATAGCACATAAAAAACCAGATTGACAGGTGTGGTTTTTAGTAGAATTAGGTAGCTAAACTGGTTTAATGCAGTCATAGCTATAGCCTGCCTGAGATAACAGAAGCATAAGAAATTATATCCAAGCATCAAAAACTCAGTAGTGCTTAGAAGAGAAGGCAATTGCTAGCTTATAATTCATGTTTCATTCCAACTAAAGCCAGTAAATTGTGTGTGTGGGGTGTGTGTGGGTGTGTGCACCAGTGTGCATGCATAGGTCCACTGTTACTCTGTTTCTACACTCCTGTAGTCTATTTCCTTATGACATGTTATCAGAGCAGAGTTGCTGCTGTAAAAGACAATCTTTCCCATGTGCTGCTATTCACAAAGATTTCACAATTTGTTGATGACTCACACATCTGTGTGGAAATATATGCTACTGACTTCAGCTGCAGTAGTTTATGCTTTTCTGCCTTACAGAATATGATTACCCAGAAGTATGTAATATCATTTAATGGAGAGTAGGTGTAAGAAAAACAGTAATTTTCAACAAAAGGAATGGATGCAAATTGCAGCATGAAGGATTTAGGTTAGACATCCACATGCAGGGAGAAGTCTCTTCTGCAAGTTAGAACAGTGAAACATTGGAACATAGGATCAAAGCAGAGTTGTGGCACATTCTCGGGCATTTGAAAGAAAAGGGCAGGTGGTTTTATTTCAGAGCTCTCTATTCAGCTCCCCTCAGAGGGAGGAGAATGAATTCTGCAATTGCTGGAGATCATTTTTATTTCTCTGATCCATGAGGGATGAATTCTGGATGTATCTGATTAAAAACCATGTCAAAGAGCCACATATTCCAGAGATCCTTTCTGATCATTCTAATTGATACTGGGATGTCATTTTTTGGCATGGGGATGGGAATCCAACAAGTATTTGCTAAGACCAGTTTCATGTAATGTCTTTTTCTTCCAATGATCTTCACCTACACCTGCAATGATAATAAAAATTGTCTTCCCCAAGGGCTTATGAGATATTGTAGAGTATCATGTGGAATACTCAAGGGATCCAAAGGTCATCAGATATTCTTTCTCCCAGCATTATTTGGAGTCTTCCAAATTTTAATAGACTATACAATAGTCCTTCATTTTCCTTTCTAATTGGAATTTCAACTAGGGATGCCTACAGGCATTGACTTTCCTCACTTGGAATGCTTTGATGCACTAGGCAATGATAAAGGGTGTCCACACAGTGGTGCAAAATTGCCACACGGTTATAACGTTTGGTATTGTACCATATTAAAACCCGTGTCTCGAGAGAGAATGACAGTGCCTAAAAATAATGGTGATTAAACTTTCCCAGCTTTTCGGAGGATACTGAAAATAAAATACTATGTGTCCCCTAAGTGACTAATGGCACTTTCTTATAAACAGCATCATAAGATCTCTCTCTTTCTCTCTTTCTTTCTTTCTTTCTCTCTCAACACACACACACACACACACACACACACACACACACGCACGCACCGTCACATAAAGATGAGAAATGGACATTTGAGTTTCTAGTGAATATTTTCTAGGTCCATTATATATGGGGTCAGTAGCAGTGTATGTTCAATAAAATTCACAGCAGGCAAATAGGAACCTGAGAAATTCTACAGACCTTTTGGAGCTGGATAACTCAAACATTAAGGAGGTGAGCAGAATCCTAAAGATGCTACCAGAAAACTACTAGAGCTAATCAGTGAATTTGGTAAAGTAGCAGGATACAAAATTAATGCACAGAAATCTCTTGCATTCCTATATACTAATGATGAAAAATCTGAAAGAGCAATTAAGGAAACACTCCCATTTACCACTGCAACAAAAAGAATAAAATACCTAGGAATAAACTTACCTAAGGAGACAAAACACCTGTATGCAGGAAACTATAAGACACTGATGAAAGAAATTAAAGGTGATACAAACAGATAGAGAGATAAACCATGTTCTTAGATTGGAAGAATCAACATTGTGAAAATAATTATACTACCCAAAGGAATCTACAGATTCAGGGCAATCCCTATCAAATTACCAATGGCATTTTCCACAGAACTAGAACAAAAAACCTTGCAACTTATACGGAAAGACAAAAGACCCCGAATAGTCAAAGCAATCTTGAGGAAGAAAAATGGAGCTGGAGGAATCAGGCTCCCTGACTTCAGACTATACTACAAAGCTATAGTAATCAGCACAGTATGGTACTGGCACAAAAACAGAAATATAGATCGATGGAACAGGATAGAAAGCCCAGACATAAACCCACGCACCTATGGTCACCTTATCTTTGATAAAAGAGGTAAGAATATACAATGGAGAAAAGACAGCCTCTTCAATAAGTGGTGCTGGGAAAACTGGACAGATACATGTAAAAGAATGAAATTAGAATACTCCCTAACACCATACACAAAAATAAGCTCAAAATGGATTAGAGACCTAAATGTAAGGCCAGACACTATAAGACTCTTAGAAGAAAACATAGGCAGAACACTCTATGACATACAGCACAGCAAGATCCTTTGTGCCCCACCTCCTAGAGAAATGGAAATTAAAAAAAAATAAACAAATGGGACCTAATGAAACTTAAAAGCTTTTGCATAGCAAAGGAAACCATAAACAAGACGAAAAGACAACTCTCAGAATGGATGAAAGTATTTGCAAACAAAGCAACAGACGAAGGATTAATCTCCAAAATGTACAAGCAGCTCATGCAGCACAGTATCAAAAAAACCCAAAAAACCCAATCCAAAAATGGGCAGAAGATCTAAATAGACATTTCTCCAAAGAAGATATACAGATTGCCAACCAACACATGAAAGGATGCTCAACATCACTAATCAGTAGAGAAATGCAAATCAAAACTACAGTGAGGTGTCACCCCACACCAGTCAGAATGGCCATCATCAAAAAATCTACAAACAATAAATGCTGGAGAGGGTGTGGAGAAAAGGGAACCCTCTTGCACTGTTGGTGGGAATGTAAATTGATACAGCAACTATGGAGAACAGTATGGAGGTTCCTTAAAAAACGAAAACTAGAACTACCATAAGACCCATCAATCCCACTACTCGGCATATACCCTGAGAAAACCATAATTCAAAAAGGGTCATCTGGGCTTCCCTGCTGGCGCAGTGGTTGAGAGTCCGCCTGCCGATGCAGGGGACGCGGGTTTGTGCCCCGGTCCGGGAGGATCCCACATGCCGTGGAGCGACTGGGCCCATGAGCCGTGGCCACTGGGCCTGCGCATCCGGAGCCTGTGCTCCACAGCGGGAGGGGCCGTAGCACTGAGAGACCCATGTACCGCAAAAAAAAAAAAAAAAAAAAAAGCGTCATGTACCACAGTGTTCATTGCAGCACTATTTAGCCTGGACATGGAAGCAACCTAAGTGTCCATCCACAGATGAATGGATAAAGAAGATGTGGCACATACATACAATGGAATATTACTCAGCCATAAAAAGAAATGAAATTGAGTTATTTGTAGTGAGGTGGATGGGCCTACAGTCTGTCATTCAGAGTGAAGTAAGTCAGAAAGAGAAAAACAAATACTGTATGCTAACGCATATATATGGAATATTAAAAAAAAATGGTTCTGAAGAACCTAGGGGCAGGACAGGAATAAAGAAGCAGATCTAGAGAATGGACTTGAGGACACAAGGAGGGAGAAGTGTAAGCTGGGACGAAGTGAGAGAGTGGCATGTACATATACAATACCAAATGTAAAATAGATAGCTAGTGGGAAGCAGTTGCATTGCAGAAGGAGATCAGCTTAGTGCTTTGTGACCACCTAGAGGGGTGGGATAGGGAGGGTAGGAGGGAGACACAAGTGGGAGGGTATATGGGGATATATGTATACATATAGCTGATTCACTTTGTTATACAGCAGAAACTAACAGAACATTGTAAAGCAATTATACTCCAATAAAGGTGTTATAAAAAAAAATGGAGGTAAGCAAACTTGCAGCGTTTGAAAGCAAGAATTAGGAAGGTGGAAAAAGAGGATGGGAAAGCTGATAGGAGTGACAGGCCTATACTTTATTTTTATTTTTTTTTAAACAGAACTTTATTTGTTTATGGCTGTGTTGGGTCTTTCGTTGCTGCGTGTGGGCTTTCTCTAGTTGTGGCGAATGGGGGCTACTCTTCGTTGTGGTGTGCAGGCTTCTCACTGCGGTGGTTTCTCTTGTTGCACAGCGAGGGCTCTAGGCACGCGGGCTTCAGTAGTTGTGGCACACAGGCTTCAGTAGTTGTGGTGCACGGGCTTAGTTGCTCTGTGGCATGTGGGATCTTCCTGAACCAGGGCTCGAACCCGTGTGCTCTGCCTTGGCAGGTGGATTCTTAACCACTGCGCCACCAGAGAAGCCCACAGGCCTATATTTTAAAGATTGCTATGTGGGGGAATTTATGGCACATGGATTCCATACTTTTTCCTACTGTTGTCCTTATCTTAATCACAAAACCTACTCCTCAGTGAGCTGACCTATCAGTCAGGCACGGTCTGGACAAGAAAACTGAATACTTTGGTGGTGGTTTTGGTTATTGAATCCAAGTTAGCTAAATCTAAATTAACACAACAATTCATTCTCATCAGTTTGTCAGATTACTAGACCAGTGAGGTTAATTAGTACTTTGAAAGGAAAGAGAGATGGAAACTTTGTTTCTAGAACGTTTTATTATTCCAGGGAATCCCAGAAATTTGGACATCATGGATTATTTATTTTTTTAACATCTTTATTGGAGTATACTTGCTTTATAATGATGTGTTAGTTTCTGCTTATAACAAAGTGAATCATACACACACACACACACACACACACACACACACACACACACACACACATATCACCATATCTCCTCCCTCTTGCATCACCCTCCTATCCTCCCTATCTCACCCCTCTAGGTGGTCACAAAGCCCTGAGCTGATTTCCCTGTGCAATGTGGCTGTTTCCCACTAGCTATCTATTTTACATTTGGTAGTATATATAAGTCCATGCCACTCTCTCACTTCGTCCCAGCTTACCCTTCCCCCTCCCTGTGTCCTGAAGACCATTCTCTATGTGTGTGTCTTTATTCCTATCCTGCTCCTAGGTTCTTCAGAACCATTTTTTTTTGGTTTCTTTTAGATTCCATATATATGTGTTAGCATATGATATTTGTTTTTCTCTTTCTGACTCACTTCACTCTGTATGACAGACTCCAGGTCCATCCACCTCACTACAAATAACTCAGTTTCATTGTTTTTTGTGGCTAATATTCCATTGTATATATGTGCCACATCTTCTTTATCCATTCATCTGTGGATGGACACTTAGGTTGCTTCCATGTCATGGCTATTGAAAATAGAGCTGCAGTGAACACTGTGCTACATGGCCCTTTTTGAACTATGGTTTTCTCAGGGTATATCCCAGTAGTGGGATTGATGGGTCTTATGGTAGTTTTATTTTTCATTTTTTAAGGAACCTCCATACTGTTCTCCATAGTAGCTGTATCAATGTACATTCCCACCAACAGTGCAAGAGGGTTCCCTTTTCTCCACACCCTCTCCAGCATTTATTGTTTGTAGATTTTTTGATGATGACCATTCTGACTGGTGTGGGGTGACACCTCACTGTAGTTTTGATTTGCATTTCTCTACTGATTAGTGATGTTGAGCATCCTTTCGTGTGTGTGTTGGCAATTTATATATCTTCTTTGGAGAAATGTCTATTTAGATCTTCTGCCCATTTTTGGATTGGGTTGTTTGTTTTTTTGATATTGAGCTGCATGAGCTGCTTGTATATTTTGGAGATTAAGCCTTTGTTGCTTCGTTTGCAAATATTTTCTCCCATTCTGAGGGTTGTCTTTTCGTCTTGTTTATGGTTTTCTTTGCTGTTCAAAATCTTTTAAGTTTCATTAAGTCCCATTTGCTTATTTTTGTTTTTATTTCCATTTCTCTAGGAGGTAGGTCACAAAGGATGTTGCTGTGATATATGTCATAGAGTGTTCTGCCTGTGTTTTCCTCTAAGAGTTTGATAGTGTCTGGCCTTACATTTAGGTCTTTAATCCGTTTTGAGTTTATTTTTGTGTATGGTGTTAGGGAGTATTCTAAATTCATTCTTTTACATGTAGCTGTCCAGTTTTCCCAGCACCACTTATTGAAGAGGCTGTCTTTTCTCCACTGTATATTCTTGCTTCCTTTATCAAAGATCAGATGACCATATGTGTGTGGGTTTATCTCTGGGCTTTCTATCCTGTTCCATTGATCTATATTTCTGTTTTTGTGCCAGTACCATACTGTGCTGATTACTGTAGCTTTGTAATATAGTCTGAAGTCAGGAAGCCTGATTCCTTCAGCTCCATTTTTCTGTCTCAAGATTGCTTTGGCTATTCAGGGTCTTTTGTGTTTCCATACAAATTGTGAAATTTTTTGTTCTAGTTCTGTGAAAAATGCTATTGCTGGCTTGTTAGGGATTGCATTGAATCTGTAGATTGCTTTGGGTAGTATAGTCATTTTCACGATGTTGATTCTTCCAATCCAAGAACATGGTATATCTCTCCATCTGTTTGTATCATCTTTAATTTCTTTCATGAGTTCTTATAGTTTCCTGCATACAGGTGTTTTGTCTCCTTAGGTAAGTTTATTCCTAGGTATTTTATTCTTTTTGTTGCAGTGGTAAATAGGAGTGTTTCCTTAATTGCTCTTTCAGATTTTTCATCATTAGTGTGTAGGAATGCAAGAGATTTCTGTGCATTAATTTTGTATCCTGCTACTTTACCAAAATCATTGATTAGCTCTAGCAGTTTTCTGGTAGCATCTTTAGGATTCTCTATGTATAGTATCATGTCATCTGTAAACAGTGACAGTTTTACTTCTTTCCCATTTGGATTCCTTTTATTTCTTTTTCTTCTGTGATTGCTGTGGCTAAAAGTTCCAAAACTATGTTGAATAATAGTGATGAGAGTGGACAACCTTGTCTTGTTCCTGATCTTAGTGGAAATGGTTTCAGTTTTTCACTGTTGAGAATGATGTTGGCTGTGGGTTTGTCATATATGTCGTTTATTATGTTGAGGTAAGTTCCCTCTATGCCTACTTTCTGGAGGGTTTTTAATCATAAATGGGTGTCGAATTTTGTCAAAAGCTTTTTCTCCATCTATTGAGATGATCATATGGTTTTTCTCCTTCAGTTTGTTAATATGTTTTATTACATAGATTGATTTGCGTATATTGAAGAATCCTTGCATTCCTGGGATAAACCCCAGTTGATCATCGTGTGTTATCCTTTTAATGTGCTCTTGGATTCTGTTTGCTATTTTTTTGCTGAGGATTTTTGCATCTATGTTCATCAGTGATATTGGTGTGTATTTTTCTTTCTTTGTGATATCTTTATCTGGTTTTGTTATCAGGGTCATGGTGGCCTCGTAGAATGAGTTTGGGAGTGTTCCTCCCCCTCCTGTATTTTGGAAGAATTTGAGAAGGATAGGTGTTAACTCTTCTCTAAATGTTTGCTAGAATTCGCCTGTGAAGCCATCTGGTCCTGGGCTTTTGTTTGTTGGAAGATTTTAAATACCGTCTCAATTTCAGTGCTTGTGATTGGTCTGTTTATATTTTCTATTTCTTCCTGGTTCAGTCTTGGGAGGTTTTGTTTTTCTAAGAGTTTGTCCATTTCTTCCAGGTTGTTTATTTTATTGGCATATGGTTTCTTGTAGTAATCTCTCATGATCCATTGTATTTCTGCTGTATCAGTTGTTACTTCTCCTTTTTCATTTCTAATTCTATTGATTTGAGTCTTCCCCCTTTTTTCTTGATGAGTCTGGCTAGTGGTTTATCAATTTTGTTTATCTTCTCAAAGAATCAGCTTTTAGTTTTATTGATCTTTGCTATTGTTTCCTTCATTTCTTTTTCATTTATTTCTGATCTTTATGATTTCTTTCCTTCTGCTAACTTTGGGTTTTTTTTGGTTCTTCTTTCTCTAATTGATTTAGGTGTAAGGTTAGGTTGTTTATTGGAGATGTTTCTTGTTTCTTGAGGTAGGATTGTATTGCTATAAACTTCCCTCTTAGAACTGCTTTTGCTGCATCCCATAGGTTTTGGGTCCTCGTGTTTTCATTTTCACTTTTTTCTAGGTATGTTTTTATTTCCTCTTTGATTTCTTCAGGGATCTCTTGGTTATTAAGTAGTGTGTTGTTTAACTTCCATGTGTTTGTATTTTTTACATATTTTTTCTTGTAATTGATATCTAGTCTCGTAGCGTTGTGGTCGGAAGAGATACTTGATACGATTTCAATTTTCTTAAATTTACCAAGGCTTGATTTGTGACCCAAGATATGATCTATCCTGGAGAGTGTTCCATGAGTGTTTGAGAAGAAAGTGTATTCTCCTGTTTTTGGATGGAATGTCCTATAAATATCAATTAAGTCCATCTTGTTTAATGTATCATTTAAAGCTTGTGTTTCCTTATTTATTTTCATTTTGGATGATCTGTCCATTGGTGAAAGTGGGGTGTTAAAGTCCCCTAATATGAATGTGTTACTGTCGATTTCCCCTTTTATAGCTGTCAGCATTTGCCTTATGTATTGAGGTGCTCCTCTGTTGAGTGCAGAAATATTTACAATTGTTATATCTTCTTCTTGGATTGATCCCTTGATCATTATGTAGTGTCCTTCTTTGTCTCTTGTAATAGTCTTCATTTTAAAGTCTATTTTGTCTGATATGAGAATTGCTACTCCAGCTTTCTTTTGATTTCCATTTGCATGTAATATCTTTTTCCATCCTCTCACTTTCAGTCTGTATGTGTCCCTAGGTCTGAAGTGGGTCTCTTGTAGACAGCATATATACGGGTCTTGCTTTTGTATCCATTCAGCCATGGATTATTAACGTTCAAAATTTTGTCAATTAAAATTTTTTTCGAGAATGATGTTTGTAAATTAAAAAAAACCCCAACAAACAAATAGAAAACAGAAGAACCAGGTATCATTTATTATAACTGTCATTTCATTTAAAAAAAGGACATTTGAACACTGAAAGTGTGGGAAGGAAATATTCTCTGAATAAAGCATTGCCTGTATGTTAAATAAATTTAGCTTTATGACAACTTAGTGAAGACCAATGAATATCTCATCGTGTACCAACACTGGCTAGCTGATTTGGATTTGGGAACGATTTCTGCAAAAACCATCTGCTTGTTTAGAATTTGATCTGATAGAGGGGATGGGGTGATTCCTGGAGGCCTGTCGGACTTTGGCTCTTGATGGTCTTCACTGATGAGATAGACATGCTGTAAAAAAATGAGAAACATTGGGGTGTTTTTACCAAAATGTCTTCGTAAATGAAAACACGTCATTTTGATTCAGCTAGGCTTGAAGAATTTCCTCATACCTAATTTATCTTTTGATTGTCCTTTTACATGTAGAAAGATAAGAAACCCTTTTTTTTTTTTGAGGAAATCACACATGGTATAGCTAATTAAATTCTACTCTGTTTACCATTGTTACAAACATGAGATGACTTAGCAATTTCACTGCAGAAACATGCATCATAGTGTGTGAAAGTAGAAATCATCCTGTTACTATTTTACAACCTTCAGTTATAACTCTTAACTCCTCTTAATGTTGTGTTATATGTAGGCGTTTCTGAACCAAGAAGACTTGGTTGAGAGGAAATGAAATGAACACCTATCCTTGAGGATTGAAAACCAGTTGTGAATGCCTAGGCTAGTCTAAGCATATGTTCTTACCTCACGTTTTGTACCTCACTTAGGTATAATAGTCCATTTTTTTTTTCACCCAGATTTTGAGTTTTGAAATAAATGCTGTGGATGAGGTAAGTGTCCCAGAGCAAGCTCAGTCTCAGTGTTAAAATTGTAGCAGTTATTTTGCTTAAGAATGTCTGGAGCTGACTTGGTAGTAATCACATAGAATAGTACAGCAGGAGAGACTTGAAGGATACTTTATTTTATAGATGAGCGAGGGTAGGGAAGGGTCCAGTGAGGGATTCAAGTTGAAATGCAGCTGTCTGAGAAAGGGTATAACAGGACCCAGAAGTGGAAAATTGAGGAGGATGACAGAGATGAAAACTACAACAGTATTTCAGATAAAACTTTATGGATTCCTTCTAGCAATATGTGGATTGCAGTTGGAGCTAAGTGAAGGGTTTTGCATATAATGTGTTCCACGGCCGTTAGGAAATGCCAGATGTGTGTGTGTGTATTATGTTCCTTGGATAGACAGTGCTAACAAGGGCCTGCACATGGTCACTTACCTATATTTGCTATCAGCTACAGCTTTAAAGGGCTCAGGCCTCATGAGGGCATCTTCTAAGTTCATTTTAACAAGGGCTCTCCCATTGTGTGCTGTGATGATAATTTTGGCAAAGGAAGAGGCTGCTCCAGTTTTAGAATCCCTGGAAACTCTTTTGCCCTTCTTGATTCAACCCTTATAGCTTGGACTGTTTTGGCTTAAAGGAAAATTGCAAAAATCAAGCATCACTAAGTTGACCTTAAAGGAATAAACAATCTGAAGATCACAGTGTAGTCCTTTTATTAAGCTCATTTTTGTTTGCGTTTGGTGGTTTTTGGCCAGCTATACCAAGGCAGTCAAGTATTTAGGTCTTTATAAAACTGTTTCTTTCCTCTACTTGTGTGAATAAAGGTATTAAGTCTAATAGTATCTACTTAGCATAAACAAGAAGATAAAAATGATTTCTGTGATTGAAATGTTTGTTATTTAGCATTAAGAATCTTCCTGCTGCCATGCATTTTGCATTTTAATCCACTTGGTGCTTGGTTTGGGGATTGTTAGATTAGTTTTAATCCCCTGTCTAGTAGTGGAATAGTGGTGAGATTTATTACACAGACAGGGTTTGGTTCTTGGCTTTAAGAGGGCTCACGTGCACTCTTCATGCATATTAAATTTGGGAAACCACTAGTTCAGTATAAAAGGTTGGGGAGACATCCTTTATCTTAGAATGGTTCTCTTTAGGCACACAAAGTGTAGAAAGCATTTACTGTATTAATGAAAAGAAAATTGATTACAAGTGTTTCTCTCTTTGGGGGTCAGACTAATATTCTTAGAATCTTTTTTTTTTTTTTTCTGTTTGACATGTGCTCTACCATCATTTCAAAGCATTTCTAGATGTTTTCTTTATTTCTTGGGAGGACGCCTCCAGGGGAAAGATAAATAGCTTCTTATATAATGGATTCTTCCCAAGAAAAATGGAAAAGGTTGAGTACTACCCAACCAGGGGAATAAATATTTTCAGAAATCACAGAAAAGTAGGATATCTCACTATTCCTTGAGAACATAATTGTTGCCATTTTCTCCAAACTGATTTAAAAATCTGCCATTTTGAAGATTGGAGGATTATTATTGTTATTTAAATATTTGCTATGTTTCCTATGATGTGAAAAGATTCTGGTTAATGGAGTACTTAAAAAAGTAATACTGTGATCTGTACATTTTTGTGATTAATAAATAAAAGTAATGGTGGAGCAAAACTTGTAGTGGGAGCTTTAGTTTTCTTCTGTTGTTCCAGTTAAGTAATCTTGCCTTAGGTGGAAAGAAGGAGTATGTATTAAGTAATGAATAGACGGGTACTGGGAATAACTTGGGTTAGAGAGTGAAAAATACAGATTTTTATTATGGTTTCAAAATACCATCCAGTATTTTGAATGAATCTTATCTCCAGAACCTGAACTTGCATTTGTAACACAGGAAATCTTATTTATAGTTTTTCTTCCAAGTCTGTTTTTCTCCCCATTAAAGGTTGATCCTCTAAAGGAAGAAGATAAGTATGTGTAATGGCCAGTAGTCTCCTATTAAAATAGCAGCTCAAATGAGGGTAAAACAGTTCAGTTTACTTAAAAGCCATATTTAAAATTTACAAAACAATCTTTTCTTTTTATGATTTGAGAGTTTGAAGGAGCCCTTCTATGTTAACTTTTTCCTTCAAATTTTGACTTCTGATTTTTTTTTCCAAAATTATATTTTATTCATTAAATTTGCTTGATGCTAGCTGTGAATAGAAGTAACCCGTAACCCAAAGTTAGTGTAATTGGTTTCCTTGAGAGACTGGAACAAGAAAGAAACATGTTCTCTTGGAATGTTACTATGATTTTAAATCCTACAGTATATGACTTTTAATATATACATTTAATAATATAAATAAATGGATTTCATAGTAATTTTACCAAGTTTGGACGCCTAGTGCAGCTTTTTAACATATCTGAAACTCAGGTGAGAATATGCTGTTAGATTTGATAGTCTCCAAGGAGACTTTTGGCTCCAGGATTCTGTGGTCTTATGAGTTAATGACAGACAGAAATCTGTGAACCTATTTCATTTGTTTATAAAAACTCAGAAGTTTAGAAATACTTCTTTCATACTGAATAAAACATTAATATGATGGCAATATTTTCTTTTGCATTTCATCACCATCCAAATGTTGTTTCCATGAGAGCAGGAACACTGTCTATCTTGTTCACTGTGGCAACCCCAGAGCTTAGAATAGGGTCTGTGACATGTTGCACTTAATAAATAAATTAATTAACGGATGAATAGATGGATGGATAGAGGGATGGATCTATGGAAAAGAGATGTATGAGTCTCTTTGGATAAGTTCTCAGACAACAACTTCTTGATGTAATCTGCAGATTTAGAGAATATGTTCTTTTCAAACATTAGGGAGTTCAGTCCATGGTCAGCCAGACCACACAAAGGGGGTGGGAGTGGGGTGGAGAGGAGGGGTTTGAATCTGGGGGCCAAAATTAGGGTTTAGCATATTTCTAACAATATATATACATATAAAATATATAAACATAATATATATTAATATAAATAATAGTAATTATATTGCTGATGTTACATAATATCAAATATAATAATTGCTATAGTACATAAGATTATATATAAACATGGGTATAGCATGTTTTCTATATATATAAAAATACGTACATAATGGAAATATTGTATACCTCAATTTTTCTTGTCTGAAAGGCAGTTTCCTTTTATTCATAGTTTCTTAAGTGTTTTTATCATAAAAGAATATTGCATTTTGCCAAATGCTTTCTGCATCGAGATGATCATGAGTTTTTTCCTGTCATTCTTTTGCTTTTTTATATATTCCATCCAGTTTTTTAGTTGCTTATAGTGGGAAAGGGGCAAGTCATCATGACAAGAAGCCATTGGAGGTTGAGGTTTTTCAAATATCTTTTTTTTGTATCTGTTAATTATTAATTATTGACATCCTGGATTCAGTTTTTTCATTTCTTTTTTTTTTTGTAATTGTTGGTGTCTTTGGGCATATGTCCATCATCATCTTTCTGTTTTCTATTTGTCTTGCTATTTCCTTGCTGCTTTCCTCCCTTCTTCTTATTTCTTTTTTTGGTTGATTGCACTTTAGTAGTTGGTGTTCAATTCTCTAGTTAAATAATATCTTGATCTACCCTCCAACAAGTCAAGGTTCTCAGAACTTTTATCTTAACCCTGAAGGATTATGTACTGTCATTGTTCAACAGTTTAGTTCTACCTTTTTCTTCTAAATACCATAAATTAGACATCATCTTCATCATCATAGGTATTGTTTTATATAGACAATGTATGTTTGGATTTACATCCATGTTTACCTTTTATTTGCTTAACATTTATTTCTCTATCTTAAACCTCCTTTTGGGGATTATTTTCCTTTTCCTTGAAGAACATACATTTAGAAGTTACTTAGATGTAGACCTCATGATTAGTAAGATTCTCAGTTTTCGTGGATTCATAAATATATTTACTTAACCAATACTCTTGAAACATAGTTTTGTTGAACATAAATTTCTGGATTGAAATTTTCTCATTACTTTGAAACATTATTCTACTGTATTCTTATATTGACTATGAGTATTGAGATATCTGTGATAATTCTAATTATTGTTCCTTTGTAATTTTTCTAGTCCTAATCCTTTCTCATTTATTTTTCTTAATATATTCTCTTTGTTTTTGCTGTCCTATAATTTCACTACAGTGTATCTAGGCATGGATATCTTTTCATTTATTTTGCTTGGGATATATTGCAGTGTTGGATCATTGGAATCATGCTTTTCATTAGTTCTGGAAAATTCATAGCCTTATGTTTTTAAAGTTTTCTTTTCTCCATTTTCTTTATTTTTCTTCACTGGTATTCTACCTAGATATATTTTAGACCCAATTATTCTCTCCTCTATACCTCTTAAAACCTCTTTTATATTCTCCATCATCTTGTCTTTAAGTTCTTGGTGATTTCTTAATATGCATTTTCCATTTCACAAATTCTCTCTTCAGTCATAGTGATTCTGTTATTTGACCCATTCATTAAGTATTTTATTTCAACAATGGTGTTTTTTGTTTGTTTGTTTGTTTGTTTGTTTTTTAGAGGTACGCGGGCCTCTTACTGTTGTGGCCTCTCCTGTTGCGGAGCCAACAGGCTCCGGACATGCAGGCTCAGCGGCCATGGTTCACGGGCAGCCGCTCCGCGCATGTGGGATCTTCCCGGACCGGGGCACTAACCCGTGTCCCCTGCATCGGCAGGCGGACTCTCAACCACTGCGCCACCAGGGAAGCCCAACAATGGTGTTTTAATGTCAAGAGTTTCATTTATTTTCCTTTCAAATTTATCTGATAATTCTTGATACCTTCTTGTTGGTTTCTGATCATTGTAACTGTGCTCTAATTTCTTTAAACATTCTTTTCCATAAATGCACTCTATTCTGTATCTGAAAGTCCCAATATTTAGATTCCTTGAGAGTCTGACCCTCAAATTTGTTATTTTTTGGCTCTTATTCATAGTGTCTTGCCTTTAAATGTGCTTACTGATCTTTTCTTGTAAGCCCCACTTCTTGATCTTAATCATTAGGACTCCTTCAGACCTAATTTGTGGATATACTTCTTCAGAAGATATGTTCTTCTTTCTGTAGCTAAGAGGTACCCCCAGTCTGCCAGCATTCTTGGGGGTCTTGGTTTAGCATGGAAGTCCCAGGCTCAACTTCCTCTTTCCTTGATGGCCCAAGTCTCAGTATCTTGATAAGAGTGCTTCAACTGGCATTACTTTTGGGGTAGCATTGTATCTCCTCACTATCTGTTGCTCTGACCTCAGCTAAAGGTTTTTGGTAGAGAGTGTGAAATCCCATCCTTTGAGTCCCTAAGACTTGTGAGACCAATGACACCTTAAGAATGTGCCCCATTCAGAGTATAGTTGTTCTGAAGTGTGATACTCCTGTGAGGGCTTTTAGATAGCCATAATGCTAGATATAGAAGTGATATGGTTGCTTTTTAATTATTACTTTTAAATACTAATTATTGCTAGTGTAAAGAAATGCATAAAGTTTATCTTTAGTTTAACTATTTTATCTCTGAATTACTTTGGAATTTCCCCATACACCATCATATGTCTTGCAAATAATGGTGTTATTGTTTCTTCCTTTCCCATCCTAATAGATTTTAATTCATTTTATTTTCTTACTGTACTGATTAGAACCTAAAGTATAATGATAAATAGAAGAGTTGATAGTGGACATACTTGTCTTGGTCCTGATCTTTAAGGCATCAATGTTTCACCACGAAGTATAATCTTTGCTGCAGTGTGTGTGTGTGTGTGTGTGTGTGTGTGTGTGTGTGTGTGTGTGTGTGTGTGTGTGTAGAACAATTAATTCTTTTTTTTTTTTTTTTTTTTTTTGCGGTACGCGGGCCTCTCACTGCTGCGGCCCCTCCCGTTGCGGAGCACAGGCTCCGGACGCACAGGCTCAGCGGCCATGGCTCACGGGCCCACCCGCTCCGCGGCACGTGGGATCCTCCCGGACTGGGGCACGAACCCGTGTCCCCTGCATCGGCAGGCGGACTCTCAACCACTGCGCCACCAGGGAAGCCCGAACAATTAATTCTTAACAGAGAAATTGGAGAGAGCTTTGTAAGATTTAAATTTAATCCTGAAAATGAGTAGGTTGAGATATGTTATAGCTATATGGTATATACTAACTAGATTACATTGATTAATGAAAGAAAAAGTTGGAAGGGTTAATAAATTTTTTGATCTTATGTTTGTGTATTCTTCATCTATAAATCCAAGTATAGCAAAGCTAAACCCATAATTTTTGTTTTTTAGCTTCCTTTGTAATTGACACATGCATGGCCTTTCTGTGTGTATAATTCTAATGTCAGGCAAAATTAGTAGTATAGTAGAACTCAAACATTCATGAAGTTAGGGTCTTTCAGAGAGGAGCAATGATGGGGTAGATTTGATGAAATTTTCTTTTCTTTTTTAACAAAGTTTCTTGTTTTTCTCTGCTGTCCTGATCAGGAACAGGTGCATCCCTGACTTTAACTGTAAGAACCTCATCAATTCTTGAATTCAGTGAGCCTGGGAGAGGTTTTGTCTGAAATTTGTGTTATTTGCTTAGCTCTCAATTACCTACATTCTAGGATGTATTTCACTGTCTCCATGTGGCTCTCTCCATGTGCTACCATGTAGTTCCTCATGCTACCAACACCGTTCTCCTCACTAATTGTTGATTAGATGAGGGTGGCTGCTGGCCCAAACATACTTTCGTCTTCTGAGAATTGGAACCCAAAGAAAGCCAGACATTCCATCTTTAAGTAGGTGAACTTGAAACACAAATTTAGTAGCTGTGGCATGGTCATCTGTACCCAGTTTGGGAACTGTGGCTAAGAGAAGGTGATTCTGCAGAGAAGGAGAGAAGAATTCTGAGAGAAGTTGAGGTGAGCGATGAGAAGAAAGGACTGCCAGGGTTTCTGACAGCATACCTTTTCCTCATTCTATTTCCTTTCCAAACCTAGCTGCCTTACAACCTTTAGATTCATGAGACACTCTCATATCCTTACAATGACTTTTTTTTTCTTTTTGTGAAGGCCATATGGGGCCACAGTCTTAGGAATCTAATGCACCTGGATTTTTTTGCACCTGGGTTTAAATTTGAGTTCTAGCAACTCTGAGCAAGTTATTTAACTGTATGAATCTCAGTTTCTACATCTGTAAAATGGGGATAGTGACTTCTACTTTGCAAAGTTCTTAGGAGCATTTGAGTTAATGTATGTAGTAGAACAACTGGCTCAGGGTAGATTTTTAATAAATAATAGTTACTACTTAAAAAATTTTTCCCCGGTCCAATATGATATCTGATAGTGCATTGTTTGCATATTTATTAGCACACATCCTATACTGTCTGTGTTATTGCTTCTTGGATGCTTGCCCTGTCTTCCCATTAGATTTCAAACTTCCTGACAGGATGATTTCTAACATGTGCTTCTCTCTACCCTATCAGAAACCATCCCAGAGTTTGTGCTCAATAAATAATTATTGGATGGGGTATATACTTTTGGGATTTCTTGTCAGGGAAAACCAGAAGAGCTAAGAGTAGACCACTTTACCTATTATTTATGATTGCCCCCTTTATAAAGCTAGGCAAACACAAACTCTGATGTATTCTATTCCAGAAAGAATTGCCCTTAAGTGAACACCTCTCCACCTTGGTTAGGGCCCTGAAGACTCTATGTTGTTTTAGTCATAGTTTTTAAAATCAAACCCTGTGAGGAGCGCCAATATATGAAACAGATTTAAGCAGAGGCTTTCTGGTTGAGTAGGAGAGAGAGGCCCTGAGCCCTACATCCCATCCAAATGGTAGACCCCAAGGCACCTTAGGGCTCTGTGGAAAATATTTTGAAACCATTACTTTGGACTATCTAGGATAGCCTATGTAACCCATAGCTATCATGGGTTTTTACTGAATTAAAAAAAAAAAAATGGAACCAAAGAAGGAAGATACCATAACCCTTCCCAGAGTGATTATGAAGGTTTTAGAAAACTTTAGGGGATTGTTGTCAAACTTGTTACAATTGATGGTGTGGGAACTCTTGGCCACTATTATAAGCAAGAGTGGTTTTGATGAGGTAGGATGGAAAATGTTTTGAGCTTGATGTCAGAAGACAAGGGTTTGAGTTCTCATCCCTTTTCTTATGGCCAGTGACTTTAGGCAACTCAGCAACCTCACCAAGTCTCAGCTACAAATTGGGAATTATCACCCCCATCTACTTCACAGATCTGTCAGCTGAAATGAGACTGAGATGTGAAATGGTTTCATAATTTAAAAAAATAGTACTATATAAATATGAGACCATCTTAGTAATAGAGTTAAGGGAATAAAGAGAGAAAATACAGTATATATAATTAATGAATTCACCTAAACTCAGTTATTTACATCTTGTGACATGGTGTACACATATTCCTTTTTATTTTCACTGAGATAAAAGTCCAAATGACTACAGTATCAATAAAGGTCCTCCCTCCTGCACAATACTGATGAAAGAAATCAGAAGTCTAAATAAATCGAGATACATACTGTGTTCATGGATTTGAAGACTTAACAAAGATGTCAGTTCTCCCCAATTTGATGTAGGTTTAATGCAATTCCTATCGAAACGCCAACAAGATTTTTGTTGATAAAGATGAATATTCTAAAATGCATATGAAAAGGCAAAGGAAGTAGAATAGGTAAAACACTTTTTAAAAAACGGAACAGAGTGGAAAGCATCAGTCTATTCAATTTCAAGAGACATGTGATAAAAGTGACGTAGAACTATACTCAAACGTCACACCAGTGTAAAATTCCTCCATTTGATATTGAACTAAAATTACGTAAGATTAACAATGGGGGAAACTGGGTGAAGGTTTCTTGGGACCTCTCTAGTACCCTTGCAACTTCCTGTGAACCTATAATACTCCATTTTTAAAAAAAAATATTTTTTAGCTTTATTGAGGTATAATTGACATATAAAGTTGTAAGATATTTGAAGTGTACATAACAGTGATTTGATACTTATACATCATGAAAGTATTCACACCTATTTCCCCCCATCTAGATAATTAACACATCTATCACCTCATATATTTCTTCCTTATTTTTTTTTGCCTTTTTTTTTTTGGTAAGAACATATTTGTTTTGCTCTCTCAGGAAGTTTCACTTATTAAAAGTTTAAAGAAGAAACAAACACATTGCAGTTGGGTCAGTCATTTGCTGGTTAGCTCTCAGCCATTATTCTCACCCTTCTGTGTTTTATTGTTACATATGATGGGAACCTGGGGCCTTGCAAGTGACCTCTCCCAAATTCCTCTGTCAACTGGCTTCTTATTAGGTCCTACTAATTAGTGGCCCTGGGAAGGGACTGGGAAGCAGGATATGGGGAGAAGCTACTTTATTTTCACTTCTAGCTTCCATTGACATTCTAGCTACCTTCTAGCAACAACAGGCAGCAATGGAATGAAGCATTTTTTGGCAGTCCCATCACATGCCCACTGGAGCCTTTTCCTTGGTTGCATCATCAGTACTCGGCAACCCCTCAGTAGTGCCAGCTTTAGTCATGAGATACTCCCTCATAGCCCTGGCATTGCCATTTAATCCTCTTCTGCACTATTGGGCTCTGATAATATAACCACCTCTACCTACCAGCCCTACCAGTGATAGCTGCTTTATCTAATTAGTTACTAGCCTTTGGGTTATTCCACCCCCTTTGTATACTCTAAGTCCTTTTAATACCTTTCTAACCAAGTCCTGTATTACATTTCTCTGCTTGAAATTCCTAGAGTGGTTCTATTTTCTGATTTGACCTTGACTAATGCACCCAATATGGGTGAAACAGAGCTAGGGCTTTGTGTTACAGGAATTAGGCAATATTCTTTCCATCTCTTTATCTCAGAGCTGAGCCACCATTCCTTGAAATCTTCTTTTGGCCGAGCCTTCAGGAGATGAGGAAAAGCATGGGGTATCTTGAACCTGAACTGTGGTTGAAACTTGTCCCCAAGATCCCTGATACCTTTGTGGGGATGGTGCAGACTGAAAAGAAAAAAAAAAAACCTAGTCATTTCAATTTGGAACACAGTTTTTTGACTTTCAAGAGAAGGACACTTGGACGCTGTTCTTTTTTCCTGGGAAATTTGCCTGAATAAGCCAAGTGAAAACAGAAATATATGTGTCCAGAGGCTCCACAAATTAAATCACTCTGTATTCCCTACACTTTTTGATTTTCTGTTCCTGGAAAAAAAGTTTGGGGGGATGAACATGGAGCCCAACTTTTGAGTTTTACCAAGAAAGCATGTTAAAATGGGACAGTGGTAATATTTTATCACAATTATTTCACTACAGAAATAGCAACTTATTTAAAAATTAGGCATGACATCAGAAAAATGGATAGGGTTTTAAATTTAAGAAAGTGTTTTACAAAATTTCACCATTTGTCCTTATTTGTTTATTTTAAAAATATACCCACAGCCCATTAAAAATTCTCACTGGTCTGGTGTTTAGGAAGTTCTACTGGATAACTTAATGTTGATTCCAGGGTGTAGGTAGAGTACATCTTAGAGACAGTATTTCTTTCTTTTTTTTTTTTTTAACATGTTTATTGGAGTATAATTGCTTTACAATGGTGTGTTAGTTTCTGCTTTATAACAAAGTGAATCAGTTATACATATACATATGTTCCCATATCTCTTCCCTCTTGCGTCTCCCTCCCTCCCACCCTCTCTATCCCACCTCTCTAGGTGGTCACAAGGCACCAAGCTGATCTCCCTGTGCTATGCGGCTGCTTCCCACTAGCTATCTATTTTACGTTTGGTAGTGTATATATGTCCATGCCACTCTCTCACTTTGTCACAGCTTACCCTTCCCCTTCCCCATATCCTCAAGTCCATTCTCTAGTAGGTCTGTGTCTTTATTCCCATCTTGCCCCTAGGTTCTTCATGACCTTTTTTTTTTTTCCTTAGATTCCATATATATGTGTTAGCATACGGTATTTGTTTTTCTCTTTCTGACTTACTTCACTCTGTATGACAGACTCTAGGTCCATCCACCTCACTACAAATAACTCAATTTCGTTTCTTTTTATGGCTGAGTAATATTCTATTGTATATATGTGCCACATCTTCTTTATCCATTCATCTGTTGATGGACACTTAGGTTGCTTCCATGTCCTGGCTATTGTAAATAGAGCTGCAATGAACATTTTGGTACATGACTCTTTTTGAATTATGGTTTTCTCAGGGTATATGCCCAGTAGTGGGATTGCTGGGTCGTATGGTAGTTCTATTTTTAGTTTTTAAGGAACCTCCATACTGTTCTCCATAGTGGCTGTATCAGTTGACATTTCCACCAACAGTGCAAGAAGTTTCCCTTTTTCCACACCCTCTCCAGCATTTATTGTTTGTAGATTTTTTGATGATTGCCATTCTCACCGGTGTGAGATGATATCTCATTGTAGTTTTGATTTGCATTTCTCTAATGATTAATGATGTTGAGCATCTCTATATCTTCTGTGGAGAAATGTCTATTTAGGTCTTCTGCCCATTTTTGGATTGGGTTGTTTGTTTTTTTGATATTGAGCTGCATGAGCTGCTTGTAAATTTTGGAGATTAATCCTTTGTCAGTTGCTTTATTTGCAAATATTTTCTCCCATTCTGAGGGTTGTCTTTTGGTCTTGTTTACAGTTTCCTTTGCTGTGCAAAAGCTTTTAAGTTTCATTAGGTCCCATTTGTTTATTTTTGTTTTTATTTCCATTTCTCTAGGAGGTGGGTCAAAAAGGATCTTGCTGTGATTTATGTCAGAGTGTTCTGCCTGTGTTTTCCTCTAAGTGTTTGATAGTGAGAGACAGTATTTCTGTTAGCGAGATACTTCTTTTGTAAGTGCACTGAGATAGCACTGTCCTCGAAAACTGTTGTATGTTTGTTTGAAGGTGTGTGTTCTCTTGTTTTAGAGCTGCTAACCAAAGTTGAAGGTTATGTTTTCACGAGAGATTGAGATCTTTTGTCTTCAGGGATCCGCACTTATTAGTGATTAGGTGAAAAATTAGAGCACAGAGTTGGAGAGAGGGGAAGTCTCCCTGCATTTGCCTGGAACCCATTGCTGTAGTTTGAATTCTCAAACTAACAACTCTGGGAATACCTGGAGACAGTCTCCTTGACCCAGGCATCAGCTTTTTCACAATGAACACCAAGGATAGTGAGAATAGTGATACTTACCCAAGAGGCTTTGCAAGCACGCCAGCCCTCACAAAGCATGTCAGCTGCTATATGGTGACTAGAAAAGATAGTCTGCAAGCACACATGAAGCTCTCCTTTTTAATACTCTTAGATGTTCTTGGGAGTGAGGGATTTTGAAAGGGAAACATAACATACTCTGTTGGTCTGTGGAGTAAGAATAGGAACTTGATTTGATTGTTGATGTGACTTCCTTTGTAACCACTGAGTGGAGAATTGTGATTGCATGTGATTGTCCGTGGTATGTATCAGTTAGCTTTTGGTACGTGAGAAACCACCCTACAACGTTGTATCTTATAACAACAAACATTAATTTCTTAAAATTTTGTGAATTAACTGGACAATTCATGTAGTCTGTGCCGGCTTGATTGGGGCTAGACAGTCTAGCATGGCTTTGCATGTCTGTGGGCTCAGATGGAATGGCTGGAAATAATGAGACTAATGGGACCTATTTCCCTGTGGTATCTCATTTGCCAGGAGACTAAATCCATGCTGTTGCACGTGGTGGTGTTGATGCCCAGCAGCAAGAGAGGGAAAGTAATTTTTGAGTCTCTGAATGCATCATGTTTGTTAATATTCACCTGGCTAAAACATCCATTGGCTTAGATGATGTTCAAGGCCAGATTTAAGGGGAGGAGAAATAGTCTTTATCTTGGACAGGAGAAGCTGCAAAGTCATGTTTAAAGGGGCA
Source organism: Lagenorhynchus albirostris (assembly GCF_949774975.1). NCBI lineage: Eukaryota > Metazoa > Chordata > Mammalia > Artiodactyla > Delphinidae > Lagenorhynchus > Lagenorhynchus albirostris. The sequence goes on from NC_083113.1 coordinate 44,063,765, forward strand.
TGGATATGGGAAGGGAGTAATTTGTGACCATTTTACAATCTCCATGGAGCGATGGTGAGAATCTTAACTCTCATATGACACATCCTATGCGCTCATATGACACATGGGATTCTTCATCCAGATGTTCAACGTGACTATAAGTTTCTAGGTGATGGAGGTGACCTGCATCACTGGTAAGAAAATTTTTGTCTTCTCTGGCAAGCATCACCTGCTGTGATTTTTCATTTTAATATTATTTATTAGACTATTATCTTTCAGCTACAAACCCAAACTCCTATATGCTACTTTGTGATTCTGGGGACTGGAGCCCTGCAAATTCTATTTTGGCCTTGCCTGCAGGTTCCCTTTGAGCTCTACCAATAGAGACCACTAGGAGAATAGTGAAAGGTTGGAGAGGAAGATATGATAGACTCTTTTGGTCTGCTTCTTATGAACTTTCTGTCGGCTTTTTTCCTATGGGCATGATTCCAGCATCATTTTGTCACTCTGTCCATGGAAGTTATTTCCTCTAGTAGCAGTTAAATCTCATTAGCAGTTTTCCTAGCATCTTAAGAACCAGTTTCATCAGGCCCTGCTCAAATACACCAGCACTAGCCACCCAGCACCCCATCTTAAGAGACCTGGGTTTGGCCCTTTTACCAAACCCCTTAGTTTTAATAATTCCAACCTCTTCCCTTTATTCATCCTTTCTTTGAAGAGGTTGGTACTTATTTGATACCTTAGGGTTCCTTTTGTCTTTTCAGTTCACTGGTCAAAATTCTTTATATCCAGTGAACAATTCTCTTTATTAAAATTTCTTGGTTGCATTAACTGGTGTATTTTCTGTCTTGTGCCCGAAACTTGACTGATCAGGCAGGAAGAAGATGATGAGGAAGGTGGTTTGAATTAATTGCTTAATTACAATGACAAAATGTTTAAGACATTGTCTAACTTATTTCATGAGGCTTGCGTAACCTACCTTGATAGTGAGACTCAAGGATAGTATGAGAAAAGGAAAATTATAGCCTACCTCTCTAAGAAACAGAGATGCAAAGTTAATATTAGCAAACCAAATCTAGTGGTTTGTATAAAAGATACTATTTTATGACCTGGGCTTATTTCTGAAATGCAGTGTTAGTTTCATATTAGAAAATCAATGAATGTATAATCATTATATATTACATAATAATGTAGATAATACTATACTTTATTACTTAAAGGAGAAAAATGATATCATCTTACTAGATACAGAAAGAGAATTTCATAAAATTCATTATATCCAGTGTGAGAATTTTTAGCAACCTAGGAATAGAAAGAAACATTATTGATCTGATAGCTAATGTCTAAAAAACCTGCAACAAACATTATTCTTAACAGATAAACAATAAAAATCTTTCCTTTTGAGATCAGAAGAAAGATAAACATACTTATCACTTCCATTCAACATGGCACCAGACATTCTAGCCAGTGTGATAAGGCAGGAAAAAGAAATAAAAGGTACAGGATTGTAGAGAAGGAAATAAAACTGTCTTTCTTCACAGATGATATAATTGTGAATACAGAAAATCCAGAAGACTCAAATGACAAATTATTAAACTTAATAAGGATTTAACAAAGTGGCTGGAAACAAAATCAGTATGGAAAAATGAACTATATTTCTATATACTAACAACAAATAGGAAATAAAATTTAAAATATGCATCATTTCTAAGAGTGTTAAAAAATACGAAGAACCTAGGAGTAAATCTAAAGTCACTTATTGTTGCTAACTTTAAAATTAGAAAATTAATTGAACAATATTTAAAAGGACCTAAATAAATGGAGAAATATATAGCATGTTCGTTAAGGATAGCAATTCTCCAAAAATTGATCTAAAGATTTAATGCAATCTCAATCAAAATTCCAACTTAAAAAAAAGAGATGTATGTAGAAGTACAAAGGATGAAGTATTGCCAAGTTGCCTTTTAAAGGAAATCATAGTCAAGACTTATTACCAGATGGCAAGATATATTATTAGGCCACATTGATACAGTGTAGTAATGGTATAGGTATAAATAAAAAGGCCAATGGAAGAATAGAAAACCAAGAAATAAAACAGCCCATATGTATACATTAGATACATAACAGAAGTGGTTTTATAGATCAGTGAGGAAAGGAGAGATTTTCAGTAAATGGTGTTGGGACAATTGGTTATTTATATGAAAAAAGAAATGAAATTGAACCTCTACTTCATAGTATACAAAATCAATTCCAGGTGGAATAAAGACCTAACAATGTAACAGGCAAAGCAATAAAGCTTTTAGAAGATAATTTAGGAGAATATCTTCATGACCCCAGGATAGGGGAAAATTTGTTAGACAAGGCACAAAAGCACTAACCATAAAGAATAAATATAATAAATAGAACTACATTAAAATCTTATATTTATCATAAGACACCATAAAGAAAATGAGAAATCATCTCATTGGAAAGATACTTGAAACACATATAACTGACAAAAGAGTATTAATCAAAACTTAAAGAATTCTGGCAAATGAATAAGAAAGAGACTAATCCAATGAAAAAGTGGATGAGAAATCTCGACCTTTTACACAAAAGAGCAAACCCGATTGGCCAGTAAGCATATGAAAAAATGTTTAACCCTGCTGGTAATCAGGTCACTGCAAATTAAAACCAGAAAGAGTTATCATTGCATACCCAACACCTTAGCAACATTTTAAGAAGTTGGCAGACAAAGATTGTTGGGAACTTTACTGATGGGAATGTTAATTGGGACAACCATATTGGAAAAGAGTTAGGTTTACTTAGTAAAGTTGAGCTCACTTGTATACTAAGACACAGCATCCCATTCCTGGTTATACATACTCTAGAGAAAGTCTTGCTCATGAGTACCAGGAGACATGAACAAGAATGGTCACAGTAGCATTGTTTAACCCCAAACTAGAAACAAATGACATGTCCGTCAATAGAAATGGATCAATTAATGACATGCCCATCAGTGGAAATGGATCAATAAAGACTGATATATTCACAAAATGGAATAATACATAGCAATGAAAATGAATGGACCATGGCAGCACATGACAAAGTCAGTGAATCTTACAATGTTGAGCAAATGAAATAAGCTCTGAATCATAATAGAATAATAAAACAGGCAAAACTAAAATCTTGTTGGGATTTAAACACAGAAAAACTGTATCATAAAAACATAGGAGGGGCTTCCCTGGTGGCGCAGTGGTTGAGAGTCCGCCTGCTGATGCAGGGGACACGGGTTCATGCCCCAGTCCGGGAAGATCCCACATGCTGCGGAGCAGCTGGGCCCGTGAGCCATGGCCGCTGAGCCTGCGCTTCCAGAGCCTGTGCTCCGCAACGGGAGAGGCCACAACAGTGAGAGGCCCGCGTACCGCAAAAAAAAACCATAGGAAATGACTATATTAAAATTCAGCAGAGTGGGACCGTCTTATAGGGTTGTGAGAATGAAAGGATGATGGTGAAGTCCAAGATAGGGGGAGATAGGGTGGGAGGAAGGCTGGTTTCTAAGGTGTTGGCAAAGTTCCGCTTCTTAATCTGGTTGGTTACATGGGTGTTTCCTTTATGGGTTTTCTTTCAATTGTCCATGTGTATTTATTCCGCATATGTAATATATTTCTCTTGTAGTACCTAATATAGAAATTGCAGAAAAGGGAATGTGCATCTGGAAACTACAAAGCTCACTTCTTTCAAAAGTTGCTTTCTCTTAAAAGTTGCTTATTTAAAAAATAGTAATTTTTAAATTCCTCTACATGTATGGAATGTTGATGTTAATTATCATTATTAATCAAAGCTAAGTCGGTTCATTACAGATTTGGCATAACGTTATACTGATAAATCATGAGGCATCAGTCCTAAAACAGCTATTTTCATGATTCTCAGAAGCTTAGCATCCCTGGCCGGCATATATTTCACTGTGGGTTGTTGCCATCATGGAAAACACTGACTCTAACCCCACAAAATGGCTTGTACATTGGTGGGCTCAGAATGTCCCAGAATGCATTGCTAGGAGCAACCCTACATTTATAACCCTGAGTAGAACTCCGTTTTGCCATTTAAACATCGATGCTTTCCTTTGGGGAACAAAATTTCCACATAAAGTAACAAAACAGCAATTATGTAAATTGAATGGAAAAAAACCAGTAGTGTCCTGTTGGAGGTAATTTTCCCCATAATGAGTATCGGGGGAAGGAGGAGAATGGGAAGGACTGGAGATTAAAAATAGGGAATTGTGTATGTGTATGTAATAAGCTGGCACAGAAAGCAGATGCACGGTGTGGAAGTCATGTATAGAGGCAATAATCTGTGACAGAAAGATTTACATAATATTCTTTCAGGGCAAGTTCCCCATTTTAGGAAGATGGTGAAATGCAGATAGTATGCCTGACTATAATGAATCTAAATCAGGTAAATAATTTGCACTCTTAGATTATGCACCCCACCCCAACCCCCCGCCCTGCCCCAATCCACACTTACTTAATGGATCTATTACAGCTCAGAGAGTGAAGAGAACTGAAGTTACCCTGACATGTACGTGTGACATAAGTGAAAACACTGCATTTCACAGGCAGGGTGGTACTGATAGACATTCCCAATTTTGATCTTGCAGGTCGTAATTAATAATTGGGACATTTACAAGTAGAAAATAAATCTGCCTAAATCATGAAAGGAATGCTGTTTTAAACAAACACACACACACACACACACACACACACATACACACACACACACACACACACACACACACACACACACACATACACATCCAAAACCTGGCTTACAGGACTCTAGATTAAATGAGATGCTACATTTTCCCTGCAGTGGGTCCCAACCATAAGGTGAACAATATGTAAAATATAGACCTGTAACCCTTTTTCTTCCTCCTCCTTAGCAGTAAATTTCTGTTAGGTACTGGGATGCCTTTTGGTGAAAGAAGGAAAATCAAGAGCACAAGATGCTATTCATCTCATTTGATGTCATTCAAAATGGGATAAGGATGAGATCCAATGGCCTTTCTTCCTCTAAAAGCTTACATTTTAAGCTTTCCCTGCTTTTGTTTATAAACATCTCCCTTGCCTGCTATGCTGTCTATTACATTTGTATAATTCTGAGTGACTTTTTCCTATGCTTGTAAATTGGACATGGAGGTCTTTTTCTAGTAGGTGTATGTGGTGCACAGAGGCTAATAGACTTGACTCCAGCAACCCCTGGTATCAGATATACAGTTTCTAACTTTTTACCATGCAGTACCCATATGCTGTTGCAAAGTCTTGACTTGGATACTCAATAGCTTGTCACTGTTACACAAGTTTCAATTAACCTGCCAACCTCTTGGTTAGTGTACTGCTTAACTAGAGCTAGAGTAATTAACTATCTATAATTACTACACAAAGCAATTTAAACTATTGTTTTACATGTGTGTAAAAAGTACATTTAAGACTTGGTTTCTTTCTTTGAATATTGTACATGAATTACATTGTCCATTGTATATGCATGATATTTCTTTTTTCAGGTTAACACAAAATACTGAAAGGGAAGCAAATCAGAGAGTGTACTCAAAACACCCATGTTGTTTGTCCTCAATATTTTCATTTTCTTTTCAGGCCACCAATTTAGGTACTAAGATGAGACGGGCAAAGTAGAGAATTCTAATTAGATTTAAAAAAAGATAAAAATACAGTTTATTTGACGAGTGTGTCTGATTGCCCAGGCATGTCTCTGTTTCTGATGCAGGTGACCATCAATTATTAGTACACATTTAGCATCATAAAATTCTTATTTTGACTTTTTTTTTTAAAGAAACAGAAAATTTATATATGTGTACACACACACAGACACGAGTGTGAGTGCATACACGTATACATACACATATACATTTAAAGGATAGAGCAAGGAGCTGTCTCTCAAGGGTAAGCTATTACTTGCCCCTGCTTGGAAGAAAAGGCTTTCTCAATGGGATTATGTCCTCTCTCATAACCTATCAGTTGTCTGATCAGAAATTCAAAACGCAGCCCATCTATCGCTCAGCTCAGCCAGGGCTGCAGGATTGAATTTAAATAGGCAAATGCCAGACTGGGGCGTTGACATTCTCTCTGTCTCTCTCAATCTTTCTCTTTCTCCTGTCCTCTTCCCAATCATATTGTCTCACTTTTCCTTTTTTTATCTTTTTAAAAAATGCCTCCACACACCACCATTTTATTAGGCATGAACTAACGTGATGAGAAGTTATCAGGAAATGGAGGATGGATGGTGAGTGGAGAGGCAGAGGGAGGGAGGATGAGAGAATGAGATGGAAGGAAATCGTAAATTGTTGCTGTCATACCCTCGCTGGGACAGTAAAACCTGGTTGCTTTTTTTTTTTTTGCTTTTAAAAGGAAATATTTTAGGATAAATTATTTAGCACGTATCCTTACTCAACCAGCAAGATGTCTCTATATATGTAGTTCACATGTATCCATATTTTATCCCTTCTTTTTGTGTGGCTGATACATGGAAAATGCGTTTGAACCTGTACATTGCCAATCTTGGCTTCCTTTGGTTGCATGGCTACCGAGGGTGTCAGTTCTATAGAGTTGTAACCTGATGACATTTAGCTCTGGTCTGATAAAGTAATAATTCACATTCTCTCTGCCCAGTCTACCTTCCCATCTTCTCCAATCCCAATGTAGGTAAATCAGTTTTATTTCGAAGTCCAAAAACCACAGTGAAAGGAAAAATTTGTTTAACTGATAGCACATTAAAACTATCTGTAGAAAGTTGAGGGCTTTTGTATTCAGACAGATGGGTAAATGTTAATCATCCTGGTTGGGCTATGCTGCAAAAGATTAAAAAGTGAAAATAGCAGTGAGAAAACTGCCTATTGTCTGGCTGAGCCTCCTTAAAAAAAGGTGGTAAAATTCAACTTGATGTCAGATTCCTAGCTTTTAAAAGTTATGTTCTCCTCTCTCTTCCTCTCCAATATCTTTTCTCTGGGCTAGAAAGTGAATCTTGAACTAGGAGTTTCATTGTGTTTGTACTAAAATTCCTCTCCTCGTGACTATATCTAGAGAATTACATCCCTTGATTTTAATGTTTCCATCAGTAATGCTTAAAGAGAAGTGTTTATAAGTGTTTATTATTTTTAGTTCACCATCAATTTACAGATATTTAAATTTATTTCATAGGACAAACTCCAAATAAATTTTGTCCACATGGGAAAACATATGGTATGGGGGATTTTGCACAACTTGTAACAAATTCCTCAGCCTTAATAAAAATGATACTCTGCACTGTAATATACTATTTCTGCCTAAGGAACGGTAGAACTGTTGCTAAATACATGTATTTGTTTGAAACATTTCTATGCAAACCTTATAATCTCCTTTCTGCCTTTTAGGACATTGAAAACTCATTGACTTTAACTGATGAAAGGTTTGATAGCCAGAAGTAAAAGAATCAGGAGCTGGTGCCATTTGTCCAGTTAACCACTCACTGACACACAGGGCTTGCAGAATTTCCTTTGTTACCATGTTCATTTTCAAATGTCTCCACTAACTTGTAGGCACTTGACCCATGGAGAATGCAATTAGTGCAGTATTTGGTTCAGTTGCTACAGAAAATAATAAATTTAAACCAAACTTATTGAAGACCCAAGTAAGTCTCCTTTCTTCTGAGGTTTGCATTGACAAATAAGGGAGCCCTTATACTTATTCTCCTTGGCATTTTCTCCCTTGTTTCAGAGTCTGATGAGCTCCCTAGGTATTGCTATTTTTCAGGTACAGGTGGAGAAGACTGGTTAACGTTTTGGCAGTCCCTTAAGATTCTTTTCAAGTCTGTAGGGTGGATGGGTAGGTAGGCAGGTAAGTAGGTAGGTGAATAAATAAGTAAGTAAAAGCCATAGGCAGAGCTCTAAAAATGCTTTTTAGGAACCAGCGGTTTGCCTTGTTGCCAAATGGCCACTGGTCACCTTTTCTCTCTGCCTTGGTATGTATCCAAGACTTCTCCTGAAACACTAACTGTTCCATTTCTAGACAAGAATCTTCCAGCAGCTACACAATAGTCTGGCATCTTTTGCAGACCTTCTTTGCCATGCAGGACTTGTGCAATTATGGCCAGCCCATTTGGCCATTCTGAAGATTGTTTCTCACACCACACACCTTCCCATTTTCTACTTCAGACTGTCTGACATTCTGAGCTTCCAAGAAAGCTGCCTAGAGAGAAGCCCAAGCAGACAACTATGTCTGTCTTCTGTGTTTTATTCCAAGGGAGAGTCACAGTACAGTTCAAACCCATCAAACTCATAGTTCATGGGGAAAAACACCTAGCCAGGTAATGTGTGTTGTTTTTTAATGGACCTTTACTATTTGTTTTCTTTTCGCTATTACTTCCTCCCTGCTTTGGTTGTTTTCTTTTGCACTTTTTTTTTTTTTTTACCCTGGGAATCTTATTTTTGTTTTAAGAGCAACAGAATTTGTAGGAAAGCCAATTTTACACACACAGTGAATCTTTATCTCCATATTATTATAAGCAAGAAGTACCGGGATACATGGGACAGAAAGTGCGATCAATTTATTTCTCATTTTCAGCTATAAGCCAGAGTCCAATTCTATCTTGAGATTGATTAAAAAGAAATGCTGGGTTTTGTGGTACACCAGCACTGTATACACCTGGGCTACAAAGGCAGGCTTCGGACATTGCTGTCACTCCCCTCACTGCCTTGATTTTGTAACCTGGGAGCTGCTGGGGCAGCAGACTGGGCTTGGGGTCAACCTGAGCTTTCCTCAGTTGAGTAAAAGCCAAAGTCGTGGCAACTGGGATTTCTCAGCTCAAGGACATTCTCATGAGTCATTTCTATTACCAAACAGAATACAAATCAGGATTTTCCCCCTTTTCCACCGTGTCAGATAGGAAATTAAAAACTATAAAAATCTGGAAAAAGGAAGAAATGTACATGTGTGACAGGAGACCATTCAAAATTGACCTCCTGAAATTAGGTCACACAGGGTTCCTTTGACTTGGCGAAGAAGTCGTTGATTCACAGAAGCCTATGAGAGGAGAAGTTTAACCACACAAAGACTGTAAGGGTTACCCAGATGTCAGCTGACATTAGTCTGTCCTTTGAGATTTAAGTTAGTGGTTAGACAACATGTCCTGCAGGAAACCCAATCTCTTACCAAAAATGCAGTTAATTTTTTTTTTTTCATGGCCCCTCCTGACTCTTAAGTGCTTGCTTCCAGTGACTTCCTAGTCCCCACATTAACCACACACTATCCAGTGTTTTTTCCCCTGGAAATCTCTGCATTCCACAGCAATCTAGATACTGGAAGTTAGCCGTTGCCTCCAGTTTCCCCCAAACCACTCACATAAGATGTATTTGAGCAACTGACTTTGTTAAAGGTTTGGAAGCAAAGGAAGAATTTTGCTTTGCAGTGATATAAGCAACTTAAAAATATTACGTGGATTTATTCAGGGAAGTTTTTTGGCCTCTCATCACCAGAAATTTCTGACTACTTTTCTCTGAAGGCTTCAGCCTTTTGCCATGTTAAGCAATCACTTCTTTTTCTTTCTCCATTCTATTTCTTCTCTCCTTCTCCCTACCTCCCCACCTCCTAATTTCTGTGTTTGTGCATGAACAGCAGTTCAGTGCTTTTTTTACTTGTTGTTTTTATCTTCCAGTTGGGCTTGTCTTCTACGTGCAAAGTGGCATATGAAGGGTTTCTTATTCCAAGATGGTTTATTCCTTAGCATGAATGCTACTGCTTGCTGTTTAAAAAAAAAGTCACTCTGCAACATAGCTTCCTAAAGACTGATGATGATGAAGGCAGAACAAAATCAAGCCAGTTTTTTAAAAATAAATTTATTTATTTTACTTATTTATTTTTGGGGGTGTTGGGTCTTCATTGCTGAGCGTGGGCTTTCTCTAGTTGTGGCGAGTGGGGGCTACTCTTCACTGCGGTGGCTTCTCTTGTTGCGGAGCACGGGCTCTAGGCGCGTGGGCTTCAATAGTTGTGGCACGAGGGCTCAGTAGTTCTGGCTCACAGGCTCTAGAGTGCAGGCGCAGTAGTTTTGGCGCATGGGCTTAGTTGCTCCACAGCATGTGGGATCTTCCTGGATCAAGACTCGAACCCATGTCCCCTGCACTGGCAGGCAGATTCTTCACCACTGTGCCACCAGGGAAGTCCCTCAAGCCACTTTTTAATTCCAGTAACAACTTTGGAGGAATCCTGTCATGTTTCCTTGGATAGCTCCACTTGTGACACTAGACGTGACATTTATAGTTTTTATATTGCATCAGTGAGTTGATTTTAAACCACTGAAATATTTATATTTGAATTTTTAAAGTAGAACAGCAAGATTTTTTCCTCTAAATGTAGGAAGCAACTGAAGCTACTGATAATAAAAAAGGAAAGAACTGTTAGAAGTTTCCAGAAGTACAAAAAAGTGGCTTTGGTTTCTGCTAATAAATAAAAATGGTGTCTGCTGAAGTCATTAAGGGTTTCTCGGGATGCTTATGAAGCTTTATAAGCGAATAAGTAAATAAATCTTATTGATTATAATAATGATAGAAAAATCCAAGCCAATTTGAAATATAATTTGAAACCAAATTTCTTACAAAAAATGAAATTTCAGAGGAATCCTACCAATAGTTGACTATATAAAGTAGAGAAACGATCAATATTTGAAAATTCACAGACTTTAAAAAAGATACTGTCTCTTTGCTGTTACTAGATTCTCTCCAATAAGCTATGATATGACATAGAAATAATAAAGTATAAAGGTTAGAATTACAATTTATTATCAGAGTTAAAGGAAAGCAGATCCTAGGCAAAATTTTTTTGTTTGATGAAAATAGATTGTTAGACTCAGCCCTGCCTTTTGTGTTTTGATTCTAGTCAACCTGTATCCAAAATTTAGCTTAGGGGGGTTTCTAATCAGGTAAAAATCAAATGTGAAAAATCAGAATCAAATGATTTTTCGAGTTTGAACAATATTTTCGTGTGTAATACAGATTCATTTTGCTGGCCAGAAGAATGTTGGTTTTCATCTGTATTCCTGCATTGGTGAATCTTCAGTCCTCTTGGTTTGTAAATGTTGGTAGGAGTTACTTTAAGGTTAGCCGAGTTTTCATGATGTCATCAGGTATTTCCTGATGATAACTCCTGGACATCATACCCACCCTATCTCCACATGAATATTTCAAATTGGTGAGAGTGTGAAATACAAGGCTTAATCTCTTGTTCAAATATCTTGAAAGGTCTGGGCATTTAATATGTGAACATACTTTTGAGAGGGTTCCAATGGTATTGAAAACTAGTTTAGTTTGGCATGCAAAATAACTGATAGGTCTGTACCTTTGATATACACATTTCCTACTGTTTGCTGGGGTTCCTTTGGAAGGTATGCTGTAAAATAATAGAAAGTGAGTTCCTTAAGAGAGCTTGAGTGCTTGTAAAAGAACAAGACAAGAGAATGGGATTGCTTGAGGGCTCACCATTGAACTGAAAACTATAACAAAATTGGTTTTGTAGAAATGTACCAGTTCCTATATCTACATCTGATTTTCAAAACCTTTGAATTTATTTTATCTTTATGTAGATGTGTATGTGTACATGTGCATATGCGTGTGTGTGTGTATACATGTTAATTGTTGATGATGGATGTTTGTTTAGCTGACAGATCCAGTGAGCAAAGTTCTCTTTATGGTCAGAGAAGATACAGAAAAAACAGAGGCTATAACACAAGTTAATTTATACCTTATCTGTTGTGCCTGGCCCAATATCAGTATTTCCAGAGAGAGATGATGGAGTGTCAGTCAGTCACAAGAAATTCCCAACCTTAGTATAAGTAGTTTATACTCGTTACTCATCCCCAATGTCTTTGATTAACTGATAGTGACAGAAGTATTGGGATTACTTTGGAGCATTATAAAAGACACTAATGTCCAGTCTTTTCAGTATTATCTTGTTCCTTAAATATGGCATTCATTCTTTCTTCTCTCCTAACATTCTTCCTTTTGTATTGGAAGTTTGAGGTAGCTTTTTCTTGACTGTAAGATGCCCTGCCCCATACCTATAGAGTACGCTATTTATCAAAATGCCCCTGAATGTATCTGTTTACATGTTGTGTTCAGTGTGGGTAGTTGAGGGGAAGTTTTCATCCTAGTGAATGTGACTATGAGTGCCCACCTTGTAGCTGGTAACCTGTAATTCAAATAAGTCCTCTGACCCATAAAGAAAGTTGCAGGAGAAAGCACTCATGGAAGTAACTGGGTTTTTTTTCCCGCTGTGCTAGAGAGAGATGGATATTCAGTAGCTTTACCTTCTAGAGCAGTGGTTCATAACTTAGTTGGGGTCAAGGATTCCTTTGAGATTCTGATGAAAGTTATGCATGTGTGTGTGCGTACACACACACACACACACACACACACACTCTCAAGTTTTGCAAAGTATTTCAGAGGAAATGATCCTATTAAGGCTTATGCATACAGGTTAAGACCCCCTCATCTTGAGAACCTATGAACAGAACATTCTGCATCCTGATACAAAAATCCAGTTTTTGAAAATACAAAATTCAGTGGCTATAATAGACCTTGTGTCTCTTGGACTTTACCCTCTTCCAATCCTACTTCTGTTTCTTTCTCTGATAAATCTCTTTTCAATTCCTAATCAGCTATGCTTTTCTCCATCTGTTTTCCACATGCCTTGGTTCCTGTAGGAGACTTGACAAATTAGATGGTGGTGCTTAGAGGAAATGGGCTTTAGGATGGTTACATAATTTTGGTAGCGGTCACTGTGCAGTGGGCCAAAAATGTAGTGATTCCGGTTTCATTTTTGTCAATATCACATGCAAAGAAAGAACAGAGGGAAGATGTGAAGGTGATATTTTATGGGCATACAAGTTTTGATATAAAACAAAAAATATTGATGTTTTATCAAAAATGTTTAATATTTGATGTCACCTGAATTATGGGCCAGGAAAATGAAGCACTTTGTTTTCAAAGGTGTTTAACAGGAGCTTTTTTTTTTTTTTTTTTTTTTTTTTGCGGTTCACGGGCCTCTCACTGCTGTGGCCTCTCCCGTTGCGGAGCACAGGCTCCAGACGCGCAGGCTCAGCGGCCATGGCTCACGGGACCAGCTGCTCCGCGGCCTGTGGGATCCTCCCAGACTGGGGCACAAACCCGTGTCCCCTGCATCGGCAGGCGGACTCTCAACCACTGCACCACCAGGGAAGCCCTTAACAGGAGCTTTTAATTTTAGAAGTGGAGGTGTGATTACCTATAGTTGGTCTTTAAATTATTTAACTCTGTGCCACATTTTAAGTAGACTCTGTAGAAACCAATGAAAATGAAAACCAATGAAGTGTCCATTTCAAGATACACCTTTAGAATTAAGCAAGTTAAATCAGTGGAAATCAATAGAATGTTAGGAGAACCAAGAAAACTACCTGACAGGAGAGCAGTGAAGTAGTGAATTAACTTTTCTTACCAGAATCAGTATATTTCCACTGTAGTCCTGGGCTGCAGGCTCACTTGGGTAAGTTCATCTACACGCAATTTCTTGATTTTTAACAATTTGAGGACATTGTTTTTGTAAAACTGTTGTGTGATACCATCTGCTGTCGTGTTAGAGTAGGAACAGAACTTGCTTTTTTGAATGTAATCTCAGGCCTGAGACCCAGGAATGTATGAAACTTCCTTAAATGTAAAGATTCTAGCCCTCGCTTGCTTTCCTGAGAAATGCTTGGTAGAGTTTCTCTGTTGAGATTTTGGTCAATGACTGTAATAGGTGATTATGACTCAGTGCATTGAATTTTGTACGTTGTTTTGATAGGGTTTATAGTATCTACTCTCTAAACGATTGTTCACATTTTAGGTTAATGAAACTCTATATGCATTAACAGAAGACTAAGGGTCCACCCCACGCCTATTTAATACTAATTCTGGTTCACTAAGAAAAGAAATGACAGGAAATAAAGATGATGTATAACATGATGGATTTAGGCTACATAGGGTAATTTGATAATTGTTAAAATTGCATCAGTATATCAATGGTTATCATATACTTCTCTTTCTGGAAGTCTTGAAATCATAACCATGGTTTTTCACTTGTCTGGGATTGTTTAAATGTGGCCCTGCCAAAATTCCGTAGAATCCTTTAGTAAACTGCTCTGAGAATAATCTATTTTAGAGAGTTGAAAATTGATCAAACCATTAAAGTGTTCCGAGTTACAGATGTTGATTTCTAGGTTGCCTGTGTACATTTTAAAAAGCACATTTTATATTGTTTATCTTGTGCTTATATGAGTTCTTTGCAAGCAATTTTATGTTTACAAAAGGTACTACAAGAGGAGGGGGCCCAAGCCCTACCTGAAAGCGCAGTGTCATTCATGTCTTTTATTGTTTTTGTAGTATTGATGGACATTTTATTATATTTTTCTACAATTAAAAATCTCACATGTACAGACTTGGTACAGAGTACAAAACTGGACTTAATCAGACCAAAAGAGGAGCTGTGACATAAGAAATAGGAAAACTTCCCTGATTGTGTTGAGAAAAGTAAAGATATTAAGATTTTTGCAAACTTCCTAATTAAGATACAAAGTCATCTTTTTTACTGTCTACTCAGAATTCTGTGTAGGAGATGGCCTTCTATATTATGTATAAAATAGATAAACAACAAGGACCTACTGTATAGCACAGGGAACTATAGTCAATATCTTGTAATACCTATAATGGAAAAAATCTGAAAAATAAATATATATTATATATTAATATATAATATATAAATAAACTGAATTACTGCTGTACATGGAAACTAACATAACATTGTAAATCAACTATACTTCAATTGAACACAAAAAGATGACTCTTTATTAGGCATCCACCAGTAATACGTTAAATTGGTAGATGAAGTAGTGACATGGAAATGGGAAAAATGAGACCTGGTTATTTTATGCTATAGAGGATGTTAGACCAAAACTTCTTAAAATATTTTTTCATTACGTATTAACTACCACATTTATTGATAATTGCCAATTCTCAGTTATTTTTGGCCTAAAAAGTGGCAATTTTGTCTTTCCACCTAATTCTGTTAGATGTGTTTTGCAAGCTATAAATGCTGTAGGTTGTCCATTTTAAAATGGAGATAACAATTATTCTTGCCTCATAAGCTTGTTCTGAAGATTAGATGAGATAATACACGCAGGTTGCTTAGTGCAATGCCTAGTAGAGTAAGTGCTCATGATCTCTTGCTATTATCAGTATTGCTAAGATGTTAAAAAAAAAAAGCCAGTGTATTTAAATTAAATTAAAAATAATTACCAAATTAAGAAATGTTTTCCCTTTGTTGGCTTGAAATACATCATCTACTGAATAGTGAATGAAATGTGGTCTCAGTAAGACTGTCTCTACTTTGGTGTAGAGACCATTACCTAATTTAGCTCTCTATCCTTAATGCTTTGAAAATGTCTTTTACCAATGAGTGCTGGTATACATTGAATTGAATTGCATTGAACTGAGTTTCTTTTAAGTTACAGAGCAATTTCTAATTCCACCTTATTTTTTTTAAGACCTCATTACAAAAGATATAAATAAATTGGGCATAGGAGTGTATTTCAAGATACTTGCAAGAAGTGGTCGTGGTAAGAAAATCTCATAAGATAGTAACTATGTTATCATTAGATGTGCTGAAACACATAAAATAGGCAAATGGGTTCCTTGGGGGCAAAGGGACAGAAGGGGAATATTTGGCTGCTGATCAGACCTGTACCAAGACAGTTCAAGAATCATGCTGAGGATGACCTGTAGTTAGTCTGGAAGAGCTCCTCCTTCCATTCTGACTCTTGTCAGAGAAGAAAAGGCTGCCTCATAGAAAGGGACTGTGCATCCCCAACTTTTAAAGAACCAAATCTGGTTTTTGTTAAAGTAGTGTATTCTCTTGGACTCCTAGTATTGACAGAAATTATTTTTAGCCATCTTGTATGGTATTTTGTTTAAATTTGGACAAACATTAAATTAGACATTAGTTTCCTGTGTGTATAGCTTTTATACAGCTATAAAACTAAACTCAATTTATAGATTACTATATAAATTTACTATAAAAACCATTAAAGTTTAAATTAACATTAATTTAATTTTTTTGTGATGTTTTAGCAAAACTAAAGGACTGATGGTGGATTTAATCATAGAAAAATATATTTTCTCTTTAATATTTTACTTATTAAGTTGATTCTTTGGATTTTGAGCCTGATGGGATTATCATTTTAATAATTGTCATTATCATGGTTAGTTTTTTCTTTTACGTACTGAATTCATTTAAAGTTACTTATCCATCATTTTGATGGGCCAGTCCATTTGTTAGTGCTGCTCAAAATACAATATTGAAAAAATTTTAAATGTGCTTTAATGAAAAATTCTTCACTCTTCTACATTTCTTGAAAATGACTTGTTAAGTCATTCTTATGTATAAATGTAGGAACCTCACTATTAATTAATTAATTTTTTATTTTTTAATAAATGTATTTATTTGTTTATTTTTGGCTGCATTGGGCCTTTGTTGCTGCACATGAGCTTTCTTTAGTTGCAGTGTGGGGGGGCTACTCTTCGTTGCGGTGCACGGGCTTCTCATTGGGGTGGCTTCTCTTGTTGCTGAGCATAGGCTCTAGAGTGCAGGCTCAGTAGTTGTGGCGCACGGGCTTAGTTGTTACGTGGCATGTGGAATCTTCCTGGACCAGGGCTCGAACCCGTGTCCCCTGCCTTGGCAGGCGGATTCTTAACCACTGCGCCACCAGGGAAGCCTCCTCACTATTAATTTAAAATGGGAGTATTATAGTGGGACTGTGTGTGGTGTTCCAAAGGTTCTTTGGAATTTGGCTTGCTTCTATTAGTGTGTGCCATGTGATGATTCAGTTTTCTCACTACTCTCCTCCATTCCACTTTCCATGAAACTTTTGTTCCGGCAATGCCCCATGAAGTCATTTGGCAAGAAGGTATCATTATATATTAACTTGGCCTTTGCTTTTTTCTCATTAGATGCTAACTATTAAGGGAGCACATTAATCTCCTACACTGTCATTTTCATGATGATACACCAACAGCTCAATTTATTAAATAACTTAATCTGCATCTTATTCTTTGAATATGGCTCTCAGTTGATAATTATCACTACAAGAGAGAAATTTTGTCAATTTAGTGTAAAGAATTCCACATGAATATCATGTTAGACATGGCACAATAATTTCATGTTTGGATTTTTCAATTTTGTAAAACTTCACTGTAGCCCATGAATATGTTGTTTGAATGAATGCTTTGAAGGGCAGGGATAAAGATAATTGAAAGAGAAGGAGGTCTCCCTGTTAAATGGATGTATCTGCTACCCTGACCATATGTAGAGCTGATTTTTTCAAAGAAAAGCATGAAAGTATTTGTTACAAAAGGTATTTTATAAATCCGGGTAACATTTCAAATTATTTAGTTCAGTGCAAGAAACTTCAGTGGCTGAACCCTACTAAATTTGTCAATTGATACCTTATACTTATTTTATTGCTAATTTTAGTTGTTTCCTAAGCTTTTCATAATCACCTTAATCTGGTAGTAAACTTTTACTCTATGGCATTAATTTGTCTTGAAAACAAACTCTGTGTGTGTGTGTGTGTGTGTGTGTGTGTGTGTGTGTTAAACGTAATTTCATTTGAAGAGCCATCAGAAGTGTCAGAAAACCTGAAGGCCAGTGCTGGCTCTGCCACTTAACTAACTCAGCAATCTTTGAAAAGTTAGGATGTCTCAGTCTTAATTTCCTTATCTAATACTACTTGATCTGCCTCATCAGGAGGTTAGTTGTGAGGAAGTAGTGTAAGTTTATTGCAGTTTGAAAGGGTAAATCTTATGCTTATACTTGTTGTTGCTATATTAAATAGAGATCCCCCCAAGTGCAAATCAAATGGGTTTAAAATCTTATGTATTTGCAGTCGTTAAGATTCTCCAATTCTTTCACTTCTTTTAGACATTTCCACACATTATTCCATCCTTCAATTGCATCATTTAAAAAGTTATTGTAGATCAGATCTCAGACTGCAGGCTGAGTCCTGTCCACCACCTGTGTTTGTAAATAAAGCTTTATTAGAACACACCCATGTTCACTGTTTTACTTATTTTCTATGACTGTTTTTTCACTGCAATGGCAGTTGAATAGTTGTGGCAGAGACTATATGGCCTGCAAAACCTAATATATTTACTATGTGGCTTTCTACAGAAAAATGTTGGTACCCCCTTATACATATCACTAAAATCCAGGGCCAGTTATAATCCAGTCCTTTCTGGAACCTAAGTCTTTGATAGATGATGTAATTTTGCTTAAGATCCATACTCTCCTGTAAGGAAGTAAGTGGGCCTGAGTATATCCCCCTAGTAGGCAGCAGCCTCACCCCCCCCACCCCGCCCTTTCTGATCCATGAGTTCAAAGTTGTGGATGTCTTGAGATCTTGTTTCTTTTCTTGCCCCTTTCAATGGCTTGATTCTTTGAAAGGGTAGTCTCAGTGAGTTGAATGATGTTGCTGAAAATTTCGGTTAGAAATCTAGGCACGTTTAAAATCCAGTTTATTACCAGGGCATAACAGTGTATTCAGGCTCATGTCTCACAAATTTTTAAGTTCAAATGGCACAATGAATAACGTAAATTACCAACCCAGCAAATAGATAATGGGGAAAGATAGAGTAGATAAGTTCACGTTTTAAATGAACTTATTTTTACCATGTCTAGGTTTTCATATGTTTAAGTTTTTAGACTTGTTATGCTATATTCATGTGAATTTGGAAATATCTAGTGGGAGAGATGGGGGATTTAGCAATCTCTACAAGTTTACTTTCTACTACTTTAGAAAAGTCAGAGGTGTCTCATTTAACATAAAGAATTTTAGAGCTGAAATAGACCTCCGAGATCAGCATTTCCCAACCTCTTTTGACCCATGGACCATTTTCATAGTAATTTATAGTCTTTTCAACCCTTTTAGGAATTTTTAAAATCAGTCCATCATTTTTGTGTGATATATTATGAAGAGGTAATTTTAAGTGAGAACTATTTTATCTTAGATTAGTGCAATGTTAAGGATTATATTATACATTTTATTTTGACACGATTATTAATGATGGCATATGTAAGCAAATTTTGCCTTTTTTCCTTTAGTGAGTGGTAAGTACTTTCTCAGTTCACAAAGAAAAAATTATGAAAGGAAAAAATGAATTGTCATAAAAAATTGAAAATGACATTGTTTTCATATGTTGTTTTGGAATTGAAATGTAGATTAACATAAAAGAGGCAAAAATTGTTTTCATGATCTGATATTTGAAATTCTCAGATTTTATGTTATAAAAATTAATTTCTGTCTTACAGTTTTTGTATTTGTGCTTTTAATTGATGAGATCAGGGAGGTTCAGAGTTTCCCTCCCCCTAAGAAATCATGTTGACTGAAAAGTCCAGTGAAAAATCAAATTAGTTATGATTGTGTGTATGTATGTGTATTTCATTTTAACACTTTTCAAGTACCAGACATATACCAATATGCTGTATAAGAAGAAGGTAACTTAAGCCTGAGCCATGGTCAAGGACTGTGGTAGTTGTCTGAAGGTCCGGGTTCAGAGCATACTCATCACTACTGAACTCATGCTCACTCCACATATACTTGGAGGCTCTCAATCCATCCAATTTAAAAGGAAAAGGTATTTCAATGATTATTTCATGAAGGAATGAAAACAGTTGTTACTGAAAAAGGCCTTGTGGTCACTGCTGCTCATTTTACATACAAGGAAACTGGAACCAAGTGAAGTGAAATGCTATTTCTAGGTCCACTCAGTAGCCTAATGGCTGAACCAGGGCTAGGACACAGGACTCCTAACTCTCAGTACACCATTCATATGTTTTGACAGAACCATCTAGCATCTTGCCACCTGAATGTGTGTGATTAAATAATGGTACTGTACCCTTCACAAAGCAAGTGAAGTTGGCCTCATTCTGCTTTTTAACTGGTGGCTCACCAGTTAATTTACCCCAAAACATGTATTATGTTCTTTTTGTTCTCAAGTTGTTATTCAGCAGAGGTAGCCCATCCAGTTATTTCTTGGGTGTCTCTTTTGAGGATGTTGATTCTTAATGTGTCTTCCTTTATGATATACCAGTATTCTAATGGTAATTATTTGTAAGTCCAGTCACAGCAAATACCTATTCCATAGAAATCACTTTGCAAAAAAGGGTACTGAATCTGAACTAATGAATCATTTACTGATTCATTAATGAAGCATTCATTCAGTCATTGGCTGAATGAATTTATAAAGACAAAAAAATTGGAGGGTACTTTAGTGCAGTAGATTTTCAGCACAAACAAAATTTCCCCAAAACAATATGGAATAATTTGTTTATATCATTGCTACAAATTCAGACTGAAGATTAAGTGGAGTCTGTTGTAGCATGTGATCTCTATTGGTCCATCCAGTAGAATCCCATTCAAGGTATGTGTCCATTTGTAAAATTGATTTGGTCATGATTGTTTTTCCTACAGATTATAATAAAAGGATTCTTGGTTGTCTTCAACTGACTGATTGTTGATTGCTCAATCATTCAGCATATATTTCTTGATTTGCAGTTCCTCCTCTCCACTGTTAAATTTACCATATTATATTATCACCCAGTTTAAGACTATACTGTCATTTTGTTGGAGGTTATTTTAAACCAATCTATTATTACCATTAGTGGAAGGTTTTCTGTTTGTAAGGTAATATGTTTAGTGTCTAGCCTATGGTGAAGATGAAGGGCTAACATATGAGAGGATGCAGAAGATGAGAAAGCATTTAGAGGGACTTCCCTAGTGGCACAGTGGTTAAGAACCTGCCTGCCAATGCTGGGGACACAGGTTCGAGCCTTGGTCCCTGAAGATCCCACGTGCCACAGAGCAACTAAGCCCATGCACCACAACTACTGAGCCCGCGTACGTAGAGCCCGTGCTCTGCAACAAGAGAAGCCACCGCAATGAGAAGCTTGCGCACCGCGACGAAGAGTAGCCCGTGCTCACCGCAACTAGAGAAAGCTTGTGCACAGCAATGAAGACCCAACGCAGCCAAAAATAAACAAATAAAAATAATTATATATATAAAAAGAAAGCATTTAGAAATTTAGTCTGGTCGAAGTATGTATCTTTATGAAATGGGAGTATACTCTGGGTCTCTGTATTTAGAGGTTCATATTTTTCAAGCAACATTTTAGTATTATAAGGAAAACGAGGTCTTAACTAACTGATTGATCAGCAATTACTCTACTGTTTAGTATTTCTTCTACTCATCGCTGCTGCCAGCATTCATTCTTCATGGAGTCACTTGTACCTGGGCACATTCCTAACAAGGTACCTCTCTGGCAGATTTTTGAGAAATATTCTGACCACTTTTAAACCTTATCCAATAAAAACTGTATTTATCAGTACCAACATTCAAGACATTCAAGATTGCAGTTAATAAAATAGTCTCTGTGCCGTTTTGCCAATTGTTTAATCCTCTACGATCAATTGTTACAATGATTATATTTTGGAAAACTAAATTTTCTGACCTTGGCATAGCAATATCTTGGAAGAAAACCATTTGTTATAAGACTTTTTTTGTAAAAATCCTAATTAAAGAGTTATGCTCTTGGGTTATGTTGTGAGCCAAGTATGTCTGCACTCCATATGGGGGTAGCTGGACTAGATGGCAGGTGGTATCACCTGACTTCCACATCCCTTTAAGACTTGATAACATTAAGCTCTTCAAGCAAGCTGTGTTCTTATGGGAACATTAAAGCGCATCTTTTAAAAATATTATGTAAAGTCCTGTAACTTTACCTGTTTGCCACGAGTAAGAGTCATGAAGTTCTAAGTGGGAAATTGGGCTAGGAGTAAAGTCTTATTTACGTTGAACTTTATAGGTGACTCCCCACTGTGATTCACAATGCCATGCTGAACTTACTATAAAAATTAGGCACCTTAGAATAATATTTCCTATTCTTTGATTCCCAGGTGGAGTAGGTAGGGAAGGATGCAAGTGTGTGTGTGTGTGGGGGGGGGGTGCTTGGGAGGGAGGGGAATATAAATTGTAAGATTATGCTTCTTTTCTTGCCTTTTGACTATCTCAGTGAGAGACACCAATGGCAGATTACGCACATGACTAGGTTGTAAAATCATAGTTTTTTAATATCTGGACTACGGAGTACAGACATAACATTTAAATAAAAATAATGCAGAGTATTTATCTTCACCAAATCTTCTCTGTCCCACAGAGGATGAGAGCTGTCTCTTTAATAATGCAAAGGAGTAGTAAATTTCAAGCTGAGGATGGGCAGTAACAAGGGGAGTGATCTCCACGCTGCCCTGATGTCAGTGGAGTGCCTTAGGAGAACACCTTATTAGTTGTAACAGGCTGGTTAGCGCCAGGTCACCTCCCTGCCTCCATCTTCCCCAGCAGGGTCACCCATCTCTGGGCTATATTTGGGAGGAAAGAAGTGAGGGGGAGGGGAAGAAATATCGTTAGAGCCTCTCTCATCTCCCCAGCGTTGAGAGCTGTTTATTTTTATTTGTTGTCCAACTGTGTGATTCTCCTTCTCCCTTCCCAATCTCTCTTTCCCTCGCTGCCCATTCTTCTCCTCTTGTCACATGTCTGCATACATTCTCTATGTTAAGGCAAAAACACAGTTAATGGTTTTTTTCTCATCATTGTTTCAATTTTAGAAATCACCTGAAATAAATGTAGTTTATAAATCTGTATTTAAATGAATATTTACTGTGTTGAAAACATTAACCAGAAGAGCCCAGCGTAGCAAAGCTTCCAATTAACATAACCAACCCCCCCCCCAAAAAAGTGAGGGAATATAGATATGCATTTATATACCTTTTACTGTCTTAAAAAATGGAGGTCAGTATATTTTGTAAATCAATCACATTTTAGAGTTGCACTTAATACATTTTCACAAAAGAAAAAGATTATCCTCTTTTTAAAAATGTATTTTTGTGCCATCTTTGATTTTTCTTTTCTATCATAGCTACCAACATCAACCCTTTCTCCTCCCTAGCCCCCATCCTCCAGCCCCCATCCTCCACCCAAAAATGAATGCAAAGAAATACTATTAGTCTGTCTGGTTATGTATTTTTTATGAGGCCATACAAGATGCTGCCTGACCCCTTGCAGCTCATGTTATAAGCACACTGAAGATGCTTTTCATTTGGGTTTTGCTTTTCAGCCTGGATGACCTCTATTAAATAAAAAAAAAGGAGGTGGGACTGGGGGGGAAGCCCCAATATGTGACCCCAGGGACTAGTCGCTTCAAGGATTACATTTAATTCATATGATAATATTGAAATATAACGTTCCTGGGTCTCATGTTTTGGTTATTTTTCTATTTATTTCAGGAACTCATTGATGAGTCTTGTCATAGATGTTTTTCATCAATTTTGGGTAGAAACTGTAAGTTGTGAATTAGGGTCAGATTCTTAAAATTACCTTTTTCCCCTCCTTTTAGGATTCAGGCCACAAATATAAAACATCTCTCTTTTCATAGTTTCTCTGAGAGATACAGAAAAATTAATTTTTTCTGATGTGTCTGCCAAGAGCTCTGTTTCAAATAAAGAAAATTTTTATTTTGGCATTTCCTTAACTATCCTCAACAAGATCCCCAAATTCTTTATTAGTGTGAATGCTAACACCTTTTAAACTCCCTCCTTTCCTTCCTCCCTCCCTGCCTCTCTCCCTTCTTTCCTTCCTTCCTTCCCCTGCAAAGTCAGTTGTACATATACAATGGTATTCTCTCATGTGTACGTATCATGATCTAGATAATGACCCACATTTGGGTCCTTGTCCTATGATGTGTGTGTGTATATATGCTGTAATACATATTTTACATTGTTTTTATAATTATCCTGCTTTTTATAATGCCCCAATTAGTTACTGAATGCTCAGTTGACTAAATTTTAAGAGACATAACTTGACCATGCATCATTTTTTTTCTTTTTACAGTGAAACGTTCATGCTATTTAAATTTAGGATTAATGTTCAAAACCAATTTGCAAAAGCATCCCTCTGGCCAGTTTTTAGAATTATATTTCTATTAAAGTTTCTTACAATATTGGATGCCCTTTTGTCTTTGCTAATTGAAATGAACAGGTTGAGAAATGGAATTAAACTAGACGCTGTATGTTGTATTTAGAAAAGGTTTTTACTCCTTTCACTTAACACACTAGCACTTAATGTCTTTGAATCAGCTGCTATTCATCAGTACTGCAGCGGTTCACTTGTCTTGGAAGGCAGGTTCCTTGGAGGGACAGTAACATTTCACTGGAGCTAATAAAGTCAATTAGGATAATATTATACAGTAGGCCACTAGAAAATCAGGTGCATTTTGCACGAATATTCTATGTTTTTAATTCATACCAATTTTACACTTCATAAAGAATATTTAAAAGCATCTATTATTATTAGTTACATCAGCTTACATATATATATATGTATATATATACACACACACACGTATATATATTTAAATGCTATTTTCCTTTTCCTTTTTTTTTCCTTAGTTGTTGCAAGAAAACGAAAGCAAGAAAATTTGTGGACATGTTCACACATTTTCATTGCCACAAAAGTACTGATGAAAACTGATCAAAGCTTGGAAATTCATTGCAGTTGCTGAAACCCCTTCTCAAGCCAGTCCCTTATTACCTAGGTATTGGTACAAATGTGATTCAGCAAATAAAACCCCTAGCTGCCTGGCCCCCTCTGCATTCAGAGAGCAGCAAAGTGGATCCGCAATGGGGTTTTCACGATGACTCATAATTTTCCTACATTTGTTTGCATCACAATCTTAACATTTCTGACATCTGGGTTACTGGTGAAAATGTACATATGTCTCTGTGTATACATAGAGTATGTATATTTTTGTCTTGGCTAGTCATTGTATGTGAGAGGGATGTTTGAAAAACAGGGACTCCAGGTTCTCCTTTGTAAAGCATTAAGCTGTGACCCTCCCCTCCTCTCTTCCCTCCCCCTGTAGCCCTGGACTTCATGATGCCTTCTTGACTGCTAGCTGAACATGGAGTTGTCTTTTTATTTATTTTTTTTATAAACCCAGTCACAACACAGAAAGAGGAGGGGGGGTGGAGAGAGAGAGAGAGAGAGAGAGAGAGAGAGAGAGAGAGAGAGAGAGAGAGAGAGAGAGAGAGAGAGAAGTAAAAACCCTGAAGGATGGTTCTCAAAAATTCTAAAGGAACCACAGGGAATTCCTTTTAAGAGCAACAGAAAGCAAGCTAGCTGAGGTAAGGCAGATGTGGACAGCCTTTCTTTTCTTCTCTTTTCTTTCCTTCCCTCTCTCTGTCTCTTTCTGTGTATGTCTCTCTCCGTTTCCTCTCTCTCTCCTCATATTCTGTCTCTTTCCCTTTACATTCATATTTCTCTCTCTCTCTCTCTCTCTCTCCCTCCCTCTTCCTCCCTCTCTCTTCCTCTTTCTCCCTCTCTCTCCCCCTCTCCTTCTCAAGAGCTGTTTCTTTATGGATCTGGGAGGGTAGGTGGGTGGGGAAGCTACCTAACTTCTTCCCTGCTTAAGCAATCTGAGAATGGAACTCATGTGAATATGCAAATAGGACTGCCTGGGCCGCGTTGCTGACACGTGTATGTGTTGTATCCTTCTCCCCACCTCCCTGTCTTAGCGTCTGATCTTCAACAGATTGCTGTTGTTTCTTGTGATCACCAGCACAGCGTGCTGGAAAGAGAGATGGGGGGAGAGGTGAGGATTGGAGGGAGTGTTGTGGGACTGGAAGGCAGGAAATCAGACATGATTGCTGTGACTTTTTTATATTAATGTGTGGCTTTTTTTCTAGCTCATTTGCATGTCAAAGTGGCGGAGGTGTGAGGGCAGAGATTAGTATGGAGATGACATAATGATGCAATGAATTAAATGTGATCACTTCTCAGAACGGGGGTGAGGTGGGGGGGAGCAGTGAGGTGGGGAGTGGGGTAGTCAGCAAGACAGAAGGAGTGAGAGAAAAGAGGGGAGTGCTGCTTCTGATCTTCACCACACAGTTGATTGATGTCACCAGTGCACAGAATGCATCTTTTTATTGTGATGGTGGTGATGTGGTGGTGGTGATGCTGATTGCCATGATTACACTTATCGTTAGTGTGAAATTTGAATTTTAAGTGGTCAGTGCTGGAGCTCCAGTGCACGTGATTGTTTGGTCCATCACTGCAAAGCCTTTACTGTCAAAATTTAACTCTGCTCCACGTTTGCTTTTATTTAAAAAGGAGAATGCAGCATACAGGAAAGAGATGACTAATTTGTGATGTTACACACTGGACTGGGATAACAAGGGTTTTCATGTTTCTTTAGTACTATTTTGTGTATGCAAAAAAAAAAAGGCGAAATTAAAAACATTTTTATTATTACCCAAAAAAAAAAATTTTACGGATCGGCAGGGTGGCAAGGGTTTCAACCGTTGACGATCAAGAAAATGCAATTTCATCTCTGGCATTCAGCGTTATCGCCCTTCAATAACAAAACCAAACCAGACTGATTACGGAACAAAGCAAATTCTCAGGCGGCTAGTTGCAGGTCTGAATGCAGGAGTAAAAACTGAACATTTCCCCCCCTGCTTTTGGCTATTTTGTATGCAACACCTGTAAATATGCACGAGGTAGTTGTAAAAGGATTCCTGGGGGAGGAGAGGGGAGGTTTTAATTTAAAGTCTCTGATAATTAAAAGAAGAAAAATAATATAAACACAAAGTAGAAAGGGTTTTAGACTTCGTCGATTTTTTTGTAGTAGAAGTCAAATTCATTCTGTCTGCCAGTAAGTTTTCCTCTGATTAGTCTCGTCTATCGCTTCTTTGGGAGGATGAACTTCCTGCAGTATAGACAAATCAGTATAGAAATTTAGAACTAATTCTTATGTGTGCAATAACCCTGATGATATAAATGAGCACTTAAGAATCCAAAGAACATCACTAACATTAATTTATTGAAAAAGAAAATCCAAAGCAACTCCATTAGTTTTTCCCTGTTATTGTTAAGGACTTTAAATGGATTTCCTAATTGGATAATTTTATTCACAAGAATAATACACAAATGGAAAACGAGCCCTCCCTCTTGGGGTGGAGGGGGTTGGTCTGCAGAAGGAGGAAGAGTCATTGTAAGAGCAACTTGTAGGAGACCTGCTCGGGTAGTGCCCTGAAGAGGAAGGTGCAGGATTCAGAGAAAAGCACCCACGTGTGAGAATTAGCAGACAAACTACGGTGGGGGCAAAGGGTGCTTTAAGCATGTTCAAGCAACACGGTGGATAAATCCCTTTGCCTCCTTTTTGTTATTTAAAGCAGTGTCCATCATTGTTGCCCCTCTTTGGTCACGGGCATTCCAAATTCATTCTATCCCAAGTTTTCCTAAGATGGAGCATCACATCTTTGCCCTCTTTTACTTGCTCTCATCTGCATCTTTGGCATTTTCTGTCTACCAAGTTCATCTTCTTGGAGTGGCACGCGGGCTGGCACGATGTCTCTTCCCTTTCCCAGATGAAGGCAGCTCTGCTTACCGTAAGCTGGATCTCACCGAATGCTGTGCATGGCTACTGTTCATAGAAAAGCATCTTGTGTTCTATTCTTACACCCTTTGCCCGCCAAATACTGGGAAGGGAATCAAGACAGAGAAAAGTTCTTGAGTACTGGTCCGTAGTGGCTTTCTTCTACACACATCAACACCTGTATCCTCATTCTCCATCTGTCCCCAGGTAGTACTGTGGCCTCTTCTACATCCTGCTTTCTCCTTGCCTTAGTCTTCTAGGCCAATAAAGAAGAAAGGCAGGGATGAGGATTGTTCCTATTGATCTGCCCAAGGGGATCATTAGGCATCCATATCAATGTACAAATCAGTGGACCTGTGTTACTAGCTTGGGCAGTCATTGCCAATTTGTTCCTATTAGATGGTGGAGCCTGGAGGTGTTTGATGAGCAGATTGGGTCTTTATCTCAGCACTAGAGAGTATGCAGGCTTGCTGCCAGACAGCACAGGTTTACAGGATTTTTTGGTAGGGGGGACAGGGAACTTTATGGGTATTGTCTTTCAGCCTGAAATCTGTCTGCACCCTAACTAGACCTCCGAGGTAGACCCCACCCCACCCTCACCGAATCGTCTCTAGTTACTTTTAGCCCCCACTTTGCCTCCTTCAGCCCTGACATCTCTTCGGATAGCTGCCCACAGGAATATCTTCTTGAGTATTCTTTTGTAATCCTTTTCGGGACCAGCGTCATTGGAATGTAGACACTTTTTCTTTTCCTTCTTCCAGCTCCTTTGCTACAAGAAGCAGTGTATTTACTGTTGAGCAGGTGACACTTTGAGCTGCTGTTTTCTCTGTAGTTCAGTTAGAGAAAGTAAAAGTTAAAGGTCTAGGTAATTTTGTTTGGGGAATTCTATTTACCTTTTCTCTTTGAATTGAAATCTAGAAGGAAACGTGTTCTCGTTGCCATCTTTGTAATTAAAAAAAAAAAGAAATCTTTAAAAGCCATCTTTGTCTCTAGTATTGGGCTTTGAAAGAGCAACAACTCTGGTAAAAGCCAAGTTGTCTTGTATGCATGTAGATTTGAAAAATAAAAATTATGTTTCCGTTGGGGAAGGGGAGGGGAACAGGATAATGAATGAATAAGCACAATTTATGCCGTTTTACTGCTGCAAGGATGACATTTCCTCTTCATTATTTTGTGAAAACCTCAATTTTAAACCTGGTTTTACTCATTCCTGACGTGAGCATTATTCAGTATAAATATCTGTCCATTGCCAGACCGTGGTGGTGCTCTCAGTGACATTTCTGCTTTATAGCTTTCAGTGGCGGGGGGGGGGGGGGGGGGGGGGGTGGCGAGGGAAGGTGGGCGGATTCAGATGGGGAGGGAGGGGACCGGGGCAACACCCACTTCCTGGGAGTTCTGTTTTTATCCTGCCCTTGAGTTTGTTACGTGTGAATAATAAACTGTTACTCAGAGCTGGGGCTGGGGGAGGTGGGTACAGTAGCCCAACCTGAGTTGTGTACTTAGCACTTCTGTCCTTGAAAATTTGTTCATCATTCCAAAAAAGTTTTTTTTTTAATATAAGCTTTCATATTTTGAGTGTTGAAAATAAGATGGAACTCTGTTTACACTAGATACCAATTTGCAAGTGGTTTTGGCCTGTTTTTACTTAGCTAACATACTTTAGGTAACTATTTAAAAAAAAAACCTGCATTTTACTTTAGAAGACTTTAAACTTAGTGATTATTACTGTTTATTAGCTTATATTTACATTTTCTCACCTGCATATTTATCTATTTATTTTTTGTTCTTTCCCAATCCTGTTCCAATGCATCCACTCTAAGAAGCACTCATTTCAATCCATTTGATAAGAGCCTGCTTTTTTTGGTTGTGGAGTAGCTCACAGAATTTCACAGAAATACATCTGTGTGGGGTTGATATGATTTTTGGGAGTTAAACCATCTTAATTTATCATAAACCAGACAGCCAGTCAGCTTTCATCTTTACAGTGCATGGGTAGAAATCAATTTGGAGTGGACTCAGAGGAATGTTTTAAGAGTTTGTTTTGCAAATATTTATAAACCATTTTCTCTGGAGCAGAGTCTATTTTAGTATGGTCACCATACTATTAAGAACAGAGCTTATTTTGAGGAAGATGCTGCCAAAATCTGTTGTTTGTTTTATCGTGAGGGTTGGGAGTTCAAATTTGTTTTGCCACTGACATACTGTCAAAGCCAGAGATATCTGTGCATAAGCTGGTTATTTTATTCATCCTCAGGATCCACCCCTCTCCATTTTTTTGAACCCGATGAAAACTTTCAAACGGGTGAAACAAACAACCCAGGTGCTCACTTTGATTTTCTGCCTGAAGGACAGAAAGTAGACCTTTTTGCGTTTCTCTTTAGTAGAGAAAGGAAACCCATCATTTTCTCATCGCATAAGGGCTTATTACTTAGGGATGTTGATAGTATGCTGTAACTTTACAGAAACTTTTAATCAGTGAGAGTCTGATTGTTTAGCCAGGACATTTATAGTTTCCAATTCACCTAGCCTGGGCACCAGGGACATTACTTTGATTTCTCTTGTAGTGATAGAAAACATTTTCATTCCATAACACACTGTTTATCTATCCATATATCTCCCTGGTTTTTCTTGTTTTATTTAGTGTGGCTTCCTATATGCCATTTCTCCATGAAACAATTGATACATTCTCAGCGCGCTGTGTGAGTAGAAAAAAACTCCTAGATTAATGGTCAGTGTCTCACACACGCACATTTGTGTTGTGATACTATGGAGGAGCTGCGAATTACTGACAAGATCTAGAATAATTCCTAATGCTGTCGAAGGCTTCATTTTCTCCTCGGCATGATGGATGAGGCATAAGAAGTGCTTTCTGAGATCATTATGTGCATCATTCTGTTAAGTGTTATTAAAGTCCGTCTGTCTTAGGCAGCAGAAACAATATCTTTGCCCTTATTTTGCTTGCATTTTTAAAGATGGGTAACTGCAGATCCCTTTCTTCGTAATGTGAGCTTTTTTGGAAATCATCTGACTACTAATTTGTGCCATAAAATTATTAAGAATTGTATTTTTCTGTCTACTTAAAATTTGATAATATTAATCCATAAACAAATTCTGTTTATTTCTAAACCTTTAATTCACAATAAATGCTTTAGAATTGCATTTTATTAAAAAAAAATAGGAGATACGGGAAGTACCAGAATCTGGGGTGTGGGTTTCAGTCTGTAACTTCAAAAATATTTAATAGTCTTTTATTTTCTGGGCTCCAGTTATTTTAAATAGCACTGACTATTTGTTACCTTGAATTGATTGTGCAAGAAACAGAATAAATTTGAATCTGACAAATAGTTCATAGAATTCCTCCCTTACAGGCAGAGGTATTAAGAGCTGACAATGCAAAGACATGTAAATGGGAATGTAAACCTAGCTGTAACACTTGGCCAGGGAAAGTTTGTTTTTATAAGCTGTGCATTTGGAGGGCAAATTTCCCCTAGTCCATTTGGAGCACTTGCTGTTTTTGGAAGGGGGTGGGTGAATGGGGGCTACTTTCAAAGTGAAAGTAGCTTGCCCAGCTCAATAGGGAGACCAGGTAAATTACAGACAGCTCATATTATATCTCAAGCAATTTCACCCAAACAGAAGAATTTATATTAAAGGTTTGTAACTTTCCTTTAAGTCACAGATTTTCCTGTGATAATAAAATACAGTCTGTTTTATGGAACATTTGCATTATTACCCAGTACCCCTACCACCATCACCTTTTTTTGTTATTGTTGTCATTACTGTTTTTTTAACAGTGCAGCAGAGCATGCTTAGACCCCTGGAAGGCTTATCAAAAGTAAATGAAACGAAAAGAAGTAGATCATCACACTTCCTTTTAAAACACTACTTCCCCTTTTCAGAGATTCAGTGAGATCTAGAAAGGCTCACTTTTGTACTTTTGATAGAATTATATAAGTTTGATGCACAGCTGGGATAAGCTAAGCCATCCACAGCACAGCAAGTTTTTGAACATTTAATTTTATATTTGAATAATTCTCCAGATCAGGCTATAATCATGAATGTCATATAAAAAGAAATTTTTTAATAAATTACATTATTTCACAGATGTGCAAATACTTCTGAGAAAAAAATTACATTGATCAGTTTTTAATACCCCCCTGTCTCACCCTTCAGTCAAAGGGAAAAATAGCTTTTTTCCCATCTTTGTCTTCAGAAAGGTGCTAGATTGTAAACATCTGAAGGAAATGAAAGGGGGTTGGCCAGTCCACCCCAAACTCTTTCCAGATTTTCAATCCTTTCAGCAGCAGCCTTCATTTTTCAGAAAAGAGGGAGGGTCTAGGGGAAAAAAAGAAAGGAGATGTCTCTGTTTATTATTAAAATTTAAAGTGAAAAGCATTACTATATCTGGCTAATTTTGAATCTACTAATTTAGAGGGCTTGAACAACAAGAGGCAAAATTTACACAACGTATGTGCTGCAGTGATTGGGAAGATAAGGCCTTTGCAGCTAATTAAGACCTAATTCTGGAAAAAGGACAATAAGCAACAGATGGCTATCATTTCTTTTACAGCCTCTGAAACAATAGCATGTGGATATTTAATTCAAAAACTATTCAAACACAATTATTTTTACTTAGGCAGAAAGAGAATTATTCTTTGTATAGTGTTTCTGAAGTGTAGTCTGTGTATTCCAGTTTAAATAAAGGCACTTCAGAATTTCTGTGTTTTGCAAATATTGGAATATTTCCGGAAGCAACAATTGAAGTCATGAACCATGGTCATTTTGGGAACATCACCTGTGGTTGGAAACATCACTGTTACTCAGGGCAGACTGAACAAGTGCTTTTGAGTACAAAACAAACAATTGAATTAAGAGTCTTGACTGTGTTGATTTTTCCATGTTTCTTTTGTTAACGGCTCTGAGTAACATTGCATGGCCTCCGTACCCATACAATATTTAGATATTTGATATGTCGTCATAAAGATATTCTGAAGTGGAAAAAATTGCATTAGTGTTTGGCTCATGGATAATGATTTGGTTAAGCTGCAGTTTTTCAGGACTTCTTTACTGACCCAACATAAGTATTCTATTTTTTTTTTTTTAACTAAAGCACTGAGGATAATATACAAAAATAAAACAAGGTGTTGTATTCAGATCAGTAGGTATTAAATCACAATTGCCTCTTTGTCTTTCAGAAACCATACACACCAGATGCACTATGAGAAAAATAATCTAAAATGTTGGGTTTATTTTCAATATGCAAGTAGTATAGAAATATGCAAGCTCTGATTGCAGTGTGCTGGAAACTACTCCACAAAAATGTGTAACGAAAGCTGTTACTATAAGTGTGGTTCATGTATTGGAACAGCTGTGACAGCCTGATACAGTTTAATACTTGTTCAATTATAAGAAAAAGAAATTCAGAAGGGAACTTGATTTAGATAAGAATTTTAAATAAATCCTTGAAATTTCCCAAGTAACTTCTTCCAGTCAAAACTGCACCTTTTCCCTACTTTGTCCTCTTATCTTGCCCTATATTTAGTGTCCAACTCAGTTCTAGAGACCTCGGAAGTAACAGCTGCCCTTGACTGGACCACCTTTTCCTTCCAAATTCTGCTCATATTTTCTGTTTTTGAGTGTCTGAGTTACAGTGAGTTGCAAATTATTTCAGGTGTCTGCTCTTTTATATTCACTTAGGAAATCGCAAAGAAATCATCTAGTAGCTGGCCACACTTTTCATTACATCCATTTCTTTTTTTCGTTTTCAGGTGATTTTATTGTGCTTTTACAGCAGATACATTTTAGTGCATATAAGAAAGGCTGACACTGATATTGATACCAAACCTGTAGTTCTGGGAATTTGTGCACATGTCACTCTTTTCCTTTTGTTTAGCAAATGATTGATGTGTGTGCAATGTGTGTGATTGTATGTTTATATCATATATGTGTTTTACATATATGTGTGTATATATGTACACACATATACGTAGTCTAATGTGCTATAGTGTTTGTGCTTCATCTAAACTCTTTCCTGGAGTAACTAAATACATAAGGAACATATGTTCCCACATGTAAAATTTCTTTTGTTTAGCTTAACTTTTTATTTTCTAAGCTGAGTTGTCTGTACAGTTTGTTATGTATGTAAAGGTTTAATTTGTTAATACTGCATATTTTGAGAATGACATATTAATAGTGTTTGCTTGATGTCCTCAAAAGTCAGCATCTTTATATTATTTTGAAATTGCCCTCCTCCAAAACAAAAATATTACACAAAACAAAACCAACCTTTAACAGAAATTACTTAGTATTTTTAATCTCAAAGATGATTATTTTCTTATCTTGACTAAAAATAAAAATCACAGGCATTTTCAAAAGAATTCTCAAATCCCCAGTGTTTATGACCAAGGCCTGCTGGTAGACAGCGGGTAGAAGTATGTGTTTCTACCAAGGGGACAAAGGATCCTTAAAACTCTGTTTACAGAGTTGCTTGTCTCAGCTTCACCATTTCTGTTAACTTTACATTGTTGACATCTTCGAAAGTGGATGGGAGAAACAAAATACTGAACTTTTTCGAGTGGTTTTTTTGGGACACTTAGCGTCTAATAAGCTGACAGAAGGGTCTGTACATTAAGACTCAGGCTGGAGAGAGGAGAAATGGCAAAAGTTAGCTCTTTTCATTCTATAGTGGTTGGTGTGGGCAATTTAAAACAGGATCCTGGAATTTCCAGACCCTGGCTCTATCTTCTAAGTCATTTCTGTACCTGGAATAAAATATTGCTGTAGAAATTATTGACATAATAGTCCCCATGAGGACTCGTAGCCATCAAAGTGAAATCTCACAATAAATTCAGAGGCCACCTGGAGAACCACTGTTAAAGAGCTTTTTAGAGAAGAAAAAAAAAACTTTAAAAGCTTAATTCTTCTTAAATATAAGTTCACTGATCATGTTTCTGTACCACTTTCCTAGAGTTTAGTTCTTTACTTTTAGCTTTGTTAAATAATCCTTTAAAACTCTTTTGACAGCAAAAATGCTGTGTTTTGTATAGATGACATCACTAGCCCAACTCCAGCCACGTTGAAAGCCAAGGGGTTACTAGGCAATAAACCTCGGTCAGGATTTCTGCGTGTCTCAGGGCATAAAAGCCTTAAAACATGAGGTGGGTCTTAGTGATCTGTGGGACAAACATTCCTACTATAATACCAGAAGCATTATTGATCAGTTTGGGGGGAACATTTTTTTAAAAGCTAATTAGTCTTTGCAGAGTCGAATAACTAATGTTGTTTTACACTTAGCACTTAGGCGGTGCTTTTCATCTTCAAAGTGCTTTGAAAACATTAACTAATTAATCATTAGCTAATTTAGCAACTGACGATAAAAGTTAAGGGACTAAAAGAGACTGGATTCCACCAGCGTTTTGTGCACAGTGACCTCTCTCTGGAGTCAAAGGGAGAGTCTTTGTCTTGAAGGGAACCATGGGGCAGGCCACCAGGTGTGGGTGACTATAGGGGACACTGCTCAGGTAATATAGAGAACTGAAACAATCTTTTAGATACACACTCCTGGACTATCTTAACAAATAATGATCAGCTTTTTTTTCTTTGGTTTTTAAAAACCAATTAAAAAAAAAGGCAGCTTTGTAGCAGGAGCCCTAACAAATATCCAGAGTATATAGGTATATGCTGAAACTTACAAGTGTGACCATCCATGGGTAGAATGGGAAATGTGTGCGCTTATGACCTTTACCTTCCTGGGTCCAGTGCAGTGTAATCCATGAATGCTACCCTGGAAATCTAGTTTCGTTTGGGAAACTCAGTGTAGAATCATAAGAGAATTTTCTTGCACGTCGTGACAAACAGAATGCTTTCCAGGGTGCTTGTCTGCTCTGCGCTGTAGCCCCATCCATTATGTGAACGAGATGTGAAAATAGTCCCTTGTTTCTCTGAGATATCAGAAGACCTCACAAGCTGAGTTTCTTTAAAAATACGGAGACAGTTCATCTATAGGCTTGTTCTGAATGAGTGAATATGTGTGGTCCAGCTCATTTAGAGAAAAAAACAGTCCACAAAAGCTACCGGTCTTAGGGAACGTGGTACCAGTGACTGCAGTTTTGAAGAGTGAATATACTTTGTTTTGCATCCAATTTCTTCTCATTCACACATACCCACTTCCTGCAATGAGGAAAAGCAAGATTTCAGTGAATTAAGAAATGTTAAATGTTAAATATTTCCCTATGCTCTTGCCTGTTATCACTAAAGCGTTGGTAAATCAGGGGAGCAGAGACAGGTGGTGTTTACATTTTTTCAGTGTGAGTGCTACAGAAAGATGACTAGCTATTGAAAACTTCCCACCAACAAAACTTTGATATCCCTGTGGATGGTGAAAGGCAGTGGAAATAGACAATACACATCTAATACAGTCTATTAGTTACTGCAGAATTATTTGGTTTTCTATTGGAGAAATTTAAATGGGGACTTTGCACACATGTCCTGGGATAGTACTTAAAAGGCTTTACTCCTAGTTATAAGCATTTCAGGTTAATATAGATCTACACTGTCCTAAGCCTGAACTTGGCTGTAATTCTAACTTCATTAGCCTTCTTGAATGTAAACCTGTGTCTCTCCCCACTCCACCTTCTCCTCTTACCTTTATCTCAAGCTGATCTTTTCTTCTGGAGGGATAATTTTTAAAAATCCACAACAAGGCTTCAAATTATGTTCCTAGTTAGGAAATTAAAATTTTATACCTTCCCTGTTAAAATTGTCTAGTTTTGCAAAGGGAAAAAATACTTCCTATTGAAGGATTACCTATTTTTTAGTTTACTTTTTAACTTTGCATGGAGAAGCCCTATAATTTAAACACTGAATAAAACACTGCCCATTCTTCTCCCCATTCTCCATCTCAATCCCCTGCTTGTCCAAAGTTCTCATCAGCATGGCAATTTTTTCCCTTTGCTTTTGGGGCATATCCTTTAGACAGCTACCATCCATGAGCCAACTCTCCCCTTAAGCTCCTTCCCTAGAACTTGTGAGGGAGCCCTTTGGAAAGGTCAGGAGCCCAGATTAGCCTTGAGGTTAAAGAAATTATTGAATGGAGATTGCTACTCTCCCATTCACACCTATTGTACCATATTCTTATATCCTTAAAAAATATTTTTTTATGCATCAACATGAATCATAGCCACATAGAGAATCATATGAGAACTAGTTTATATAAAATTGAAATTAGTATCCTAAAACAGTTGTTATCAAAGGGTGGGGTGGATGATTTTGCTCTGAGGGGACATCTGGCAATGTCTGGTGACCTTGTTGATTATCACAGCTGTGTGTGTGTGTGTGTGTGTGTGTGTGTGTGCGCGTGTGCGCGCGCGTGCGTGCCAGTGTCATCTGTTGGGTAGTGGCTGGGGATGCTGTTTACCACCCTATAATGCACAGGAAAACCCCCATAACAAAGAATTTTCTGTCCCCCAAATGTGAATAGTGTGGAGTAAATAGTGTGTTTACTTATGCCTATACCTATACTTGGAATATACACGCAGTAGCTTTTAGGTAGGAAATTATTTTCCTTTTGATAGTACTTGTAAAACAAATTCTTAGTTAATTTGGGTGATTGTCCCTTCTTGCTTCTAAATATTGATTTCCTCAATTTGAATAGTTTCATATAGAGAGGGGGAAATGGCTCTTCATCCTTTCCGTTTCTCACTTGTAAAGACCATAGAGCAAGCCAGCCAGAATTAAAGAGAAGTGTACAAATGAGCAAAGGATGCATTGGTGGAAATGTAAGACCAGCTTACAAAAACTTGATGGATTTTTAGTTTTTAAAGGATAACTTAGCTTCTGCATCCCAGGCAGCACAAGAAGATAGAAAAAGAGACTTTATGTGGATGATGTCAAGGGTTTTCTCTGTATCTTCACTCTTGTTCACCCCTACTGATCAGGACCCTTGCCTTTCACATTGTGATTTTGGGTATTAGAATCTTCTCTGCATGAGATTTTTTTTTTTTTAACACATACTGCTTGTAAAAATCACAAGCTAGAGATTACAGGAAAGGACCCCAATGTTGCTCACTGCCAGTGATCATTTTGCTGGGTGTTGTTAACTTGTTATTCATTAGTAGTTGGAAGGAGATTAAAAAAAGAGAGGCTTTAGCTGAAAATTAAGAAACAAAATACTGGGAGGAGATCTCAGAGTAAGAACATAATGATCTATAATAAGAACTGAAGTTTCAATGACTATATATATATATATATATAATTTTTTGTTTCTGTCTGTTTTTATTGCTGAAGGCTATAGGACTGGATGTCTCTCCAGTTACATCTATCCGTCTTTTAAACTAGCCTTGCTGTATAAAGTGAAGTTGAACTTCATTTTCCCAGTAGATGGCATTGTAGTCTGTTCAGTGGAAAAGAGCTTCCCCTAACCAATAGGACTTTAATTTTTTTCCTCTGAGCTTCCTCCTTGATAATGTATCCCCTCCCTCTTGCATTAAATACTAGCTTGAGGTTATAAATAAGAATCTTGTTTTCGCTAGTTACCTGTAACTCTCAAAAGATTTGATTTAAAAAAAGATACAGTAGATAATTTAATATCCTTATATCAAATGAAAAAAAAAGACTAGATCTGGGAGTGTGGCATATGGAAAAAATATGCACGCATGGAATATTTTCAGAATACACTGTTTCAAAATCAGAGCTGCCTCTGGTCTTCCTAAGTATACTTTTCCACATTAATCCGTTGTACTTACAGCATTTTAGAGTCAGTATGAAGAGAAGCCTTGAGAAAGTTATTTGGTGTCAAAGATTTTCAGACACGATGTATTCTTCTTGACTGAACCCCTACAAACTTTGAATCACTTTTATAAACTCATTGTTTTAAAACTCTTTTTTAGAAACCATCTTGTCTGGATTTCATGTGCATTACCTGTGGGACACTTGCATTTTTTTGTTTAATTATAAATATTACTTTCATGGTATTCTGTTTCCTTCTTTTAAACCATGAAACCAAAAAATGACGGCAGTAATTGATTGAGCTAGGGAAAGTTGTCATTCCTTGGTGTTACGAAATGGTGCCTGTATGTGCTGCATTATTATTATTATTTTGCTTATTGTGAAGATCCCTGAAGAATGGTCAGAACATTAAACTGAATTTCAACAAAAGAAATAATGATATGGAGAATAGATATATTGTTTAAAAAAATTCATAATGAGGATTTACCTATGTAAATAACTTCTAAAAATAAAAGGTTGAGTGTATTGACAATTACAATCAAAATGGATTTTCTTTTCTATTTTTTTAGATGAACTTTGAAGATGAAAATACCATGTTCGTACATTTCTCTGTGTGTTTTAACAGAATCTGGGTTGTCCCTTGAGTCCTTTTTTTTTCTGTGAAGCTACTATGTTCTCTTTTAAAAAAATATTTTGCTAAAACTGTAAACGTTTTTCCCCCAGACAAAATCCTCTTTCCACTGAATATAATCTATACTTCTCTGATAGTCATTTGGTAATAATATTTGACTTCCATTTATCAATACTGTTTCTTTCCATTATTTTTAATCACAAGATTATGAGCTATGTATTTAGTTATTATTTAAGCTAAATGGTGTCTTTGGCTGTTAGCTCGAAAAGATAATGTCCCAATATCAGGATTA
Organism: Lagenorhynchus albirostris; assembly: GCF_949774975.1. Taxonomy (NCBI): domain Eukaryota; kingdom Metazoa; phylum Chordata; class Mammalia; order Artiodactyla; family Delphinidae; genus Lagenorhynchus; species Lagenorhynchus albirostris. The sequence continues at coordinate 44,102,964 of NC_083113.1, forward strand.
AGTTTTCATCTGTATCAACTGGCTTAAAAATACCCAACTTGATTCCTTTTGAATTAACTGAGTCTTATTTTATTTTTTTTTTCAATATCACCTATCACCATAGTAACCACGAGCTGTCATTTCAGCTTCTGACATTTTTCTCATTTGGTAAGATTTCAGAATTGCCATCCTCCCTGCCAACATGTCATGAACAAGAAAAAAAAATGCATGAAAAATCTAATGGGTGTCTGGTCTGATTGTCCTCATTCGTGGCAGGAAAGACAAAAACTGATGAATTGTGAAATGTATTCAGAGGGATTCAAGGAAGCGAGTGCCTGGGACCCCCTCCCCCCCACACCTCGTTTTCATTTTGTTATGCTTGATGCACCGTACATGCTTACCCTGACACTTGGGTTTGTAGAAATTTAAGATGAACAATTTTTACATTCACCCTGCTGATCTCTCTCCCCTACCTTGTTTTTTTTTGTAAAAAGTCATCATTAAAAATATAGTTACCAGGGTTTGTATTTAGCATGATTTCTCACTCGGATCATAGATTTTTAGTAAGTCCAAATTGGCTTCCAATATTTAAGGTGTTGTGTTTGCAAATGTACAGCTCTGTTTTGGAGCCACTTATGGACCACGGAGACACCCAGTGGGTTTTGTGTGCGTGTGGTGTGCGCGGGTGGTTGAGAAAGATTATTAGGCCCATTTGAAAAAAGAAACAAAGCTGATTCTGGACCTTTTCTAGGGGTTTGTTTTTCATGGCAAAAAAAAGTAGGAGAAATGCTGTTATTGTCTAATTCTTCCCGCATTCTGGTTTAACAAATGAATGGGGGAAGACATGCTAATGAATTTCTACCCCAAGTACCAGGGTGGGTAATTGATGAAAGGAGCTATTTTTCTACTTATTTTCTTCTTTTTGATCGCCAGACTTCTTACAGCAAAGAGCAAAAAAGAAAGGGAAGTGATAATGTACTTTAGCTGATGTAAACATGCAAATTATTGAATAAATGTTACTGATATGACACAAACATTTACTCTGTACATGAATCTTATCACTGACACCTAGGCAAGACATATAATATATGGTTTGAATATAAGTAAACATATTAAATACATTAGCGTATGTATGTATACACACAGATGTTCGTATTGTTAATTTATCCTTAAGCTATCTAGGTGTACATGGGCTTGATAAAACTTAGGTGTCTTTCCAGAGGTTTTGTTTTGAGCGAGATCAGTCTTATAGGATATTTTTTTCATGACTGTCTACAAAGTCAGGCTCAGCAGCAGGAACTCATTCCAGAAACATAAAGCTGATTTGATAAGCAGCTGCAGAATCCAGTGCCTTTTTACTAACGGGTGGACAACCCAGGATCATGCATGTACATGTCGGGATGTTTCCATTTCACATTTCATATGCTGTGGCTTTAGTTCCTTTTAAAATATTCACACACTGGACGGTTGGGGGGTGTGCTGTAGAATTTACTGCAGATTTTTATTCACAGGTATATTTAAGCATTACACATGGCTAGGAAGGAATGGAAAGGCCTATGAAAAATATATCCATTAAGAACCAAAGTTTCTTAATTTAAAAAGCAAAGTCACATTTTTGGTGTAATTTATATGAATATTAAAACATCTAATGTTCAGTGTAGGTGGATTGATAACATGATTTTGGCATTGATGATTAATGGTGTGTTCAAAATACACACGCATAAGTGCATACATATGTATACGGCTATAATGTGTGTGTAAAATAAGCAATTTGGTTCATCATGCTTTTGTTATTTGATTTTTTTTAAATTTAAACACTTTGGAGAAACCCAACGAATAATGCCTGAATGTTTGCTGCTATTATTATGAACAAATATAACCCCTGAGAAATAACTAGAAAATTGATATTGAATCTCAGAGTATATTTCAAACACATATTTGGAAGTGGAAAAACAGAAAGTATTTTTTGAATACCGGCCAATAAATTTACCTCATAAAAGAAAAAAACTAGAAAAATATAAATCTTTTAATAAGAAATAATAATATTTTTATAAGCTGTGTTTTAAAATGAATGGTGTAAACAGAATATACTTTTACACTTTATAAGATTTATAACAATAATCAGCAAAACCTTGTAACTGTGTTTGCACCTTATGTGCCTTCAAGCCATTGGACCTTGCAGTTAATTGTATAAATTCCATACACTATGGGAAATCACAGTGTATCATGTATATTCAGCGTGTGTCATGTGTATAAATATTAAAATATATTAGCCAAAAAAGGTTGATTATTCCTCAAACATTTTGTAATAAATCTTACCTTTTTATGGATTGCGTGGGGGAAACCAGATATTTTATGTTATTTGGAAATATTCTTTAAACACCTAGATTTATTATTAACATTTTAAACATTTATAACTGCGTTAAAATATTTGGAGACTTAGCTCACTGAACAGCCATATACCCGGGTAAAGTTATTTTTGTATGCAGTATACACAAGCAGTTCAGACTTCACTGTTCTCCAGTGTGGTGCCTGCATAACTGTTCACTGGTGCCAAACTTATGTACATAAAACATTTGTTTGTGCATATCTTGAGAGTTACCTGGGATCACTGATATAGATCCAGGTAGGAATACCATATTTTCTGTATGTGCAGGGATGTGTTGAAATCTATGTAATTATAATTCTTATCCTTAAAATTTTTAAAAAAATCTATCCTAGACAGTAAGGCAGCATATAGGTGAATTTTTGTATGCGAATACTCTTTTATTTTCAATGTGTATTTGAGGAGCTACTTTTAAAATGTGGGTTGTATATATTCAAACATAAATACACAAGTCAAATATACAAAGGCCTGACGTAATAGCAAATGTAAAAAATTAGAGTGATACATATTTATTGAGACTAATAGAGATGCCTAATGAATAAACAAACACAAGGTTGAACTGTTTTACAAATGTATTTGGCAACTGCCCGTAGCAGTGAGTGTGTACATTTTGAGGGGAGGAAATGTCAGAACAGAGTCTTGTAAATACATTCAGCTGGAAAGAATAAAATAAAAAATGATGGCTAGCGCTGACAGGCAGACTTGGGGTGTATGATATACTTTGTTCATTTGATTCTTAGAACTCAGTCGGGGGTTAAATTGGAATCCAGACATCAAAGAATTCTTCCACCAGACCCAAATTTTGCCCGTATAATTTTTTTTCTTACAGTTGTCATAATTTTAGCTAATTTCACAGTGCAATAAATTTTTACCTTTTGAAGTCTTTTTTTCTTCTTAAATATGCATGCAGTATGTATATAATATATCTCATGTGAACTACCCACACACTTGATATTGGGTACACTTACACATAAAAATGATAGACATACACATATGTATATTACACACATTGCCTGTGCACGCACTTCACAGATGGGGAGAGAAATGGTGTAGGCAGCCACTGCATTCATCTGCGCCCAATCTTGAAATATTAAAGAGAAAATGCTGTTTTCAGTAGCGATGCGTTTGCTTCTTTTTCCTTTTTTGCCTTTTTTTCCCCTCCTGACTGTTGTGTCTGAAAATGTTGGAAGCATGTGGTGCTGCATATTTGGAGGTTTTGCAGATTTCTGTATGATTTTTATCTGAAGGTCAGGGCTGAGGAAATACATCAGGTTGGGATGTTTGCCGTTTGCTATTTAGCCTTGCTCCTCTTATCAGATCACTTTGTCACATGGGCCACAAACAGGGAGCTCCTCTAAAGAGAGAGTAAAAATAAGCACTATTGTATTTGTATGAAATTTTTTCCTTTTTTAAGGAGTCTCAACACCATTTTTATGTATACTTAATTTTCAGCGTTCCTTAGGTTCATTGGGTTGTGATTATAATTTCATTTATCATTTGCATTTCTCAAATAAAAATGTTAAAGGTAAATGCTTTTTTCCCCCTGTAAAAGAAAAAAACAGTGATAAATCATATCCATGAGGTGTCATTTCTGAGCCATAGGTGTGAGTTCAGTATGCTTGGTTTTACCTGAATATGCCACTTATGATAAAGAAACACATATAAACTGAGGAAGAGGATTTTCTTTACGTGTGTTTTCTATAGCTCTAAGAATCTTGTGCTCTAAGAATCTTGTTTTGTAGTTGATGAACTCGTCTGTTTTCAAATGAGCTATGCTGATGCAGGCCTGAACAACGTGGTCACCACCAGAGTACCTAAGCAAGCTGTGGTTTCCATTCCATGAAATTAACATTGTTTATGGAAGCCCCAGATGGAGAGAGACTTTCATATCATAAATTGTGTGAATTAAATTTATTCAAGGTAGCTGTCCAATCTTCATCACTTCATGCAGTATTCAAAGGTCACGCAGAGCCAAGGAAAATGAACTTTCACTCTCCGGCTATTAAGAAAGGATCTCCTCCCATTTACATGGAGAGTAATTAGACAGGAGCCATATTGGAAAATGAAAGCCATTATGAGTAAGTGTTGGTCATGGCTTTTGGGAACCAGGTGAGAGATGCCTATTGGCTTTTAGGATTATCAGTTGACTAATTATGGTTCTAATTCCAACCAGTCATTCACCTACAACTAAAAATGAGAATATGGGTATCAAAGTTGGCTATAAAATTTTGCATTTGGACCTATGGAAAATCCTAGATGGCCCTGATTATGGTAGACCTACCATTTTTCATCAGTACAATTACTCTTTGAAATAATTTCCAAAGAGTAGATCTTATTGGGAATTCTTAGAGGAAGGCCAGTTTCATTTCCCTAAGCATTTATATAGTTCAGGGGGCTCTGAAACTGCTTGTTGCTTTTCAAAGTGCTTATTTATTTTGTTAGTTAGCTAGCTATGGTCTATTAAACAACTACTGTCAGAGGCAGCCAATAAGGACTTGATTTTTTTTTTAAAAGAGGGACTAGTGGAAGACTACCATGAACTTTGTTATGCTGTCTTTTGCAAAAGATAAACATTTGCTTTCCATCTTGATGTCATCTTTTCAGGTTATTATTTGGTCACGAATTTATCTCACCATTAGCGAATTATGGTAGATTATTGCTTGGATGCATTAAAAGCACCAAGGAGCTGTGGTCCTGTGGCTATTTCGGGCAAAGTCATAAGCACATTCTTTTTTTTTTTTTTTTTTTATTGTCCTCCCAGGGAGCAGAATTTGAACTTAATATTCCATGAAATAAGCCATTGTAATCACGTTGGGTTAATAGAAGAAGTAAAATTGCCTCTCCTCTCACAAGACATTAGAGCAAGGCTGCGTTATTAAAGTTTTCTTGCGGACAGGCGGTTTAAAATATATCCTCAGTGGCTGATGCAAGTCCTTTCAGGGTGGATGACAGCTTTTCAGATCTTAATAGGCTGCTCATTCCCGGCCCACGAGTTACCAGCAATTCTTCCTTTCGAGCCAGGCTATGACATGATGGCTAAAATCTGACATAACACAGTACCATGGGTTGTGCAAACCCTTCCTCATTAAGTGACTTTATGTAAATTTGTGTCAATAAGTAAACAATTAGAACTTGTAAACATTATTGATTTAGACCACTTATTCTCAAACATTTGACCCACAAAAGTCTCTGTTGGATGACCTCCTTGGAATCCATAACTCACTGGTACGTACAGACCAGTAATCTGTTTGATTGGCCCAGGAATTGTTGAGGCTATGGGAGACATTATTCAAAGCTTTTTTTTTTTAAAAAAAACCTTGCTTGTATTATACTTGGACTTAGCTAAATTTAAGTAAAAGTTAAAAGAAGAAAGCAGTGATGTATTTACGTGTCTCTCCTCCTTCTACACCCAGTTGCTGCCCAGCATCTGCTGCTGTTCATGTTCAGGTCCAGCTAATATTGGGAGGGCATGCTCTGCCCATCAGCCCTCATAACAAACTCCAAACTCCAACACTTCCACGGTTTTGAATTGACTTTGAACTTAATTTGGATTGGGGATTATATCTCAGAATGCATTTTCCTCTTAGTGACTTTATGAGCAAAGAAAAAGAAAAAGAGTTTACACTCAAATACTTCATAAATGCCGTTTTTCAAGTCAGAGCAAGATCCAAGAAATACAGAGCATAATAGACACTTGTCTGGTCCTTAGAAAAAGAGTTGTGTTGAGGGTTGGGGTGAACTAGTTTGAAGTTCCCTTCAGCTTTTTCCTCTTTCCATCCTTTTCTTGGTTTCCTTTTCCTCACAGTTTATCTCCACTCCATGCCACTGAACAGACAAATGACCAGCTGCACTGGTGGTGATGCTTCGCGGCTTTAGGGATTGGCTGGAGGCAATGCCTTGTTAATGCTCTGCCTTCAGCCTGCTAGTTGAGAGAGAATACCTAACCTGTGTGGTGTCTGTGATGCCCAGTGGTATAGGGAGATTCTCTCAAGGCCCTGGCATGATTTTGAATTCAAGCAGCAAATCTCAATTGTATATATAAAGTTGATTATTATTATCCCTCAATATGATGTATAAAGAGATACATAGGGAGTTGGAAGAGCTGAGATTTTGGCCTTCCATATTCAATATTTGGAAATAACAAGGAGTCAAATAGTTTATTTTCCAGCAAAGGAAGGAACTTTATGGAGCTACTTTATGCCCACTTAGAGGCTGGACACAGAAGATACAGGAATATTTGATTTAATTAAACCAATGTTTATTAAACATGTGCTGTGTTTCAGGTTCTGTCCTAGGCCCCTATGATCCCATATGTAAATGACACAATCTCTGGCTGCAAGAAATTTGTTAATGCACAAGATCACTTCTTCCCTCTAAACAAACAGGAAGCAGGGTTAGAAACTATGAGATGCGTTAGCTTCTCTTCAAGCCCCACATGTAACGAATAGGTTACCTCTGCAGACCCCTGCCTCATATCAGGGCACTGGGCTTCAATAGGTCACGTGCCAGCATTTGTAGATGGAAACACATTAACAGCTGCCTGTTTTGTCTTTGTTTCCTTGTCCCAATGTATGTGTATGTGCCTGTTTCTTTCCCATGATAATCCTTAAGTACAGTCATGCAAATACACAAATAAGTTATGTATGTATATCCCAGACATTCTAAAGCATTTCTCCCGTTATCGTTTGCACGGGCAAGCCCTTTGTAGTAGAGTGTATTTTATCTGTGGTGCATAAACAGCGTTTTGTCTGTGTAACTTTTACTTGAAGACAGTTCTCTGCAGATGCTTAGCTTTTTTTGGTATTGACATAATCCATTCTCAGCTGATAAGTTTTAGCCCTTTTCCCTAGTCAAATGGCATCTAAAATTTAACTAAACATTCCCTCCGTGTTTACTCTTCGAGTTGATTTGGGTGGTCGGGGCTGTTTGCTTATTCATGAGTTGTATTTAAAATGCTGTCTTTTCTAAAACACCCTGTAGCTTTCTACACTATGAATTTGCTGCTCCTCTACCAACTGTGTTTCCAAATTTGTACAATTTATGTGTGCCTTGGCCATGATAAGGTTTTTAAGAAAGTGTTATAAACATTACTAGCTACTGGGGGGGTTAATATGACATATTCTTGAAGAATACTGACCTGGATTAATCTGTCCAGGGCTTTTAGAGACCACTGAGCATTTCATCCTAATTTAAATTTAATATGACAACGTTCACCATTTTCGGAGGGTAGAACTTCCAAGGAAGGAAAATGGAATAAAGAAGATTATGAGATCATGAGAAAGAATAAACGTGTTCTTTAAAAAGTAGATCAATAGCTGGCTTACAGCCCTTAGATTATAAACTGATAATGCAGAGTATTGAAATAAAAATATGGAGCCTGGGCATGTGATGGAACAAGAGAGGAAAGCCAACTCATTAAAAAAAAAAAAAAAGCTGTAATGAAACCCTTCAGAGTGCATTGAGTAACGTTTTCAGTGGGATATCCTCTGCATTCCAATGAAAACATAGGCTTTAGTTAATATGCTTAGGTTTGTTAGCATGTCTGAGGAGTTCCCTGTACTGCCAGGTAAATTTCGCATTTATGTGTTGGAATGAAGAACCACATACACTTTCAGAGGGGGCAGAGGAAAGCTTCTGCAGATGCTACTTGTCAACCTTTGCATGTGTAAAAATCTTACCACCTTCAATGGATGACATAGACATTACAGATTCCACTATCAGTTACTCTACTGTCTGTAACATTTACAATTCTTGGTTACAAACATTGAAACTTATTCTGGGCAATTAAGCAAAAGAGGATTTATTGGGAGGAAAAGAAGAAGGGAAGCGATGAGCAACCTCCAGAGACCAGGGGACCAGGTTTAAGGAGGGGCAGGATCAAGGGGGCTCAGAGGGCTGGAGACATGAAAAAAGAAGCGTGGCACCCCATTCTAGAGAGAATGTGCTGGCTGGCTGGCTATTGTTGCTGCTCTGATGCAGGCCTCACATCCTCTCTCTGTTCTTGCATCACTTGCTCGAGATGCAGAGTCCTATGAGAGGGCATCTGCTTGCTCAAGCTTGGACCACAGGTATACTCCTGGGAAGGGTCAGTCCACTGCAGGTTCTCAAATGAGAAGCAAGCACCTGGACTTACTTCTCAGCAAGCCTCTACTGCTGGAGGAGAGGTGGTTATCTACGGAAATCCGGGTGCACTTGGGAAGGGGAAGGGGAATGGATACTGGATGCCCAGAAAATAATGTGTCCGCTGCACCCTCTAATTAAATAGTACTTAATAGATAGCACAATTGCAAGGTGTTAAGTGCCATGTGAATTTTAAAAAAGAAAGGCACCAGTCTTTAGGCACATAAAATTTTAGATAGCTAGACTAACCAAGAAGTACAAAACTAACATATGGGGAAGAAACCCTTTCTTGGCCTTTCATGAGGTTGTGAATGGCTCCATGTGAAGTCATGTCTACTGTTTGTCTCATGGTTTCCACAATGCTAGGGAGCAATTGCTTTCCTTGTAGTTTGCAGTCTGTCTTACCCAACTGCCTGCTATTCAAATGCATGGATGAGTGAAGCAGAGCCATGCTTAGGATCTGGCTGTGTCCCACTTACTCAGGCCAGGGGCTTCAGTTCTCCCATCTTCAAAATGGAGCTCACAGTAACATCATAGCATTGGTTTGAGCATTGCTTGAGATAACTCATGTGAAGCATCTGACACCAGAGTTGGCTCGTAGAGCATCCTCAGTAAATGTTTGTATACTGGATGCTGTCAATGCCTCACCCCATGTCCCTGTGGCCCAGCTCTGTGTTCACCTGTAGTTGAAGTGGACGGTTCCAAGCTGCCAAACAGCTTCTCCTCTTCCAGGTCTCTGTCTCCTAGTCTTATCTAGGAGGTTATCTCTGGACTATGGGCACTAGCCCAGTCCAAGCACTGGGAAGCATGAAGTGCCCAGAATTAATGTCTCAAGGGGCAACTCCAAACCAAGAAGGGACACAAATGGAATAGGGGAATAAGCACCCTACATCTCCAGCCCTTGGTGGTACAATTCTGAGGCTTGTGTTACATGGTTTCATTAGAGCTACCCCAGCAGGATTGAGTGCTAGGTGCCCATAGCAGTCATTGGCCGGCTAATGAACCCTTATTGATTTTTCTCCTTTGCCCGCTCCCTTACTTATCCTTCCTGAGTTCCCGTCCTAAATAAACTCTCTGCACCCAAGTCCTTGAACTGAAGCCTGCTTTTGAGGGAAATCCAACTCAAACAGCTATCATAGGCAACTGGGAACTTGTCAGAGGAAGGGTCAACCCCAAGGATAAATCCATTTTTGACAAATACAGTAAGTCCCCTACATGAGAACCTTCAAGTTGTAAACTTTCAAAATTGCGAATGTGCGTTCGCATGCCCAATCACGTAAGGTAGTTCACATGTCTGGTGTACATTGCGTGCATCCTCTACAAGTGCTTGTGCTTTTGTGTACTTTACAGTACGGTATAGAGTACAGTAGTACAGTGTCTTTATTTCAAGCCCAGGATGTCTGGAAGGAAGTGTAAAAGTAACAGTGATGGAGCTGGTACTGCTAAGAAGCTCCAGCTGTTGTACTGTAGTACTGTACTTTTCAAGGTATTGTACTGTAAGATTAAAAATGTTTTCTTTATTTTTTCTGTTTGTTTTTTATGTATTATTTGTGTGAAAAGTATTATAAACCTATTACAGTACAGTGCTATATAGCTGATTGTGTTAGTTGGGTACCTAGGCTAACTTTGTGGGACTCATGAACATATTGGACTTACGAATGCGCTCTTGGCAATGGAACTCGTTCATATGTAGGGGACTTACTGTAAATGCTTTCTTCTCCTCCTCCTTATTATTATTAATACTTTGATACCTGGAGTAAATGAGAGAGTAAAGGGAGACAAAAATCATTTGAGGCTAGAACTCTTTTTTTTTTTAACATCTTTATTGGAGTATAATTGCTTTACAATGGTGTGTTAATTTCTGTTTTATAACAAAGTGAATCAGCTATACATATACATATATCCTCATATCTCTTCCCTCTTGCGTCTCCCTCCCTCCCACCCGCCCTATCCCACCCCTCTAGGTGGTCACAAAGCACCGAGCTGATCTCCCTGTGCTATGCGGCTGCTTCCCACTAGCTATCGATTTTACAATAGCCAGGACATGGAGGCTAGAATTCTTTGAAAAGTGATGGACTTTTTCAGGTTTCAAGGAGAGGAGGGAGTGAGTGATAAGTGCTTGTTATCACTTGAAGCGAACTGAGTTTTTAGACTAAGAAAAGGATGCTCAAAGCCATCCCTAGGTTCGTAGCATCTTCTTAGACACAACTGGATGCTTCTCTGAGTCATAGTTGAGATTTTCCCCAAATCAGGACTCAGGACACTGTGCCACTGGTCTGGAATGGGGGATGAGTGGGAGGAAGGAAATTGGCAGTATGATAGTGGGCAATTAATGAACAAAGCAGAGAAACTGTCTAGAACATCAGATACTTGGGAGGTTGGAGGGTCTCAGTCCCAGGAAACAGGATATGAAGGGCTTCTTAAATGAACACGTGGCAGGCAGGCTGGCTTCACAGAGTTGCCTCATTCCCCCTCGCTGAGCTCTAGCCACACCTGTCTTTCAGTTTCTCAGATGTTGTTATTGCCTCAGGAGGCTTCCTCATGAGACTTTCTCAACCTGGATTATTCGTACACACTCTCTGCAGACCTTTCATTTGTGTAACTCCTTATTTTCAGATCCCAGTTGTATCTGTTAGTGTTTGTTGCATAACAACCCGTCCCCAAACATAATCACATAGTTGCTCACGATTCTGTGGGTCAACAGTTTTAGCTGGGTTCACCTGGGATGGCTCACCTCTCATGTTGACTGAGATGACTCGTTTGTCTGGGCCCTCAGCTGTGACAGCTGGGATGCTTGGGCCTGTCTCATGGAGATGTTCCAACATCATGAGAGAAGAAGCTGCAGGGTCCCTTGAGGGCTAGGCTCAGAACTCACATAGTGTCATTTCTGCCAGATTCTGTTGATCAAGGCCAGTCTGGTTGCAAGGAGTAAGGAAATAGTCACTACTTCTTGGGGGAAACCGCGGTGAGTATGTGGCTATTTCCAGTCTGTAATACCAGTCAAATACCATTTCTTTAGGAATGCCTAACAACTCCCCTGCCAGGCTATGCCAGGTCCCCCGATTTTATTTTCTCACATCACTCTGTACAACTTTTTAGTACTTGCCCAAATGTGCTAATCATGGTTGAATTATTCCATTAATGTCACCCCCTACTCTAACCTTTGTGTTTATTATCATATCCTTGGCATTTAGCACAGTGCTTGGCACAAAATAGTTAATAACTGTTCCTTGACTGAATGGGTGGTTTTGGGGGGCAAGTATAAAAGTAAGGTGGTATGATGGTAGAGAAACTGTTCAGGAGGAAGTGACAGAAATTGGGCTTGGAAGTTGAAAGAAGACCCTGACGGTGTATGCTGATATCAGTTACGAGTCAAATCGTGAAGACAGAAGCAGCATTTCTGGCAGTGGATTGTAAAACATGCCAGTGATCTATTGGAGTATATATAATGCATACCAAAATAAAGGGAATTCTTTTGGAAAGCTTAGATAAGGCAAGAGCACAAAGCAGGAGTAACTAAAAAAACGTGCCTTTGTAATTTGAAGCTGGAATTAGTACATACTGCATGATCATTTTTCTGTCAGAAGAATTGGGCTACATGCATATTAATCAGAGTTCAGAAACTAATAAGAAATTATGAAACTAAAAAGTCTGGTTGGAATATGCTTCATTTATGCACTCATTCACTCTTTCACAAAATATCTTTTGCAAGATGTAAGAGATATAAGAAAGGTCCATGCATTATAGGGTAAAGTGGAGATCTGAGGTATGTGTACAAATGCCTGTCTTATGATATGGAAAGTGATCTAGGTTGGAAAGAAGGCCTGTGAAATTTACCTTGAGAATTCAGAGGAAACTCAGGGATCACCTCTGGTCACTATATGTCTTTTTCCACCTTTCTATTTTTTTTTTCTTTCTGAGTTCAAACACTAATTTCCTTTGCATGTACTCTGCTGCCTGTGAGGAATATCTCCCTTTAGACACAGGATGACTTAAGTTTCTGTAAGTCATCTCACGATCTTAGGCAAAGAAAGTGCATTTTTTTTTTTTTTTTTTTTTTTTTTTTTGGCGTCCTACCATTCACACTCTTCAGCCCCAATCCCTTCTGGGTCGCCTTCCACCTGGGTACCCTCTGGGATCATTGTTCATGATCCTCACTTTTTGCCCACTGCCTACGTACTAAAACTTAACTTTCTATATCCCATTTCTCTAGGGAGTGCCTCTACTAATTAATCTGTTCCAGTTCTGCCAATCAGGGGTCTTTTGGAGATAAGTACTTACTGTGAAGTCATGTGACTTTTAGGCATTATGGCAGGCTGATGAGTAGAGGTTTTGGTATGGGTAGTTTTCTTTATATCTGTCTGTTTCTTGCTCATCTTGCTAGTGAGGATGAGATTCCAAAACCTCAGGGGGTGGCAGAAAAGCAATTAACATGTACAGTTTTTTACTATATGTCGGGTATAAAACCAAGCACTTCTACATATGTATCTGATGAGGTTCTTAGGTATACACAACAGAACCCACTCTAGGTAGTTAAAGTCACAGGAGATTTTAAGTGATATAGATCGCTCGTAGGCTCAGTGAGAACGGCTAAGATACAGACCCCAAGCTGAGCTCCCAGGAAAGACTCTTAGAGACACCCCACAGAACAGACCAGTCTCAGGAGCTGCAGCCTTTACTGTGATCAGAAGCTGGGGCCACAGCTACGGGTTCAGAACCACGTGGTGATCTGCACCCACAAAATGTGACAGCACTTGGCTTCTTCCTCCACATAACTCATGTGGGTGCTTCTCACTTAAAGAATCTAAAAGACAGACAGCAGGAAATGAAGTTTTTAGATTTTTCTTTGGGAAAGTGAGATAGTACACCATAGGGAACTGTTGAAATGTGGAAAGGAGCTCCCAAAGATTTTGCGAAATGACCACTGCAAATGTTCTCTCAACAAATACAAATCACACGTTTTGAATATTTTACTTTGATATGAATGATTTAACCTGAACTCTGTCAGGCAGGGACTAATACCTCTTCTTTTAACGTTAGGGAAAAAGGCACAGAGAACCGAATGCTTTGTACAGACTTGGGAATAGAATTGGGATGAAAACCTAGAGTATTCTAACTTCCAAACCCTCTGATTTCCTTGGCACCATTTTTGGTTATATTGAAGAGTATTTTTCTTCACTGGCCTCTGGGATTACCTCAGAAAACAATGATCATATAGAAATTTTGTTGTTAAGCAGATGATTTTGATTCTAAGAGTAGAAGTTCTTTGGAAATATTTGTGAAAATTTATCAGCATTATTTCCATCAGAAAGGCTAGAAAAGGGAAACTAAAAAAATACTGCTTCTCCTCTTCCATATAAAACCTTTGGGAATGTGCAAAGCAGAGAAAGCGTGAGGTGGGGGTTGTGGAGTCGTCCTGACACTTGCTGTTTAGGCTTTTATGGTGAAGCTGTGCTAATGTCTTTAATCGCTTCCAAAGAAATGACAAGCAGAGTTCTGCACCAAAAAGGCCTGAACTTTTATCAAGTGCTGATATCTTTAGGAGACAGCATGGGAGAAATATAAAACAGGCCTGAGGAAGGTGCAGAGTCTGCTTTGTTTCACTTTTTTTTTTTCCTACCAAGATATAAGTGAGATCTTTCTATAAAGACCAAAATGACTCCACGAGAATTGCCATATTAGACAAGAGGTCTTTTTACTTTTTATGCGATGCATTTGTATTGAAAACACATGTTGGAGGCCAAAGTAATTTTCTTTACAGACAATGAATCTTACAACTGGTTTGAACAGTTTTTTAAAATTGGAGTGTTTTACCACTCCTTGTGATTGGTAGGACTAGAAAAACTGCAAAAATAAAACCCCAAAACAAAACAAAAACTCCCCAAACCCACCACCACCAACAAAAAATGTGAAGGAGAGCAAGAGACAAGAAGAGCAAAAACGGAATGGAACTGTTTGAAAAGTTACAAGTTACAAGAAATTGAGTGTAGAGCGCCTTCAAAAGGCAGGGATTTTGTTGTTTGAGAAATTTTGGTTATAGTCACTTGTAATATACTTTGGGGAAAGTAGTTTTTATCATGTTTTGAAATGTTAGTAATTTGATAATTCACCAATTTTTTTTTTTTTTAATCTAGAAAAGAAAGAAAGCTATCAGAAAAAAAAAACCAAAAAACCCGCTTTAGGGTGATCTCGCTTTCAGGATGGTCTAATGCCAGGTCCCTCTTTGCTGTTGTGTTTTTGTCCGGCATTGATCAAGGCGGCATCTTTAAACAAAAGTGAAAAGCTGTTGTGACCTTCACTGTCAGACTGAGTTTGAACCAGGCCACAGGACTTTGCATTTTATTTTTTAAATTAGCCATTTCTGTCTCTTGGTGTTTGTCTACAGGCCACTCCTGCTGCATGAAAAAGACATGTGGTGGGATGCTTTTACTTTCCTTCACGTTCCCACATAAACAGCACAGGGCTACCTTTGAAAATGCTCTGAACCAGAGTGCAACTTGCTGACTTTATGTGTGTTTTCTCTGAGGCCTGATTAATATGTGAAGCACTTTTGTCTCTGAGTCTGAGTGCTCCCGGGCAATTTCTCCCTGTGTTTCTTGTCCTCTTTGCTAGAAGAGAGCATGATTCTCTTTTTTGGCTTTTGACTTCTGTTGTATTATTTTTGCTTTTTTGTTTTTGCCTTTCTTTTGAATTTTTAGGTATTATTTTGTCAACAGCCATTGGAATTGTAATTTCCAACTAGGAGAATGAGACTGGGACGGGAGACGCACTACTGTGAGCCTTCTGAAAGTGAAGGAAACGGGGTGCTAGAGAAGTGAAATGACTTGCTTGAGGTCACACATCTAGTTAACGGTCTGCAGACTCTCCGTTTGAATCTCTTTCCCCTGTGCCAGATGGTTGATAGGCAGAGAGAGAAAATCTTGAGGCAGAAGAGGGCTGCTTCTTTCTCTAAGTGAGCGCATCAGAAGTTTGAAATGGTCATACAGGCTTTAATTTACAAAATTAAATTAATTTTGACTCCCCAAATGTGATAATAACAAGATTTAAATCTAGTGATACTCTTTTACCATTTCACTGGGCACTATTTATCATTTTATAAAGTAGGAGCTTCAGGACATTTCAGAAATTATTTTAGACAACGGGGGACTTCAGTCCTCAACTGGGACCTGCAGATGGTCCCTAGGGAACCTTTGAACATAACTCCTCAACTTGGGCTGAAATTTGGAAATATTCCTCATGTTTAGCTGTATAACTGTTCTTCTCTGGGGGAAAAGACAGGGATTTATACTCTCCTTGTCTTCCTGTGTGAATTGTTTTGCTTTGTGTTTCAGTAGATAAATGCAGTTTACACAAATAGAGCAGAAGAGCTGAAAGGGAGAAGTAGATGATTGTCAATGGTTAGTTAGTTCAGTCGGGAAAAGCTGGGTCAGAATCAGGTTTCATCCTCCTTTATTCCATCTTATCTACACTGTAATTTACTGAAAGTTGTGGATTATTATGAAGCTAAGAGTCCCATCATCCTGATCCAGTCCATCTGAAAATGCTGTATTAAATCCAGATCAAGCTGTGATCACCTTCCACTTGCCGAAGTTCCCTGGACATCTTTTGTGATACCTGTGTATTTTCGTATATTGAAATTTGAATGTTGAATTATTCCTTCCAAATCCAAATATGAGATTAACCCATATGTCATCTATTTACAAAACACTGTGATGCTGGTCTTTTACAGTGACTGAGACAATGCATGGCTGTATTTCATGAGGGCATAATAATGCATAGCATGGTCCTAAAATACAGTGTGACGCAGTGCAGTTCACAAGAACATGATCATTTCCTTTCAAAATGGCAAATGTGGTTTCATTGCTCAAGAACCCAACTTTGACGATTGTCGCCAATGGAAATGGCCTATTGACATCAGAGCATCGACGACTCTATCAAGAATGCAGCTGTTTTCCCCAGAATGGTGCATCTTTCAATACTCAGGCTTTCTCAGGGGCTCTTTGACATGGTCTGAGCCTCTTTCTGTTTTATTTCTCATTCTCAGTCTTCTAACATCACTGTTACTGGATTTGTATCCATTGAACTTTTCTTGTGCAGGGCACCAAAACCCTCATTGTGTTTCGGGAAGGCAGGCATTGCAGGACAGGCCCCCTTCGCCGGGCTTACTCAGGGACATTTTTTTTTTTTTTTTTTTTGCGGTACGCGGGCCTCTCACTGTTGGGGCCTCTCCCGTTGCGGAGCACAGGCTCCAGACGCGCAGGCTCAGCGGCCATGGCTCATGGGCCCAGCCGCTCCGCGGCAGGTGGGATCTTCCCAGACTGGGGCACGAACCCGTGTCCCCTGCATTGGCAGGCGGACTCCCAAACACTGCGCCACCAGGGAAGCCCAGGGACATATTTTTGATTTTTGCAAGATATCAACAGTGAGTATTAAGCATCTACCACAGGACAGGGGACACTGTTCTGACCACGCATGGAAGGAGAATCTTCATGTACTCTCTATCTTATTAAAAAAGTGCAGAAGAAAACCTCTGGTGCAGTATATTAAAACTTACACAGCATTGGGCAGTTCTGTTTAGGGTTCCTGTATTAGCATCTTTTATTTTGAAATGCGTGTCCCAAGTTTCATGGAGTTTCATTGTAGAACATATCAGGGAAAAGAGTCTGCCTTCCCACCCCCCTTTCAAAAAACTTTGTTGATGGTTGGAATAAGGAAGTCTAAGAAAAAAGGGAAAACTTGAGTAAAGAAGTGGATCCAGTGGGATTATTTTATACTAAAGAGAGGGGCATGTTCTTTTTAGCATAGGTCTCAGTATCTTCATGAACAATCACTTTTTCAACTGGTAAATATATTTAGGGAGAAGTGCATTTAGATGCCATCTTTACTCATTTATTCTTCAAACTGTAATACAGCACATTTTGGGTTTTAGTATATTGCATTTTAAAACTAATGATGCATTCATTCTAGAGCAAATCTTATTTCTAAGCCCTAATTTAATAGAATTAAACTCTAAGCTGAATTGGTTTTATGAGATAAAACTCTGAAGTTGATAACTGCATTTAGGAATAGTTCAGGTATTGAGTTTCTAATTTGCTTCCTGAGCATGGAAATCCCTCAGATAATCAATATTGACTACCTTTAATTGGGAGGAAAGGCTCTTGCTGAGTTTTCTACTGCTGATGGAATTGCCTCTGCACGTTGGTTGTCTGTGCCGCTCTGATTAGTCACAACTGAAGAGCTCTGAGTTCATTCGAAGTTGGACATTTGTTCCTGTCCAAGAGTTCATTCGAAGTTGGACATTTGTTCCTGACCAGTTGACCACAGCTACATTCATCTCTATTGAAACAGCAGTGGTCACGGAGACCTTTATTCTGTACGCCTTACAGAGTTTCTGGGTTTATTTCAGTTTTCCTTTAAGACTGTAAATTTAGTCTTTACTGCAGACATTGCTGTTTTCGTTAGGTGGGGCAGAAGGCAGGCTGGTCCAGATAAGATCAGGAGATTTCCAAAGGGTGGGGACATTTCTGAGTATGCCGTGACACCTTTAAATAGTTTTAATACCTTCCGAAAATGAAAATCCTGCTAATTGTTAAATGTTGTATTTACAGATGTTACAGGCTTTTGGAAATGGATTTCTCCAAATCCCTTAAAAATCAGATGCTGACTTACTTTGGTATAGGAAATACAGTTTAAGTATGAATCCAGAACACAGGCAAATGTGTATTTTTCTTTTGGAGCAGAGGGTACCTATTCATCCCATCCTTGATCCAAATCTGCTAAGAAAGAACTTTTTTTGTCCTTGCCAATCTGGGGGGATTTTGTTTAAAGGAATTAAATGTGAAAACTGTAGAACTGCTACTATCTTACCTCAGTTTTCAAAAATAAGGCAATTTAAGATATTTACTGTTTCTATTTTCTTATTATCAAGATAATAGATGTTTAGTGTAAAACATATTTTAAAAAACTATGGAATAGCACACAAAGTAAAAATAAAATGTAATCTCACCACTTACACATAATAACTGCTAATGTTAAAGAATATGTAGCCTTCTCTTCCTTCCCCCATGCATATGTGTGCTTTTGTACAGGTTATGGAATCAGGATCAAAATGTACATACTTCTTTGTAAACTGCTTTTTGAATTTAATGTTATATTGGGAACATTTCTACATGTTATTAGATATACTTTTGCAACATGATTTTTTAATGGTTCCACAGTATGGATGCCCCATAATTTATTTAAGTGATTCCCTGTTATTGGGCATTTTTTTCTTCCAAATTTCTTAGTATTATAAATAATGTCATGATAGGTAACCTTGAACATAAATCTTGTGAAACAGTTTTTAACACACTACTTTTTTATATGTATGGAAAATCTTGCTCCAAATACCCACACTTTGCAATGCTTTTGCTGTGTGTCCTCTGACTTTTTTTTCCTCTTTCCATTTCAAAAAGTCTCCATCATGATGATGCAGTGTTTTATACATTTAGGTTATTTGTGAAGTTTAGTTTAGCTCTTTAAGTTCTACGCTCTGGTAAATATTTTCTGAACTTGTTAAATTTTCCAGAAATGACTGTGTATTTTATTCCTGTCTGTTAATTTGCATTAATTTTAAGGTGTGTATGGGAAAGATGAACTACTACTTAACTCAGGAGAGCTTTGGAATTTGTTTGGAGTTTATAGCAGTGTTTTCCTTCTCTTCTGGAAAAATCTGTGTTATCGGTGACCTTGCCAGCTGTTCCTGTGGCCGCCCACCTGCCATGCCCCGGCTGTTTGTGGCCCATGCAAGTTGGGCAGCCCTCTGATAGTTCGGAAAGGCCACTGAATGTGAAATCCCACCTGAAAGTCTGGGAAAGTAAATTGTGGATCTGGCGCATTTCAGTGCAAGTAAATTACGTTTTGTCAGCTTCATTGCTCTGAATTTCATGCGCAAATGTGGGACATTGAACAACTTGGCATTGATAATAAAAAAAAGAAAAGGAGAAAACAAGGCTAATGCCTTATTAATGCAAACAATCTCTGATTCAAATGGCTGGAGGCAAGGAGTTGTTGCCATTTCAATGGGGACAATTGCTGGTTTTCCTTCCGTTCATATTAATTTCTCAGAAAAAAATTGTTATATTTTGTTTTCCAATTTGCTCCACACTGGATTGGAAACACCAATGCCTTCTTTGGAAAAATACTGGCTTTTGGAGGGTTGTAGAAACTAGGAGATTTGGGGTCCTTTATTCATCATAGGGACCCCTTGTGTTGTGATTTATGTAACAACCTACGCGTCCTCTTGATTCTGCCTCTGGGCATCCTCCTTTAACTGCAGATCCTTGTGGTTTCATCTCTGTGGTCAACCTCTTAGAAAAACTCTCCCTAAAAAACCCAGATACCAGAGCAGCGTGGTAGGTATTTTATGTCCTGGACAAACAACCAGAGGTCTTAGGCTGCCTTCTAGAAATATAATAATTGGTTCTTTTTTTTTTTTTTTTTTTGGAAGAGTGGGATACATTTCTTTCTCTCATCAACTCCAACTAATTTGGTATTTTGCCTTTTCTTTTCTACTGGATCAGAGAAAATACCCAACTTCATAGAAACAGAAGTCAACTCCTAGTTCAATTCTATATATTCATTCTTATTACTCATCTAAAGTAGGAACGAATGTATACTCTAATAGTGCTCTTTAACTTTCCATACCAGAGAGAATCTGAGATATTCAAAATTCTAGCAAGTTTATGGGTAGGTTTAACCTAATACTACCTTGTTTTGGGAGTCTGTCGGTCTGGATGGAGGAAGATATCTGTTTTATCTCCTCAAATATCTACTTTGCTTCTACTCAAAAGCATATTCACAAAACATACACACAAGCAAAAGAAATTGCGTTGTATGCATTCTTTTTGTTCCGCTGACAGGTCCTACAGTGTGTAATGTTCAGAATCAAAGATGGGCTGTTTCACTGTGGTCTTGACTGAGGTGCAGAATGGAGACAAATGCGACGTATGCGACAACAGGAGATACTCAGAGACTTGGGGAAACTTTTCTAGTCTTATCAGCAAACTTCGTGATGTGCAAAGACAGTCTCAGCCAACACAATCACATGGTGATGAAACTTTGACCTTGACTTTTGAGCATCTTGCCAACATTAAGGCCTGGTTGAGAAGGCCTGGATTTTCTATGAGAAAAGTCTGACAGGGGAGTCAGGGCTGAAAAATCAGTGATATTATAACAATGGTAATGATGAATAATTTCATCACCTGGAGCAAAGAGAACATACCATCATTCATAGTCCTATTAGACCCAGTGCTACCCTTTTAATAAATATTTTGTAACATCCTCTTGACTTAGCCTGACAAGAAATACATAGACATTATGGCCTACCACTCACATAATTTTTAAAAATTGATAAAATATTCCAATAGTAATGAAAAACAAAATTGAAAGGAAACCAGTTCATAATAAAATAGGCATTGTATATGAGAATATTCAGGACAAACATACTAGGAAACATAATGAAAAAGTCAATACCTATACCTATGTGTGGATGCACCATAGGTCAGTGACAGATGCAGACTGAGAGAATGCCTTGTACTGGCGACTTGGTTTCATTGAGTTGCTTTGTCATGACTTTCTGATGTGGGGAACAACTCTTGGTAGAGTTGGGACTGAAATAGCGTATAGCTGTCCCTTGATTTATCCATCAGTTGCTTTCCTGGAAAATTCATTTATATTCACACTGAATGATGGTTTGTTTATATGTGAAAGAACTTAGGTTCTAGGCCCAGATAACGATTAACAATTTTTTACCTTGGTGAATGTCCAGTGGGTGTTGCGAAGTCATGCAGGAGGTAGGTGGGATAATTCTTCATTGTGAGAGATGGTTTTGGGTCATGCTGGATGTTTAGCATCCTTGGATCCGCCCACTGCATGTCAATAGAGTCTCTGCTGCCCCATCATCATTGTGACCATCAAAACTGCCCCCACAATGTACCATATTGTGGAACCACTGTGGAAGATGGGGTGTGAGAAGGAATCAGAGAGACAAATCTGTAGATGCGAATTCCTCAATATGAACAAAAAATCCCTGGGATATCAAATTCAAGCACAAAATATATCGGTTTAGTCTGTATATTAATACATTTTGAATTCAATGGTAAAGATTCATCATCCCAAGATTTCAGGAGGAGTTCTTTCATTTTTAGCTTCTTAGCCCCCTCTGAAGGGACTTTTTGAAGGAATTAAAAAATATATGCTACATTTGAAAGCTTAGCATATGCCTAGCACTGTGTTAAGCAGTATGTATACATGGTTTTATTTAAACCCCCACCTGTAATTTTTGAAGATGTTAAGAGAAAACAGATGCATTGGGAGGTTAGAACCGAAACAAAACTTACATGGCTAGTAAATGTCAGAATAAGATTTGAGCTCAAGTTTGTCCAAGGAAGTAACATAACCACCTCAACATAGGTAACTACAGAAGGGTGCAGTTACTAGATTTTCCCTCCTTCTATAAACTCCCCTAAAATATGCTTTAGGAGTGTCTGAAATGTGGCCCTACCCTTGTAGAACATTTGGGATCTTGATTCTCTTACATGCTGTGCCCTGTTGAAGGCTTTATTGTGCATCATGCTCTAGTGGTTAATTTTCCTTTCTCTGAGTTCAGTTCTATATTTTAATCTATGTTTGAGCTCTTTGTAGAAAAAAATAGTTTGTAGCCATGTTTTGAAAGCAATAAGACAGACTGTAACTCAGAAGTGGAGATACTGTGGTCTTTTGTCATTGTGCTTAATCACAATATATTTCAACAAAAGGAAAGTTTAGAAGGACGAAAAAAATGAAGAAAGGATAAGATAATGGAGGTGGCATAGAGCTATGTGTGTTTTGCCCCAGAAGTCACCCTGGTTTGTGGGTCCCAAGTTTTGATGGAGTGATTGGCATGTCTCCATGGTAGATGCTGGTGATGATGTGCCACCAGGATTTCCTGGGATCCCTGTTACTGTTTGGATGCCCACCCTTCAGCTGCTGCTTACTCTGCAGCCTTCCCTGGAAGATTGGCCTTGGCCAGGAACTGCTTTGCCAGGACATTCTGGGAGCTTTCTCTCTCAACTCACAGCCCTAGGTATCCTATAGTCAGTAACTGGCTTCGATTGGGGTGACAAAAGCCTTGTTCCCTTTCTTCAGGGCAGGACAGACTCTGCCAGGCAGTTTATGTCTGAGAGACACTTGTGGAATTGGACTGAAGTTAGACTTCATCCAAAACCATATTATTGCCCCTTTCTTCCCCTGCCCCTGCCTGCTACCCTTACTCTCCCCCTGAGAGCTCTCGCTTGATAACTCATGTGCCCATCTCAAGGTTGTTTCTGTGAAACCAGACCTGAGACAGACCCAGTTTTTAGAAGGAAACCATGTTGATTGCCAACCAAATTCTGGCAAGGCTAGTTTTAAAAAACAATGACCATTTTATTGAACATTTCTCTGTCCATAGCACTCTACAAAGCACTTTATATGTACTGTCTCTTTTGCTCACTCTATCTTTTATAGTTGGAGAAACTGGGCTTAGAGTTGTTAACTAGCTTGCTCAATAGCAGGCAGGTTAGTAATTGATGGAGATGGGATTTGACTTCAAACCTGTGGTCTCAGCCATGTTATTCTGCCTCCCTAGTTACTAGGCACTGAAATGGTGAGCCCTCAGCAAAGTAAGCCATGATTTCCAAGAGTCAGCATGGTTTACTAAAAATAAGTGTTGCCAAATTAATCCTATTTACTATCTTTAATGAGTGTGATATCAGTGGATTAAGGGGACATCTTAGATTTTAGCAAGCATGTTGATAAAATCTCTTTGAAGAAAAGTGGAGAAATGTGGACTGACTGGTGGAGTATCGTTAGTTGAATAACCACTCTCAGCATGTTGTATTAACCAGAGAGAATTACTCTTATTTTACAACCGCTTCCAAGCTGGAGGCCCTGTTATCTTTCTAAAAATTTTAAATCAATAACTTAGATGACAATATAGAAACTGTACTTTTCCGATATGCAAGCTGAGAAAGAACTAATGCGTTGGCTATCAGAGCCACTGTTCTATGAGACGTGCTATGGGAAGCGCCGTTCTAAAGTATTTACCAGTTCCTCTTTTTATCCGTTAGAGATCAAATATCATTGCCATAGTTTTACAACAGCTTTGTCCTTGGGCTCAGGCTTGGACATAGACCAGGTGTGAAAAATAAGACAGGAAATTCAAAGCTACTACATGAGCCTGGCAATCTCCCTTCTTCTGACCATCTTTGGTCCTGCATCAGACATGATCCTATCCACGTTGTTTCAGTTCTGAGATGAGGACCTATTCCAGCTGGCGTTTAGGGAAATGCTGCCCCCGTTGAAATAAAACTATGTCCAGACTAGATTGGATATAAGTCTATAAAAACAAAATTGGCTTACTGTTCCTCTGGGTCTTACTAATGCAGCTAATGAAAAATATTATTTATCAAATACTATATGCTAGATGCAGAAATAGGCACTTGATATACATTATCTAATTTAATATTCACAACAATCCTGCAAGGTAGCTTTCATTAATCCCAGGAGACAGATGGGTAAACTGAGGACTTACGAGGCTAACTAACTTGCTGAAGGTCGCTCAGTTACTGAAGGGTGGATCCAGAATTCCACTCTGACTCCAGTCACACTCTGAACCGAATCATGTCCTCAACTCACCACCCTGATGACTCCATCAGGCCCAAGATACGCCCTCAGATGCCTTCCAAGGGAGCCTTTTTCCACCAAGGCTCTGAGAGGAATGTCCTTTTGACACAGATTTTGTGTGATGCTAGCATTCCTAGATCAGGGAGCAGTATCATCATAAGGACGTTTAAAGCCGTAGAATCTTTGAGAACCAAAGAAAAAATGGGTGTGACTTATAATGGAAAAATAGAGAGAGAGAGAACTGTTTAAAAACATTTTAAAAGTAAAAAAGCACCTGGCTGGAAAGTTTGAACCAAGGGGTCAATTTGCTCTTTGTTGTGGTCCAAAAACTTGTGATGGCCCATCCTTCATGGCTCCATTTTTATTTTATTTTTATTAAAAGTATATCTTTTAAAGTATCCTCCACTGGGAAGTTAGTTTTCTCTCCATGTTGAGAAACTGGAGATAGGAAGCCCAGCTTCCGCGGTAGGAATGTCACATTTTCTCATGCGCAAGTAGGTAGCAAGAGGGCGCCCAGACATTTGGCTTACTGTTGAGGAATCTGTGCTTATTCATGCATATTTACAAGGTAATTAGTTGTCCATTCATTCATTAGCGTGTTTATAGGGCCACTCGCAAAGCCTCTCAATTGCCGCTTGGAAAAGAGAGACAGCCGTGGTGGGCCTCTGGGGAACACTTGGGTTAAACAGAATCACAGCTGGATTTAGTGGAACACACTAGTCCTGAAACCAGAACTACTTTAGTAACTCAAATGTGACTTGTCAATCACCCCCAAAATGAGGTATTGAATTGGCTCATTCATGTTTTTCCTCTAAAAGTCAGGCAGACACTCAGGAATGCTAGAAGTTTCTGTTTTTAAAGACTTTCACATCCAGAGAGAAATTTCAGTATCGCCTTTTTTAAGAAAGGAAACTCTTATTCAAATTGAGAAATAATTTGCATATACTCAAATTTACTTTTTGGTATATGGGTCCATGAATGCTGATAAATACAGCATGGTACGGAACAATTTCCACGTGTTTTAGAAGTAAAGACCTTTTGCATTTTATCTTTTTTTCAAAATCAGTTGAATAGATCTGAAGTAGACATGCCGTACAGACTTCATGAAGTGGGAAAATATGCTGTTTTTCGAGAGAAAGGTCTGTTGCAGGAAGGTTTTGATTCATGACAACACAGGTGGTTGCAGGAACCACTTTGGGGAAATCCTGATGGAGCCAGCATGCCTCAATGGAACTCTGCATCTTCAGAAGGGTAGACACAGTTCTGCAGACTCAGAATCGATTTAGGGCAAGTTATCTAGTTTTTCAAAGTGTTTTTTAAAAATCTATAATATGAGGCTAATGTTTCCTGCTAATGTGGTCTGATGTGAGTGAATATCATTCCTGCGACCCCCTGAATAGCTGGGTGTGGGCCTCTGTGTAGTTAAAACAAGCTCCCTAAGCACTTGAGGCTGGACCCACCATGGAGGAAGATGTTCCTCACACAAGCTGCTTTGCATTCCCAACAAGCCCTTCTGGATATCAAAGGGAGGCAGTTTGTAGAACCTGTGTTTTTGAAAATCTGTCCCTACATTAGACCTGAGAGAAAAATGTCTAGCTCTTCAAATCATCTTTGCACTTTCAAGTCCCCTCTGAATCTTTGTTTTTCCCAGTTCCAGGTCCTCCACGAACATACTTCCTGTGGTCGCGTGCATGTTTCAATATTTAGTTCCTTCAGTCAATTCAAAACGACTTCAAACTCACCTCCTTCAGGAAACCTCCACCCAAACTAACCTCTTGGAAGAGTAGTTATAAGTGTAGAGCTGCTTATAAAAAAGAGGAGTTCCTACCACCTCCCACTCTTCAGTTCCTGTTTTCTGTTCCAGCAGCCTTTTTCTTACTTTCCCATTGTCCGTGCAGAGGCAGCATAGTGTGGGGTTAAGTGCTCCATTTTTCGAGTTGGACTGCTATCTGTCTATCCTTTCATCCATCCATGTATCATCTCTATTATCATTTACCTGTTTACCTATTAATCCTATATCAATCATCTATCTAGTTCTTTATCCATTCATCCGTACCTTTGAGTATGTTATCTATCCTTTCAGAGTCTCAGTTTCCTCATCTGTAAATGGGGTTAATAATAATGCTTCATAGGGCTGTTATAAGGATTAAATGATGCAATGTATATATAGCATTTAGAATCGTTCCTGTTACATAGTATTAGCCACAGTATTACATAGTATTATTTCGATAGTATAATGTTAGCCTTCAATGTCTTCATTATTTTCATGACCTCCTTTTCTCCTTTCTTCTCCCATATTCCATTCACAGAAGCGGGGCCATGCTTTCTCATTTGTGACTTTCCTCAAACCCTACCTTCATTCAAGTCTAAGTATTGATAATAAAACAGCTGTTCTGTTCAGCCCTCTTCCTCACACTCACTTCATCATCAGGACTGATGTGAATACGTTTCAACACATTTTACAGCTCTTTGTTTTTTATTTGGGGTTTGTTTGCTCCACCCCTTTTTTTTTTTACTCCTGAGGGTTCAAGTGGCCACCAGTTCAGTTTCTGCATTCTCACAGGTGTCTGTTCTTCTTGAACACGTGTTCAGAAGTATGGTTCTGAATGCCCAGGTAATATGAGGTCACAGTCATTGAAGGGCTTGGGGGTTATGGAGCCAGGGTGGGCAATCTGCCGCTGCCACCTAATTTTGTATGACCTGTTAACTAAGGATGGTTTATACTTTTTTAAATGGTTGAAAAAAACTCAAAAGAAAAATATTTCACAACAGGTGAAAATTATGTAAAATTCAAATTTCAGTGTCCATAAAGTTTTATTGGACATGGCCACGCCCATTCATTTACAAATTTCTTGTGGCTGCTGTCACGCTACAGTGGTGAAGTTGAGTAGTTGTGACAGAGACAGAATGGCCTGAAAAGCCTAAAATATTTACTGTCTGGCTCTTTATAGAAAATGTTTGCTGACTACTGACTGACTTGAAGTCTTGCTCTAAGTAAACCACTGATGAGAAAAGAGAGTATCCTGATGTGAGAAGTAGGGGATTGAAAGCAGGTTATTTTAGGGGGAATTGTCATTGAGTAGCTGTCGTCCTGCCTTTTCAGTATTTCCTATTCCTTGTCTGGTGCATTTAACATATTTGATGGGGTGTGTGTGTTAAGTCAGTTTGCATAAGACTTCCGTGTCAAGTCAATTTCCTGATTCTCTGCCTGGCGGTAAAACCAGACACTGTCATCTTTGAGTACTGGGTTTCACAGGACACAATCCCTTTCCTCAATGGCGAAAGCTTTGTTTCTTTGTGAACTATGGTAGCTTTTCTTGAATTTCTTTTATCGATGTTCAAAACCCGGCCTTTTGTCACGAATATCTTCACATGTTTCAGAACAGCGAAACTTCAGGCTTTTCAGCCATGCACGCAGGAGCGCCTGCATTGTCTTTCTATTGGGGTGATTGACTTGTTCTTTAAATAAAACCACAGCCTTTGTTCTCAGATCCCCACTAACTGCCATATTCAAATTGTTTGTTCTTGTCTAAAATAACTTCAGTTTCTGCTAGTTATTCTGTAGCCTGGCAAACAATTAAGCACAATGTTTACCATGCAGATTGACACCTATTCTGGAAAAATTCTCCAAAAACAAAGAAAGGAATCTAAATAACAAAATGGGGAAGAAAGAAATCAGGCAGTTTTTTATTTTTTACACACTGTATTCCTGAAAACTTGTCCAAGAGTTATGCAGTGGATTCCTGTGTTGTAAAGTGGGGGTTCCATTTGTGGAGAATTTTTTTTAAAACGTCACAAAAGGGCCAGTGCTGACTTGGGCCTATTGTGCCTTCCTTGGGTCATGAGAGCTGGGGCACGAGAGGCGGCACTGGGTAGGGAGGTGACAGTTCATGCTGGATTCTAGGGAAATCGAGCCAGGCATCTCCCCTGCTGTGGCTGATGATTAGGTGGCGCCTAACCTGCAACCTCTACATATGGTTGTGTTAGACCCCGTGAATAAAAGTAGGGGCAAAGCGTTGGGTTTTTTTTCCCCTCTTAATTCTCCTACCATATTACTAGAGGTACGGAGCCTTGTCTATCCCCCTCTGGTGCATGCACTCATATAGCTGTCACCTGATGGCTTCCCAAAGGGAGAATCATGGTGAGGTAGGAGGGGGCAGATTTGAGACAGGTAAGGGACACAGGCTGGAGACTGCACCTGCCAGCGAAAAAGCCAGACTCTTAAGTGTCTGGCTTCTGGCCATGCGTCATCTTGTTGCAGCAGCAGTTTTTGGAGCCTAAGGTTAGAGGGATGCTTCCTTCCCCCTAAGGTCCTGTGCAGGCGCTGGTAGCTCTCCAAAGACCTACCCTCCCTCATCTATCTTGTCTGGGTGGCAGCAGGCAGTGCCATTATGGGATGGCTTGCAGTCATTTTTGTTTTCGTATAAATTACAAAAAGTCCATGAAGCTGGATTGCAAAATTACACACTATATACTGATCTGCAAAGAAAATGTAGTTTTTTAATGTTTCGTAAGAGATCTACTCTTCCCTAGTAGCCCCCATACTGCTGAGTATCAAGTAAAAATAAAATTTGGTCTGATTTGATAATTTAAACAGCTTCTTAGGTAAAGGTCTCTTTTGGGTAAAGGTTTAATCTCTCAGATTTCTTCCTCTGCTTCTGTTGTTCTCCAGGAGAACCCTTAGGTGGATGGTGGAGGAATCTCAACTCATGCTGAGGGGAAATCTGGGACTTACGCATGTGGGTAAGTCCTGGTTTTGAACTTCTGGCCCTGGTGCTAAATTTGACAGCTCTGAAATCATGGTACCTTCTCTCTCAGCTTGGTCATACCAGGAATCCTTCCAGCTGACTCAGCTTCTCCTAAGCCCTAACCCTGCCTGTCTCTCCTGCAGCCCATGGCTCTCAGGATCACCCAGTCTCTGCTGTGAGCATCCCCTCCCTTACAAGTCCATCAGCTATCTTCTGCGACCTTCCACAGGGCACCCAGCAACTAACACATACTTGCCTTTGACGTAGAATCTGAAGGGGATGTTAGAAAGCTAAACTCTCCCTATCTTCCTATACCACTCATTTAACTCTGCTCTGGACACTCTAGGTTGATATGGGGTGGAAAGAGTCAACCTCTGATATGGTCTTGGCTTCTGAGTGCCTAATGGGAAGGAAGCCCTTTCTCTGCTTTGTTTTTTCCCTTTAATGTATTTCACGTGCCTCCACCCATCCAGGACTCCAGCATGGAGAATGGAGTCATATACATTTTTTCCCACCTGCTTTCATGTTGCTTGACCTAGTATCCTACCAATTCCCCTAGGGTGGAAGGGATAAGCTTTCTCTTTGTTCTTCCTGTTTGATTGGAATATTTCCCTTCATCCAGCCTCTTCCTTCCCAAGCTGGTACTCACTTCCCCCTTCCCACACCCCCTACCCCCTACCCCTTGGAGCTGGAGGAGTGAAATGACTGCCAAGAGACCTAATTTATGGGGAAGAAGAATGGAAATCACATCGGTTTACTACTTTCAATATATTGTCTAGGTTTTACTGCAGTTTATGGTGTGAAAGGCAGTTTAGAGGTACGTTGTATAATGTGGGACAGTGCAGCGTATATGGAAATTGACACAGAATGGTTGAGAACCACATCAGTCTGTACCCTGTAGATTCACTAGGTGCTGAGGATGCAAAATACTTCTGTTTTTGAATGTGTTGTAGAGCCTAATACACTCGGGAACATTAAATTCTTCATTGTCAGATGATGATACTAGAAGGCTCCTATACTGAAAGAAATTGTTGCTGTTGTTGAGAAAAAGCCAGCCAATTCCTGGGGTTTAGGCCAGGAAAAATCACATTTTGTATCTAAGTGAAATTGGATTGGAATGAATACTCATGTCACCCTTAAAGGTAAAATAGTTGTAACTTGCAGCCAAAGAATATATGTGGGCTATTGGAGGGGCAGCTCCACTGCCTTTCTTTCTGTGGTGGTAGTGGGGGCTTTAGGGATGGGGGGAGGGGTGCCTTTTAGAAGCAAGAGGACATGAGGGGACTCTTGTCTCCTCTTTGATTTTCTCCTCCTTGCTGGGTCCCTCCTTCCTCCCTTCCTACTTCCTGCCATTTCCATCCCTAACCTTCAGTGTCCTACTAGTAGCCTTGTTGTGGCACTAAGGTTACACATTCTCTCTTTCTCATTCTTCAGCATGCACTGAGTGTCTGCTGTGTGCCAGATACTGGGCTGGGTGGTGGAGAAACAAAGATTAAGCCCCTGTTCAACCTAAGTGCTTGGACGAGAGAACTGACTTGTGCGAGATGAGAAGATGGGATTTGAGGGAGTTGTTGAACGTGGGAGGAAGATGTCTTTGGGGGTGGTGGTCTATTGATATGGGAAATGGGGAAGAGAAGGGATGGGGAAATTTTTGTTAGCAAAATAAGCAGGAAGTGCCAAACATCTCTCTCAAAGGTTGATTTAGACCATGCTTCCCAAGGTTAGGGTTAGGGTGATGGGAATGTCTGGAATTCTGAAACCACTTACCATATGAGAGTGGAGGCAGCATGTCTCCTTGGGACTAGCCCACTGAGAGGTTAGTAAAGTGCATGGGTGCTTACGGGCCATTTGAGCGCTGCGGATGCCTGCTTCCTCTTTTCCTTGACTCAGAGAAGTGAAGAGAGATTTAATCCTGCAAATGTGTTATGATGGACTCAAGACAGTGTCACAAGGACAGACATTAAAAATGTCCTTGAACATTTTATTCCATTCAACTGTATGTATGTATTCCATTCAACTGAAATTTTACCAAGACTATTTAATTTTTTCATTTATAGTGATTTCTTCGGTAACGACTTGCAAGAATATACTTGTGCCCCTGAAAGGTTCTGAAAATGTACCCGAAATACTCCAAAGCAAACTTTTAGTTCATTGTCCATGTAGACCTGACTTTTTTCTGTTTTTGTAAAGTGATGCCAATATACCTTACACCAGCCAGCTTAGCACAGGAAACTACAGTTATCTGCCAGTGTTAGTACTGATTGTCTGTTAGTAACAGATGTCCCCCATGACTTTTTCTTTACCATCTTTATTGGAGTATAATTGCTTTATAATGGTGTGTTAGTTTCTGCTTTATAAGAAAGTGAATTAGCTATACATATACATATATCCCCATCTCTCTTCCCTCTTGCATCTCCCTCCCACCCTCCCTATCCCACCCCTCTAAGTGGTAACAAAGCACTGAGCTAATCTCCCTGTGCTATGCGGCCGCTTCCCACTAGCCATCCATTTTACATTTGGTAGTATGTATAAGTCAATGCCACTCTCTCACTTCGTCCCAGCTTACCCTTCCCCCCACCATGTCCTCAAGTCCATACTCTACGTCTGCATCTATATTCCTGTCCTGCCCCTAGGTTCTTCAGAACCATTTCTTTTTTTAAACTCCATATATATGTGTTAGCATACAGTATTTGTTTTTCTCTTTCTGATTTACTTCACTCTGTAGGACAGACTCTAGGTCCATCCACCTCATTACAAATAACTCAATTTCGTTTCTTTTTATGGCTGAGTAATATTCCATTGTATATATGTGCCACATCTTCTTTATCCATTCATTTGTCTATGGACACTTAGGTTACTTCCATGTCCTGGCTATTGTAAATAGAGGTGCAATGAGCATTGTGGTACATGACTCTTTGAATTATGGTTTTCTTGGGATATATGCCCAGTAATGGGATTGCTGGGTCATATGGTAGTTCTATTTTTAGTTTTTTAAAGAACCTCCATACTGTTCTCCATAGTGGCTGTATCAATTTACATTCCCACCAACAGTGCAACAGGGTGGTTCCATTTCTCCACACCCTCTCCAGTATTTATTGTTGTAGATGTTTTGATGATGACCATTCTGACTGGTGTGAGGTGATGCCTCATTGTAGTTTTGATTTGCATTTCTCTAATGATTAGTTATGTTGAGCATCCTTTCATGTGTTTGTTGGCAATCTGTATATCTTCTGTGAAGAAATGTCTATTTAGGTTTTCTGCCCATTTTTTGATTGGGTTGTTTGTTTTTTGATCTTGAGCTGCATGAACTGCATGTAAATTTTGGAGATTAATCCTTTGTCAGTTGCTTCATTTGCAAATATTTTCTCCCATTCTGAGGGTTGTCTTTTCGTCTTGTTTATGGTTTCCTTTGCTGTGCAAAAGCTTTTAAGTTTCATTAGGTCCCATTTGTTTATTTTTATTTCCATTTCTCTAGAAGGTGGGTCAAAAAGGATCTTGCTATGATTTATGTCATAGAGTGTTCTGCCTATGTTTTCCTCTAAGAGTTTGATAGTGTCTGGCCTTACATTTAGGTCTTTAACCCATTTTGAGTTTATTTTTGTGTATGGTGTTAGGGAGTGTTCTAATTTCATTCTTTTATATGTAGCTGTCCAGTTTTGCCAGCACCACTTATTGAAGAGGCTGTCTTTTCTCCATTGTATATTCTTTCCTCCTTTATCAAAGATAAGGTGACCATATTGCGTGGGTTTGTCTTTGGGCTTTCTATCCTGTTCCATTGATCTATATTTCTGTTTTTGTGCCAGTACCATATTGTCTTGATTACTATAGTTTTGCAGTATAGTCTGAAGTCAGGGAGCCCTATTCCTCCAGGTCCATTTTTCTTTCTCAAGATTGCTTTGGCTATTCGGGGTCTTTTGTGTTTCCATACAAATTGTGAAATTTTTTGTTCTAGTTCTGTGAAAAATGCCAGTGGTAGTTTGATAAGGATTGCATTGAATCTGTAGATTGCTTTGGGTAGTAGAGTCATTTTCACAATGTTGGTTCTTCCAGTCCAAGAACATGGTATATCTCTCCATCTGTTTGTATCATCTTTAATTTCTTTCATCAGTGTCTTATAGTTTTCTGCATACAGGTCTTTTGTCTCCTTAGGTAGGTTTATTCCCAGATACTTTATTCTTTTTGTTGCAATGGTAAATGGAAGTGTTTCCTTAATTTCACTTACAGATTTTTCATCATTAGCGTATAGGAATGCCAGAGATTTCTGTGCATTAACATTGTATCCTGCTACTTTACCAAATTCATTGACTAGCTCTAGTAGTTTTCTGGTAGCATCTTTGGGATTCTCTATGTATAGTATCATGTCATCTGCAAACAGTGACAGCTTTACATCTTCTTTTCTGATTTGGATTCCTTTTATTTCTTTTTCTCCTCTGTTTGCTGGGCAACCTTGTCTTGTTCCTGATTTTAGTGGAAATGGTTTCAGTTTTTCACCATTGAGGATGATGTTGGCTGTGGGTTTGTCATATATGACCTTTATTATGTTGAGGAAAATTCCCTCTATGCCTACTTTCTGGAAGGTTTTTATCACAAATGGGTATTGAATTTTGTCGAAAGCTTTTTCTGCATCTATTGAGATGATCATATGGTTTTTATTCTTCAGTTTGTTAATAAGGTGTATCACATTGATTGATTTGCATATATTGAAGAATCCTTGCATTCCTGGGATAAAGCCCACTTGATCATGGTGTATGACCCTTTTAATGTGCTGTTGGATTCTGTTTGCTAGTATTTTGTTGAGGAGTTTTGTATATATGTTCATCAGTGATATTGGCCTGTAGTTTCTCTCTTTGTGACATCTTTTTCTGGGTTTGGTATCAGGGTGATGGTGGCCTCGTAGAATGAGTTTGGGAGTATTCCTCCCTCTGCTATATTTTGGAAGAGTTTGAGAAGGTTAGGTGTTAGACCTTCTGTAAATATTTGATAGAATTCGCCTCTGAAGCCATCTGGTCCTGGGCTTTTGTTTGTTGGAAGATTTTTAATCACAGTTTCAATTTCAGTGCTTGTGATTGATCTGTTTATATTTTCTCTTTCTTCCTTGTTCAGTCTCGGGAGGTTTTGCTTTTCTAAGTATTTGTCCATTTCTCCCAGGTTGTCCATTTTATTGGCATATAGTTGCTTGTAGTAATCTCTCATGATCCTTTGTATTTCTGCTCTATCAGTTGTTACTTCTCCTTTTTTATTTCTAATTCTATTTATTTGAGTCTTCTCCCTTTTGTTCTTGATGAGTCTGGCTAATCAATCAATTTTGTTTATCTTCTCAAAGAACCAGCTTTTAGGTTTATTGATATTTGCTATTTTTTCCTTCATTTGTTTTTCATTTATTTCTGATCTAATCTTTATAATTTCTTTCCTTCTGCTAACTTTGGGTTTTTTTTGTTCTTCTTTCTCTAATTTCTTTAGATGTAAGGTTAGGTTGTTTATTTGAGATGTTTCTTGTTTCTTAAGGTAGGATTGTATTGCTATAAACTTCCCTCTTAGAACTGCTTTTGCTGCATCCCATAGGTTTTGGGTCATCGTGTTTTTGTTGTCATTTGTTTCTAGGTATTTTTTTATTTCCTCTTTGATCTCTTCATTGATCTCTTGGTTATTCAGTAGTGTATTGTTCAGCCTCCATGTGTTTGCATTTTTTTACAGATTTTTTCCTGTAATTGATATCTAGTCACATACCGTTGTGGTTCAAAAACATACGTGATTTGATTTCAATTTTCTTAAATTTACCAAGGCTTGATTTGTGACCCAAATATGATCTATCCTGGAGAATGTTCCATGAGCACTTGAGAAGGACATGTATTCTGTTGTTTTTGGATGGAATGTCTTATAAATATCAATTAAGTCCATCTTGTTTAATGTAACATTTAAAGCTTGTGTTTCCTTATTTATTTTCATTTTGGATGGTCTGTCCATTGGTGAAAGTGGGGTGTTAAAGTCCCCTACTGTGATTGTATTACTGTCGATTTCCCCTTGTATGGCTGTTAGCCTTTGCCTTATGTATTGAGGTGCTCCTATGTTGGGTGCATATTTACAATTGTTATATCTTCTACTTGGACTGATCCCTAAATCATTATGTAATGTCCTTCTTTGTCTCTTTTAATAGTCTTTATTTTAAAGTCTATTTTGTCTGATGTTAGAATTGATACTCCAGCTTTCTTTTGATTTCCATTTGCATGGAATATCTTTTTCCATCCCCTCACTTTCAGTCTGTATGTGTCCCTAGGTCTGAAGTGGGTCTCTTGTAGACAGCATATGTACAGGTCTTGTTTTTATATCCATTCCGTCAGTCTATGTCTTTTGGTTGGAGCATTTAATCCATTTACACTTCAGGTAATTATCGATATGTATGTTCCTGTTATCATTTTCTTAATTGTTTGGGGTTTGTTCTTGTAGGTCTTGTCCTTCTCTTGTGTTTCCTGCCTAGAGAAGATCCTTTAGCATTTGTTGTAAAGTTGGTTTGGTGGTGGTGAATTCTCTTAGCTTTTGCTTGTGTGCAAAGGTTTTAATTTCTCCGTTGAATCTGAATGAGATCCTTGCTTGGTAGAGTATTCTTGGTTGTAGGTTCTTCCCTTTCATCACTTTAAATATGTCATGCCACTCCCTTCTGGCTTGCAGAGTTTCTGCTGAAAGATCAGCTGTTAACCTTATGGGTATTCCCTTGTATGTTATTTGTTGCTTTTCCCTTGCTGCTTTTAATATTTTTTCTTTGTATTTAATTTTTTATTGTTTGATTAATGTGTGTTTCTCCTTGGATTTATCTCGTTTGGGACTCTGTCCTTCCTGGACTTGATTAACTATTTCCTTTCCCATATCAGGGAAGTTTTCATCTATAATCTCTTCAAATATTTTCTCAGTCCCTTTCTTTTTCTCTCCTTCTTTTGGGACCCCTGTAATTTGAATGTTCATGCGTTTAATGTTGTCCCAGAGGTCTCTGACACTGTCCTCAATTCTTTTCATTCTTTTTTCTTTATTGTGCTCTGCAGTAGTTATTTCCACTATTTTATCTTCCAGGTCATTATCTGTTCTTCTGCCTCAGTTATCCTGCTATTCATTCCTTCTAGAGAATTTTTAATTTCATTTATTGTGTTGTTCATCATTGTTTGTTTGCTCTTTAGTTCTTCTAAGTCCTTGTTAAACGTTTCTTGTATTTTCTCTATTCTATTTCCAAGATTTAGGATCATCTTTACTATCATTACTTTGAGTTCTTTTTCAGGTAGACTGCCTATTCCCTGTTCATTTGTTAGGTGTGGTGGGTTTTTACCTTGCCCCTTCATCTGCTGTTTCTCTGTCTTCTCATTTTGCTTAACTTGCTGTGTTTGTGGTCTCCTTTTCTCAGGCTGCAGGTTCGTAGTTCCCGTTGTTTTCAGTGTCTGCCCCAGTGGCTAAAGTTGGTTCAGTGGGTTGTGTAGGCTTCCTGGTGGAGGGGGCTTATGCCTGTGTGTGGTGGATGCGGCTGGATCTTGTCTTTCTGGTGTGCAGGTCTCCGTCCAGTGGTGTGTTTTGGAGTGCCTGTGACCTTATTATGATTTTAGGCAGGCTTTCTGCTAGTGGGTGAGGTTGTGTTCCTGTCTTGGTAGTTGTTTGGCATAGGGTGTCCAGCGCTCTAGCTTGCTGGTCGTTGAGTGGAGCTGGGTCTTGGCATTGAGATGGAGGTATCTGGGGGATTTTCGCCATTTGATATTGCGTGGAGCTGGGAGGTCTCTGGTGGACCAATGTCCTGAACTCAGCTCTCGCACCTCAGAGTCACACCCCTGACACCCAGCCGGAGTACCAAGATCCAATCATCCACATGGCTCAGAATAAAAGGGAGAAAAAAAGAAAGAAAGAATAATAATAAAGTTATTAAAGTAAAAATTAATTATTAAAAAAATAAAAATTAATAAAAAAAAGAAGAAAGAAAGAAGAGAGCCACCAAACCAAAAAACAAATCCACCAATGGTAAGAAGTGCTAAAAAGTATACTAAAAAACAAAAACAGAAACAGAAAAAAATGGGCAGACAGAACCTTAGGATAAATGGTAAAAGCAAAGCTATACAGACAAAATTACACACAGAAGCATACACATACACACTCACAAAAAGAGAAAAAGGAAAAATATATATATATATCGTTGCTCCCAAAGTCCACCTCCTCAATTTGGGATGGTTCGTTGTCTATTCAGGTATTCCACAGATGCAGGGTACATTAATTTTATTGTGGAGATTTAATCCTCTGCTCCTGAGGCTGCTGGGAGACATTTCCCTTTCTCTTCTTTGTTCACACAGCTCCTGGGGTTCAGCTTTGGATTTGGCCCCGCCTCTGCGTGTAGGTCGCTGAGGGCATCTGTTCTTCGCTCAGACAGGACGGGGTTAAAGGAGCCGCTGATTCAGGGGCTCTGGCTCACTCAGGCTGGGGGGAGTGCGGGGTGAGCCTGCGGAGGCAGAGGCCAGCGTGACGTTGCACCCACCTGATGCGCACCGTGCGTTCTCCCGGAGAAGTTGTCCCTGGATCCCGGGACCCTGGCAGTGGCGTGCTGCACAGGCTCCCGGGAGGGGAGGTGTGGATAGTGACCTGTGCTTGCACACAGGCTTCTTGGTGGCTGCAACAGCAGCCTTAGCGTCTCACGCCCGTCTCTGGGGTCCACGCTGATAGCCATGGCTCGCTCTCATCTCTGGAGCTCCTTTAAACGACGCTCTCAATCCCCTCTCCTCATGCACCAGGAAAGAAAGAGGCAAGAAAAAGTCTCTTGCCTCTTTGGCAGCTCAAGACTTTTTCCCGGACTCCCTCCCGGCTAGCTGTGGCGCACTAACCCCTTCAGGCTGTGTTCACACCGCCAACCCCAGTCCTCTCCCTGAGGTCTGACCTCCGAAGACCAAACCTCGGACCCCGCCCACGCCAGTGGGTGAGCAGGCAAGCCTCTTGGGCTGGTGAGGGCTGGCCGGCACTGATCCTCTGTGTGGGAATCTCTCTGCCCTGCCCTCTGCACCCGTTTCTGCGCTCTCCTCTGTGTTTCCGAAGCTTCCCCCCTCCGCCACCCGTGGTTTCCGCCTGCGAAGGGGCTTCCTAGTGTATGGAAACCTTTCCTCCTTAACAGTTCCCTCCCACTGGTGCAGGTCCCGTCCCTATTCTTTTGTCTCTGTTTTTTCTTTTGCCCTACCCAGGTACGTGGGGAGTTTCTTGCCTTTTGGGAGGCCTGAGGTCTTCTGCCAGTGTTCAGTAGGTGTTCTGTAGGAGATGTTCCACATGTAAATGTATTTCAGATGTATTTGTGGGGAGGAATGTGATCTCTACGCATTACTCTTCCACCATCTTGAAGGTCTCCCCTATACCTTTTTCTAACAGGATTTTGTTCTGGTGTCTTCATTACCTTTCTCTGCGGACCTAATCCTTCCTTGGTCTTTAAGTCTTGGTCTATGAGCTTTAGATTTTCCCTATGAACTTCTACCTGAGCTGTCTTTT
Source organism: Lagenorhynchus albirostris (assembly GCF_949774975.1). Lineage (NCBI taxonomy): Eukaryota > Metazoa > Chordata > Mammalia > Artiodactyla > Delphinidae > Lagenorhynchus > Lagenorhynchus albirostris. The sequence goes on from NC_083113.1 coordinate 44,141,370, forward strand.
CAGGTCAATAAAACATTGTAGGAAGCTTCTTGCTGGCTTCAGAGAACTCCAATTTGTTTCTGGACTGCCAGTGCACACCACACACACCACACACACACATGTGCACACACACAGTAGTAGAAGTTGGCCTGAAGGACCTTATTAAAACACAGGCTCGGCTCTTACTGCCCTTCTGTAAAATTTGGTGTTTGGAAACATCTATTTTAATCAGACTATAAAAAACACCTGTTGTTGACACCTGACGTGAAAATAGGAAGAACCTCCTTCTAAGTAGCACTTTATGCTTTACAAAACTCTCTCAAAGTCATTGGGTCTTTTAGCTATCTGGAAGCTATATTAGGATTCATGGGAGTTCTCCGAGCTGTGGACTTTATTAAGCCTCATATACCTGATTTTCACCTGCTCTAAATTAAACTGGCAACATGCATTTTGCTTTGAGCTGGCAAGGGGAGAGATTTTCTCTTTGATTTGCCCTGTATCTAATTTTATTGGAATCTAATAAAAATGACAGAAGGTATGCTCATATTAAAGATACTTGATTTGCCATTTTTTTCAAGAGAATAGACAAAACTGCACAACGAAGTGGATCCATATATTGACTCTAGCTCTGGCCAGATCACCCCAAAATAGGGAAAGCAGAATATAAGTCCTAATGGAAAAAAGGCTTTCTGGGCCAGTTTGGAGTACTCCATGTACATTAGTAATTTGCCAAATTTAGTCACAGCCTGACAACACTGAAACATTTCTAGTGGAACAAACACTCAATGTCAAGTGGTTAAGTTGAAATGAGAACTGGAAATGCTAAATAGCTGAGCAGGTCATGTTCAAGTGCTTGTAGCAGTGACACTGAGGCTTTATGGACAGTCTTCTATCCCTGCACTATTGCTGGAAGAGAAACAAATTTCTTTTGGAAATAGCAGGAGTGGGGAAGTAGAGTTATAATTCAGCTGATGTGTGTGTATTTCCGAGAATTCTTGTGCTCGCAGTGACTCTAGAGCATGGGTATTGGGAGCTGTTTGAGGAAAGTTGAATACATTGAAAAGCAGAATGCCACTGAAGTATTTCAAGTGGTTTGTGTCTTTACCCCAACACTGATGTTCCAGTAATTCCAGGGTTTTACCTAAATAGATGAATGGGTCTCAGTCATGGAAGATCACAACCTGTTAGCCAAAAGGCAGTCATCATGTTTTTTGTTTTCTGTCTTTTTGTTTTTAACATCTTTATTGGAATATAATTGCTTTACAGTGGTGTGTTAGTTTCTGCTTTATAAAAAGTGAATCACCTATACATATACATATATCCCCATATCTCTTCCCTCTTGCATCTCCCTCCCACCCTCCCTATCCCACCCCTCTAGGTGGTCACAAAGCACCGAGCTGATCTCCCTGTGCTATACGGCTGCTTCCCACTAGCTATCTATTTTACGTTTGGTAGTGTATATATATGTCCATGCCACTCTCTCACTTCGTCCCAGCTTACCTTTCCCCTCCCCGTGTCCTCATCATGTCGTTTTGATGAGCTCAATGAGTTGAAATTGTGTAGAAGTGGTTCAAGTTTATGGGGAGATTATATCAGACAGGTTGGGTTAGATCAAACAACCCATACAAAGATAACACAAATTTAGTTCTAACTTATGCTTACTCAGTGTCTTAGTTCAGACTGCTACAGCAGCAACAAAAACATAGCTTGGTTGGCTTAAAACATAGGAATTTATTTTCTCACAGTTCTAGAGGTTGGAAAACCATGGTCACATTCTGGTGAGGGTCCTCCTCCTGGTTTGTACACAGCTCTCTTCTTGCTGTATCCTCCTCACACGGCAGAGCGAGATTATTTCTCTTGTCTCTCCTTATGAGGGCATTAATTCCATTCGTGGGGGCTCCAACCTCATGACCCAATTACTTCCCCAAGGCCCCACCTCTAAGTACCATCATGTGGGGATAAGGACTTCAACATCTGAATGAGGGGGCAAAAATATTCTTTCCGTAACACTCATACAGTCTATCACACATGGGCAATAAGCTTCTGTTTATTGTTGTCACTGCTAGACCTGATTTGTCAGAAGCTCCATCTTTTTTCTTTTTTATTGAAGCGTAGTTGATTTACAGTGTTGTGTTATTTTCTGGTGTACAGCAAATTGATTCAGTTTATATATATATATATATATATATATATATATATATGTATATATATATATATATATATATATATCCCAGAGGCAGGAAAGAGAGTGACTGTGTTGAGTCAGGAATGCTTAAAGTTTCCTCTTTTATATGACCAGTCAATGCTGGTTACATTTCATTGGTTAAAGCAAGTCACATGGCCACACCAGAGGTCAAGTAGATGGAGAAGTGTGATCCTGCCACACTGCCTAAAATGTGTACTGAATGTTTGTCAGTAGTTCCAATGATACCACAGTTATACTTGAGGACCATTTGTTATTTATTTTTCTTTGTGTTAAGAAATTATTCTTCTCTTATCAAATCAGAATCTATCCCATTTAAAGTATCCTTTCCCCTCACAAAAAGTGAACATGTTAATAACCTATTTCTGTATTTAAGAACCTCACTTTAAATTGATTCACCCTACATACATTTGTTCATTTTTTTCTGATATAGGTATTAAATGCTATCCTCCAATTGCTTACTGTCTCATGGGATGACAGATGCTACAGATGACCCTTGCAGTATAATAAGATGACTCTTCCTCTGCAGATGGGTTCAATGTGGAATGAAATTAATGGAGAAGGTACTCCTCAGTCAGCTTAGAACACTCAAGACAGTCTACTTATACTGAAAGTTCCTTAAGCTATATTTTATATCTCTTCCCTCTCATTCTAGCCTGAAAATTATCATCTTTGAATGAAAGCTTTCATGTCCTTGAGATAAATGGTAGTCCACTTTCCTCCATCTTCTTCTGTATGCAAAGTGTGTGCAATTCTTCTCATTTCCATGGATCAGTTTTCTTTTCCCTTGTGGCCTTTTTGAATTCTACCATTCTCCCAACCCAGATTTGGGAAAAGTGATGAGAACAACAGAAATAAGGCACATTTGGTCAAAGATCAGGCTGACTGGAAAACACCTTTGACTACTTCAAGGGAAAAATGGGAAATTAGGCATAGTCTCCTTGACTACTTGGAGGGAATCAGCTCTCATGCAGCTTAAAACTGAGATTACCCCAAAGCTAGATAGAGTCTTCACTTTGATTCTTTCAGTTTCCATTCTAGGTTCCTCAGGCAAGCCAGACCAAGGAAACTTTAGCTTACCTCACTTTCCCATCTCACTAGCATTCTCTCTGATACTTTGTCTTCTGGCTTCTCCAGTACTTTGGAAGGTGCTTAGGATGCGTTTTCTTTCTTTCTTTCTTTTTTCTTAGTAGCAGGGGAGTTATAGAGTTGCACCATTTGCTACCAGAACACCTCTTTCAATAATTTCTCAGGGCAACCCTGTTTCACTGCTGTGTGTCTTTATATATTTGCCCATTCTGAAAATTGTCTGTAAGATCTAACATAGGTCATGTTTACTCATTTTTAAATGTAGTATATGTAGCAGAGCCTATTCAGGGAAATGTTTCTTCCCCACTCCTCATGTTTCTTTCCATGAGAAGAGGTGTCTGCTAGTGTAACTCCTGTCCTCACTCTGACCCAGTAGACATGGATTTAATAGATACGTTTAGGAAGAAAGAGCAAGGCATCTACTCGGCTCTATGCTTCTTTCTCTTGGGACCTGCCTTCCCTCCAAGAGCACTTGATGTGCTGCGATTCTGGAGGGGAAGGTTCAACTAACTGCGGGGTTTACTTATCAGACTCTTGGCTCTGTATCCTCCAACTTAGCCTTTTTCATTAGTAAAAGTGGTGTCTAGACATTCATCTGTTATTCTACTATTTATATATTTGTTCAGGAGCTGAGTGACAAAGAGGGGTGTTATTTATTGAACCCTAACACACTAGGGGATTAAGAAAAGCATTTCATGACAAAAGGCCAGATAGTGCCTTGGGCAGTGAGTGGACCAGTCGAGACATTCCAGAATCAACCCTGTTTCCTTTATGCTCTAGAGGCCAGTTCTTCCAGAAAACATTTTTTTTTAACAGCTTTATTGGAGTATAATTGCTTTACAGTGGTGTGTTAGTTTCTGCTTTATAACAAAGTGAATCAGTTATACATACACATATGTTCCCATATCTCTTCCCTCTTGCGTCTCCCTCCCTCCCACCCTCCCTATCCCACCCCTCTAGGTGGTCACAAAGCACCGAGCTGATCTCCCTGTGCTATGCGGCTGCTTACCACTAGCTAGCTATTTTACATTTGGTAGTGTATATATGTCCATGCCACTCTCTCACTTTGTCACAGCTTACCCTTCCCCCTCCCCATATCCTCAAGTCCATTCTCTAGTAGGTCTGTGTCTTTATTCCCATCTTACCCCTGGGTTCCTCATGACATTTTTTTTTTCTTAAATTCCATATATATGTGTTAGCATACGCTGTTAGTCTTTCTCTTTCTGACTTACTTCACTCTGTATGACAGACTCTAGGTCCCTTCACCTCATTACAAATAGCTCAATTTTGTTTCTTTTTATGGCTGAGTAATATTCCATTGTATATATGTACCGCATCTTCTTTATCCATTCATGCGATGATGGACACCTAGGTTGTTTCCATCTCCTGGCTATTGTAAGTAGAGCTGCAATGAATATTTTGGTACATGACTCTTTTTGAATTATGGTTTTCTCAGGGTATATGCCCAGTAGTGGGTTGCTGGGTCATATGGTAACTCTATTTGTAGTTTTTTAAGGAACCTCCATACTGTTCTCCATAGTGGCTATACCAGTTCACATTCCCATCAGTAGTGCAAGGTGTTCCCTTTTCTCCACACCCTCTCCAGCATTTATTGTTTCTAGATATTTTGATGATGGCCATTCTGACTGGTGTGAGGTGATACCTCGTTGTAGTTTTGATTTGCATTTCTCTAATGATTAATGATGTTGAGAATTCTTTCATGTGTTTGTTGGCAGTCTGTATATCTTATTTGGAGAAATGTCTATTTAGGTTTTCTGCCAATTTTTGGATTGGGTTGTTTGTTTTTTTGTTATTGAGCTGCATGAGCTGCTTGTAATTTTGGAGATTAATCCTTTGTCAGTTGCTTCATTTGCAAATATTTTCTCCCATTCTGAGGGTTGTCTTTTGGTCTTGTTTATGGTTTCCTTTGCTGTGCAAAAGCTTTTAAGTTTCATTAGGTCCCATTTGTTTATTTTTGTTTTTATTTCCATTTCTCTAGGAGGTGGGTCACAAAGGATCTTGCTGTGATTTATGTCATAGAGTGTCCTGCCTATGTTTTCCTCTAAGAGTTTGATGGTTTCTGGCCTTACATTTAGGTCTTTAATCCATTTTGAGCTTATTTTTGTGTATGGTGTTAGGGAGTGATCTAATCTCATATTTTTACATGTACCTGTCCAGTATTCCCAGCACCACTTATTGAAGAGGCTATCCTTTCTCTACTGTACATTCCTGCCTCCTTTATCAAAGATAAGGTGACCATATATGCGTGGGTTTATCTCTGGGCTTTCTATCCTGTTCCATTGATCTATCTTTCTGTTTTTGTGCCAGTACCATACTGTCTTGATTACTGTAGCTTTGTAGTATAGTCTGAAGTCAGGTAGCCTGATTCCTCCAGCTCCGTTTTTCTTTCTCAAGATTGCTTTGGCTATTCGGGGTCTTTTGTGTTTCCATACAAATTGTGAAATTTTTTGTTCTAGTTCTGTGAAAAATGCCAGTGGTAGTTTGATAAGGATTGCATTGAATCTGTAGATTGCTTTGGGTAGTCGAGTCATTTTCACAATGTTGGTTCTTCCAATCCAGGAACATGGTATATCTCTCCATCTATTTTTTTTTTCCTCTCCATCTATTTGTATCATCTTTAATTTCTTTCATCAGTGTCTTATAATTTTCTGCATACAGGTCTTTTGTTATTTTATTCTTTTTGTTGCAATGGTAAATGGGAGTGTTTTCTTAATTTCACTTACAGATTTTTCATCCTTAGTGTATAGGAATGCCAGAGATTTCTGTGCATTAATTTTGTATCCTGCTATTTTACCAAATTCATTGATTAGCTCTAGTAGTTTTCTGGTAGCATCTTTAGGATTCTCTATGTATACTATCATGTCATCTGCAAAGAGTGACAGCTTTACTTCTTCTTTTCCAATTTGAATTCCTTTTATTTCCTTTTCTTCTCTGATTGCTGTGGCTAAAACTTCCAAAACTATGTTGAATAATAGTGGTGAGAGTGGGCAACCTTGTCTTGTTCCTGATCTTAGTGGAAATGCTTTCAGTTTTTCACCATTGAGGATGATGTTTGCTGTGGGCTTGTCATATATGGCCTTTATTATGTTGAAGAAATTTCCCTCTGTGCCTACTTTCTGCAGGGTTTTTATCATAAATGGGTGTTGAATTTTGTCGAAAGCTTCCTCTGCATCTATTGAGATGACCATATGATTTTTCTCCATTTTGTTAATATGGTGTATCACATTGATTGATTTGCATATATTGAAGAATCCTTGCATTCCTGGGATAAACCCCACTTGATCATGGTGTATGATCCTTTTAATGTGCTCTTGGATTCTGTTTGCTAGTATTTTGTTGAGGATTTTTGCCATCTATGTAATCAGTGATATTGGCCTGTTGTTTTCTTTCTTTGTGACATCCTTGTCTGGTTTTGGTATCAGGGTGATGGTGGCCTCATAGATGAGTTTGGGAGTGTTCCTCCCTCTGCTATATCTTGGAAGAGTTTGAGAAGGATGGGTGTTAGCTCTTCGCTAAATGTTTGATAGAATTCGCCTCTGAAGCCATCTGGTCCTGGGCTTTTGTTTGTTGGAAGATTTTTAATCACAGTTTCAATTTCAGTGCTTGTGATTGGTCTGTTCATATTTTCTATTTCTTCCTGATTCAGTCTTGGCAGGTTGTGCATTTCTAAGAATTTGTCCGTTTCTTCCATGTTGTCCATTTTATTGGCATAGAGTTGCTTGTTGTAATCTCTCATGATCTTTTGTATTTCTGCAATGTCAGTTGTTACTTCTCCTTTTTCATTTCTAATTCTGTTGATTTGAGTCTTCTCCCTTTTTTTCTTGATGAGTCTGGCTAATGGTTTATCAATTTTGTTTATCTTCTCAAAGAACCAGCTTTTAGGTTTATTGATCTTTGCTATCGTTTCCTTCATTTCTTTTTCATTTATTTCTGATCTGATCTTTATAATTTCTTTCCTTCTGCTAACTTTGGGTTTTTTTTGTTCTTCTTTCTCTAATTGCTTTAGGTGCAAGGTTAAGTTGTTTATTCGAGATGTTTCCTGTTTCTTAAGGTAGGAATGTATTGCTATAAACTTCCCTCTTAGAACTGCTTTTGCTGCATCCCATAGGTTTTGGGTCATCGTGTCTCCCTTGTCATTTGTTTCTAGGTATTTTTTGATTTCCTCTTTGATTTCTTCAGTGATCACTTTGATATTAAGTAGTGTATTGTTTAGCCTCTATGTGTTTGTATTTTTTACAGATCTTTCCCTGTAATTGATATCTAGTCTCATAGCGTTGTGGTCGGAAAAGTTACTTGATACGATTTCAGTTTTCTTAAATTTACCAAGGCTTGATTTGTGACCCAAGATATGATCTATCCTGGAGAATGTTCCATGAGTACTTGAGAAAAATGTGTATTCTATTGTTTTTGGATAGAATGTCCTATAAATATCAATTAAGTCCATCTTGTTTAATGTATCATTTAAAGCTTGTGTTTCCTTATTTATTTTCATTTTGGATGATCTGTCCATTGGTGAAAATGGGGTGTTAAAGTCCCCTAATATGATTTTGTTACTGTCGATTTCCCCTTTTATGGCTGTTAGTATTTGCCTTACGTATTGAGGTGCTCCTATGTTGAGTGCATAAATATTTACAATTGTTATATCTTCTTCTTGGATTGATCCCTTGATCATTATGTAGTGTCCTTCTTTGCCTCTTCTAATAGTCTTTATTTTAAAGTCTGTTTTGTCTGATATGAGAATTGCTACTCCAGCTTTCTTTTTATTTCCATTTGCATGGAATATCTTTTTCCATCCCCTCACTGTCAGTCTGTATGTGTCTCTAGGTCTGAAGTGGGTCTCTTGTAGACAGCATATATATGGGTCTTGTTTTTGTATCCATTTAGCCAGTCTGTGACTTTTGGTTGGAGCATTTAATCCATTTACATTTCAGGTAATTATCGATATGTATTTTCCTATTATCATTTTCTTAATTGTTTTGGGTTTGTTATTGTAAGTCTTTTCCTACTCTTGTGTTTATTGCTTAGAGAAGATCCTTTAGCATTTGTTGTAAAGGTGGTTTGGTGGTGCTGAACTCTCTCAGCTTTTGCTTGTCTGTAAAGGTTTTCATTTCTCTATCAAATCTGAAAGAGATCCTTGCTGGGTAGAGTAATCTTGGTTGTAGGTTTTTCTCCTTCATCACTTTAAATATGTCATGCCACTCCCTTCTGGCTTGCAGAGTTTCTGCTGAAAGATCAGCTGTTAACCTTATGGGTATTCCCTTGTATGTTATTTGTTGTTTTTCCCTTGCTGCTTTTAATATGTTTTCTTTGTATTTAATTTTTGACAGTTTGATTAATATATGTCTTGGCATATTTCCTTGGATTTATCCTGTATGGGACTCTCTGTGTTTCCTGGACTTGATTAACTATTTCCTTGCCCATAATAGGGAAGTTTTCAACTATAATCTCTTCACATATTTTCGCAGTCCCTTTCTTTTTCTCTTCTTCTTCTGGGACCCCTATAATTCGAATGTTGGTGCATTTAATGTTGTCCCAGAGGTCTCTGAGACTGTCCTCAGTTCTTTTCATTCTTTTTTCTTTATTCTGGTCTGCAGTAGTTATTTCCACTATTTTATCTTCCAGGTCACTTATCCATTCTTCTGCCTCAGTTTTTCTACTATTAATCTCTTCTAGAGAGTATTTTTAATTTCATTTATTGTGTTGTTCATCGTTGCTTGTTTCATCTTTATTTCTTTTAGGTTCTTTAAATGTTTCTTGCATTTTCTCTATTCTATTTCCAAGATTTTGGATCATCTTTACTATCATTCTGAATTCTTTTTCAGGTAGACTGCCTATTTCCTCTTCATTTGTTAGGTCTGGTGGGTTTTTATCTTGCTCCTCCATCTGCTGTGTGTTTTTCTGTCTTCTCATTTTGCTTATCTTACTGTGTTTGGGGTCTCCTTTTTGCAGGCTGCAGGTTCGTAGTTCCTGTTGTTTTTGGTGTCTGTCCCCAGTGGCTAAAGTTGGTTCAGTGGGTTGTGTAGGCTTCCTGGTGGAGGGGACTCGTGCCTGTGTTCTGGTGGATGAGGTTGGATCTTGTCTTTCTGGTGGGCAGGTCCACATCTGGTGGTGTGTTTTGGGGTGTCTGTGGACTTATTATGATTTTAGGCAGCCACTCTGCTAATGGGTGGGGTTGTGTTCCTGTCTTGCTAGTTGTTTGGCATAGGATGTCCAGCACTGTAGCTTGCTGGTCGTTGAGTGAAGCTTGGTGTTGGTGTTGAGATGGAGATCTCTGGGAGATTTTCGCTGTTTGATATTAGGTGGAGCTGGGAGGGCTCTTGTGGACCTGTGTCCGGAATTTGGCTCTCCCACCTCAGAGGCACAGCACTGACTCCTGGCTGCAGCACCAAGAGCCTTTCATCCACACGGCTCAGAATAAAAGGGAAAGAAAGTAGAAAGAAAGAAAGAAAGAGAGAAAGAAAGTGGATAAAAGAAAAGAAAATAAAGTAAGGTAAAATAAAATAAAATTATTAAAATAAAAAAAAATTAAGAAAATATATATTTTTTAAAGTAAAACAAAACAAAACAAAAAAAACTGGACAGATAGAACCCTAGGACAAATGGTGAAAGCAAAGCTGTACAGACAGAATCTCACACAGAAGCATATACATACACACTCACAAAAAGAAGAAAAAGGGAAAAAATAATAAATCTTGCTCTCAAAGTGCACCTCCTCAATTTGGGATGATTCGTTGTCTATTCAGGTATTGCACAGATGCAGGGTACATCAAGTTGATTGTGGAGATTTAATCTGCTGCTCCTGAGGCTGCTGGGAGAGATTTCCCTTTCTCTTCTTTGTTCACACAGCTCCCGGGGTTCAGCTTTGGATTTGGCCCCGCTTCTGCCTGTAGATCGCCGGAGGGCGTCTGTTCTTCGCTCAGACAGGACGGGGTTAAAGGAGCCGCTGATTCGGGGGCTCTGGCTCACTCAGGCTGGGGGGAGGGAGGGGTACGGAGTGTGGGGCGAGCCTGCGGCAGCAGAGGCCAGCATGACATTGCACCAGCCTGATGCGCGCCGTGCGTTCTCCCGGGGAAGCTGTTCCTGGATCCCGGGACCCTGGCAGTGGCGGGATGCACAGGCTCCTGTGAGGGGGTTGTGGATAGTGACCTGTGCTCGCACACAGGCTTCTTGGTGGCGGCAGCAGCAGCCTTAGCGTCTCATGCCGATCTCTGGGGTCCGCGCTGTTAGCCGCGGCTCGCGTCCGTCTCTGGAGCTCCTTTAAGCAGCGCTCTTAATCCCCTCTCCCGCGCACCAGGAAAGAAAGAGGCAAGAAAAAGTCTCTTGCCTCTTCGGCAGGCCCAGACTTTTTCCCAGACACCCTCCTGGCTAGCCGTGGTGCACTAACCCCTTCAGGCTGTGTTCGCACTGCCAGGCCTCTCCCTGCGCTCTGACCAAAGCCCGAGCCTCAGCTCCCAGCCCCGCCTGCCCTGGCGGGTGTGCAGACAAGCCTCTCGGGCTGGTGAGTGCTGGTCGGCACCAATCCTCTGTGCGGAAATGCCTCAGCTTTGCCCTCCGCACCCCTGTTGCTGCGCTCTCCTCCGTGGCTCCGAAGCTTCTTCCCCCCTCCGCCACCCGCGGTCTCCGCCTGCGAAGGGGCTCCTAGTGTGTGGAAACCTTTCCTCCTTAACAGTTCCCTCCCACTGGTGCAGGTCCCGTCCCTATTCTTTTGTCTCTGTTTTTTCTTTTGCCCTACCCAGGTACGTGGGGAGTTTCTTGCCTTTTGGGAGGCCTGAGGTCTTCTGCCAGTGTTCAGTAGGTGTTCTGTAGGAGTTGTTCCACGTGTGGATGTATTTGTGATGTATTGGTGGGGAGGAAGGCGATCTCCAAGTCTTACTCTTCCGCCATCTTGAAGCTCCTCTCCCAGAAATCTTTTTTCATGACTCAGACTCACCACTGATCTCTCCTTCCTCTTACTTTCTAGAGCATCAGTAGACTCTGTGGAACATTATGGCATAATTTTAAAAAATTCTCTGAGGCTCAGTTTCTTCATTTTAGAGCATTGTAGCTTCCTCATAGTTTATTTTTGGGGGAGGGTGATTGAGATTACATGTATATATATACACACTGTATTTGTATGATGTGTGTTTGTGTGTGTGTGCATGTGTGTACACACGTACACAAACACACATCATCATACACATACAGTAGGCTACCTTATGTATGATACGTGCTCAATACGTCGCTATTATTTTTATTGTCTTTGTGTTTTTGCATAGTTTTATGTCTCATATGATTAAGATCCTGCGCTCCTTGAGGACTGTGTCTTATATGTCTTCTCCCATCTTGCAAGGATTTGCTAACCAATTCTGAATAAATTATTGAAAGAATTTCTTGAAGCCTACATAAAACTGATCTAAACCTATCTTTGAGAACTGCTGAAGTCTAGTTTGGGCAGGAATTACTTCTGTTCCATTATATTTTCTATGTGGAAGTCTGCATTAGACATTCACTCAGATGATAAAATATTAAATTTGGGTGCCAAACAGCGTGCCTTTTTTTTTTTTTTTTTTGCAGTATACCGGCCTCTCACTGTTGTGGCCTCTCCCATTGCGGAGCACAGGCTCCGGACGTGCAGGCTCAGCGGCCATGGCTTATGGGCCCAGCCGTTCCATTGCATGTGGGATCTTCCCAGACCGGGGCACAAACCCGTATCCCCTGCATCAGCAGGCGGACTCTCAACCATTGCGCCACCAGGGAAGCCCACATGCCTTCTTATTTTGAAACTCTCCCCAAATCTCTAACACTTATCATCAGACACTAAAACAAAGAGAATTTGTGAGAAAAAAAATATTTAGCAATGTTCTTCAAAAAAATGACAGGTATATAAATAGGACCTTGCTTAAATTAATTCCATTTATTAGACATTAGATATCAAAATATGCTTCTTGAATATGCTGTATGTCTTATGCTTATTTCAGTCTTTTACCCTGGTCTTAAGGAGTGGGCAACTGTGGGCTCTTTATGCCATTTCTTAGGCTCTTAAGTTAGCATTCCTTTTAAAGTAACTGTAGGGGCTTATGTCCAAACAGCGCCAAGTGAACTGGACTCTTTAAGAACTGGGGGTAACATGGACATATAGCAGAGACCCAGCAGATTGGTGCCATCTGGAACAAAAGCTAATGGCTTCAAGAATGCTACATAGCATGAAACTGCCATCAGGGAGGGTCAGCGCTGGGCACACGGAGAAAATGGATGTCCAACTACTTGTCCCTGCCCCTGAAGGAAGGTGTACAATAAGCAAACTTCCTTCCTCCTTCCCACTTCACAATCCATTTCCCCTTGGCCTCCTCCTCTTTCTTCCTTTCCCCTCCCCTGTGGATGCAAGGAGCAATGAGTTGAAAATAATCATTCTTGGTGGGAGAGTTTTACAAGAGAAAGTTGTGGGATTGCCAATTATTTTATAATTAGGTATTAGATTAACTGTCTGTATGAAGGAGAGAAAGTCAAGGAATGAATTTGCAAGAAGCTGTAGTGTCTAGATACAGTGCTAGGAAAGCAGTTCCCATTACCATTAATAGGCGTCATGTAGATGAATCTCCGAGCGCTGCGCACACTCATCTGCCAAGCCCTCACTCTTCCAGCTGTCATTTTGCCCATTCCCATCTGTTCCTTATGCTCTAATAAACGATAGCACTAATTTATTTAGCACCTCTCATCAGAGCCCCCAGGGCTGCTCCAACCCTGCAGGGACTCTCTGCCAATATGTGATGACCTGAGAGTGGACACATGGACTGCTGCTTCTGGACTTTAGTAACAGACTCTGAAATAGGACTTTGCCTTCAGGGTTGCTCACTATCAATGGTGTGATTTTTCCATTGCCCTTTTCAAATCCCTTTAGCCTTGAGAATGGAAAATTTGGCCCATTTCTCCAGGGCTGTGAATACCCTGCAGTTGCTTGCTGATAGAGGGTCTAGAATGTTTGTAGATACTTATGGTTACCTTTGAAAATGTTTATTGGCCTTCTGTTGGATCTTCTGGACGTAACTAAAAGAAAAAAGAAATATATAACATTTGCATTCTTGAAGATAATGTCAGTCTTTGAGCTTAATAACTGGTTTACCTGATGTGCAGATCCGTTTCTCCAGAGCATAGAGTTGGTGGACCTGAGAGCAGTGAGTGCAGTTGGCTGTTTTGTCCATGACTTATTTCTTACAGATTTTGAGCCTTGTAGGCTATAGTTCACTTGCATATTGAATGATTGGGGGTTGGCAGGGGGAGAGAGTATCTTTTGCAATATTTAAAAGAAATTTGGAATACAGGATTTGGAATGCAGTGAGATAGTCAATTCAAGAAGTTAGAAATATTCATTTATTTCTCATAAACCGATGCTTTGAATTTAGAATTTTCAAGCCAAGAGCCTGAAAATGTTGACAGTGTTTCAATGTTGACAATTTATGGAAGTTAGAAGAGAAGCAAATTCTTGTAGTTTTAAAAACTGAGTCAGGGAACCCCAGAGATATTTTATTAAAGGAAATTGGAAAGGAATATAAGGGTTTGTGTGGAAGGAATTGGAGAGGTTGAGAGGGATGGTGTTTTACTTCCTGGGTACTCACAGGTTTTTAGGTTGCCACAGCTAACTTCTTCCTCTTCTGACAGTTTTGCAGTTAATTTGAAAGGAAATACCTTTCTGAAACTGTTTTAGAGAAAATTAAGGAAAGAGGATTTGCTTTTAAAGTTCAACGCTGAGCCGTGTTTCTCAGAGGATGCTTCGAGCAACTCTGGCCTGACAAGGTGTTGCTGGAAAAGAAGGAGTCTGCGATCAAATAAATTTGAGATGCATAGCATAAATTTTTCTCTATCCTGGAGATTTACAAAGTGCAGAGTATACTAAGGCTCTGATAAGAGTAAGCTAGTTCAACTTTAGTGTTTTTCAAACTTATTTGAGCACAGTGTTTTTATTTGTTTATTTTCTAGATCACGTCTGTGTATGATTCTTTTCAGGGAACAGACTTTGAGAGATGCCAGTGTACAATTTTCTTGGAATATAACTATTTTGTGAAGCAAAATAAGCCTAAATGCATGAATGTTGTCTTGTGCTATTTCATTAAACATGTGTATGATGTGCATGTGTATGATGTGCCCTTTACCTCTTGTGGTTCTTTCAGTCACTCAGAGCATCCACTAAAAGACATGCCAAGTTTCCTTCTTCCAGCTGCCAGAGGCAGTAGGTACTAACAGACTTTTCCTCTCATCCCATGATTTCAAATCCTGCTCATCTTTTTTTTTTTTTTTTTTTTTTTTTTTTTTTTTTGCGGTATGCGGGCCTCTCACTGTTGTTGCGGAACACAGGTTCCGGACGTGCAGGCTCAGCGGCCATGGCTCACGGGACCAGCCGCTCCGCGGCATGTGGGATCTTCCCGGACCGGGGCACGAACCCGTGTCCCCTGCATCGGCAAGCGGACTCTCAACCACTCCACCGCCAGGGAAGCCCCTACTTGTCTTTTTAGACCAGAGCTCAAAAAATTTTATGTGTAAAGAGCCAGATAGTGAATATTTTCAGTTTTGTGGGCCCAGTGTTCTTTGTAACAGCTACCAAATTCTGCCACTATAGCACAAAAGCAGTCTTGGACACTGTGTAAATGAAGGGGTCTGGTTGTGTCCCAGTACCACTTTATTTATCTAAACAGGCAGTGGCAGAATTTGGCCAACCCTTATTCTAGACTCTGTTCAGGGGTGAACCCCTTCTGGAGCCTTTCTTGAGGTCCAGCCAATGTTCCTGCATTAGTTTGAACCTTTGTCTGGCTGTGGTATCTGTTGTCTAATCATTTATGTTATCCTGAGGGGTGGAGGGACCTGGGATGACATTGTGTCCCCATCTCACCACTCTTGTCAGGCTTTCCCTTCCCCCCTCCGTTATGGCCTCTCTCCCCATCCCTTGGTTCCTCAAACCCACTGCACTCCCTTTCTTTGAGCATGCTGTTCTCACTGCCAGCAGTACTCTTCCCCCTGTTTCTCCCTTCCTGATCAGCTCTTACTTTGGCATAAGGTCTTAGCCTACTCAAGCTTTTCCTGACCTCATGGACTTGGTGAAACTCCCCATTATAAGAAGTGAAACCTTCATGCACCTCATAGATTTTGGCTCAAATGCCATTTCCTATTAAATTTTATGATTAGATGTTTAATGTCTGTCTTTCTCACTAGCCTCTAATTGTCATGATTGTAGGAATTGGGCTTGGTTTTGCTCACTGTGTGCATCCCTAGCACGTAGCCCAGTACCTGACATATAGTAAGTACTCAAGAAAAATTTACTGAAAAAAAAAAAAAGTGAGTGCTTGAACAAATCAATGCTTGAATGATTGGACTCATTCAGTCATTCATTTATGGCTGTTTCAGTGTTTTGTCGAAGAACTTGCAAATATATGCTTAATAAGTATTTTAAGGAATAAAAATTAATGACTACTGTTACTCTCAGTATCTGAAAGTGACATGGACTTCCAGCTGTGACTCCCTCTGGCATTCGTTAGAAATGTATAGGTTATGCCACATGCCACGTTGTGGTACTTTCATCCAAATATTTG
Source organism: Lagenorhynchus albirostris (assembly GCF_949774975.1). NCBI lineage: Eukaryota > Metazoa > Chordata > Mammalia > Artiodactyla > Delphinidae > Lagenorhynchus > Lagenorhynchus albirostris. The sequence goes on from NC_083113.1 coordinate 44,157,219, forward strand.
ATTTCTTTTAAAAGTGAGCTCAGCGTCAACTGCCAGGCACAAGCTATACGATAAATGACAGAGAACGATTCCTTTCCACTTGGGGAACCTTAAATATCTGTGCTGAGCAGAACTCAACTGGATATTAGCACCCAAGAATAAAGCATGATAGCATCCTTTAGTATTTTTCTTTAATTAAAAGAAAAGATAGTGAAAGGTGCCTTTTCAATGACAGCCGACCTGAGAAAAGCCACCAAGTGGAAAATTTCGAGTTAAGATGCAATTGTGTTATTACTTGTGTTATAGGGTCTTTTACAAAAGTCATAACATGGTGAATTTGGGATGAATAGTGGCTTTTCCTTTGAAAGTCAGGCTTCTTAGCTGGCAGAAACCTAATGTGACTGAACTATAGTGCATTTCCTGGGCCTCTAGAGAAGAAAGCCTCCAGCCTGGGGTGGTGCAGTGAATGGAGATCAGAGCCCCATTTCTGGGTTCTCATTCCCAGCCCCTCCCTTGATGTGAGAGAGCTTCAAAGAGAAAGAGAAAACAGATGCTTGAGGGGCGCATACAGGAAAGAGAAACCTCACCTAGGCCAGCGTTGGATCCTGTTAGAAAGTTTTGGTTACACATTGTTGTGCTGGTCAGTGATGATGCCAGAAGAGGTGTCTTTTTACGTGGCTAAAGATTTCACGAAGGGCCAGGTGTGGAGCTCCCTTAGAAGACAGTGCCTCAGCTGTGCTCTAAGGCAGGTGTAGAGGAAAGATCCCTTTGGAATGGGCCTCCAAGCATCAGGAATCCCCTGGCTTGGGGTCTTTGGGCTGCATCCACTCTAATATGCATGACCTAGGATATATGGGCATGTCATAAGTGTGTGAACGGTGCATTTGCAAAGGTCAGTCCATGTACATGCGTTTCAGACTAGAGTATTTTTGAGTTGCCACTGAGCCCAGCACTCCAGCAGATAACTTCTCTCAGTTATATACTGGCTATGGATAGTAGAAGGGACATATGTGCCCAACGTGGCTCCAAATTTCCAGGCATTAGTTTAGGCAGAGGCTTAAGGGTAAACGTTGCAATCTTGCCTCTTCATCCTTCGACTGCATGTGCCAGACATATGTCCTGGGCAGCCTGTCACTTTCAAGTGCCCTGTACATGCCAGCCCTGTGCCGGGCACTTTAATACATTATCTCAAGTTGTCATAATTCTGATAAGGAGGGGTAGTTCCCATTTTACAACTGAAGACTCTGAGGCTCAGGGGATTTGTGATTTACCTATGGCTACCTAACAGGTAATAGGCACAGCTAAGTTACAAAGACAGTGGAAAGGATAAGGATTAAGTTCTTGAAAGATTGTGTGGGATTTTCTGGTCCTCGGTGCCCCTTTAGAATCTCTACCAAAGATGGTACCTGATCCATGCACCTGCTGTGTGTGCTGCTGGCCACATCTCAAAGCAAATGAGACATTGATGCCAGGCCATGGGGAAGAACAATGACTGACTGTATTACTCTGGGAATATGTGATCACAGGACAGAGTTCTCTGATGGGATACCTTGAGTAACGTTTGATAGAAACTTTTTGTTCCCATCTCACCTCTGCTATTGTTGCCATTGGGAGAACATTTTCCTAGGCCACACAATTAAGAGGGAATCCCAATTTTGCTGTGCCATTAGTAGTTCACTGTATAGCAATGACTGGTTGCACGGTGTCCTACAGAACTGGTCTTGTCGCCAGATACAAGGAGCACCTAGATGCATGAGTTACTTGAGTTGTTTGGGCATGGAGATCAACTTCATTGCATTGATTTCCAAAACAAATCTACCAGTTTGTGGTTATTTCGGAGTCTCTTCCTGCATAGTTCATATGCATTCGTCACTGTCAGGAGTTCAAGTCCGGTTTTCTTAGTCATTGTGTGAGTTTTTGTCATTGTCACAATGGGACTCTGAAACTTCCTGAACTCCTCCAAATAATCAATATCCAGCTCATTACTGCCCAAATTGTGAGCAAGTAAAGTTTGAAAACAGATTTGGAGCGCAATTTCGGAAAGCTCTGCGGAGGCACACGCCCTCTCCACTACAGTGTGCATTTTCATCTCCCTTTCGTTGAATGCATTTGGTGTTAATCGTCATTCATTGCACCAGCAGGGACCCAGAAACAATCTCTTTAGAACTTGAATTGTATGTGGGTGTCTGATTCTTTAATGCTTTGACATAGAGTTTAGCAGAGTTTCCATATGTCTGAAACCCCTACTGAACCTTTTCTGAGTCTCTTGAGAGCTCTGGCTGGTATCATATAATGATGCTGTGTTGGTGAGAAAACCTCTTATACGTGCCATTTGTCCGTAAAATTGCTTAGCATGAAATCCATCCATCTCTGTGGTATTGGGGTATGGGCTGAGTTAATGTCAGCTAACCTGATGAATATCACCTTGCCATGAACTTTGTTATAAGCCATTTTCCTTTTTCTCTCTTGTATCCAGAGGTGTTGTCTATATTGCCCCTAAATAAGTATTTGCTTTTTATTCCCACATGCAGTAGGATCTCTGTTTTTCCATAAACAGTTGCAAATGATAAGAGAAATCAATATTTGTTAATGTTATGATGCAGCAGCATCCCCCAGATCCACAAGAATGATTTATAGACTACAGCATTTCAAGCCTGACCCGTTCAGGTCTCAGAAAGCACTTAAAAAATAAATTTACCCTGGCCTCTCTCACCCCATTTCAAAAAGGGTGACAAAGATGAAGTAATTTATAAGTTACACTTTTATTAATGCTTTTAACTTTCATACACTTGGCTTTGTTGGCCTTCGAGTGGCATTAGTGCAGGCCCTGGTTGAATGGTAACCTTCGGCACTTTGAGGGGGGTTCGGTACAAATGATCAACTCATAAAAAGGTGCTGGGCTCCACATTATCCTGTCGTAAATTCTCCAGACCTTTCAAGTACATCAAGTAAGAGCGAGTTGAACTAGGCGTTTCACTCTGAGTTTACAGACTAATGCAGTACTAATGAGTATCTGGGCAAAGGGTTCCCAGAACGATGTCCAGCCCTCTGCAATGGAAGATGCCGCTTGTCGCAAGGGAGCGGAGGGCCTTGAACATAGGAGTCGCAGGGAGCCGGCCTGTCAAGGGAACCAGATGGATGTTCCCAAGCCGCTGGAACTCCTCCTTGGCAGTCAGAGCAGGAAAATGAGAAATTGACTCGAACTTCACAATCTGCCTGTCAAAACTGTGATTTCAAGGCTTACCATTAGGGGGTCTGTAACATGAAAAGGAGAATAGGTAGAGAAACTCCCCGAAAGATGATAATAGTCACGTATTTGCTTGAAATCTTTAAAAGAGAGTCTGTTGTGGTTTGTAGGATTAGTGATGACAGGGTATTGACCTGTCAGAGCAACTCTGAGAAGCAGCAAACTACTGCTTTTCTCCTTCTCTGCAATACGATGAATGAGTCAATGTATTACATTGATTAGAAGAGGGGAAAAAAAAAGGAAAAAAAAAATCACTAAAATCATTGACCCTGTACCTGAGAATTGCTTTGGACTTGATTCATAGCATGAAACTTTCAGGCGCGCCTTTCACTGTCAGCTCAAGAAATTGCATGCACCAATGTGTGTGGCTGTGTGCAAAGCGGTCAGCTATGTGGTCGCCCTGGTCGGAAGCCCTGGAGCGGCCTTGGTTACACCTGCCTCCTTCCTCATCCCCCAAACCAAACAGTCACTAAGTCATGTTGTTCAGTCTTTCCTGCTGTCTCCCTTACTCATACCGTTAAACCCAGTCCCACAGCTTCTGCGTTGCTCAGGCCTTAAATGTCATACGCAGGAATCTCAATCCATACCTGATTGGGTTTTTCTTAAATCTTCAGTTTCATTTGGTCAACTCTCTGCTCAGAAAGCCTCAGTAATAGCTGCCTGTGTCCAGTCTTTTTGGTCTGGATGGCCATGGTTCTCTGGCATGTGCCATCTCAGCCTATTTCATCATCCATGCTCTCCTTCACTAACCCACCTTTTGGGTCTTACAGTGCCCAGTCTCACCTCCACTCAAGTACTCAGTTCCTTCTCCCTGTTGTGAGAGTGCTCTGTCTATTCAGTCCCTACCCATCAAGACTCAGCTCTTTTTTTAAAAAAACTCCATTGTGAAGACTTTTTTGAATCAGACTTCAGCAAACTTTTTTTTTTTCTTTTTTCACTACAAGGCCAGGTAGCAAGTATTTTCAGCTTTGTGGGCCATACACTCTGTGTTGAAACTTCTCACCTGTGCCATTGTATGATGAAAGCAGCCAAGGACAGTACATAAATGAGTGGCTGTGTGCCAGGAAACTTTATTTACAAAAATAGGGGATGGGCTAGATTTTGCTTGTGGGTCTAGAGCACGGCCACTGGCCCCTGACTCCGATACATGGTGAAGTCACTTTCCAATGAGCTCACGTGACAAATTTAACCCTTTCTCATATACTTCCTTTTGATATGAATATGTTAGGTTATTTAATATTTCATGACTCTGTCATCTCCCTAATTAGATTTTAAATATCTCCATTACAAGTATCACCCTGATAGTTTAATGTAGAATAACAGAGCTGAAAGAGATCTAGTCCTACCATTGCATATCTATCTCCATATCTATATCCATATGTGTATCTATATCTACTTCTATATCTATACCTATATCATCTATAACTATTTTTTCTCTTTCTCTCTGTTTTGTCTTTTTGGGCTAACTGGTTTTGTAGATCCAGATTCTGGGTCTCTCCTGTCAAACCCTTCCTCTACCATTTTATTTCTATATATGAAGATATAGATATTGAGCACATGAAAGGCTAGGGTCAGACACTTTAGTTACTTGAAAAGTAGTAGCTTTCTCCTGACACATGTCAACCTGATCACAGTTGTTTTCTTTGGGGATTAGAAGATGGCTAAACAGTAGATTTGAGTTGGGTCCTTATAGGTTCTTCCAGATAAATTCTGCGCAATTGACACAAAGTGGGATGTTCTGGTTAGAGAGAGATGTAGGTGAAACATTTCCTATGTACCTTGGATATTTGAGGACTACTTTTTTTTTTTGGTGGTACGCGGGCCTCTCACTGTTGTGGCCTCTCCCGTTGCTGAGCACAGGCTCCAGATGCACAGGCTCAGCGGCCATGGCTCACGGGCCCAGCCGCTCCATGGCATGTGGGATCTTCCCGGCCCGGGGCACGAACCCATGTCCCCGGCCTGCATCGGCAGGCGGACTCTCAACCACTGCGCCACCAGGGAAGCCCTTGAGGACTACTTTTAAAGATTTCCTGGAAGCCACTTCCTGCATGGGGTTTCTGTTACTAAATTTAGGTTTACCCTAAGGTTGGGTTTGGCTACAGAAGTCAGCAATCCTGGTGAAAAGCATTTTGGTATACTTAGATCAGAAGGATCACCTACTCTACTTGGAAGTGTGAGCTTTGGATACATACATTCTGGTGGCATGTTTTATCACAGAGATAAGGAAGTCAAACTGGATGAGATTTTATAGATAATCATAATAGATTATATTATAGTTACTCTTGTCCTCATTATTCTAGTATCTGTTGAGTGCTTACTATAGGCCAGGCGCTAGGCTAAGTGCATTGCATGTGTTTGCATTTGTTCCCATATTATGTACTCTCTAGCATTCTCCCATTGTATTAGAGAAATAAAATTGATGTCTATCACCCTACCTTTAAGTATGGTGATTTTTTAATTTCTTCAGAGATTTTGGAATAAGCTGAACTGATACAACACAATAAATACTAATGTTTCAGTATACATGGGATGTGATTGGTACTTTCAAGAAGTTGTGAACTATGTAAGGTCAAAAGACCTTCCCTAAAAAGAAGTGTTAAGTTTCATTTGAAAAATACACCTATTATTTATTTAAAAATTTGGGTAGAAAGGCATCTTTGCAAAGAGTGTACCTGCTGAGCAACTTTTTCATTAAACTGTGAAGATCCCAAGATTATTTCATACAGATCCAGAATGATCGCAACCATCCAAATGATCTAGCCAAGGGAGAGGTGTAGTTTATTTTTTGTTTTAATTTTTAAAAATAATTGCTATGTGGTGTTGGTTTTGTAGATTTATAGTAAGACAGAAGGTCTGTCTAACTGCTGTTGTTTCTGTGTTTGCCGGTTGACAATGGTAGGGGGAAGAAGTACCTCCTTGTCATCCCTTTGCCTGATTTCATCAAGAATATAGAAGCCAATCGATAAAATTGAGGATACAGATCTCATTAGCTTTGCCATCACCCTGCCCCTCTGCAATTAAATATATATATATATATATATATATATGTTTATATATGTTACTTGCAAGGGAGAATAACTGGGCCAAAAGACTCCAACATGATGACTAGAGAAGGCAAAATCACTTACAACTTAAGCATGATACCCAATAATAGGAGATTGAAAGAAATGAATTGCTACAATGAGTTAAATTAAATTCAGCACAACTAATAGTAGATTAAGCAAACATTACAAATTAAAACCAAAGCTCCAGACAAACAAGGGAACAAATCTTGCCTGGAGCTGAGCTGACGAGGGACCCAGATGATAGCCATGATGTGTCTTTGCTCTGGGAAGGAGTCCTTGACTCTGGGAGGACTGAATGGGTATGGGGTACAGGAAAAAGAAGGAACTTGTGCTAAGAACCACAGGCATAGCTAACGAGGCAGACTTCTGGTTCAGTGCAAGAGCCATGGATACCTAAATGACCATTACACGATGGGCTTCCGAGGAGAGTCTGTCTCAGAGAGCTTGAGGTTGGTAAAAGTCCTGAAATGAGTGAGAGGGAAAGGCTCGAGCTTCTAGCAAGGGAAAGCAGGTGTAATGCTCACCATTTGTTGAACTGCATGATTTGCCTTTTTTCTTTAAATTAAAAAAAGAAAAAAGAAAAAAATATATATATAATGTATGTATGGAATATAACATATGTATGGAAAGTACACAAATAATAAGTGTGCAGCTCAAAAGACTTTTACCTGTGCAACCAACTTCCAGATCAAGAAAGGGAACATTACCCAAATCAAGGGAATCCCTACTACCCCAGGTTACTAACTACCTTGCTGCTCTGCCATTGCAATCCATCCATTTGAGAATCCTGGCTCATTTACCAGTGTATCTTACCCTTCCACCCAAACATTAGCCTAAAATGACAAACATAGAGATAGGACAGGGATAGAGGTGTGTGTGTGTGAGTGTGTGTGTGTGTGTGTGTGTGTGTGTGAGAGAGAGAGAGAGAGAGAGAGAGAGAGAGAGGAGAAAGAAACAATAGAGAGAGAGAGGTCGGTTAGCTCTGAGAAAGGTGTGACAAACTCCTGACTTGGAAGCTGGATGTTTGCAGAGCCAGAAGGATAGACTGGATAACTCTTGGCGTTTAGTTTGGCAGCTCCATTTAAACTGGATTCATTGGAGGCCCAAACCTGAGCATTCACAGTAGAACTAATGTCTACCACTTAGTGCAGATAGTACCTTACAGACATTAACTAATTATTTCATGTGGCACCCTACTGAGAAGTAGGTAAGTACTATCATATCTGCTTTATAAATTGAGTTAACAGGTGCAAAGAGATAGAGGTTGCGCCCATTTGGGGAGTTTGCCCAGTGAGTTTCTGCCTTAACTGCCACCTTTGCACTCAGTGGATCTTCAGGCTGCCTGGCAGTCATCATACATTCATCTGTTTATTCACTGATTCATTCATCAAACATCTATTGAGCTGTTTTTCTGATACTGCACTAGGCTGCATGGAGGATACTAAAATGAACAAGGCATAGTCTATATTATTCAAAAAGGAATATTTCTTATAGGAGTTATATCTTAAATCCTGTCAGAAGGCAGGCAGGTAAGACAGTAGGGAGTGAGGAAGACTTTGGCAAAGTGAAGGTGCCTACCCCATCTATTTATTATAACATGGTAACTGCCCCAAACAAACATGTCTATCAGTGGGACTCAGCAAGGGAAGCCACCTTGCAAGACCTTCTGGAGAAGGAAGAACATAATTTGCTATACTGCAGTATGGCAACCACTGTAATAGAAGTATAAACAGTGTCATGGGATGATAGAGAGGACAGCTGTTCATTATGTCAGGAGGACACAGGAAGGGTGTCAGGAATAGATATACGAGCACCCAAGGGGAAGCTGAGACGGCTTTTTAAAGAGATTTACAACTGTAAGATCTTACAGTTTGGAGGCAAGTGGAGGCCCAGCCTATGCTTGGATGCCTCCACTGACAGGAAATTTAGTACCTAGAGAACTCATCTCTTTGGAGGTTTCTCCATTGCCTGGTTAGTGGATGAGTGGGCAGCAGCTTGGTGGTGAAGAGTACCATAGGCTGGGAATCAACCTGTCTGTGTTTGAATCCCAGACTCCACCACTTATTAGCCAAATGACCTTGGGGGATTTATTTAACCTCTCTGTGCCTCAGTTTGCTCATCTGTTAAGTGGTGACAGTAAGAGAATTGTTACAAGGATGGAATGCAAATAAAAACCTCAGCATAGGCTTTAAAAATTTTTATTTATTTATTTATTTATTTATTTTGGCCGTGCCAGGTCTTAGTTGCGGCATGCGGGATCTTTAGTTGTGGCATGCAGACTTCTTAATTGTTGTATGTGGGCTTCTTAGTTGTGGCATACAGGCTTCTTAGTTGCAGCACGTGGGCTTCTTAGTTGAGGCATGCATGCGGGATCTAGTTCCCCGACCTGGGATCGAACCCAGGCCCCCAGCATTAGGAGTATGGAGTCTTACCCACTGGACCACCAGGGAAATCCCCTCAGCATAGTCTTGACAATAGGAACACTTAGCTATAATTGTTCCAAGACAGCCAGAGACAAGGGTGGCTCTGGAATTGGGCTCCCCATATGGTAATAAACCACCGAACTCCCCAAAGAGGCATTGAACGAACAGAGTCATTATGATATAGGTAGTCTCCTGCCTATTATAAAGAGAAGGGACCAAAGATCACCTTTGATGCTTTAATGGGAATTAGCCACTATGTGGCTTTGATGTGCTCTGGGAAATTTAGGTTGTACATGTCACTTTCAGATGACACAGAAGGGAAGAGCGTGAGCTTTGCACAAGGTAGACTCAGATGTCTCAAACTGAGGGCTCCAATTCAGGAGAAAAGCAAGAGCTAGATGTAGTCTCTAAGAGAACTAAGCCAAAAGCACATTCTGGTTTGGTTTCCATCACGTTGAAGGGACAAAGGTATTGATTGTCACTGGAGGGTGGGAGTTTTAGCATTTTCACACTATAAAGGGGGTATTAGGTGACTATGTTCTAAGCTTTCTGCTACAATTTTTTTTTCATTTGGTATATTTGTATTTGCAAAGTTCTTGAGTGTGCTACACTGATTATTCTTAATCTCAGCCCTCCTGGGTTGTTCGTATAATTCCCTTATTTTTGGATGGAGGTACAAGGCCCAGAGAAAGGAACCATTTAGAATTGTAGGTTGTAGAGTTTTAGGGATTTGAAAGATCATGCTGATCATATGGTTAACCAACTTGTTTTACAGATTGACAATAAAGCTCAGAATAGCAAGTGATTTACTTAAGACCATGCTGCCAGTTAATAATAGTCTACACTTGAATCCAGTCCTAAAACTTCCCTGATAGTTAATATTCAAGCTCTTCCAATTAGTTGAATTTCCTTGGCTAAGTCTTTTCACCTCTTTGAGCTTCTGTTTCTTCTTTTGTGAGCTGGGGTAATGATAAATAACATAATTCATAGGGCTGCAGGAAGGGTCGAATAGGGTAATGAATGTGAAAGCATTTTGAAACACTTTATAAAATGCTATAAAAACTTTAGGTATTATTATTATTACTGTTTGAAGTAATTCAGCAAAATACTGAATTGGAAGTTGACAAATACAACTCAAATAAAAGGATTTTAGAGTTGGAAAGGGCCCTTGGAGTTTATCTGGGTTAATAACCAAGTAATTGAAGGCTTCGTTACATGTCTTTATTATTTTCTTAAAATTTATTTAATTTATTTTTGGCTGCATTGGGTCTTCGTTGCTGCACGTGGGCTTTCTCTAGTTGCAGTGAGCGGGGGCTACTCTTCGTTGTGGTGCGCGGGCTTCTCATCGCGATGGCTTCTCTTGTTGCGGAGCATGGGCTCTAGGTGTGCGGGCTTCAGGAGTTGTGGCACGCAGGCTTCAGTAGTTGTGGCACGCAGGTTTCAGTAGTTGTGGCACACAGGCTTCAGTAGTTGTGGCTCACGGACTCTAGAGTGTAGGCTCAGTAGTTGTGGTGCACGGACTTAGTTACTCTGCTTCATGTGGGATCTTCCCGGCCCAGGGCTGGAACCTGTGTCCCCTGCATTGACAGGCGAATTCTTAACCACTGCACCACCAGGGAATTCCCTGTCTTTATTATTAAATCAAATAATCTTTTAAAGTGTGCATTTGTAAACAGACTTTCTATGCAATAGAAAAATTTTGATCATCTCTGAAAAAGGACTTTCCATCAAAGGCCCAGATACTTCTAAGACTGATCCACAATCCAATTTATTAAAAATGGCAAGAGATGGTTTGGTTAGTCTGTTGAGCTCCATTCTTGCAGGACTGGGTGTGAGTCATACAATTTCACTTTCTTTTTAGGGTAGCAGGTTAAGTGGGGGAGAGGCTGCGGCAGAGCTTAGGGCAGCCTCGAAAATAACTACTATGAACAAGGCCTCAGATCTAGCATCCAACAGCCAGGACATTCTAAGGCCAAAGTGCAAGTAACCAATTCTTCCTAGATTTGCTTCTCACTTTGCTGGCAGAGATGAGGAGGCAGACGTTGCAATAGGTGGGTTGCAAAAAAATTCTCGTATTCCCTTGTACTGCTACAAAGCAAAGTAACACAAAAGCAAAGTAACACAAAGTCAAGATAGGTAGCAGGGAGAGCAGGTGACAGCAGAGAAATCTGGGCAGGGCTGCCATTTTTTCTAGACTAAATAGGACTTTGATGGTCTCATGATTTCTGAAAACTATTGGCAAGCTCAGGTTAGGTAATTGAGATAATTTTTTTTTTTTTTTTAAATAACCAGAGCTGGAAGAGAAACTCGCGTTAAAATCCCCCCCACTGACTTCCCTGGTGGTGCAGTGGTTAAGACTCTGTGCTCCCAATGCAGGGGGCCCGGGTTCGATCCCTGATCAGGGAACTGGATCCTGCATGCAAGCCACAACTTAAGAGTTTGCATGCCACAACTAAGGAGCCCACATGCTGCAACTAAGGAGCCATCAAGCTGCAAATAAGGAGCCCACCTGCTGCAACTAGACCTGGCACAACCAAATAAATAAATAAATATTTTTTAAAAAAGGGCTTCCCTGGTGGCACAGTGGTTAAGAATTTGTCTGCCAATTCAGTGGACATGGGTTCGAGCCCTGGTCTGGGAAGATCCCACATGCTGCGGAGCAGCTAAGCCCATGCACCACAACTACTGAAGCCCATGTGCCTAGAGCCCGTGCTCCACAACAAGAGAAGCCACCACAGTGAGAAGCCAGCACACAGCAACGAAGAGTAGCCCTGGCTCACCGTAACTGGAGAAAGCCTGTGCGCAGCAATGAAGACCCAACACAGCCCCCCCTCCCAAAAAAAATCCCCCCATTGCTCCTATGCATGTTCAGCCCACAGATCAGGGACTCTGAAGGGCGATTCACATGAGGGAAGTAAAACTGCATTCCCACTTTGCCCCCGCTTCCCTTTAAGATCCTATATTCCCCCAACTCCCCTGGTAAATGCACTTCCACTGTTAATAATTTAAATGATGACGTAGCCTCGGTGAGAAGAAGCACTGTGAAACACAGAGCTGTGTAGAGCAGAGATCATACACTTGTGACAACTCAAGGCTGGGTTTTGGAACAACTGCTTGGATGACAGGCTTGCTCAGGCTCAGGTTGGGGAACCTTGAATGAGGCTGCAGGCCAGGCTGCCCCTTTCACACTGAGGAAGGGGCAGGCTTCCATGCAGTGGCACCTCCCTGGGTCAGGTGCATTTTCATTGCATGTCAGGCAGATTGCTGCAGCCCTGCATGCTGCATCTGCCCTGTGCAGCTGACCTGCATTATAGCTTTGATGATGCTTGTCAGTGAAAAGAGGTTTCAGCCTCAGGAATAGCCTTAAAGAGGCCTTTTAATTCCTCCTGGGAACTCTCTCTGCACCTTAGGATGGTGGCGGGGTCACCTTAGTTCTGACGACTGAGGAAAAAAGAATCTGCCATTTGGTTCCTCCTCCCATCTTTTCTTCAACCCCTTGCTCTTTAGGAAATATCGCATTTATTGCTTATTACAAATGCATGACAAAAACAATAACAAACAACAAAAAGTAAAACAAACTCAAGTAAAAAAACTTATGTGATAGAACAGAGTCTAGTACTTTGTCCTTAATCAAGTGCTACAAATTGTGCATCTCAAAATAGTAGTTTGCTATGACTTTTTAACTTATAGATATAGGTCCTCAGGCCTGGCTCCCTTTTCCAGCAGGTTTTTTTTTAATGATTTTAAACCTTCACCTATTTTTTCCACTTCCCCCTGACCCCCTGACTCCAGCAACAACCAGGCTGTTCTCTGTATCTATGGGTTTGTTTTTGTTTCTTTAGCTTCTACATGTAAGCGAGATCATATGATATTTGTCTTCCTCTGTCTGACTTATTTCACTTAGCATAATGCCCTCAGCCTCCATCCATGTTGTGACAAATGACAAGATTTCATTCTTTTTTTATGGCTGAAAATTATTCTGTTGTATATATACTACATCTTCTTTATCCACTCATCCATTGATAGACAATTAGGTTGTTTCCATATCTTGGCTAGTGTGAATAATATTACAATGAATATGGGAGGGCAGATATCTCTTTGAGATCCTGAGTTCATTTTCTTTGGATATATACCCAGAAATGGGATGCTGGATAATATGGTAGTTCTGTTTTTAATTTTTTGAGGAACCTGCATGTTGTTTTCCATAGTAGTTCCATCAATTTACATTGTCACCAACAGTGCACAAGGGTTCCCTTTTCTCCACATCCTTGCCAACACTTGTTATCTCTTGTCCTTTTGGTAATGGCCATTCTAACAGGTGTGAGGTGATAGCTCATTATGGTTTTGATTTGCATTTCCCAGATGATTAGTAATGGTGAATACCTTTTCATGTGTCTGTTGGCCCCTTGTATGTCTTCTTTAGAAACGCTTTTCCAGGAGGGTCTTCTTTAAGCCTGCTTAGAATGCTGGGTTGTTGCCCTTGTAGTTTGTATACTCCGAACACTATATGTTCTTTTCTAGCTCTAAAGTCTTCCTTCTCTTCTAAAATGTTTCTCTGACTTTCTGGAGACTCAAGCCAGTATATCCTTTTGTTCCCCTCTAATAGTTTAAATTGTTGCATGTCACATACCAAGGGCATCTGCTTCAAGCTCTTCTTAAATCTCTTACCCAGGCTGTTCCCATCCAGGTATAGTACCTTCAAGTTTATTCAGTTCAGTCTCATTCAACTGACATTTATTGAATGCTCACAATTTGTAAATCCCTGGATGCTTAGGGCTGTGTATCTGTCTGTGTCTTTCTCACTTTCTATTCATTCATCCATCTTCTATCTATCTGGAGCATAAGATATAAGAAATCCTCTCTTACAGAAGCTTATGGACTGGTTTCTTAGCATGTCCAACTTTCTTTCCGATATTTAAAGCTATTCAACAACAATAATAACAATGACAACAATAAAACAAGAATCTCAGCCATCCACCATTATATCTCTACCAAAATGGGATGAATGAAATTCAACAGGTTTCCTTACAGCATTCATTTCATGATTATTCTCCCAAAGGAGAAGTTGTTTCATTCTGGTAATGACAACGCAGTCACAATCCAAGGATATGGTTTTAACCATTTCTCCCCTTTTTCTTCCAAAGTTTCCATCATGGAATGTTCTCCAGAAGTAAACTGGACTGTTTTCAATGTGCACATCCCTTCCTGTCCCTTCGCTGCTCCTAATAGAAAGGTTAATATTGAGGGATAGGGTGAATGAATGTGAGTTCCCGAGTGTGAGTTCCCAAGTGTGGGCCTTATACCCTGGCTTTGAACCCTGAATCTTCCATTGCTAGGTATGGGATTTGGAGCAAGTTATAATCCTTGAATGTAAAATGGTGATAACAATAGTCCCAAGTTCATAGGGATTGTTGGAACAATTAAATTAAATGAAATAGTACATGTAATCTAGCAGGGTGCCTTGCAAAGTGCCTACTTGAAAGGTGTGTTGGAAAGGAAATGAGATTCTAGAATCTTGAGTGGGTGGATGAGGTATCTGACTTAACAAAATGGATAATTTGGGACTTCCCTGGTAGTCCAGAGGTTAAGAATCCACCTTCCAATGCGGGAGACGCGGGTTCAATCCCTGGTTGGGGAACTAAGATCTCACATGCCGCAGAGCAACTAAGCCTGTGTGCGCTCTAGAGCCCACATGCTACAACTAGAGAGAAGCCCACATGCCGCAACAAAAGATCCCATGTGCAGCAAGTAAGACCCGATGTAGCCGAATAAATAAAAAAGAAAGAAAGAAAACGGATACTTTTTAGCAGTATTTAAAAGATTATATTGGTTAAATTAGCTTGATGGTTATAGATATTCCCCAATTATATATCTGGAGTTTTCCTAAATTTGGATATCAGTGGTTCTGAATGTTCTTGCACTGAGAAAAGGAAAAACGGAAAGGAAGATGGAAAGGAGGGAAGGAGGGAGAAACCAGTCAAAGGGTGTTAGTGTCAGATGGACTGTGTCACATCTGGGGAAGACAGGTTTGTATAATAATGAAGATTATGTATGCACATAACTCAGCTTTTGAGGTGACTTTTATGATAATATCGGTACCCACATCTCAAATGCCAGCAGTCCCTGCTGCCTTACCTGGAGGTGCCCAATGGATGACACTACTTTCTTTTCTCAATTCACAGTTTTTCTTTGTACCCATTAAAAATTGTTTTCACATTCTGCTTTCCGTTACAGTTATTTCACTCATGTCGAATTCCCTCAGTACCTTTTCCTCCATCCTCCTTGCCCTAGCACGTGGTGGATGGAATTGGACAGAACACTACCATTCACTGGGGCGAGGCTCAAACCTGCTGATGGGATGATAGATTCCCTCTAGTCTAGAACCAATAAAACCCTAACACAAGGTCAGGGAAGTGCAGAAGCTGGAGCGGGTTTGGGGAGGCGGGTTGGGAGCAATCTCTCCTGCCTTGGTCTCATTTTTGAAGAGTGGCACCTTTCACCAATTTTTAAAAGGTGTACAGTTTTGCATGAAGATTGTCAAGATGATGATGATAATGGGAGGAGCATGAGGAAGCAAAGGTCAGTGTGCTCGAAGTGTCAGGGTCAGCCCTTGGGACCTTACAGCAGGATGTCACCGTGTGGCCCCTTTCCTGTCTGCCCTCCCATCTACCCACCAGTGTTGCAGGTTGAGAACTACCCCACCCCACCCCTGAGTTTGCCCTTCTTGTGAAAACCTGGCTGTGTAGCTGCATGAGGGCCAGCCCACTTTCCCCCTCACTGCTCCCAAAGCCCCCACGTACCCAGCTGAACTAAAGCCGTGACCTCAGGACCGTTCAGAGTCCGGCCCTACCTCTGACTCTGTCTGGTCTCTTTTTCTCTTACTGTGCTGTGGTCACATGGGCTTCCTTACTGCTCCTAACATGTGTTGATCATGTTCCTGTCTCAGGGCCTTTGCACTTGCTGTTCCCTCTGCCTGGAGTGTTCTATTCCATATGTATACATGGCTGATGCCCTCCCTCATTTCTTTCAAATATCACCATCTCATCAAATGTCACCTTCTCAGAGAGGCCTTCTCTGACCACCTGAGCTAAGGAACTTCCCCTGTCACCCTCT
Organism: Lagenorhynchus albirostris; assembly: GCF_949774975.1. Taxonomy (NCBI): domain Eukaryota; kingdom Metazoa; phylum Chordata; class Mammalia; order Artiodactyla; family Delphinidae; genus Lagenorhynchus; species Lagenorhynchus albirostris. The sequence continues at coordinate 44,173,046 of NC_083113.1, forward strand.
GTCTCCTTACTCTGCTGTACTTTTTTTCCACAGGGCATTGTATTACAAATGTATCAGCTTGTTGTCTGACCCCCACTAGACTGTAAGCTTGATGAAGGCAGGGACTTTAGTCTTCAGTCCCTTGCTATATCCCACTGCTGGAGCAGTGCCCAGCACATCATAGTTGCTCAGTTAATTTGCTGCATAAGTCGATGAACAGTAAATGATTTTCACCCATCCATCCATTCAATGCACAGAGGTTGAGTGTCTACAGTGTGCAAAGATGAAGACATCATAGTCTTTCCTTCTAGGATGTAGCAGTCTTGATGGGGAGATAGATACACACATAGATACAGATATATAAACAGGTATTTATGAAAAAGCTTTGCAGGTGCCATGATAGAGTTACAGACAGGGTATTTCCTCAGACACAGAGAAGTGGCAGACAAAATGCTGACATTAAGTATACTCAGTTGTTTAAGAATTAAAGCCACAAATAAACATATATTTGTGTGTGTGTGTGTGTGTGTGTGTGTGTGTGTGTGTGTGTGTGTCTATGTGTCTTTAGTGTTTTGGCCTTATAAGATTGCATAGAGTTTGGAGAAAGGCTCAAAATGGCTTTTCAGTGATGTTACAGTATGATAGAAAGGTGAAGAATTCACTTTCTTTCCCCTCAAATGAAATAGAAGCAGCTGCATTTCTCCCAGGTGGGCCCAGGCATTGTACAAGACCCACATATTTTTCAGTGAGATTCACATTTGCTGTGATGCTGGAAGCTTCTAATGGGCCTCTGAGGGTTGTAAATTATATCAAATAATTTTCCAGATACTAAGCTGTTGTTTTTTGAAGGATGGAGATGGGAGGGGTGAGGATGAAGCTTTCCTTGGATCCTGAAATTACACCTTCTTCCAACCACATTCAGTAAATCTTTTTGAATGTCGAATGTTCATTCATTCAATATTTACTGAGTATCAACTATGTGAGAGGTGCCATGCGGGGCCATGGGGCTGTGCTTGATTGGTTTAAAATCCATAGATCCTTATGGAAAAGCTGCTAGAACTTGGTGTAGCTTTTTGCTGTCGTTTGTTTTACCATTCCTATTTTATTGCTGTGGTTTTATGATGTCCTTATTGTAGCAAGTCAAATAAAACAGAGGTATTCAATATATAAATATGTGTAAAGGAAAAATATTTAATGCTCCACTCTTCCTCTTTATTCCTACCACCGCTTGTAATTAATCTTCCAGTAGTTCGATGGATATCTTTCTGTAGCATTATCTTTGTACACACAGGAAGACTTTACTTTTATTTTACAAAGATGACATTATATCACACACACTACCCTGCAGTGTACTTCTTAAAACTTGCTAATGTATAATAAACATTTTTCTAGGTCTTATTATTTCTAGTAAGTTCATAATTTTTTTATAGAATTGGTATAACAGAATGTAGCCACCCATTTTCCTTAATCATAGACCTTTAGGCGAATCAAGATTTTTTTCTATAATAGTTATTGTTTAAATAAACATCCTCATACATATTTTTATATATTGGTGCTTTTATTTCTGTTCAGTGGATTCTGATAAATGTTCAGTAGATTCTGACATTTATTATGTCAAAGGGTAAATGAATTTTTAATCTTTAATAGGCATGACTTGATTACCTTCAAAAATGTAACAATTTGTATTCAGAAATACATGGGAGTACTTTTGACCCTAATATCATCCCCAGCACTGGATGTCATTAATATTTTTAAGTTTTGTCAACAAAGACAATAATAGTACTTCAACAGTGACAGTTCGTTGTTGCTTTAATTGCATTTACCTGACCATCCCTGGGGTTGGGCAACTTGAATACATTTATTAGACATTTGCCTTTCCCATACTATAAGTTCTTATTCAGATCCCTTGCCTGTTTTTCTACAGTGTTTTCTTTTTCTTCTTGACTTGTAAAAGCTTTTTGTGTATTAGAAATAATAATGCTTTGGTTATGTATAAGAATACAACATGTATCATCTTGCAGATACATATATCTGCTTATTTTTATTTCTTTGTTTTTTTTGTCTTGCTTAGAAAACATTTCTCGTCAACCTTTTGGATGTGGTACTCATCAAAAACATGAGCCTGATGAGCCAGGGTCTTTGGGGCAGAGAGCATGGTCCATTTTTGATGCTTTGTGGCTACAATGTAACATTTCAGGGTCTGTTGCTGCCATGCACTTGAGACCAAGATGCCATTTGCATTACCCTTTCCCTTCTTACTCTTCTCCCTGATTTTAATGTAGGTTTTTACCTGCCAGACACGGACCTTGTGTCCTATCATCAATGCCCAGCATCCTTCTGCTGGGACGCTCTGAAACTCAACATGAGATTACTGAAAGTAGTGGTCATTAAGAAATAATTTGGTGTTTCCTAATATCCCAAGGCCATTTCTCACTCTAGGACTCGTCCATAGCCAAATATCCAGAGTTTGTCATGGGGCACACTAGCTCAGCCCTTCCCTGTGGAATCGTATCTCTCATTGCCTTCGCTTTGTCTCTGTTTGGCCCCCTTCTCTGAAGGCGTCATGAGAAGTCTGACACCTTGGTCCTGCATCCTGGGAACTGGATTTTATACATAATCAATTTAATTAAAATATGCCATTTATTTTGCATCTGTCATATTTTTAGGGCACAGTCCTGGGCTTTGAGGACTTCAGCATGTCTCCACGGTAACTGAGTAATTTGTTCCCCTTGACAGGACTAATGTTCTGTCTTTCATAAACAGGGATGAATTTAGAAGGAGGCAGGCTCTTAGGTGAACTGTTTCTCTAATGATAAGGATAGATCTGAATGTGTGGATTTTCATACACATTTTCCCTGTCCTTGTGACTAAGCTATCAGAGAAAGCTGGAACATTAGAGCTACAAGAAAGTTCAGGCAAGAAAACTGAGGAAGAGAGAAGTAAAATGGACACATTCAAGTCTCACAGCACATTGATGTACACTAATAGTCTTTGTGGATTTATGACAACTACAGTCACAACTATAATAGGATTTGTATGTAGATTCTGGTAAATAAAAACAGGGTCAAATGGACCCATCAGCATGTGTATCATCATATTACTGGGACACTGACCATGCCTGGAACTCCTAAGGTGATTCAGAGCCCGAGTTTAGAGGAAGAACTTGGACGTCTCCACCTATTTCACAGCCGTGGAAATGGAAGCACAGGGAAATGAAGTGATGTGCCACAACTTGAATCCGTATGCCCTGATTTTCTGGTCTAGCCCTCCCTCTACTGTCATATGCCCCTTCTGGTTGAGGCATCTATTTGCAGGAGTGATTTTTTCAGTGAATAGTAAAGATTGAAGACCAGCTCTTTTGGGGGACCAGTATCTATTGGGGAACAGGATCTGTTGCCACACTCACATATACTTACCCCTTTAACCTGCCTCCCAGCCAAGGAGGACTATGTTGTCTTGTTTATTCATTCAGAAATTATGTATTTGTCCTTCCCTATGCTGGGGCTTAATAAATATTTGTAGGATTGTACTGATCTGATTTGGATTGTTAAGGTACCAGAGGTAGGGACCTGAAAAATGACTAAGATTTCGTTTTACTGGTGGGGATAAAAGATGCAGCCCACTGAAAATAAATCCCTTTTTAACAGTTTTGCTAAAAACATATGCCATATAATTGAATATATGTACAAATAAAAAGCACCTAGTACAGCTTGTTCAACTTCTGTTTTATTAGAATCCAAGTGGTAACATTCATTTCCAGGCAGTGTCACTGATGTTGGTTTTGTTCATTATTAGGAGATTGTAGTTATTTCACTCTGAAGGGAGAAGCCCTGGGTTTATAACTGCCAGGGCTCGCAAGTGGCCGAAGAACTAGACCCACCAGCTGATTGGCCTTTTATAGAGTCAGTGTGTCAGAAGTCATCTTCAGAAAGCGAAGTGTCCCTTCCCTGTGGCCTGCTCTCCCAAGGGAGGATGGACATGTTTTCCTTTGGCTGTAGTATGGACTTCAGCTCAGAAGCTACCTGATTCCCCGGGGGCAGCTGGAGGTGGGCAGCTCAGAGGCCGACATTGTTGCGGTCACGTGAGATGTGAAGCCAGCTGAGCAAGCACCAGGGGCTGCTGTCCTGGAGGAGCCCTGATGTTTCATTGTTTTGATTTTATCTGGCATGAATAGAATTCATAGATGGGCTTCAGAACAGACGGAAAGAGGAATAAGAAGAAGGAAAAAAAGCAGATCATAAATTACAATAATAATTTATGATCCAACAAAGAATTCGCTTGCACCACAATAATAGCCCCTAATAAGTACATTCATGTGACTTATGAGACTGTAATAATCTTCTCAATGATGATTTCTGTACTAAGCTGTTGTTGTTATTGTGCATATTTGGTAATGATGGACAAAAATCAATATTGGGTCTTTTGATTCTTTTAATTCAGAGAATGAAATTTTTTTCCTTTCCCGCAGCCTTCACACTTTAGCTGGAAGTTCAAAACCTGGAGACAGGAGATCATCTTTGGGTTTTATCCTTTTCTGTTTCCTAATCTGCTGGGAGATTTCAAGACAGAACTGTAGCCAAAATTGAGTTGTTTTTCTGTGTCCCTTTTCTTCCTGAAAGGAAGGGAGGAGGCTGTTTTCTTCCCCTGGGAAGTTCTGTGTGGATTTTTAGCTATCCTAACAGGATCCACAGAAGCAACAGATGTGAAAGAAGCCTGGGTATCAACATCCCAAGCAAAATGAGCATTTCTCCCCTCTTAGCACCTTTACGAATGAGAATGCTGCCCCAAAGGGAAGGTCAAAGAAACCTACCGCAATATGAGCTCTGTATCTGGATGCTTTACAGCCACATCCTAAATGCTTGATGTTTGCTCTCACAATACGGGCCTACTTAGGAATTCATCTATCAGCTTTTGAAAAGGACCTACAACATTTACACTTTCATAGTATCTTACCATTTTCAAAAACACTTTTGTAGATGTTTCTCATTTAATCATTATATCAACCCTTTGAAGTGGCTATTTGGTCAGTGCCATTTTTAGATAAAGAGACTGAGGGTCAGAGAGGAAGTATGTCTCTCAAAGCAGCCTGAGTGTTGGGTGCAGATTCAAGATTCCTATAAGAAAAGAGGAGTATTCCGGCCTTACCTGGTTGGTACCTCTGGAGTAGTACAGCCTTCATCACAGGTCTAGACACTGGCTTGCTTCTACACTCTACTCTGATTTTAAATAGACACATCAGACTCAGGGGAAGCTTTGAAGACAGTTGGTACTCAGAGCAGCTTCCTTTGTGGGGCATTGGACGTAGAGAGAGTTTGTTGCATTCTGGAAGTTATGTTTCTGATTATTTAATATTAGCACACCATTTGTAACTCAGACATCAGGTAGGGTTTTAGTGTCCAAAAATCTCTAAACTCCCACCCGCTCCAAATATGCTCCATGTTACTATCATGCCTTTACAATACTTCTGCAGATTTCTAAAGGGCTGAAGCATCTTTGTGGTTACCTCTTGCTTCCACGTTCTGCTTGTGCTGAATCAGTTCATCTTGGAAATTGTCTCGATGCCCTTCTGCTGTCTGTGATGTTTGATATAGCTGAGAACTCAGGCATCTTCCTTAATTTCCCTCAGGTAAACCACTCATACAAGGGGTGTGTGTGTGTGTGTGTGTGTGTGTGTGTGTGTGTGTGTGTGAGTGGGTGGTGTGAAGACTACTGACATTTTGGTAGGGCAGGAGCATTTACATATCGCCATTTGGCCCCCTTTTCAACTTGAGTTCCCATTTCCTACTTTTTTGCAAGACTCTTTCCTCCTCCTCCTTTCTTCTTTCCTCACCTGCCCCCCCCACCTCTCCCCTCACCCAAATTCCTATCAGTTTTGTATGCATTTCAGTATAGCTACCTCCTTTGTTTCCTTCTGACTCATGCCCTCAAGGTCTCACTTTCCCCTCAAGCACCTTATCAAGGATATTTTCCTTAAAAAGACCATTCCCTCTGTACAAGGAATTCTTATGCCAGCTGAATCAGATTTTTTTCTAACCCATCATGTAAATAGTGACAAGCAAGAGAACCCGGTCTTGACTGTATGATTGGTCTCAACATTATAATGATAGCAGTGACGTTAATACCTTATAGCTATTAAAAGTTTTCAGCGTGCTTTGCTTATACATTAGCATATTTAATCCACACAGTAATTCCTGTAATCCCAGTTTTCAGATGAAGAAACTGAGGGTCAGAAATAGAGAGCCAGAAATAGAGTGCAGGTTCCCTGACTTCTCCAGAGCTCTTTCGCTACCCTATCAGTGTAGGTCCAGTTCTGTTCCTGTCCATATTTCTGTACTGGTTGGTTTCTGCATTTCATTGTCACACAGTGAATCAGACTAGAAAATTTCAGCCATCTCTGATTTATGTTTGCCACTGGCCTCCCTGGGACTTAAACTCTGAATAACTAACTTTCTGTTTTTATGACAACTCTACACTTTCAACCAGCAGCCCCAGGTGGGCTCCTGGGTCCCATGCCTTTTGTCATTTCTGGAGATCGACATTGTTCAGTGAAGGTTGCGGCCTTGTAGGAGCAGGTCATGAGGCCACATCAAATGTGTGACCTGGTTCTTTAAAATTTGGACTATTTCTCCCTCTCCATTGGCTGCTACAACCAGCCTGCATTGAGAGTGTTTAGCTGTTTTTCTCTGTGTAACATTTCTTCATCTGGAAAGTCTTTATCACATAGGATCGAAGACATGTTAAAGCCCCAGCAAGGCAGGGGTTAAAATGGTTTTACCCAGAGGATTTCATGAACAGGCTGTGAGCCAGTTTTTGGTCCCTTCCCCCATCTCTTTATGTAGGTATCCCCACTTTCCCAAGAATGCATTATCTGGACTACTATGGAGTCCATCGGCAGAGATGCCATAACCTCTGGCTGACCTTGAGCTGCTGATGCCCTGTCATGCACTCCAATCGCTAGGATCTGTAGAGGTGGCCACAGCCTTGCAAGACACTCTAAAGCTTATAACTGTGTCGGGTCCTTACCTCTTTTCAGTGGCATTGGGTGACTTGTAGATCCTGGTAGCATTTCCCTTCTCGTGTGATGTGTGCTCATTCTGAAATAAAAACTACACAGCTGTGGTTGGTCTTTCTTATTGGAAAACAGCAATTTTCCACCACCTGGGCTGTTTTCCTTGCATGATGGGCTATTAGAAGGAACAGTGAGAATATGAGGAGATTGGTTAATTCCTTTGCTACCAGCAACATTTCTTTTCTTTCATATTGTCAGGGCACCTCGAGTTGTATTGACTCAGTTCTTCCAACTCTGTCTGCTTGTCTTTTAGACTTCATCTTCATCGCTAGATTGGCAATGACTGTGCAAAAGGTTTAATGGTTTTGGTAATATTTTGTATTTTTTTGTTAATCTTTTTTTTCTGAGCATGGATAATAAAAAAATGTCACTATTCTTTGCATTTTAGAAGCAAAAGAAAATTAGACAACTGTTACATAATATGCTCGTGGGATTATATAACAAGTGTTTCTACTGGAAATAATGCTCTTAGCTGTGCTGTTTCTCATTTGCTGTGATTCATGCAAGGGTTGTATGTTAAACTTGTCTATATATCAAACTCAGAAATATATTAGGTTGAAATCTGTGAATTTGCCTATTTTGTAGATCAAAAGCATTCATATATTGGCAGTTTCATAGGGTCCAGGTTGTATCAGCAGCACAAGGCAAAGCCTGATGGAAGCAGGAGAGGTCATCTACTGCATCCCCCTGTCTCCAGGCAGGATTACATTTCAATCATACTCAGGATTACATTTCAATCATACTGAGAAGAATCTCGTAACTCAAACTTTTTAACATTTGTTGTCAAAGAATGAAGTTCCTGATGCAGTTCTGGGCTAGTTAAAGGATTAATCATCAATATCAAAGCGGGGAACGGGTCATTTTGGAAGCGCAGCAGAAGTGGCAGTGATCCCTCCTCTTTAAGATCTTATAGGACAGCTCACATATCGTGTCACTCTTGGTGGGCGTAATTGGGGTTTTCATAACATAGAAAGATGCTCTGTTGCTTTCACGTCTCACCAAACAAGGCTTTGATTCCATGCTCATCAAAAACCGGTTAAGATTGGCTCTGGCTTGCAACTTGCTTGAGACTGTGTCTCAGATCTTAGCCTTGAATGTGACAATATAAGCTGTTGAACAGCCTGCCTTGGCTACCTTAGCAGATGGTCTTCTAAATGAAGACAAGGAGCCTACTTTACTCAAGCGATGAGATTTCCAGACAAAGCAGGGTCATGGGGATAATCTCTGGACTCTGGGTAGAGTTTTCCTGACATGTGTATCCAAGCCAGATGCTCAGGGTATCTGCCCTTCCTCCCAGCCTCCTCCCTGCAGTCAGAGCCTGCAGCCTCTCCCCACTCCCACTGTCCTTTGGCCAGCAGCTCCTGATGCCCAGAGGATTCAGCTCAGGGTGCGCGTTCACTCGAGCCAGTGCTTATTCCATACATTGAGCTTGCTCTTCAATGGACTCACTCTTTTGTTGCCAATAAAAATGTAACCACTCAGTCCTGGGTGTGCTTATAATAGCTTGGGAAAGCAGGAGCTTTAGAGACAATATTTTTGTGTGATGAAGACACGAGGCAGCCTCTTTCCCTTTGCCTAGGAACTGAACTCAGAACTTTGGACCCTGTGACATTATTCCAGCACTAAAGGCACAAGGTTTGGATGTGGGATGTATGATGACAGAAATTTCTGTGCAATATTAAACTCTGTAAATGAGATAAAAGCACCCAATATAGTTTCCGGCCCTCCACAGGCTTCTACTAGGTGCAGAAAAGGTATAGAAAAATTGGCTGAAGAGGAAAGATGAGAGGTCTTTAGGTCAGAAGGTCTAGGTTCCGGTCATATATCAGCCACTTGTATGTGTATGACCTCAGGCCACTCTTTCAGAGTTTCAGTTCCCTCATTTGCAAATGGGGTCCCTGAGCTTCCCAGGATTTTCTCCTGGTCATAAAATGCAGTCGTGGGGGCAAGAAAGCTTTGAATAAAGGATGACACATCCTGAAGGTGTTGGGTGTCTTATACTCTCCAGGTCAGATTCTCATTAGCCCTCAGACGTCTTTGCATGATTGGAGAAAGGTCTGGGCTAATATGCTTCAGAAGTGAATTGTTCTTAAAATTGATGAGCGGATTTGAGTCGCTGTCAATATCTTACCCCGCCATAGGAAACGGCTCTTCTGGTGAAGGGCTGAAAGGGGCTCAGGGTGGGCTGGGGGACCCCATTACAGAAGAGCCTCCTTCCCAATTAGCCCTCGGTCCCCACCCTCCTGCAGCTTGTTGTTAATGAGGGAGCTCGGTCCAAACCCAGTTTTCTGGGATCTGATGAAAGCTGTAGCCTACTTAAATCACTTTCATGTGGCCTTTAACCTAAAAAGATTACATTTTGGGGGGTGAGTGGGTAGTGAGCAGCAGAGGACCAGCCTGCTGTCAGAGGACAAAATCAAATTTTTTTTATGTGATGTTGCTGCATTAAAAGAGCCAATCTTGTGTCATGTAACAAGTGAATAATGGCTCTAGCCTGTGATGTCAAAATTTTCCACATGTCTCATAAATAAATCCAGCCACACCCCTCCCCCCAACCACCACCCAAAGGCTATCCGTTTTTGAACCTCAGCTTGCATCCCAAATTAAGAATGCGTTCATATTCAAGGTTAAAGGTACAGTATCCCCTTTCAAAAGGCACATGTCAGTGTTTCTGCTGAGAATGATAAATAACACTTGAAACAGGCTATCAGTTGTCAAGAGGACTCTTGCTTCTCCTCCTCTTTTCTGCCCTAACTTTGCTGAAGATCTGAGCTTTTGGAAAGAATAGATGCTGTATTAGGCCAAGACTTGATGAAATTTTCTTTAAAGAAAACCACTTGAGTGAGATCCCTAGGGGGGAAAAAATCAAACAGCTAAATAGTCCAGTGGCCCTCAAGAGCAGAAAAGCTGGATCCAGTACAGCTGCAATTAGGATTAGCAGCATAGCCAAGCCAAGTGCTTTTTATTGCAAGAAGCATACATTCATCTGAGACCTGTCCGCTTGCATGGGGATCCCAGGCACAGATACTGACAAAAGTCAGAGAAGCTAAAATATTGATGTTGTTTGCCAAGGAGATTCTGCCTGTTCATTATCAACTGTGATCAGCATAGGTGACTTTCAGAAATAAGAATCCAAGCCATCCTTGGGTGTAGTATACCCGTTATTGTTCCCTTTCTTTTAATGTTAAAAGATTGGCCAGCGGTCAATGTACAGGGAGATTTTTCTATAAAATCCAGTCTTGTTGAAAGCTCCTTTGCTGAAGGAAAGCTGCCTCTTTATTCCCCCTAAAGGACAGAACGTTTTTTTTGTTTTTCCATTTTAGAGAGAGTCAAGGGGAGGGGATGGGCAGGCGCATGATGGCTGAGAACCAGAGCAAAGAACAGGAGGGGAATTTGGCTGAATTTTCATAGAGGCTCAAGTCCCCCTGTCTGTTCTCTCTGCCCCTCTCTTCTCTCCCCACCTCACAAACAAAGGCAGCATCTTTCTCAGATAATGCCGCATGTGTCAGAAGCAAACGTTCTGGGAATGTACATGGTGACCTGCTCTGTGTAACAAACGTCAACCCCAAACCATACAGAAGTCGCTACATCTGTTTTGGCTTTGTTCGCAGCACAGAGGGGAGGGGGGTGCACTCCATGGTCAAGGGCCAAACTACATGTCATATTTCATTACCTTCATTAGCTACTACAGAAGGCTGCATTCAAAGGAAAGGTTGGTATTAACTCTTGAGCCGCCAGCCTTTTCTAACAATTATTTTCACCTTCACCCACTGCTTGCCGATCTGTTCCTTCATGCTGTGGGCTCTAATTTAACTAAACTGTAAATCAGCCCTGAGGTCCACAATTTCACCTTCTTAACTTAAAGGAGGCAAGCTACTGTTTTATCCTAGGTAGCTACTTACAGGACGGCTGAACATCTGGAACCTATTAGGACAAATGCTAGTGTAAACCCAATGGGGAAACCGTATTTAGAATTAATAAAACTTTCCCTTCTTATTTTGTCCGCAGTTGTCTTTTTCTTTTCCCCCTCACATTACTTCTGTGATTTAGTATCGCCAGCTCCTTTCTTGGTTGCTGTAGTGAGATAAGATGATGCTTATTGCTACCTCGCTATTTTTGTTGGTGGAGGGGGACTTTTCTTGGTGCTTCCTTGTGGTTACATTGGACTCACATGGTCGCTACCCCTAGAAATAAGAGCCCATTTCCCCATATTCATGTTTGCATTTCTTAAGGTATACTTTTCAATTACTGAAACAAAGTGAGTGAAGGTATAAGGTAGATCTTTATACTGCATGGCTATAAAAATGGTCAGTTTTCATGCTGCATATTGATTCCATTTAAAATCATCTGTGGCCAGCACATGCTGTTATTTCATGTTATAAAGAATGGCCACTTGGCCAGCATAGGTCAGAACACACCTGGACTGTGGAATTAGGAGTCTGGAATTTTGATTCTTCATCCTGGCTCTGCTCTTGATTTATTGTCTGGTATTAGACAAAGCTCTTGCCCTTAATTCTCCCATCTGTAAACTACAGATCATTATACCATTACAGGGTTCTAGGAGCTTGAATGACTTCATTTTAAGATACTTTGAAAAGCCCTGGGAAGACAATACTTAAGAATACTATGCCATGTAGAATACTATAACATCCATTTATTTTCACTAATACACATTTGAAAGATACACACCAGTGGTTTGCAACTGTAGTCCCCACACCAGCAGCAGCAGCATCACCTGCAGACTTGTTAGAAATGTAAATTCTTGGCCTGTGGACCGATTGAATCAGAGCCTCTGGTGGTAGGCTAATTCTGATGCACGCTGAAGATTAAGAACCACAGATCGATAGATTTGGCTTCAAGTCCAGGAGTTAAGTCCACAGAGCTCTATCAGCCTAAACAGATGTTGGAGTGGAAGCTCAGCTCAACAAGTCTTGAAACGTGGCATCTGAAAGACACTCTTAACTTATAAGGCATGTGGGCCTCTCCAGTTCTGACTTGTGGACGATGCCAATGCAAAATTGTTTTTCTGGTTTTTGAAATGAGTTTTGTAATTTCTGCTGAGCATTACTGGCACCCTGAACTCAATAGTCCACTTTGTAAGCTGGTGTCTGTCTAATGATATCTTGGATACAGCTTAACCTGCCAGAAAAATAAACCTGTACTGAAGATTAACAACCACTGCTGGAATAAGGCTTGGATTTGGGACTCAAGTGTACACAGAGGCAGAATGATGCCGTAGAAGAAGACGTCTAGAACTTCTTTGGAGTTGGGACACGGGCATAGAAATAGTTACTTTGTAGATTATACCCTTTGAGGTGGAAAGAGAGGTGTAATGGCAGAAAATAACGTTCACGTTCAGAAATACTGAGCTCTCTGTGGCTGAGTCACACATGTCCATCCTTTACACTTTACAGGAATTGTTATAAAAGAAAAGCTAACCAAAGAACAGATACCCAGGCAAGTGATCTAGTTTTGTAAATCAGTAGCAATATGTAAATTATAAACACAGGAGTGTATGGTGTAAGTTGGCTTTTAATATATCTGTATCTACTGCTACTTTGTGCCGATAGTGACTGTTTTCACAAAGGAGTAAAAAACTATACGCACGTTCTCATCTCCTTTTGGTGTTTCAGGTTTCTCTAAGATTGAAGATGCATTCTGAAGTTGAGAGAAGGGCCAACAAATTAGGACAATTTTGTTTCCATTTTTAACCTCAGACCAGTCAACTCAATTCTTCCTCCTTTAAATTTGTCCTAAGTTTGGTCCTACAATGAGACCTTTTGCATGGAAAGTTTCAGCCTGGAGCAAATTATTATGGCTGAATGATAAACCCTTGAAAATAGGGGTTTATAATGGAAACGCTGACACAACCTTAACTCTAGTGGTGAGAGTGCAATGCAATAATAAATGAGGCAGAACAGCAAAGTGTTGCTTTTAATTTATCATTTAGTAGGAGAAAAAGGCCTTGTTTACTTCTTTTTCATCTTCTTCTTTGCTTCCAAGACTTGCAACCATTATTTTGAAATGTATTTTATAATAAAACCTCAGTGGTTATGTTGCCTAGGGCTTGAGCGTCCATTTTCGAAAGGGAGAAAGAGAGAAAGAGAGAGAGAGAAATTTTTGAGGCCTAAGAAGCATATTCTGTTGACTGATTATGTTTTAACTGCACAGTTGCTGCCTGGCAATGCATTTATTACAGAACAGATAGGCTACTCTGTTATGATCCAGACGTGCCCCGAACATATGATCCTATTTGGATATGTCTATAAGAGTAGCAGTAAAATTATTATAATATTTGAAATGCCTTCTAGTACTTTTTATTCCAGATGTCACTGTATTTGGACCACACAGATTACATACAGCCTTTGGAGTAATGTAGTTAAGTATCTTTCCCCATTCCCTGCGTTCCCATTTTGTAGATGGAGAAACCGAAGTCACTCGCTGGTGTGATTTCTATAAATTCCTTCCTTACTGGGTCTCTGTGTGCTAAGCACTGGTCTGGAACACAAAAGAGCATGCCCCCTGCTCTCTAGGAACTTACAACCTAATGGGCAAAGCAAACATATAACAAACAAAAAATAATGGTGTAAAACATAACAGTATTAGCCTATTGTAAAGTCACTTTATGACATGGGCATTCACTTACCTCTAGCCCTGACTCCGTCATTCCTATATCTTCAGAGGGGCCCAAGGATACAAAATTCCATATATATATATATATATATATATATATATATATATATATATATATATAAAATATGTTTTTTTATATATATATATATATAGTATATATATAAAAAATACTCTCTACCCCTCTCATTGTGCCTTAGAGGACAGATGACCTTTATGACTGCAATACCTCCCTCATTGTCCTGCAGCTTCTACTTTGCTGTGAGTAATAGGAGGCTCAGTAGAAGAATGGGTGGCAGGAGGAGAGAGGTTCTGGTATTTATCCCTCTGGCTCCCTCCATTTCTGGCTCAGAATTGATTCCATTTCTCTACTGAAGACAAGAGCTCCAGTCTGCAGCCCTCTCCTACAGCCATTGGTCTTGCCAGGTTTCGGCAACCCCACCCTGTCTTGGCACCTTCAGGCCTGGGAGTGGTATTGGCTTGTGCTCTTGCTACCTCTAGGGTGCTTCACTGCCTCTTCTGGGCTTCCCTAAACCAAACTCACACCTCTGCAAATAGTTTCTTCTTTAAACTTTTCTTAGTTACCCCATTTGAGTGTGTGCAAATTGCTTTCTGCTGGGCCCCTGGCTGATTTAAAAAAAGGAAAAAAATATATATACACACACACACACACAGAGCACACGTGTGAACATACATATACACACATATACACAGTTTAAGAAAACAGAGTATTTATTTTTTTATATTTTGATCACTTACATTTTTTTTAACATCTTTATTGGAGTAAAATTGCTTTACAATGGTGTGTTAGTTTCTGCTTTATAACAAAGTGAATCAGTTATACATATACATATGTTCCCATATCTCTTCCCTCTTGCGTCTCCCTCCCCCCACCCTCCCTATCCCACCCCTCCAGGTGGTCACAAACCACCGAGCTGATCTCCCTGTGCTATGTGGCTGCTTCCCACTAGCTATCTATTTTACGTTTGGTAGTGTATATATGTCCATGCCATTCTCTCACTTTGTCACAGCTTACCCTTCCCCCTCCCCATGTCCTCAAGTCCATTCTCTAGTAGGTCTGTGTCTTTATTCCCATCTTACCCCTAGGTTCTTCATGACCTTTTTTTCTTAGATTCCATGTATATGTGTTAGCATACGGTATTTGTTTTTCTCTTTGTGACTTACTTCACTCTGTATGACAGACTCTAGGTCCATCCACCTCACTACAAATAACTCAATTTCGCTTCTTTTTATGGCTGAGTAATATTCCATTGTATATATGTGCCGCATCTTCTTTATCCATTCATCTCTTGATGAACACTTAGGTTACTTCCATGTCCTGGCTATTGTAAATAGAGCTGCAATGAACATTTTGGTACATGACTCTTTTTGAATTATGGTTTTCTCAGGGTATATGCCCAGTAGTGGGATTGCTGGGTCATATGGTAGTTCTATTTTTAGTTTTTTAAGGAACCTCCATACTGTTCTCCACAGTGGCTGTATCAATTTACGTTCCCATCAACAGTGCAAGAGTGTTCCCTTTTCTCCACACCCTCTCCAGCATTTATTGTTTCTAGATTTTTTAATGATGGCCATTCTGATCGGTGTGAGATGATATCTCATTGTACTTTTGATTTTCATTTCTCTAATGATTAGTGATGTTGAGCATTCTTTCATGTGTTTGTTGGCAGTCTGTATATCTTCTTTGGAGAAATGTCTATTTAGGTCTTCTGCCCATTTTTGGATTGGGTTGTTTGGAAAACAGAGTATTTAGGCAGCAGATTTACAGAGTAAGTCTATCCAATATCGGAATTTGTGGTGTGTACATTATGAAGTCACTCCTTACAATTCCTAGGCCAGATAATGCATCTGTCATGCAAGGCGGCAAGCCCCTGAAGTTACATCAGATTTACAACATAATAAACTTTCATTAAGATGAAGCTACATGAACCTTACTCCGTTTCACTCCCAGGATAAACAAATGCTGCTTGAATATCTAATGAACCCAGGTCTCACCCAAATTGGTAATGCTGGCATGAAGATGATAGAGAGAATGAAACCAGGAGACACGGAACAGCCAGTCCATGGAACAGCCTCAGTAGCTGGAGCAGTACGTGTATCGTTGCCATCAGTTTTCTTCAGTCATCCAAAATAGGACGCATGAGGTCGTTTGCTGAGGTTGATCTGTGCTTGCACCCACTGTACAGATTCCTGTGTGCATTTTAATCACAGCATGTCTTATGGTTTATTGAAGGATTTACACTGTTTGTTTGCCTTCCCCTCTGATACTCCACTGGGTAAGTCAGTTGTAATTATTCCTTAGCATTTTAGAGATCAAATACCCCAGTGATTGAATGGAAGTGGTTCACCAAAGGCGTCTAACACCAAGACGTAATTCAGAAACACGGTGGCTAAACACATGGGTTTTTTTCTGCTCTCTCTCAAAGCCTTACTAAAATGATGGTTTAGGTATAAGAGAGCATAAAGTCATAAGGACAACAAACAGTAGAGGAGGTGATGGCAGATAAGAAATGTCAACAAAATTTTGGGGGCTGGGAAACAACTGGACTGATGGTAACAGATTTAGTGGAAGACAGAAAAATGGAGCTACATGTCTACAAAAGGCAAAGTCAAGAACTGAGCCAGTGTGAGGTGCTAGAACAAGAAAGATTCTGCCACTGACTGTCTCTGAGGGTGTGGGGATGGGTAGGGCTGGGAACAGAACTAGTTGGAAGTTGCATAAAAGTCAGTTGATCCTCTAGATTCCCCCACTCTGTCCTTCACATGAAGACCTCTTTGCCCGACTGCTTCAGAAGCTTGGAGCTCTGGAGAGGCTGAACAGGTGCTGATGTGGGGAATCAGGCACAGCTGAGTGAGGGTTACTGTTCCATGCATATGGGCATTAAATGAAGTCTGAGTACTAAATGGTGAGACCTCCTTGCCCTTGTCTGCCACTTGGATGGGGAACATTGTTGACCAGGCTTATCATCTCCAGGCTAGAGACTGGAAGAGTCCTTTCTGAGGAAGTTGATCATTCC
Organism: Lagenorhynchus albirostris; assembly: GCF_949774975.1. Classification (NCBI taxonomy): domain Eukaryota; kingdom Metazoa; phylum Chordata; class Mammalia; order Artiodactyla; family Delphinidae; genus Lagenorhynchus; species Lagenorhynchus albirostris. The sequence goes on from NC_083113.1 coordinate 44,189,762, forward strand.
AAGAGGAAAGATCTACAGATGCTGTCAGCTGAGATCCCAAAGATACAATCAGGTCCCCTTCTGAATACAGAGATCACCTCACACAGAACTTCCAATGGATTTTTAAAAAGGTTTCATTTTAAAATATAAATAAACAATGTCCCCTCAGACATTTAATGAAACTTTTGCCTTGATGATAGGAACAAAGAGGAAAAAAGAACCCAGAGGAGGTAGAAACAGTGAAGAAAGAAGAAAATACAAAAACAAAATTAAAATACACAGAGAGACACGGGAATATGCCACATTCATGAAATAAGAGTACAGTGCTATTTGAAAAGATTATTCAAGTTGAAGAATGTCCCCCAAATACCCAGGCAAGAAGTGAATATGGCAGAAATTTCATTTAAATAGGGATTAAAAATTTCAGAGAGGAAAACGGTCTCAATCAGCCTCAGCTTTCTCAACAGTTCTGGAAACTAGAAAACAATAAATGTTGAGCAAAAATTATTTCCAATGTAGAACTTAGTAACCAGTCAAATTGTTGCTTAAGCATGAGGGTAGGATTTACCTCCCCTGTGTCTTTTCTCAGAAAGTTATTGAAGGGTGTATTCTACTAATAAAGATGGAATAATCTAAAAAAGAAGAGATAAAAATCTAGGATATAGATGATTTAACACTAGAAGGAGGCAAATTGAATTTTCAGGATAATAGGGAAGAGACACCTCAGGATGACTGCTGGGCAGAAGGCTTAAAATAGAAACCCAGTCTAGTTTGGAGCAATAAGACATAGGGATCCAGATGTCTCTGAGGAAAAAATATATATATATAGGATATATAATTTGATGCATTTAAATGTATTCATAAGAAATTGATAAATGTGGCAGAGAATTTGGGAATATATTAATGTTAGATATGTAGAAAACCAAGAAGAAAAAAACAAGGACATTACCAACTCCTGGAAAGACCAAAAGTTGTGCAAGAAAAGAACTATAATTATAATAAACCACAAGGCTTATGTGTTGAAATGTTAATATAATTATAATATAGTTACATTGTAAACAGTAAGTATCATTTTAAGAAAAAATTGCGGTATAACTATATCAAAAGAATGACATGTGTGCACACACATGCACATGCTTAGCATTGTAAGAGATCTGAATCCTCATTTTCCATAGGGTGAAATCAATGGATAATATACTTAAAAAAAAGAAAATCAAGAAACACAAAGAAAAGCAGACTAGTTAGAAACATAGAAGCAAATACCAAAAGAAACAACTAAAAGATGAAAGGGTTTCCTCTGGAGAGCAGGAATCAATATTGGAAAGAAGGTGAAGCAGGGAACTGCTGTTCTTCTTTGGAGGCCTTATAGAACTATTTGGCTTTTTCAAACTATGTACATGTATTATATTGTTAAAAATAAATTTAAAAAATTCTTATTGTGAGAATCTGTTTTTTCTTTTCTTTTTTGGTCATGGTTAAGGAAAAGACTCGTGACTATATGAATTGGTATTGCTCTCTAGGTGCCAGGCACTTGGTTAAGCACTTGACATGCTTTTTCTCATTTAATCCTCTTGTTAATCCTCAGATGTTTCTTTTATCCCCTTTTACAGATGGGGAATTAAAGTTCAGAGAGTTTAAGTAATTTGCTCAAGTTACATACTTGTCTGTGATTCCAGAGCCCAGATGCTTGCCTGTCTGCTTTCTTCTACCTGCCATCTCTCTAAGACAGCCAGGCATCTTCTTCCTGTGATTGGCTCCTCTGACCATATTTCAAGTGAGGTTTTATCATGCTAGTCTACCCACCTAGAGTACACACTTTCCTGCTTTTCCCACCTTCCTCCTTTCCTTGCTTCCTAAACACAGCCTGACTTTGTTGGGTTACTCTTGTTAGGAACAGCGTTGGCCTGGTGGGGATGCTGCCAGCTGAATAGGTGGAGTCCAGGATAAGGTGGAATGTAGTACCTAGAACAGATCTACTTACAGCCTCGTAGCTTACTGGCTGCATGACCTTGAGCAGATCATCTAACTTTATTTAGTTTCCTCATCTGGAAAATGGGATAATAATAGTACCTACTTTATTGAATTGTTGCAAAGATTAAATGAAGTTAATGCATGTGAAGTCTTTTTATTTTTATTTGTATTATTTTGTAAAGTCTTTTTACATACAGCTGGCACAGAGTCAGTGTTGGCTATTGTTATTATTATTCTTTGTAGTGAACACTATTGACTGGTTTACAGTTGACTAACAATTGACAGAAGATTATGGACGTGAGTGAATAATTCATCAGTCTCCTAGACTAAAATATGAAACTGTCCTAGTTGTCATAGGCCACAATCTTCTTTCCCACTGGGTTTCCTCCAGGTTAATAAAACAACAAAGAATTTTTATTGTTGCCCGTCTTTTGCCCCATTCTTTCCTTTCCTAAGTGCCAGTCTTACGTTGAGTTATCCAGAAACAGTCTGAGGTGGAGATGTGTGTGCATGGGGGATTTTAGGAAGTACACTTAGGAACAACACTGCTAATGGTCTTGGGAAGGAAGTGGGATTGGGCAGAGAAAGGAGTTGATGTGGTTGCCTCAGAGGCCGTAGTTGATCCTACCGGGAGTTCTGAGGCTGGGTCAGCCACTGAGAGTTCTCTCCAATGGGAGGAAGGGGGTTGTACCTTTATACCCCCACATTAACTAGTCATGGATGTGAGTTGTGTCATGGATGTGGTAGCGCTCTTGAGCTAGGGATGCAGCTGTGAATCATCAACAGTCAACTCTCCTGGCATCTGCAGGAGTGGTACCTTAGATGGAGGAAGTTGGGCTACTCATCCTGGCCTCCGTTTCACTGTTCCTCTCTTTGGCAACTAGCATTTTCATGCTGCCCCAACACTTAAAGTTGGGAAAGAAGGAAGTCCCATAGATTCATGTAGTTTAAGATTTTACCCCCTGTATTTCAGAATAGGTTAGTTTATGCTGTGGCAACAAATTAACTCCCAGTTTACAAGGGCTTAACATGACAAAGGTTTACTTCTAATTTACAGTGCATATTTAACGTATTTAACTCAGCTCAGTGGTGGATGGGCATCTGCTCCACACAGCATTTAAGGAACCCAGGCTTTCAGGTCCACCATCTTGTAGCAGACCACCTGGAACACAGGGCCTCCTTTTTTTTTGAAAAGGAGGGAACCAGAGAGTCATATGCCAGCTTTTAATGCTTCTACCCAGCAGTTATACATGTCATTCCTGCTCAGAGACTGATCCGAGACCTAACCACTTGGCCCTATCTAACTGCAAGAGAGCTGGGAAATGTGGAAGAGCCATAGATACTCAGTAAGCAGCTGATGATTCCACTACACTTTACTTAAGGATATTCACGTTCTCAAAGGGGAAGGATGGCAGATGAGTATCTGCCACCAGAAGAAGAAAGCTAGATTTGAATGTTTTCCTCTATCGTAGGCTAAATTAGGGTCCTAAAATTGCTGCTCATGAGTGGGCTTCAGGGAAAAATTGAGCCCCTTAATATTGCATGCAAGATTTTACATGTGTCAGACTTGTTCCTGGGTTAGGAAGTCCATAACTTTTAGCAGATTCTCAAAGGTGTCTGTGGCCCCAAACAAATGGTATCAGCACTTGGGTTCATCCACCCAACAAAATAGAGGATCAGGCTTTGCCTCTCCATGAGTCTTGAGATTCAGATTTATCATCTGGAGGTAGGAGTAGCATGTGTGTTGCCTTTCCACTGAATCAGCTGCTGGCTGAGAACCTCAAGCATGATTCCTGACCAAAGGGAGTCTTTCAGTCTGACCAGGATCCTGCACTGGCCAATGAGGGCCCTGCCTGGGCTCCAGTCTGAGCTTTTCCCAATTTCATGGGCAGGTATTTTTTATTTATTAAATAGAGAATCCAGTTAGAGATGGTTCCTCTTAGCCCTAAGTGTCTATGACTCTGGTTATAATCTATACCCAAAGTCAGCAAACTTTTTCTGTAAAGGGCCAAATAGTAAACATGTTCAATGCTGTGGGCCCAACGATCTCTATTATAACTACTCAACTCTGCCGTTGTAGTGTGAGACCACCACAAACAATATGTAGATGATGGGTGTGGCTGTGTTTGAATAGAACTTTATTTACAAAAGGAGCAGCAGGCCAGGGCTTGCCAAACCCTGATCTACGTTAGTGGCTCTTAAAGTGTGATCACAAGCCACCAGCAGCAACATTACCCCGGAACTTGTTAAAAATGCAAAATTGGGGCACCACCCCTGACCTACTCAATCAGAATCTTAGGGGATGCAGCCCTCAGAAGACCTACCAGGAAAATTCTGACAAATAATAAAGTTTGGGAAACACGGATCTCTCTCTAAAAAAGAAGCTTAATGATTCCAGGATTATTCAGATACAGTGATCTCTTGCTCAGGTAATGAGGCAGGAAATGTTAAATAAAATAACTAGCTTAAACATCCCTGACTCCTCCAAAGCCCCCAAATTACATTAATTTCCTCATCTTCACAAGAAAATTCTCCCTTTCTGTTTTGTTCATCATAATCACTGCTAAGGCCTTTAATATGGAAGAAGTGAAAGCTGTTGCTTTTATACACACGTCTTCTTTATTATTGTTACTGCATAACTGATACTACCTTTCATGTGTACCCAGGGACTTCCTTGTAAATAGCAAATAGGTGTCTAAAAAAGCCTTTGAATAGTAATGACACTTAGCAGTTATGTTACACTTTCATGGGGGCAGTCTGTACGTATATCCACTTTAAAAAACATGAAGTTATCCACAAGTGAAAGAAATTAACAGGGAAAGATGAGTCAACATTAGAATTCAACTGGAATAAGCCTTGCTGGATCATAGGAGTTCATGGTGGCTAAATCCACCCCAGTCTTGACTTGGAGGTCTAAATTAGATGGAGAGAAGAAAATCTTAGGAAGTCTTGGGACAATAGTTTAATCAGAGGTGATCTTTGTTGCTAACCAATAAGAGTGTGGCTCCAATTCTGCTTTTCCTGAATTGTGCTTGTGTGCCTTAGGTTTTCATTTGTGGAATTCTTTGGTTTAAGGTCCTCATAAACTAGGGCCTTGTCTACCATTGTAGGACCTAAATGTTTCACCCTGTGCATGGCAGATATGACACAGTAAATGAGAGAATGAATGAATGAACATTGTGCGGGATTTTAGCTCCCAGTAAAGGCAACGTCATTCTTGGGGTTTTCTTCTCAATCACATCCCAGAATGAAGCGCCACCCCCTCTGCCTTACCCTGCGTCCCCCTCCTCCTTCTCCTTCATTATTTTTGTTGTCTTTTCAGATGAATTGTCCACATCACTAAAAAATTTAACTTCTGGACAGTCATTATAATTGGATTGTGTGTCATTCTAGTACTGCACTCACTGATCGTACTCTGGTGGTCTTTGGACATGTGAATTTGAGCACAGTCAATAAAGGGAAAAGTGAGGCCCAGAATTCCCAAGACATACTTTTACAAATGTTGGGATATTCAGGAATGCTACAGTCATATGCCAGTTTTTGTCTTCAAAATATCAGATGTGGATTACTGCCTTCCTGTCTGTGTAGCCATCTCCTGGGGATTCTAGCTGGACCCTCGCCCTGGGGCAGGGCCCAGGACACTTGGGGCTTATCCCAGAGCAGAAGAGTCCCACGATGCCAGAGAAAACACTTAGTTCTAGTTTATCTCCCCAGAGCTTCCTGGTAGCTTTGTTCATTTTCCACTCACCTGTGAATTTTCCATTTAGAAACCTTATGATTAATATTCCACAGAAGAAGAAGAATCCCTCCTTTCAGAGATTTCTTTACCATCTATGTTGCATTTTAAGTATGAGATGTCCTCCTTTCTTTAATCAAGACTCTCTACCTTATTCAAGGTCTAGAGAATCTCCTTCCAGTGGACTGCTTACTATGAAGTGATCTTGACTTTCTTTACCTGAGCTCAGGTACAAATTATTGGTCATCATTTTTGTATTGACATGGTTTCATTGTGTTAGTTTGAACTGTTGATTAAATCCTGCATTGCCATTTTATCATTTTATTTTGATTAATTAGACTAGACTGTAAGCTCTTGGAAGGCAAGAACAAGGTATTTTAGGTCTTTTAAATCCTTTAGTGTTTTAGTATGGTGCAAAGCCACACACATGGGAAATGATTATAGCTCTGAGTGGATCAGTGGCTGTTCTCAGATATTAAGATTTTCCCTGTCTGATTTTTAAAAACAGTTAAAAGTGAGCTTAAAACAAAAGAATGTACATTGCTGCTACCCTTTAGGGGATTATTGTGAATTTTAAACCTGCTTTTGAAGAATACTTTATATTTTGCAAAGTATTTTCAGCATTCATTTAACACAACAGCTCTTGTAGACATGGGAAGGTAATAGAGAAACTGAAATCAGAGTGATTATCTTGCCTGTCACGTGGTGATTGAATGAATAAAGGGCAAATGGATAAGTGGTGGGCAAATATAACCAGAATTGGAACTATTTTCATTTTGAGTTGAAGGCTAATGCTTTTTTCTCTCTTTTTTTTTTTTGTACACTCCCTTCAACAGTAAGGGTAGTGGTTAGTGCAGGGTCTCTTAGAGTTTTGTTGTTGGAGTGTTTAGTGCACCTATTTCTCTTCCCCAGCATGGGTAACTTCCAGCGTCTGCTCTGTTTCCTGGGAGTGAGCTTCTGAAGTCAGCTTTGCATTCAGCGTTGGCTTTGCTGTTTTGTGTTATTTCATCTTTCTCAGTCCCTTCCAGGATGCTTTGGGGTCCCTTCAGCTAAAGAAAAAAATCCCACCTCTGCCACTTGCAGTGGTGGGAAACCTGAGCCTCAGTTTCCTTATCTGCAAAATGGAGAGGAAATGGAATGCAGCCGTACAGATATGAGAATTAGATGAAGTAATGTTACATGCTCAGCACTGTACTCAGTTATGGTAAGCATGCTCAGTACAGAGTAAGCAGTCACCAAATATTCACAACAAATATTGTTGTTGATAGAATTGGAGAGATGCACTGAGAAAAAAGGACTTGGGGACAATGTCATCAACAGAGTAGAAATTAATGAATATTTCCTTATTTATGTTAAATTAAATTTAACTCAGCTTTCCAAAGGAGGCTAGTTGATCCAGGGAGTGGTTAGGAATAGGGGTCCTTGCCATGCACATAGAGAAAGGAAAAGTGAGACGGAGCTCCAGCAATTAAGCCCGATATGTTATATGGGATGTGTGTCTTCTTACGAAGCCTGGCAGTGCTAGGTTGCGAAACGGGAATGCAGGACCTCCTTTACATTCGTGGGAGAAGGTGAAGAGTAACCCTACCTCCGGATGCTGTCTTCCCTTCCAGGAGTACGGAACTGGCCCAATTCAGTTTGCACAATGTGCAGGGATGTAAATCCGATAATGTCATGCCTTAAAAAAATAAAGCAAGCCGTGCTGATTGCTTATACGGACAGCTGGCACACCTTAAGGAGTGGGAATGGTTCAGGCGGGAATGTAATAAGGCCCAGGAAAGTGGCAGCATGAAAGGGATGACCTTTATTTGCAATCATGGCTGAGATTTACAGTTTATTACTGATAGCTTTTATAAAGAGCCATTCAGTTCAGAGGTGAGAGGTTTGTCATCTGGAAATGCAATTAACTTTACCTTATCCCAATCCCCCTGGTCTTAGTGTGAGAGCAGCACTCCAGCACTTCAGCAATATCATGATTTCCCCTCTAATTTCATTTCTGTCTATTGCGTCCCGAGGTCCCTGGCATTAACGTGGTTGCATATTTTTTACTATTATTATTTTTTATTGTTGCTACTCCCTGTCATTGGTAGCCAGAAGGCACTTGTGTGTGTGAAGGCACTTGTGTATTTTTTTTTAGATTTAAATTGTTTGATGTCTGAACGAGGAAACCTCAAAGCATAAAGCCTTTTTAAACCACAGCAGTTAGAGTAGCACACAGAACTGAGATGTGCTGTCTTAGGTGCCTGAAATTAATTACAGCAATAGAGAGGGTGTAGCAAGGTGGAGATGTTGTTTTACATAAAGATGGGACCCTGAGAGTTTAAGCCCTTGCAGTTCCGTACATTTCAGTGGCACACACCGTGCCTGGAAAGACGCTTGCTCCCCCATGCCTCCTCAGACACACAAGTGTACGGAGGAAGCACAACATGATTGGAAACATGAAAAAATGAAAGCGATTTTGGCACCCCTGCTGTGTGTGTATGAGAAGTCCCAAAAGGTCTATTTTTGTTTCACAGGTTCAGTTTTATGACCCTCTCTTGTCTGTTAAGTCAGGTCTGCAGGAATTTAAGAGCCAGACACAAAAGCAAGAATTTAGTACTTTTTGCCAGTTGGTTTAGGTTATTTGAAATATAGCCTAGTATATTTTCCACACTAGGCTGCTGCCAGATAGAACAGAGGAGGAAAGTGGTTCCAAGAGCCTGCATCCTCAGATTTTTCAACCACTGAAGAATTGAGGGAGAGGAGAGGGATTCTGCTGGGGACCCCATCACTTAATGCCACGTTGTCTGAGGCTGTGGCAACTCCCCCTGCCTCCAGATAGCCCTTCCACCTGCCTTATAAAACCCCAGACGAAGGGACCTTTTACAAATTCCTAAGGCTCTATCTGAAAGCTGTTTCCTCTGGGGTAAGGTAGAGCAGAATAATTACTACCCCTGCGTTTTTCATCCCGATTTTATTGTGGCTATTATTTTCATCAGTGTTAGAGGTTAATATCCCTATTTTTCCTCTCCACTGCCTAAATGTAACTGGGGCTCAGCACACAGCCAAACCAGGTAGTGAAGGAAATAGCATTGCCTCCAAAAGAGGTTCAGATTAGTACGTCCGAAATGAGGGTTTGGGGCCCTAGGGTAAGAATTACCCTGCTGCAGCTGATAGCAGATAGATTTAAACCCATAATATTTCTTTTCTCAGCTGAGAGAGGTCGGGTTAAAAGATTCAGAAGGTGAATAGAGCATGAAACGATGCACTTATGTAACTATATTGGTGCTACAATAGAATGGCATCACTAAGAATAAAAGCATCCAAGAGCCATTTTTAATAGGAAGAAGGAAAAGCAGACGACACCTCAGTTGAACATCCTTAAAGAATTCTTTGTAAGCGAAGCGGGGTTGAAGATGCCTAGCTTAAGGGACGGTGCTAAACTTGAGAAGGATATATTCAACTGCCCTTTCCCATAGAAGTGTCTTTAAAATTAACTTTTGGAAATCTTGCGTTTTAAATCTTGTTTGTCCCCAGGCTGTGTCTATACTCAAAGGATAGAAGTGAGGAAGGGGGCAAGCATGGAGCAGGGGCCCATTTAGAAGGCTCTTGGAGAGTTCCAGTTGAGATGCTATCTGGTCGTAGACCAGGGTACCAGCAGTGGAGATGGGGAGAAGTGCATGGCTATGAGATAAATTTTGGAGGCAGATCCTATAAGACATACTTCTGGGTTGCATATTATCAGGATCAATTAATATGGCTCAGGCCTTGAGGCAAGTCAAGAAAACCACATCCTGGAGCAAAAATGTATCCATTCACATATACTGCTTACTTAGAGTTACACATGCTACCAAACTGAAAACCCATTCCTGTTCAGAAAAGCTATGATAAACCATTGTCCAGTTCTGATAAACTAAGGTTGTACTCAGTTACCGTCGGTGGTTTAGTGATGGTGCCCAGGTTCTCATCATGTAATTAATGCCTCGAGCTGTGGAACTCAACAGTGCATGCCCTTTCCCTTCACAACTGGCAGTTTCTTTATTTTTTATTTTATTTTATTTTTTTGCGGTACGCGGGCCTCTCACCGTTGTGGCCTCTCCCATTGTGGAGCACAGGCTCCGGACGCACAGGCTCAGCGGCCATGGCTCACGGGCCCAGCCGCTCCGCGGCATGTGGGATCTTCCCAGACCGGGGCACGAACCCATGTCCCCTGCATCGGCAGGTGGACTCTCAACCACTGTGCCACCAGGGACGCCCCAACTGGCAGTTTCTTTAAAGGGTGTATATAGACCAGCATCTTTATTACCTAGAATCAGCATCCACAATGGATAAGTGATTTAAGTTGTATTTGGTATAGGGGTAAGCCACGTGTTTATACTTAGGAAGAACAGAGCATATAGGTCTTTGTTAGACTATCTCTGGGCCACCAGGCTCAAGAATCATGGTGGATCATGGGAGTCCCTGTTGTAAAGCCATCGTGGACCATGAGGGCAGCATGGACCACGAGAGGGATAAACTCAAGTTTCACTAAATACTTAATGAGTTTACGCCGGCACCATGCCAGGCCATGGGGATTCCACAGTGAATAAAATAGACAGTGTCCACCCTTACTTGTTACAAAATTGAATTTGGAAAGTTTTCAGCCCATGAAGTCACGAGTTAAAGAATCAAAGAGAGTAATTAAAGCTTAGTATCTTTTCAGCTTTTTAAAAGGGTCGTACCCTGCAACGTTGGAGTCCCCTGGAACTTGACTCTAAACCCTGTTCTCTTTCTACATTCTATCCCTAGGTGTTTTCATCCACCTTTAAATACAATTTGGTTACGGATAATGCTCAAATTTATATGTTAAAGCCTCTTCTTTCTTCGGAGTTCTAAATGTGTATAGCCAAGTGCCTATTAAACAGTTCTCCTTAAATGCCTGAGAAGCAGTTTAAATGTGGGCAAGTTGAACTGATTTTCTCCCCCGAACTTGATGCTTAACTATCCTGGTAAATTTCACCACCCTGGCCTGCCGAGCCCCCCCCCCCCCCCCCCCCCCCCCCGGCCCCCGTCAGTTTCTCTTGCTGCAAATATAGAATTCTCTCACCTTCCACATCAAAACCCTTAGCAATTCTGCAGGTTGTTCCTTCAAAATGCCCTCCCATCCACTGCTTACCACTCCAGTTTACACCATCCCTGACCCTGGTGTGAGCACAGTCATCTCTTGTCTCCTACTTGACTGATCTCTCTCTTTCCACGCAGTCCTTGTTTCCCTTGTCAGTTTCTTACCCAGAAGATATAGAAAGTATAAAGCAAAAATGGTTTTACAGTATAAATCAGAGCCTAGCCCTTCTCCCCCAAAAACCCCACCCTGTGGCTTCCCATCCTTACCATAGTCTCAGGCCCTGCAAGGTCCGGTCCTTACCTAGCTCTTTGACATCTTCTTTCACCGAAAGTGGCTTTACTCTGAAGTTTAAGTTTCACAGCCCCTCATTTGTATAGTTCCTTTCCAAGATTTGGGAGGTCCTTAATCAAGTTCATATTTGTAATTTTATTTTCTGTATTTTAAAGAGGGTCCCCCAAACTGCATAAGCTTCAGGCCCCATGAAACCTGGGTTTACCTCTTCTTCTAGCACTCTTCCTTTTTCTTATTTCTCTCTAAGCCACATTAGCCTTCTATACTTTTATCAAACATGGCAAGATCCTTCTTACCTCCTGGCCTTTGCACTCACTCTACCTCTAAAGAAGGGGTCCCCAACCCACGGGCTGCGGGCCAGTACCGGACTTTGCCTCCTTCACTGTTTATTTCCAGATCCCGGAGCAGGACCTGGCCCATAGTTGGTTCTCAGTGAGTGAGTGTTAGATGAGTGAAGATGGGGACCAGCTGTTCTCCATCTTCACTGACACAGAAAGAGTTTGATGAGAACTGAAAATGTATCACAAGGGAGAGAAAAAATAGCTGCCTGCTAGTGAGGTCTATGGAATGTAAAGAAGGGGAAGTAGTGTCCTTTAGAACTTTCTGTGCTGATGCAAATATTCCATATTTGTGCTGTGTAATATGGTAGCCACTGTGGACTGAGCACTTGATATTTAGCTAGTGAAACTCAGGAACTGAATTTTAAATGTTACTTGATTTTAGTTAATTTAATTTCAACTAAATTACTTGGTTAATGTAATTAACTTTAAATAGCCACATGTGGCTTATGGTTACTACATGGAACAGTATAGGTCTAGGGACCCGGAATCCTTTATCTGGAATATCAGGATATAGCCAGATGCCAGAGCTGAGACCAACAGCAAGTGCTTCTGATTTTAAGAAAAAGATGCTCTGAGATCTACACAGATAGTGCCAGGGTGTAAAATGAAACACATTTTCAAGATGCATTGAGATCCTCCAAAAGTAGGAACTTTCTGAGAACAGTGTCTGATATTTAGCAATAACTAGATTTTTTTTTAGGGTTAGCCTAGATAGTTTAGAAACATATTTACACATACACATCACATAAACCTAGAACCTAAAGACCAGGTGAGTTAAAGGCCAGGGGGTCGAGGTGGGGAATTGCATTGTTCTATCTCATTCGAAAAGATTCTAACCACATCTGGAAAGTTAGCTCTGGTTCACATATCCTCGGTTTAAAAAGGAAATAAAATGTAGAGGAAATAAAAGAAAGGCCACAAAAATGATACGAATGTTGGAAGAGCAAACGTGAGTGGTCTGACTGAAGAAGTATTTATAGTCTCCGTAAAGAAAGGCTTCTATGGGGGAAGTGACCACAGTCTGTAAATACCTTCAAGATAACCATATAAATGAGAGAAAGGTATTAGTTACCATCTTGTGGGGTGGCAGGACCAGGAACCATGGCTAAAGCTAAGAAAGAAAAAGTATTGAAGCCATTAGTTAAAAAAAAAAAAAATTCTTCCAGGCTATGAGGACTGGACAGTGGGTGGACCTTCCCAAGGGAAGAAAGCCCAGTCCTGTCATATACTCAGGAGCTGATTGAATGAGATAGTAATGGAAATAAAAGGAACATCGGGCTAAGGACTTACGTCCTGTGAAATAATTGGTCTGATAGGTCCGGAAATCTGCCTTTGGCTGTGGCCCACGCATGAGGCCTCAGAGAAAGGTAAAAGCTCCTCACAGACTTTCTCCAGACATGCCGAAGCCAGGCAAAAGGGGAAAGTTCCCTACTTTAAACAGGCCCAGGCTTGAAGTATTGTGCAGTGCAGCCTCGTTTGCTCACACCCTGATCATCTGGATTCTTGGTTTATCTGACCAGCTCTGCTGGGGGTGGGGGGTGGGCTGAGGGGGGCCATGGTGCCAGGCACAGTCCCCAAGGTGTCTTACTTAGAGGGTCAGAGCCATGTAACTTTCCAGGATAAATCCTGGCCCAGCCGGATCCAGACAAAGTAGGGCTATGGCTTCATCAGTAATAATCCTCAAAATGCTTGAATTCTCTCCTCACCTTTCTTCTGAGGACTTCACGAATTGATCTTCTTTTCACTCTTTTCCATCAGGAGGTGTTATCACCCCAATCTCTTTGCGCCCTAAACATTTGAGTTCCAAGAAGGTTTAGAGATCGTATCATCTTATATTTTTCACAATGAGAAAACCAAAGCCCAGAAATATCAAGTGACTTGCTCAAGGTCACACGGCTATTCAGGGACCAGACTCCTGATTCCCAGTCCTTTATCTTCTATATTATAGTGTCCTGGCTTGCAAGGGGAGAAAACTGTACATTCACCCATCCAGTGAATAATTATGTCCCCTACGGTTGCATATAGGGCACTATGTTAGATTCAGCAGCTGTGCTGGGGGAGGAGTTGAAATATGGATCATGCACGGATTCTAGCTTCATGGATGATCACCTCCATGGCAGAATGTGCCTACCTCAAGGGGTGCCCAAGGCAATCCACTGAGGGTAGCAGAAGAAAGTGTTAGGGCTTCTATTTATATTTATTTTATTTCATCCTTGAAAAATGTCTATTATTTTGTGTGGGTTCAATTATGTAAATAATGGTATACTAGGTAATGTTCATCTCTACATATAATTTATAAGGAAAAGAAATACACACTTGCTGGGAATGAACAGGCTAACATTTTATAAACTGATTTAGATTGGGAGCAGAAAGATACACTCATGTAACTATAATGGCAGTTGGAAGATTGATACTGCTGGATAACCAGGGACCCAGCGGAAGGATGTGGTGAGATTAAGTTGAACATGGAGGAGGAGGTAGCACTGGAATTGCACTTTGAAGGATAGATAGCATTTGGTGAGGCAGGAGAGGCAGAAGAAGGTGGAGAGTTTCCAGTGCAGGGCAAAGAATCCTGACAGCATAAAGATGTAGATTCTCAAGGGACCATACTGGAAACATGATGGATGGACCTTCAGGATGATGAAATGAAAGAGTAGTAAATATGACTGGAAAGGTAGAGTTGTGCTAGATTGTGGCAGGCCAAAAATGTTAAGGTCTGTTTTAATTATTTACTAAGATTGTCCTGGTTAAACCAAAGTGGAAGTGGGTGGATGGGATCGACAATTTCTGAGAGAATTTGCATGAACTTATTTGTGGGGGAAATTTTGTTTCTTGGCTAAGAGGAGAAAGAAGAGTTGTGTACAAGGTAACAGGTGAGCAAAGGCATAGGGATGGGGAGTGGGAAGGAGCTTTACAAATAATGTGGTCGTTTCCCACCCCACCCGCTACTAAGCCCCAGGAAGAAAGAGTGCGGACACACACTGATATAGCTGATCTCAGTGGGGCACTTGGGGCACATGTGGTGACAACGTGACAATGTTTGCCACACATGGTGAATCAGTTAACTACTGCCATAATATGCTCTGTAGCAAACTACCCCAAAACTCAGTGGCTTAGAAGAACCATTTATTGTATCTGTGTGGGTCAGCTGGGGTAGCTCTTGTGCCTGGAGGTGGCTTCGTGCTGCAGGTCTTCAGGTCAGCAGGATGGTTCTCTGTGTTCATTTCAGCACATTGTAAGCCCTTGCTGGCGTCACACATACTAACATCTCATTGCTTAAGCAAATAGCCTAGCCCGATGTCAGTGGGGTGGAAGAAATACACTCTGCCTCTGTGAGGCCATGGCAAGGGTGTGGGTGCATATTGCTAACAGAGGAGTGAAAATTGGGACCAATAATTCAGTCTCCTTCCTCCTCTGGATTGGGATAACTCATGAAAAAGACACTCAACCTTGCCTCAAGATACCTAAGGATTCAGGGTGGCCATCACTGGAGACTTGTAGCCCCTGTGTCTTGCATTCCTCTGCAGAGCACCTGGGAGAAGTATTCTTAAGGAGGATATTGCAACATTTGGTGATGGTTAGGCCCACTAAAGTAAGGGTGGAAGTAGACCCTGATGAGAGAATAAAGTGAAAAAGCAGAAATTCATTTGTTCGTAAAACCGTGCAAGACAGCTGCTGCTCATGTGACACACAGCAGCTCATGGAGGTCTGCAGAAATGCATGGCTCATAACACAGCCTATCTTGATAGCATGTTTAATGTGATTTTACTTGCACCTAGGGACTGGGGAAGTCAGGAGTCATTTCTCTTTTATTTCTTTGCACACTCCCCTTTCTTGCCATGCTAATTGGTAAGGCATAGTTCAGTGTCCTTGTCACATTAAGCAGTTATTAATGTCTGTCTCACCTCCATCTGAAAGTAAGCTCCACGAGGGCAAGGTTTTTGTTTTTTGTTGATTCTGCTGTTGTTGGTTTGATCTCTTTTGTCCCCTGCTGTAACCGCAGCACTTAGAACAAGGCCTGCCACATAGTAGATGCTCGATAAATATTTGTTAAATAAATGAATTATACATTCATTTGCTGTTAGTGATGGTAATGTTTGTTGACTCACAAGGGTCATAGGGTAAGCCAACTGGAGAGCTGCACTAGAAGGGAGAACTTCTTCCAGTGGACTGCTTTGCTTGTTCATTACTCAACCCACCATTTCTCATGTTCACCCACGTCATACTATGTGGACACTAGTTTCCTCACCAGGAAGCAGGACTGTTCAACGCTGACCCTGCCCACCTTTGTGCCCTATTGATGGTGAGGGAACCTCTAGTATGTATGGAAGCATATTCCAGATGAGCTCGTTGTTTAATTTTGCCAGATTACACCTCCTACCCCTTGTGCCTGTCTATGTCTTAGTTGTCAGACCAAAGTGCAGAAATCTCACTAGCTGCCTCTGTGAAGAGCCTTTTTACTTGAAGTTGTCATTTAAGTAACTTTTGCACAAACAAAATGACCCCTAGTATCTGTGTCTGTCCTACTCAGATTTTTACTGTATATTTACTCGGACATTTTCAAGCATACTCTGCACCTTCAGGAATTTGAAGAAGCTGTTAGTTGGATGCTGGAGAGGAGTGGAAGACACTGTGTGGTAAAGATTGCTGTTGTTGTTTGTACTGACAGTTAAAAAAAAATAATCCAAGTAAATGTGCCTTTAAATGATAACCATAGGGCATATTATTAATATATTATTAAATATGTTAAATATTTTATATAATATATTAATACGTATATAATATCTAAATATACTATTAGTTATATTAGTACATTATATAGTATTAAATGCTCTAAATAATATTCCAAGTATTTAAAAAAGCACATCCTTCTGAACAGATGTCAAATAGGATAGATTCTTTGCTTCAAAAAATTTCAAACTAATATATTGGGGGGGGTCACATAGTTTCTAAGACAGGAAGTTAATTTGCTTTGAGAAGCTTCAGTTTTTATAGGATGAACAATATATTGAATGATTTTGCTGTCATTTCGGTGTTATTTTAAATAGTGGAGTTATGTCTAATGAGTTCTCATGCATCAGTAATCTTGTGAAATTTTGAAATGCCCAATTTATTTGGCCAGTGTTTTCTGGCTTGCTATTATGACTCAAGCCAAGTGTTCTTCTTGTGGTCATTTTCAAACATGTTATTGGATATATATTTATGGTTGAGAATTATTTCACTTGAAACCCAAAGTGATCTTCATTATGTGGCTTTAAAATCTTGGTAGCATGATTGTGTCTTGTGGTGAAGTAATAATATGATTTATCTCATGCCTCACTTGCAAAGAGCTTTCGTATACATTATTATTGTACTGTCTCCATTTTACAAAAGAGAGAACATGGACTCATATCTTGCCAAGAATCACATGGCTAGGTAGTGACAGGGCTGAGTTTCAAACTTTTCTCTTGCGAAGGAAACTTTAACGGTCTCCAGAACAACTTCACATTCTTCCATTGCTCTGTGTGAGAATGTGAGCATGACATATATAGAGAAAGCCTCTGTTTGTTATTGCAGTCGCTAACTTTCTGCAGTTCTACCTACAGGAACTTATGTTCCTGGTGAGCATTTTTCCCTCAAAATTATGACCCCTAACTACTAATCCTCTTCATGTTGAAAGCATGTGTTAGTTCTGACTGTTGGAGATTCATTTATTCAGCAAATATTTGTTAATTGCATGTTGGTTTTTCTAAAACAATTTTGATTTTTGTAAATCTTGCTTTTTGATGGTTCTCAATATCTACTTCACGTTCATGTGTATGTATGTTTGCGTATGTGTGTATGTATGTTTGTGTACGTATGTATGTATGTCTATCTATTAATTCGTTCAGGCGATTTCTCTTCACCTGGTTGATTAGAACAAGTGGATTAATTAAATAAACTAATTATGGAATTAGTTTTGATCAACTGTTGCTCTGGGTATTCTTGTATTGAGGGAACCTGATCTTTGCTGAACTTTGAGGTTTTCTCATTCTTTTGGCTTTCCCTGGGAGATGTGCATCCCCACCCTATTCATTTTTTCATGGGTATGCTGTGGGAATAGGTTTTGACCCCACTGTTCTCACTGTTGCTGCCCACTACACTGTGATGTATCTGCTGTATAAACTGTACTGAGGTTTCCTCTAGCTATCAAGGCCCTGTTATTTAGGTGACTTGCCTTTGCAGAGCCATGCATCTTTGGGAAGTTGAGTTCTTATACAAGGTCAATATAGCTAAATGCCATCATTGCTGTAATCAGATGCCTTTGCAGCACAGGAAGCATTTGCAAATCCTCCCAGTCCCTGTTCACAGACACTGCTGGCTCTTCCTTTATCCAGTGTCTTTCATCTTTCCAGGGCCTATCTCCACCCTCTGATTCATCATCAGAGGGGGTCTCTCCATTTGTGGTTGGTTATATTCTCATGCAGCCTTAGCTTTGATGGCTTCCATTTCAGCTCTAGTTAGCAGGAGTCTCTTTGGCCCCATTCAGTTTTGCACACTTTTGTGCTTTTACCCAGTTCTTATCAATTCAAGATTTGGGCTGATCAATAGCCTGTGTGTTTCTTAACCATGTGTTCTCATCTCCTTTTCCAATTGGATTGGTTCCAGATAGCAGTGTTGTATTCTTGTTTATTTTCATTGTTCATCTCAATATCTTAGTTTTTATAACTCTTATGTTTGAGAGTGACATCATTATCTAAATGCTTTGTAGTAATAAACTGATAAATTATGTAGTAATAAACTGATAAATATCAGTTTATTACTACATAATTGTTGATAATTCTACAAGGGTGTTGTATTACTTCTCTATGGCTGCTGTAGCAAATTACCACAAACATAGTGGCTTAAAGCAACACACTTTTATTATCTTATAGTTCTGGAGATCAGAAGTGGAAAATGGGTCTCAGTGGGCTAAAATCATTCCTTTCCGGAAACTGTAGGGGAGAATCCGTTTTCTTGCTTTATGCAGTTTCCGGGGGTTGCCCACATTCATTTGCTCATGGCCCCCAACCATTTTCAAAGCCAGCAATGGTTGGTGGAGGCTTTCGACCATTGCATCACTTCGACACTGATACTGCAGCCTCCCTCTTCCACTTTTGAGGGCCTTTGTGATTACGTTGGGCCCACCCCAATAATCCAGAATAATCTCTCTATCATAAGGTCAGGTGATTAGCCACCTTAATCCCTTCTACAACCTTAATTCTCTTGTGCTAGGTAACTTAAAACATTCACAGTTTCCAGGGATTAGGGTCTGGACATAATTCTGGGAATCGTTATTCTGCCTACCAGAGGTGGTGCTAAATCATAACATCTGCTTACATGATTCTTATGAACAACATGATGGAACTACTTCCTAAATTCACCTGTCTAAGCCATCTTTTGCCTTTGGAGCTGTAGGTGTGCACCAAGAGGATTCTGTTGACTACAGAAGCCAAATACATGGATTGAGAAGGAGTGACTGTGAGGCATAGGGGTCACAGACAGCAACCTTGCTGTTCTTCCTGTGTCCTCAACACTGGGCATATTTGTAGGCTAACTGGTTTGTTCATATATCAGAAAGTCTCCAACAAAAATATTTGTTCCTTTAAATGTATTTTAGCTTTAGAAGCAGTTTCAGTGATTGAAAAGGTAGAAATTCTCATTTCACATTTTAAGTCACTTATTAGCTGTGATAGATTTCTAGATTGTCACTGATTTTCTGTCTTTATAGAAAACCAAATAGCTGCCTGATCTGGAACTCCTGAGAGTGAATATAGATGCTCATGCCCATTAAAATTTGAATAAGAATGGTAGCATGGCGCTATTAATTCTGTAAGCAATGGATGAATTTGTGTAATACACTGTACATTACTAACTAACATAACAGTATTATGAAATGTCATTATGACATTTTCCAGGTTATATTTTCAGTCGATCTAAAAGAGCTCGTTAGAGGCCGGGTGGCTTGGGATGGTTTGCTAGGTAGCTTACAGATTTACTGAAATCTTCAGAAAGTTTATGATCTAAGACAATGGGTCACCTCATGAGGCAGTAGAAACTTTGCTTCTAGTCCTGATTCTGTTATAACCAGCTGTGTAACACTGGCAAGTTTCCTGGTATCTGCAGACCTCAGATGCCCCATCTATCAAGTGGCAAGTTTGGCCAAGAATCTCATCCAGGGTCAGGGCCAGGCTTGCTAGATTTAGCAAATAAAAATACAGGGTGCCCAGTTTAATTTGAATTTAATATAAACAAATAATTTTTAAGTATATGCCCCAAATATGGCAGGGTACATATTTGTACTAAAAATTATACATTGTTTATCTGCAATTCACATTTAACCAGGCATCCTGTTTTTGTGTTTGACAAGATAAAGTAGTCTTAGGTATGTATGCTTTCAATTTCCCTGTTGGTCAGCTGCAGGAGACGTGTTTCCTATTGTGTGTGGGTCCAGCTTTCTGCTTCGCCCAGCACAATGCCCCAGGTAGTCACTACCAGTCACTTAGAGTTGGCACGGATGATAAAATCCAGCCCAATAAATATTTCTGGAGTGGAAGAGTAGCTGGTATCCCTAATTTATTCTGTTACCTTCATTCTGTGTCTAAAGTTCTATGATTCTATAACATGTATCAATACATAGCATAGGTAGGAATAAAACAAACAACAGGTGTGTGTTAAAATAGACAAGCACAAGGCTATGTGCAAACTGTAGAGAGATTGTTTTGAATGTGGATCCCAGGAAGGATTAAGGTGACCATCTCCTCTCCTACTGAAAGCTTGAAATGGATTTCAGGTATAGCTTGGATTTGAAGGATGACACACTGGAGGACCATCAGAGGGGATGGGCTCATGACCTTTGTGAGGTGTTCTGCTGGATATTTTTTCTTTGCCCTTCCACCTCTGCTCCCCTCCCTTCCTTACTGTACTTTGTGCCCCAGGAGGCCTACTGGTATGGATCATATCAGGGGGATCCCTTGCTTTGTTGTTCCCAGATGGATTTGGCAACCCCAGATCAAGAGATTGGAGAGAGGGACTGAGGCAAGGTTGGAGTATTTATTTCACAGGAAGTGGCCAGTAGTTGGTTGCACCCTTTTACCCAAGACCCCAATTCTCCCTGGCACATTCTTCGTACAGCTACTCTTCCTAGGATATAGGAATTACTCCCTCTCGGTGCCTCTTCAGATCTAGGGGTAGTAGTGGCTCCCTGATGTTGCTAGTATTAAGGTGCTGTGCTCTTTCTAGTTTTCCAAATCCCTGCTCTCACCTTTATAATTAGTCTCTTTATTAAACTTTCCTCAATTACTTGTTTTGAGTGTGCCATCTGCTTCCTGCCGGGGCTCTGACTGGTTAATATTATAAGCTGACTCTTTGAGAGTATGGGCCTTATAAAGGTTAAGTCACTTGTACCAAGATCACATAACTCATAAGTGGCAGGTCTAGAACTCAGACCAAATATTTTCAAATCAATCTGAAAGAAATAAGAGAAAAGAGAAAGTATGTTGGTAGATTCATGGGGAATCTGGTGATGGTCTTGGAAATATGTAATATATTTTTCTCATTTGCTTTGGAAAACATTCTAAGGAAACGAACCTATATCACCATCCATTATGTCTCTCTGTATCCATTTTGGAAAAGTAAGGATAAGAATACTTCTTAGGTGCTTATTCTTTCTTAGTCTTTAAAAATACCCTGAGAATCAAATAAACAAAAAGTAGGGATAATCTCCAAATTTTATGATTCTCAGCCTAATACCCTATACTCTAGAACATGCTGCTTCTAGTACCTTCTGTCCATCTTCATTACTTTTCCTGAAGTCCAAATAACTTTATGTTGTAAAAAGAACGTTCGTCTGCCAAGGATGAATATATTTTTAGCAAAGCATTATTATTATTATTATTGACAAATAGCATGATATACTTAATATCATATGCCTCCTCTGTCTGAGATAATTATGAATGGCTTGGAATTAAATCACCTTTCTTGGATCAGACCATTTCCCATGAGCTTTCCCTGCTGCCAGCTAACCTGGGCATGACACAAAAAGGAGGGGGCAAGCCCTGGGAAGCCATGTGCCTCTGACCTTTAGTCCTCTCTTGAGTGGTATGTGCTTTGGACATCCTGCCTGCATATTCCATTTCTGTTTACCATTTTATGCATCCTGATCTCTCTCAACTTTCCCTCTTTTCCCACCAAATACATCTTTTCCAAAGCTTCAGTTTACCTGACACTCAAGCTCTTTTTGAATCATGTCAGTTTCTCAGTTTCTGCTTTATTCCCATTGGTACTCGCTAGGTTGAGATCCGCTGTTGGCTAAAGAAGCATGAGTGAAATGGACAAGGCAGGAAAATGGCACGATGTCAGGAAGATGCTCTCCCTCATTCCTGGATGGAGGAGGATTTGGTGGCACCCATAAAGGTCAGGCATAGCCTAAGGCCTATGATAGATGATACATAGGCAGTTACCCTGGTGCATTAGCTGAGCCATGTATTTTAGGAGGAGAAATAAATTTTAAGGTCAAAAATACCTTAAAATAGTGTACGAAGAGCCAGCATGTTGCTTAGGAGAGGTATGGGTTTCCTTAACTGAGAAAGTTTCTGCTGTATGACTTTATTTTAGTTAATTCTGTAAAACTAGATTTTATTCCTGCTGTTGCCATAGGGGACTAATGAGACATTGAAAATTAATGCTTTTTCTAGAAAGGATTTTCTTCAGGGGTGTGAGATTGGAGGAACTTTTTTACCCAACTTCATATGATGCTGTTAGTGAAGAAGTTCTGTTTTAGGGAATAGATGGGTCAGGAACTTTGATTTTTATTTTTCTCTCCAATTCCTGAAAACTTAAGCTGTACTGAAATGGGCAGAGAGTAACCCTAGGGCCTTCTTGTAAGCACCATCCATAGGGTTCAGCCACAACAGCCAATTTTATGGGACCCTCTGGCCAGAGCCAGTGGTGTGGCTAAGAGGTTGAGGTGGTGACCATAAACCATTCTGAACATTCATCCTCATGCAGGAAAACTAAGTGCCCTCAGTTGGCATTGAACTTCTTTCATAGAGTTGTACCAAAACTAAATGTACTGTTTTTTGTGAAATTCAAGCTAGACCTGTTATTTTCCACTCTACGTGCAACAAATAATTTAGACAGTGTTTTCCGAAGTTAGTTTTGACTGGTAACTGGCCTTGAACCAAAAGTGGACTGAATGACTCTGGTCCTGACTGAAATGAAAGCGTAACTGATTCAAGTCCCAGGTGTCCTTCCCTGATGTTTGATTTACAGTCTAAACGGAGGCATTCCGCCCAAAAGCCATCAACAGGTGACCCTCAGCCTTACCCAGTCCCACAACTCTTCTTTTCCTCGTATGCTGTGTAAATCAAGTATGTAAATCAGGTAATTTTCTCCGTGCGTTGTTATATCAGTATTTAGGATCAGAATTTCTATACTCTTTACCAAGCTGTTATTTCTCCATATATACACTTGCGGTACACGGGCCTCTCACTGTTGTGGCCTCTGCCGTTGCGGAGAACAGGCTCCGGACGCGCAGGCTCAGCGGCCACGGCTCACGGGCCCAGCCGCTCCGCGGCATGTGGGATCCTTCCGGACCGGGGCACGAACCCGTGTCCCCTGCATCGGCAGGCGGACTCCCAACCACTGCGCCACCAGGGAAGCCCTCCATATATACACTTTTAACAGAAATGTCAAGACGTTTTAGTAACTCGGTAAGATGTTACCTTGACAGATGAATGGATAAAGAAGATGAGGCACATATATACAGTGGAATATTCGCCATAAAAAGAAACGAAATTGAGTTATTTGTAGTGAGGTGGATGGACCTAGAGTCTGTCATACGGAGTAAAGTAAGTCAGAAGAGAAAAACAAATACCGTATGCTAACACATATATGGAATCTAAAAAAAAAAGAAAAAAGATGCTGGTGAACCTAGGGGCAGGACAGCAATAAAGATGCAGATGTAGAGAATGGACTTGAGGACATGGGGAGAGGGAAGGGTAAGCTGGGATGAAGTGAGAGAGTAGCATTGACATGTATACATTACCAAATGTAAAATAGATAGTTAGTGGGAAGCAGCAGCATAGCACAGGGAGATCAGCTCGGTGCTTTGTGACCACCTAGAGGGGTGGGATAGGGAGGGTGGGAGGGAGACGCAAGAGGGAGGGGATATGGGGATATATGTAAGCATATAGCTGATTCACTTTGTTATACAGCAGAAACTAACACAACATTGTAAAGCAATTATACTCCAATAAAGATGTTAAAAAAAATTCAAATGACACATCTGCATGGCAAAAGCTGCTACTACTCTGGCTATAGAGGATCTGTCTTTTTAACCCTTTGGTCGTGACTTGGGTTGTTTGGGGAACCCATAGAGAAATCAAAGAATGTGGGCAAGATTTTAAAAAGTGTTTTCCTTGAAGCGGGAGGGAAGCTAGGATATCAGGGAAATAAAGATGGCTTTTCTATAACTTTGAGGTGGGAATAAGAGGAAGAAATATCAGTGAAGAGGAAAGAGGATGAAATAAAAAAAAAAAAGGTGGGGGTAACACTGTGGAGAAAAATGGGGATTGAAGAAGGGTCTTGGGGATAAAACTGTCGTTCGTGCTTCCTGATCCAAGCTTTGAAGTTATCCTGAACGGGCAAGATATTGACTTCTGGGGGACACAGTACAGAATATTTCAAACCCAGCTGCCTGTAAAATATGTGTCAAGACACAAGGTTACAGAGAGCTAGGCTACAGATAGGGATTAACTTGGGGGAGAAGCAGGGTGATCCACAGTTCCTGAACTTCGGGATCCTCAAGCTACCAGTGTACTCACTTTCATCCTGATTTTAGGTTTATGTGAATGTAGGCTGTCTCTTTGCTTTTAGAAGTTTTCCTAGCTGTTCTTTGGATGCTCCTTTCCTATATGTTCATTTTGGCCAAGCATCCTACATGGCTGAACTGCCTATGAACATAGAGGGCTCTCCTTCCTTCTTATCCTCAGCCAGAGATCATTCCCTTTTGTATCGGCTGTTTTCCTTGGAAGCGTGAAGCATTAACTTTAATCAGTTTATAGAGCCCCTGACCTAATTTTACATCTGCAATAAGATCACTATGAATTCTCTGCTTCCCCGTGGAGGATAAAGCTCTGCTTTCCCCCTCCCCTCTGCAATCTTTCTTTGTGATGAACGTTAGGGAGCCTGGCAGGTTCTGTTCCACACTGCATTGCTCCAAGAGAAAATTTATTTATATATTAATTTTATATAAAAAAGATTTCTCATAGGGAGCCAAAGATTGAATTATAGGCAGAAACCTAATTTAAGGCTGAAGGCAGGATAGCGGCAAGCAATGTCAAAGAGCAAAAGCTTTGGGGGTGGGAAGTGCACAGGGATTAAAAATTTGTTTCCAATCTGTACTTCTCTCTTTTCCTTCAGCACATCGGCACATGCAGAGTGCACACCTTGCGTATTAGTTTTCTTTTGCTGTATAACAAATTACTACAAATGTAGTGGCTTAGAACAATATCCGTTTGTTATCTCGCAGTTTCTGTAGGTCAGGAGTCTGGGCTCTGCTTGGCTGGGTTACTGCTCAGTGTTTCACAAGACTGAGATCAAAGTGTTGGCTGGGCTGTGTTCTCATGTGGAGGCTCAACAAGGGATGAATCTGCATCTGAGCTCCCCCAGATTGTTTGCAGAATTTGTTTCCTTGAAGCTGTAGGATTCATGTCAATTTGTTTCTTTAAAGCCAGAGAGAGAGACACTTTGCTGAAGTTTCTATCCTCTAGACCCTCTTTTAAAGGGCTCACCTGATTAGGTCAGGTCTACCCAGGATAATCTTCCTTTTGGTTAACTTATTTAACTGCTGAGAGATTTTTAATTACATCTGCAAAATCCGTTCACCATTGCCATACTAGTTAGTTAGAGGGGTCATATGTTCCAGGCCCTCTTAAAAGGAGGGTATATGAGAGTATGGCTCATTGGGTGTCATCTAAGGGTGTGCCCTCCATATCTCATCAATCCTTCCAGATGCCTAGGATCCCAAAATACCTCATCAAAATCATTCTATCATCTTAACAACCAAATGTGGTCAAAGGAGCAGGACTACATGTTTTCGTAATAGGCTGTGTTTCCTTCTTGCTTAGAAAAATCATTTGTGAGTTCACTTAAATGGGTTTCTGTGGATAATAACCAAGGAATGGGAAAGAATTAATTAGAGTTTATTTATAATTACACACCTCACTCAAGCCCATTAGTTACACTTGCTATATTTTTAAATTGCTTTTATTATGTGAATGCCTCGGACTTTTAAAGATTTGATAAGGTTTGATATCAGCTTTCTTTAAGGCCTTTAGCACATGATAAATCAGTTTCAAAGAGGGGTAATTTTTTGTGTAATTAAGAAATTACGCAAAATTGTATTTTAAAACATCGTACCCTATACATTGAAGTTTGCTTTTGTAAAAAATCTTAATTTTTAATGAAAATATATGAGAATTTAAAACAAGGTAAAGAGATTAAGGGGTATTTCTTTTCTAGTACATTTGGGAGGAGATATTTAAGGGAGGGAAGCCCAATTTCCACTTTTTCCCCATGTAAGACATAAACGCAAACATCAGTTACTCTTGGGTATCACAGTTCTCAAGGTTATTCTGCATCCAAAAAGTGGGCTCTATTTCCCTTCAGTACTCTTCCTTTATTCACTAAACTCGAAGGGTATAATCTAGAAAATTGAGCCCATAGAACAGGAAACCATAATATCCTTCAGTTTAAGGGTTCATGAGAATCAGGGAATCAGGGATCCTGTTCCAGAAATAAAGCATCAGGGGAAGGAGCTTAGAAGACTAAAGTGGGTAGAGACTCCTGGAAGAGAAGGAGTTGAGCTTAGTAGCTGATGTTTCTGCCTCCTTTTAAACTTCTTTCTTTTATCCCCTTCTACTTCGCTGTGACTTCTCTCACTGCCTTATTAATGGAAACTCATGACTCCTAAAGCCAGGTTTTGGAGATAGCCATTCTGCCTTTCCCATTTAACCAGAATTTTTAGCTGGGTACCTCACTTCCTGGTATTCATTTCCCAGCTTTCCTTGCAGTCAAGCATGGCCATGTGACTAAGATCTGGCTAGTGAGATGTGGGCAGAAGTGATGTGCATGACTTCTAGCTCCTGTCCTTAAAGGAAGGGGACATGCCCTCTACTTTCCTTTCTTCCCTTCCTACTGCCTGGATGTGAAGGTGAAGATGAAAGCAGCATTGGCCATATTGGCTCATGTGATGGAAGCCAGTATGAACTTTGCCAAGGATGGCAAAGCATCTAAAGAGAAAGAGCCCAAGTGCCAGTATGAACATGGAGCCACTATACCTACCGTAGATTTTCACATGAGAGAGAAACAGACTTCTGGTCGGTTAAAACTAAGCCACTGCTAGTTTTAGTATTTTGGTTAAATCAGCCTAACTAATCTCATGACAGATACACCAGGATTTCCCTGGCGGTACAGTGGTTAAGGCTCCCCACTTCCAATGCAGGGGACAAGGGTTGGATCCCTGGTTGGGGACCTAAGATCCCACGTGCTGCGTGGTACAGCCAAAACAAACAAACAAACAACCAGATGCACCAGCTTAGAGAGAATCGTCAGTTGAGTCAAGGACAGCATAGTGGTTGAGAGCAAGGCTTTGGTATCAGGCAGACCTGGATCAACTTTCACTGGTACTCCACCACCCACATCTGTGGCTGAATCCTGGTTTCATCTTTTGTAAAATGGAGATAGTAGTAAGTGCTTGACAGCACATTGTGTAACACCAGGGGATGAAGATTTGGTGGTGGACAAACTAGATATGGCCTATGTTCTCAAGGTGCAGAGGGTGAGATGCATAGATAATGGCAAATTGTAAGCAGTGCTGTGGAGGAGCCAAGGAGAACAATGAGTGGGGGGTTCCTTAAAGGAGTCAGTGTGAAGGAAGCAGCTGTGCAGAGCGCATCTTTATGCCCTATCAGATATGCCCACATGTTCAGACCTGTAGGAGGCAACTTACCCTTCCCCTGGCTCTTAACAAAGTTTCAATTACAATACTTGAATTTTTGGTTGGGCTGTCCCCCAACTAGACTAGACTGTATGCGCCATGAAGAATGTGTGCATGTTCACTTGCTCTTTGCTACAAATATGAGGCTCCCTGTTATTAACCAAGTTAAGAATGACTCACCAAAGCATATCTTCTAAAAGAGATTCAGTCTTTCTGTCTTCAAAGACAGCTGAGTTGGAGCTAGACTAACAAGGTGGTATCTCCGAGAACTCTATGGTGAAGCCGCTTTAAATAATTAACATTTATACTGAATTCTTAGCACTTAGCACAGTGCGTGGCATAGAGTGGGTGTTTAATAAATATTTGTAGAATGAATAAATGAGTTTCTAACAACATTTCCATTCTCATGGTTGGTTAGAAATCTCAACCTGATGAACATCCTAACAACAAGGGCTGTGGACAAGGGGAATGAGTCCGTTTGGGAAGGATTGAGCTCTCTCTTGTTGGAGGTGTTCAAGGATTTGGGGGAGGACGGCACACTCTGAATTGAGGGCCGTGTCTTCCGAATGTGGGCCAACCCTGACAGTGTGTATTCCCTGAACATGTGTGTACTTCGTACCTGAGGTATTTGAGACTTATTCTTAAGGAGTTTTAATCATTTTTATTGAAATAATCTCTGTGCTCTGAAGTTGTTTGAACAAAGTCTGACTTCTGTCCCAGTGAGTCACGAATTCTGAGTGGCATCAAGTTCTCCTGTCCTTCTTGGACACAGGGAGGCACGTGGAAGTTGTTGAAGCCACCTGGAGACCAGAAGCAAGAATCCTGGTCCAGGTTCTGTCATTTCATGCCTGTGTGTCCCCTAGGGACCTTCCAATTCTGCGTTCCAGTAACAATACCCTTTACATATTTCCATCCTGAAAGTCCCCACATTATATTATAATAATCTCTTTTTTGGGTCTGTTTCCACCACTAAATTATGACTACCCTGTGGGTGGTCATGTTTTATCTCAATGCCTAACACCATGCCCGGGTTTGATAGGTGCTCAATAAATATTTCTTGAGTTAAAAAATTCTCTACTGTGCTCATGAAGAGAGGAAAAGGGAAATCGTTCTCTGATTTTCATGGATGAAGAAACTGAATTGTAGGAAAAGAGGAATTGCCATAGAACTGACTTCCACAGCTGGTGTTCTGGGCATGCCACTTCTCTGGGTGTTTCGCTGTGGATTTCCAGTCCACAGGAGAAACTTGTCAGAGGGGGCACCTCACAGAGCTCACGTGAGCTGAGGGTGTGAAACAGACGTACTTCTGAGCCCCCTTTCCATCCCCTGCACTGTAGTGGCACACCGACATTGTTCCTATCACTTCCCCTCCTTCCCACCATAGCCTTACCCATCTTTTCTCCTTGCTGGCTTTCAGACCACCCCTCTTCTGCCCCCGCCCTTCACTATTTCAGATTCCCACAGCCACTCTTGGGAAGAGATACTGAAGCATCTGTGAGCCAGCGTTTGTTCCTGCATTTCCTTACGGTGACTAATGGGTAACACCTGTCCTGTGGATTCCCTCTTGTGTTCTTAGGATTGGATTTATCACTGCAGTAGTTTAACCATAACTAGAAAAATGTAGCTCTCTAAAGTCCCTATAATGGGGAGATTCCTAACATGGTCTAAGTTATTTCTTGCATCATAAGTAACATAGACGGCACTGTTACGGACCAAAACCCTGAAAAGAAAAGACACCAAGTTCATAAATAACACACACACAATAGGGGCTTGAGGAGACTCATGGAAGTGCTTTGGTTCCTGATGGAGGACGCGGGGCGGGGTGGGTGGGTGACTTCTAGGAATGCTTGGGATTTTGGGGCCCGGGCGTGAAGAGAAATATCTTCTTGTCTATGAAAACCTTTTGGATTGTGCTAACCTAACTGTGCAGTCAAAGCGGGGGTCTCACCTGGTCAGTGCCCAAGGTCACCATGGTTTCCCTTTCTGGGAAGGGCAGAAGAGGATCAGTCTGCTTGGGTACTTTTCTTGTCCTGCGTAACCCCATGATTGCCAGGAGAGGGAAGAAGTTAGAAGCAAGTCCATGTCGCATAATGATCTTGGTCCCTGCAAGGACCCAAAGCTGAGTTCTGTGATCAAATATCTTTCCATCTATTGTATCCTGAGTCAGTCATCCTGTTGAGTGTAACTGCCATTTTTACTGGATTAGACTTATCAGATTATACTCTAAAGATGAAGAAAATGCTACCTCTCCAACAAAACAGTTTCCACTTTACCTCAAAGGCCTCTCGTTCTCTTTGCTTTGAGGAAGAGAGAGAGAGTGAGAGAGTGTGTGCGCAGTGCCCTTTATTTGGACTTTTATCTTAACCTGGGAATACCTGATCTTCTGTTTCTTTCCTTCTCATGTAACTCTTCATTGATTTTCTTTAAATCAAACAAGCCACCATCACAGACTCTTACAAAAGAAAGTCAGCCATGAAGGAGCCCTAGGCTTGGAATAGAGGCCAGTCTAATTTTAGTTGCTGGCGAGCCTCTCTAAGCAGTGGACAGTGGTCAGAGGTTCATCGTGGCGTGTGCTATCAGGTGCCAACAGCGGCTGACCACTGTCACCCGCCTCCCTGGGAGGCCTGGGGGAGCCTTCGCTGATGACATTTATGCCATAATTTCCTGATGAGGCAGCTCTTCTGCTACAAGTAGGTCTTTCATTCATACTTTTTAAAAATTAAACTTGCTTCTGATTTATGGATTAATCTCTTGTCGGTACCGTGGGTGGGGGTCCTGTGCCTCGTTCTAACAGGCAGCTGGGCCCAACCTCCTCTTTTTCTTCATGGGTGGTTTGACTCTGCCTTTGGCTGAAGTCAGGGGCTTAGCCGACTGTGAACTGCCAGGAGAATTCCCAGGACATATCTGCAGGATCCCCAGCCTTCACAGACCATCCCTTTAAATCTTATTATAAGGATACTGCATTATTAAAAAAAAAAAAAGATTTGTTTGATTTGTTCACACTAATAAGTTCCAGAAGTTCTTGTAGGATTTTTAAAAAGGAAGAAGTAGTGTGAAGAATTACCCACACATTATGCTCTGTCTTGAAAAATAGTCCAGGCCCTATCTACTTATTGATGTAATTAAAACTGGATTAGTAGGATGGATTATAGAGTTTCTAAGACCATTAGGGAGTTTGAGCTCCAGAATTTTCCTACCCTTTCTTCCTCCTCTCTATATTCCCTTTTCTCCAGCTCAAATTTATATATGTCATCTTGTCCAACTTAAACAGGCCAGGGTCTTAGACCCAGGACCTTGATTGACGAAAGGGAGAAATTTGGGGAATTAGCATAGAATGTTTGAGAATAAAGAGACCTTAGACATTAATCAGGCAGTATAGACAAGTGGTTAAGGGAGTTAAGTTGCCTGGATTCAAATCATGACTTCGCGTTCGTGTGAACAAATTCATCACCCAGCCACACTGCACCTCTCTGAAATGCAACTTCCTTGGTAAAATGGGGATGATAATAGCATCTACTTTGTATGAGTATTTTGAAGATTCAATGAAGTTACGTATGTAAAGTGTCCTTCTAGTAAATGTCCAGTAAAAGTTATCATCATCATCATCATCGTCATCATCTAGTCTAAACTCCTGGGATTTTTTGGAAGGGAAACGAGGGTTCTGAGAAGCCTACCAAATTTTCCCTGTAGCTCAGAGCTACCAGCGGAAAGGATCCCAGGTGAACCTTTTCTTAGGTGAACTACATATATTGTATAATTTTCAGAAGCTTTTTCACTAATCTCCCCTTACCTTTTTTTTTTTTTCTCTGACATCAATTTTACTTCTTCCTTCAACTGAAACAGAACATACATATAAAAGTCCACTTCCAGTGCCGATTAATAAAGCCAAGGTTGGTCAAAAGTAAAAGCCCAAAAAACAAACCAGCTTCTTATGAGAGCACAAAAGTCAGATCAAGGAAGCATTTTTTTGTTTAATAAAATACCTCTGCCTTATTGCCGACAAGGTTCTGGTGCATAGGGCAGTATGTGGCACCTTGTTTGGCAAGGTCTGCCAAAGACAGTGATAAGCTAGAGAGACAGGTGTGTGCCATGATTCTCAGGGGTACCAGAGAGAGGGATGTCCTTTCAGCAGCAGTGGTCTGTCACCGCTGAGACATAAAACATGCAAACCTCTGTCTTCCAAGGATGAAGAACTTGGTTTCAGTCCTGAATTCTCTTGCCTCTTTCACTCCCCTTTGCTATTAAAATGAAAAATGGTTTGGGATTAATATCATATTTGAGTAGATCTACAACACGCTCAGATGGGAGAGACTATAAACAGTAACATAGTAGACTACACTTTTGAAGTTTTTTGAATGGAAACAATAGGATGAGTTGAATTGATGGGGGTTCTGTAACTGACCAATATATCCATGAATCAGTCAGTTTTGAAGTACCTGCCATGTGTCTTGCTGCAGGCAGAACCCACGTGCTGTGAGTTCTAAAGGAGTTTGCAATGTGGCTGGAAAAGACAAAGCACACAAAACATTTGTGGAAGAGTCCAAGAGTATAAAATTGAATGGATTTTATTTATACAATAACATTTTATAGAATTTATACCCAGAGTTGATTCTTATTATTTGTGCTACTTATGTTCTATCAAGTCACTGCAGTTCACTGAATTAGTGAATCCTGAACCATTGCTTCTGGAGAAATACAGAGTTAGGTTCCTGCAAGCCTCTGATTACAACATTTTGTTTACTCATCCATGCATAACCTTGTTTTATGTGTGTTTCTGTTTAAAAACACCGTATTTAATATATGTTACTGATTCATTAACATGGAACGACTCTTGGCTGTGACAAAGCTCATTTAACATACATCACAGCCTTCTTGTGCTTGGAACACTAAACAGCACTTTGGCACTGGGCTTGGGGCCATTTTAAACAGAGAAATCACCACCACCATCACCACCAGAACCCACAAAAAGGCAAAAACTAGAAATGAAAATGGTACTAAGTAGCTACAAAGGACAGTTGTTTACAGCATGGGAGTTGGAAGGAGGAGACAGAGCATTGCCTTGATTGACCACAGCTGGGATGTGCATGAGGGTGGCGCAGAAACCTTGTTGCTCTGCACACATCCACAGATGACCATGAAAACCCTACCAGTAATGAGTTTACAGTGAAGATTATTGAGCAAGCAAATTCCCAAATTTCGAGGGTCCACTGGACCTTCAAATGTTATTTGGTATTATCGGAGGTTCCGTGTGGCTTGTATGTGCTATAGGAAATGAGAGAAGGAAGCTACCAGTTTGCTGGAATAAGGGGAAATTTTATGGAGCAATTAGGACTGGAACTGGACTTTGAAAGACGAGTAAAGTATAAAAAAATCAG
Organism: Lagenorhynchus albirostris; assembly: GCF_949774975.1. NCBI lineage: Eukaryota > Metazoa > Chordata > Mammalia > Artiodactyla > Delphinidae > Lagenorhynchus > Lagenorhynchus albirostris. The sequence goes on from NC_083113.1 coordinate 44,222,538, forward strand.
GAAGGAGGGGGTCCTGTGAAAGTTTGCAGAGATGAGAATAATTTTGTTTTGATGGGGGTGTGAGAAGACTGACCTACAACTCAAAGATATCCATATGGAGGAGTTGTGGGAGATGAGCTTGGCCTGGAGTAGCAGACATCTGTTATTTTTGCCCTCTGGCATCCATTTCCTCTGGTCCTGGTATCACCTCAATCTTCCTTTAGTAAACAGTCCCTCCCACTCAATCTGTATGGTTTGGATGGGCTTATACTTCCCCTAGCTTCAGGAGTGGACTGTGCCACAGGCTGGGCCAATTAGGGAGTTTTGTCCACTTGAGCAAATGATTGGATCAGGAGTTGGCACGTGGCACAGAGGTAGCCATTGAGACTCAGCTCCGGAAGAGTTTTCCTGCTCAGATTGATAGTTGCAAAAAGAGGAAGCTTGAAGCTTTGGGGGACCACCAGGAAGAGAGAATCTGAGAATGAAACAACATATAGTGAAAAGCAGGAGAGAGGGAAAGAGAGAAAACAGAGAATGAGACTGGACATTTTAAAAAAGTATCTGGATCCAGTGGTGTCTGAAGGAAACTTTGGACTTTTAGATTTCATGAGCCAATCCATTTTAATTTCCTCAGATAGTTGGAGTTGGGTTACAGCCAAAAGATCAGTACAGTAAGTGGGTGTCCTAGTGAAGGAGTTTTGAGTGAGGAACAGACATACTCTCGTGGGCATGGTGACCTCGACTTTTAATATTGTTCCCAGTGTTTAAACCAGCCCAGTTTCTCAGTGTCCCAGTTCCAAAATCCTGAGAAAGGAACCTTATTGGTCTGGCTTATCTTTTCTCATAAGACAAGCCTACTGATTTTTTCCTCAGATTAGGACCTTCCTCAGGTCCAGTTGCAGTCAAACAGGAGAGAGAACGATTTTATGGATACACTAACAGACATCTCTGTTACATCAGCCTATGGGTGAGGCTGGATTCGAGAAAGTTTGCACAGTCAGATGGGGGTGTTTGGACTTGAGGTTGTGGCAGTACAAAGTCAGATATCACAGAAGATAGCTTGATCTTTACCTTTTTTCTCAGGACCCCTAACTTCCTACTTTTGAACATGAGAAGATAGGGCTACAAAAATATATGTTTATATTAAGAAAATTATTTTACTTAAAAATATTTATTAAAAAAATACATGTATATGTACATATACATACATAAATACGTATACCTATGCCTTTCCTAATATTTCACTCCATTTTATTTGTTTTTCTTTTCTAAATTCCCACTGAGTCATCATATATACATGCATATGTATATACAAATATATTTATAACCATATACATAGTTAGGCATTAGTTAGTAATTTTTTCAGATACAAGGATAGACATTTTGAAAGCTGATACACAATGTTATCCATTGATTGAGAGCATACATGTGCATTTTTAAAAACTAGAATGGATTATGGCGTTGTTACTTAAAACCCTTCAGTGGTTTTCCATTATACCCTGCTTTTTAAAATCATGGCTGTCTAATATAGTGCATATTATATATTGACATATTATTTATTCAGAACACCCTACTCAGTGCCAAGTACAGTATGGGCACATAATACTTGATCAGTAAACATTTGTTGAGTGCATGAATGAGTGACTTTGTACCTATGGATTTAAGGACCTTCTTGCAGTAGCTCTTGAGTTCCTCCCAGAGGTCTTCTGTCCACAAATTTTGAAAAATGGTCTTGAGGTACACATAGGTTCTGGGAACCCAGGTCTGTTTATTATCCACAACAGAACCCACGTGCTTCAATTAAATGGATGCAAAATGCTGCCTTTTAGTGAGTTTTCTAACGAACGTGACTATAGATATTTTTTCAGAACAACGCCCAGACCAGTAGACCTCTAGGCCCCATTTTGGATTTTTACGCTCTGTAGATGGTTATCGTAGTCCCCTAGGTTGTTATTTAGTCAAATTATGTTCATTTTATCGCCTATGCCTTTCCTCATATTTCACTCCCTTTGATTTGTTTTTCTTTTCTTTTCTAAATTCCCTTTGAGGTATCATGTTACCCCTAATTGCCTGCAGTGTTCCAAGTCTGGTCTCACTGCTGACACACAGACACAGACTCTCAGCCATGGTTTGGGATGCCCCTGTGTGTATGGCTGAAAGTTTTGCTAGCTCCGAGAATTGCTGAACGGCGGTGCTTGCCTAACCTCCTGATGTCTCTTTACCACTAGCTCACCATTTGGTTGTTTTCTCTATTATTGCCATCCAGGAATCCCCTTCAAGTTAAATTCCATCTTTAAGTTTATTCATCCCCAGATAGATCATCTGCATTTTTTCAACCGTGCTTCATTGTATTACTTTTGACATGTATTACCAAGAACCGTGTATAGCTTGGTATTGTGTGCCAGTCTTCAACTGCTGTTAGGAACACCTCCCAGTTTAGTGTCATCTGCAAATGTGATTATCATGATAATGGTAACACAATCTTCCCCTCTCTTCCTTGATTCTTAATAAAGTTGGTAGGGGAAAGCTGTGTATCTTTGCAGAGCATACACTCAGGACTCTCTCTTCACAGCTCTGTCAGTGTCCACTACTTGCTGGGGTAGGTTCGGGGGCTGTTTTTACTTCCCGTGACAGTGCTGAAGGACCTACCCAGACTTCTCTTTATAAAAGGGCTGGCTGTTCAAATGCAGCTTACCAAACTCAAGGGAAGCTGTCAGCCTTGGTTTCTCTCTCCCCTCTGGGTTCCATCTCAGAGGTAAGACACATCCCTTGATCCCCAAAGGAGATAGTAGATTGTTAATTGTGGAATGGATGAATGAATGGATGGATGAATGAATAGGTGGATGAACGAATGAAGGAATGAGGCTCTCAGACACTAGGCTGCTTGCTGCCCTGAGTTTAGTAGACGCAGCTTGGGAAGCCAAGGAGATGGTTACTTCTCAATGGTTTGATGTAAGTCGCAGTGCTTCTTGGTCAATCTCAGTCTATTTCTGTGTCAGACTGCCCTTCCCAAGTAGGGAACTTCTGCCATCTTCAACACCAAGCCTTGCATTTCTGCTTTTAACTCAGCCCTTGTATTTACTCACTGCATGAAAAGGCAAATATAACATCTTGTAATGCATTCCAGTGCACGTGGCATTGGTGCCCTGCCTTACGATCCTTATCTCTTCCCTGGAACTCTCCCACACAATCACACATAATATAGCATTAGGGAGGGTTGCCTCATGCATTTCAACTGCATTAGTAATATTTTTATTTCTCACTGGTTGGTCTTTGTTGTGTTACCCTGTATATTTCGGAGTGTTTTAGATATTTCATAAAAACTTAAAAAAAATAAAAATAAGAGACATGGACCGTGCCTTCAGAAGACTTCCTACTTATTAGGGAAGACTTGTCCAGTAAAGAGCTATAACAAATTATGAGAAAGCACTACAGATGGGATATGTCTGCAGTATTGTGGCTCCAGTGATAGGTGAACAACTTCGACCTAGTTGAGGGTGGTAGTGGTATTATCAGTGGTGGTAGGAAGGGAGTGATATAAACAGAAAAACCTCAGAAATTATCCTTAGGACAAGTCTTGAAGGATCAGTAGAGTTCACCAGGCAGACAAAGCAGTAATGCTATTTAAGGCAAAGGGCATGGACAGGTAAAAACACAAAATACATTTGGGAAGCAGTAAGTGATCCATTATGGACAGAATGAATGTGTTTGGGAGGCTGGGAGATTTAGGCTTACAATTAGTTTGGGAGAGAGTATGTATGTTATTCATGCCAGGAAAAGACATATGGATTTATTGTGTAGGTCCAAGGGCTTTTAAATAGGGAAGTGATATGATCAGATTTGCGTTTTAGAAAGACTAACTAGGCAGCAAATTGAACATGGGGTAAGCCTGGAGGCAGGAGTAACTGCTCCTGAAGGAAGTGTAGGTAGAGATGTTGGGAAGAGGAACAGCATGCAAAGCAGAGGGAACAGCATGAGCATCAGTATATAGGAGAATAGCATGAATTTATATGAAAGAAGTAGAGTATAAGCATTTTTCACAAAGTCCTTATGTACAATCAAATTGAAACCTACTGATACAGCCTATAAATTCACAGCAACTCTACAAGGAAACTTACACATTTTCCATTATAGTAAAAGAATTGATAACATATTATTTATTTGTGAAACTTCTTTACTTTGTCATATTTGCCATTGGTTTAAAGCCAAAGGATGTTATCACCCATCATTAAACCATTTAAAATAGGGAACTATAGCAATAACAGTTTAAAATATTCAGAAATACTTGTTGAATGGCAATGAATGAAAGAGGCTGGAAATGAATCTTGAATGCCAGACCAGGAAATCTAAACTTTATTTATATGATACTGAGGAACTATTTCAGGTTTTTTAGAAGGCATGACATGCATAAAGTGTAGCTTTAGGAATATTTAATTTAAGCTTTTGGTAGATTGAAGCACGGAGACCTGTTTTGTGCTGGTATGGCATGTGGTTTCTGTATTTTGGACTTTTGACTTATATAGCAAAGTTGTCACTATCTCTCTCTTACAAATGTTATTATTCTTTTGCCCAGTATCACACGTCTTCATTTCTTTCCATTTCATGTCATGAAAATTCTCTGTGAAATTTCAAAATATTAAATTCTGAATTTTGCCAAGAAAATTCTGAAACAGTGATTCAAAGTGGTTCCTACAATCTAGTTGGTAGAACATTATACCCAACTTCATTTCCTCTTATTGCATGTATTTGTAAACAAAAGATAGGAATTTCCCCGGGAGAGATTTGACAAATTCCGTTTAGCTGTATAACAAAGTAGACAGTTTATTTGCTAGGGAATAGAGCTTGAATCCAGAAGCTTCTCTGAAAAATCAACAACGACTGCCAGTTTTGCAGCTTAAGCAACTGAATGGTATTGATGTCATTTAATTAGATGAGAAAACCTGTGGAGAAATACTGTAGGATATGTGTTTGTGTGTGTGTGTGTGTGTGTGTGTGTGTGTGTGTGTACATACCTACATATATCTATATCTGTACCTTTATTTATCTGGGGGTGCTGACCTGGTAGATGAAGTTGGGAGTAATCAACATAGTTTTTTGCTATTATTGTAAAATCCATAGGACTGGTTAGATCGCCTCATGTATTAGTCAAGTTATGCTAAGCTCTGCTGCAAAAACAAACAAGCCTTGGAAATCTTAGTGACTCAACATAGTAAGGGTTTTTTTTTGTTTTGTTTTGTTTTTTGCTTACTCAGAGTCAGATAAAAATGTCTTGGGCAGGTGGCTCTCCTGTAATCAAGGATCTCAGGAATTTGAGCTTCTTCCACTGTGGGACTGCCAGCAGCAGTACCAGGATCTACCCACATATACTCATTCGCTTTCTGTTTGTCGCTCTATTTTTGTGACTTTGAAAAGATTGATAAAAATATTTTAAATTCAATTTTAGAATTCACTGAAAGTTAATCTGAAACACAGCCCTTGTTTTGAAAAGTATGTACTTTGGCAGTTAAAAAAACCTCATCTTTTAATAGTAGGTAAGTTTAGGCTCTGGTTAATTAGATATATGAGAGATTTTGGTCTGTTTTGTTTTTACAAAAATGATCATTTCAGAGCATTTGTTATCTTGCCTGTGGAATGATTCAGAGTGCTGGATAATTTGCTTAATTTCAATATGGTGTACCACTATCTAGATGGCTGCCTCTCCATTGCCTTAATATTTTAAGAAAATTGACCCCCAATACAGGAAATAGTCTCATCAGTGAAACCCCACTTAACCTAGGATGTAAGTCTCAGGGGGCTAGAAATAAGCCATGTGCTTTCTGGAAAGACTTTTCTAATCCACTGGCCCTAAAAGATAACTCTGTATTTAGTATTCTGTCAGGAGACTACCCAGGTGCCATACTTATATATCATATCTGAGAATGGTTTAAAACTAAGTGCTATCAAGCCTGCTTTTGTTCTGTATATAAGAAAGAGATTTATAACAAAAATCATAAATAAGAGACAAAGGAAGTCTGAAGTTTCTTTTTTTTCTGCCTGCCTTTCCCTGTTCAGTGATAGAACAATTTACGAATCTGACAAATCCTCCCCTAGATAATGGTAAGAGTAACAGAGTGTTCAGCCAGGTAACTCTGGGCCACTAAAGTTTATTAGACTGTAGAGCAACAGCAGCGGGATTGACACAGTAATCAAATGATATGCTTGATTTGGGTTCTCCCAGTCTCTCTCTTCTCACCTCAGCCCTCATTTCCCTTCCCCCCACCTCCCTTCCTCCTGCCCTACCTAAGGAAAACTAAATAGAGGGAATTTGAAATTGAATAGGTTGGCAGGGGTAGACTCCCAATTTCCACAAGCAACATTCACTCAGAAAGTATGAGAAGTCTGTGCCAAAAGGTTGAATGAAAATAAGGAACATGGTCATAAACACGTCCCGACTAAATTTTTGGTTTGGATCTGAGTAACCTAAGAGGCAAGAGAAGCCTTTTCCAACTGCCCCACTCTTAGGCCAACACTAAATTGTTGGGACACCAGAGACATCATCAAAGTACATCAGTAACTTGAGTTAAACCAACGTTGTTGGGTCAGAGTTGGCAAGAAGACAGAAACTTAGGCATTGGGAAGAAACTCTACTGTGCTTTGAAAACTCTGGACTCCATGGGGTACGTTCATTGTAAAAGCTTTTAAGAAGTCACTTCAAAATGGCAGCCAGAGGGTGTACATTTGCTTGGTTTGGACCACACTATTTTGTGAAGTTGAGTTGTAATGCCTTCAGGGGAGATTTTCATAGTCTAGTCCATCACCGGGCTTCCCTTCTTCCTATTATCTTCTGCCTCTTCTACACATATGTACCTTAACTCCTAGCCTGGGATGGCCTTTGTGTTTGAAACATAAATCCATCCACTGCTTCTAGTTGGACCATGGAGTGACTCCTGATTGAAAAGAAGTGGGAATCTTAAACTAGCCTCCTCATTCTCTGCTCGTAAGAGGATGGAATTTGTTGGAAATTGATAAACGTCACTATTGTTGAGGAGACATTGAAGAAGTTAACATATTACAAGACAACTACCAGGACTGACACCCAGCTCAGGAGACCTTCAGCTTTTTCAAGACAGTGAAAGAAAAAGGTCTCTCAAATCTCAAGAAACACACTTTATAACCAGAATAGTCTGTGATGAATGGGGTAATAATATTCCGCCCTGCCTATAAAGAAAAGTGGTATGGATATTATTGCTTTTTTGGACACTGGAGCAACTATATCACTCATTTCTGAGAGGTTGTCAAAAAAATTGAAGGGTTTAAATATATGACCTTTTACAGGAATTACTTCAACAATAGCTTATTCTACTGAGTCCACTGAAGTTGCAGTTGCGACAGTGAATTTCCTGCTGCGAGATGCAGATTGTGGGCTAATTGCAAGATTTAATCCAGTCTGTTTAGGGCAGTCCTCGAAAAACTGGGTTTCTGCAACACTATTTTATGAGTCAATACCAAATATTCTGTCACAAATAACAGAAGGAAATTTAAGAAAAGAAATAGTAATATTCAGAATGCAAGAACTATCAGAAATATAGACTGATCTTGAAGCAGATGGGTTTTGCTTTGTGAATCAAGGTGGTAATGAGACAAGGGAGCCATCCAGATTGATGCAGAACACCAAAACCTCCAAAAAACAGGGCCAGTATAGATGCCAACCAACTATGTGTAGTAAAACAAAATGAGGAAAATGAATGTACATTCGTTCTTTGGTTAGTCACTCTCATAGGAGACACCACACTATTATACCTGTCTAGACCATGCACATGATCTAGCCTAAAAGAGAGCACTTCAGAAATGCCACGGTGAGGTAGGCGAGAATGTTTACTGAAATAGATAATTGAAAGCGCCACTTTTAGCCTGTCTGTTTTGCCAGCTGAATAATTGTGTCTGAAGCCCTGAGTAATCTCCATCTATATGAGTTGTTCAGATTAAATGGTGTCACCTGTAGTCATTGACAACTCCCCAGATCTTCTCTGTCAAGCGCCATATGTGCATACCCGAGACGTATCCAAAGGCTACTGGCAAACATCTTTAGATAATGAGTGCAAATTAATAACTCGTTTTGTACGTCATAAGAGATCATGCCATTTTAATGTTATGCCCTTTGGGTGAACACATGGGACAAAGATCTTTTAGATACTAATGAATAGTGTCTTACAAGGATTAATTTGCCTAACTTTTTGCTGAGCTGACATCACATGCAACATGGCTTGATTTGTTGGGTCTGTGGTGGAGCTGGCTCTGTAGAACTAAGAGAAAACTGAGTTTTCACTTTGAGCTTTAAGAGGGATGTCATTCTGGATTCTCAATGAAGCAGCTTCTCATAAGGTTACCATGTATGGTTGTGTATGCTATACCCCCATTCATGTACAGCATAGTGTGCATGAATGGTGCCCCCTGGAGTTGTGTGCACACAGTTAGTGCAGCTGTTTGCAGTGGAGCTGATAGCTTCTCATGACTGCCGATCATTTCATTCCAGGTAACAGTGTGTAATAGTAATGGTGAGTGTAATACTCCATTGTATTAACAAGACTTTGGTTATACTCAAGGATTTATAGTCATTCTGATTAGGAATACAGTGGCTCCTGTGTTTATCATATATGGGAGTTATATGTGCATGTGTGTTTTCTAATAAAAATTCAATAAAACTTTTTAGCTATCGGATTTCCATATATTAAAAGTATAGATAATTGCCAGTATTGGCTAGGGAACAGGGAAATAAGTATTCTCTTAAATTCTTATTTGGTAACATAAATCAGTAGAGCTTTTTGATTTTTAGGGAAATTTGGAAATACTGTTACATAAAAAATGCATGTATCTAACAGAAATGCTTTCACAAGGGTACTATATATATATATATATATATATATATATATATATATAAGTATAGTCTATTGTAGGTTGTAATAACAAAGATGGACATTCAGACAGACATATTGCAAAGTAGGAATTTGATTATGTCAATGGCAGACTGTGTCTTTGCAATGGACTGCTATGAAATGATCAAAGAGTGAAACAGACTGACTGACTGCATGTACAGTACACACCATTTGCAAGCATATGTGGCAGCCAGGTCTGTTTATAAGAACTGACCTAAAAGAGACCAAAGATATATCATTTAGTGGAAAAAAGAAAGTTGTAGTACAGTATTTAGAGCATGATCTCATTTATATAAGAATTAAGTAAGTAAAAATGACACACACACACACACACACACACACACACACGAAAACCATTCTGTGTATATAGGCACTGAATTGTTACCTGTGATTTCTTCTGGAAGATGAGACTCTGCAGAGACGCCAGGACTCTCATTTGCTATGACATATGTTTCTTTATTAAAAAATTGATGACAAAAAATAAGAAAAAAATTCTTATTTGTAATTTAAAAAATGAGCCTGCCAGCTTCCTGATTGGGAGTGCACTTAGGGGTTTTGCTTTGTCACTTTTATGATCATGATTCTCATGATAATAAGCATCCACTAGACAAGGAGAGATGGGGTACCGGGGTCTGCTCAGAGCTCATTCCTGGCTCTGTAGGAAGAATCTTGACTCTGCCCCATTAATGGTGACCACAGTGGTGACTTGCTTGACATGGTAAGCCTTGTTCTAAATGTTGACAAGGAGCTGCTGTATATATTCCCTAGGACTGACATTTCAGATAGTCACAAACCAGATTGACCCTATTCACTCCCACCCCTCCAAAAAGTCCTTGTGATTTTTGTGTGTCACTGAAGGATCAAAATGACATAATATGGAATATTTTTTCCTTGGTCTCATGGAAGTCCTGAGCTCAACCAGTTGTCGAGTGCTGGTGGTGGAAATGTTCTTAGCCTTTTTGGGTGGTAGACACATGAGAATCTAATGGAAGCCATGGAAACAATAATCATACCCTGAGTATACCCTCTTGAAACATTGTTTTGTACATAATTCAGGAGCTATTCTGTGCTTTTAGAGACATTCCATTAAGACACTATTTTTATTAGTGTTTAAAATTAGTGAACTGGAGAAAGTATGTTGGCAAGGAATATGTTTGTGTTCCATATGCATATTTAACAGTGGCTTGTAACCTCAGTAGGAAGAAGGCCCTAGGAAGGCTGCTTTCTTCTTCAAAGATTTAAATAATGAATTGGTGCTCTAGGTTGATGCTTTGGAAATTTGAGTGGGTTATGGATTGACCATCATGGTATTGGTGATGCATACTTGCTGAATGGGGACCCACTTAATCTCAGCATCAAGAATTGCTTGTCTTCTCCTGCTCTGTTTTAATTTTGTGGACGTTGGGGACTTCATACGTGATTAAATTTTCCCTTTTTGGCATTGTTGCCAGAAAGTCTTAGAAGCAAATTGGTGGTCTGTTCAGAAGTATATAAGACTCAGTGCCATTTTGCATTCATCCATTTCTGGGTCTATTATACCCCTTGTGTTTTTCTTTCTTCCCCCTCCTTCCCAATTTCTCACTTAGGTTGCCTTGTGTTATTTTCTGTAATTGTGAAGCAGGTATGAGTCTCTCTTAAGAATAAAGAAGGATGTAAATAAATACAGAGATAAGTAAATAAATGCAATAGTCCTGGAAACAATGGCGTTTTGTCTCCTGTTTGATGAAGCTCAGGTGTCAAGTTTCCCTGGTGCTCACCGGTGCATCTAGGGCTATGGTAAGAAACAAAACAGCCCACTGCGCAAAGCTGCTCAGAGTTGGCTCTGATGCAGTTGAGTGCATCTGGACATAGCATGTAAACACGCACATAGCATGGAAGGAGGAGGCTGTGGAGACTCTATCTATCTATGAGAGAAGTTTTTGACTTACTTCTGAGGCATGGAGGAAGAGGGGCTTCCGAAGGCACATGGACTTCCAGGATTCAGAAACTCAAGAGAACTCAAGTCTCAGTGTTTCCCTAATGGCCACTTTGGTATGAATAACAACCCCATTTGACTTGTGAAGTGGATATTTTTATAAAGCTGGTATTTCTTCATGTGATGACTTCTTAACCTGATAAGGAGGTGGCCCATATTTGCCTTTTCACACCCTACCTATAAGAACATTTTACAAACTAGTACAATGGAAACACCTTTTAAGTTCTTACCTAAAAAAAATTTGTTCAAAGTCCTAACCACATAGATACTGTGGCCATCTCATCATCAGTCATGTACACCAGGAGGTAATTTCAGGGGTCCTTCCAGGGAAGGCTTCTTTTTTCCCAGTGGTTTGACTTCTTGGCCCCTTTGTATTCCTTAATGAGGGACACAGTTGAAGGCCAAGGCTGCTTTTTTAGTGATTGATTGTGGGCTGAGATTCTGGGGTGTGGTGATTCTTTGACCATCAAGTACCATCTCACTGCACCTCAGCCTGGAGAACACCAACAGAAATACGTTATGTAATGTCTAAAGTAAACTTTAAAGTATTTTGCATTCATATGTGGTTTGCTTTTTTTGAAGGCATTGAAAGCACAGTAAAACGATTACCATGTTGTTATGAATAGCATCTTGCTGAAGGAGGTGAATGGCACTTTTTTCGTGTGATTTGTGAAGTTAAGGGCCAAAGAAAAACACAGAACAATTAACCAGCAATGGATCTGGGCTAGAATAAAACTCCCCCATCTGTCACTCATAGCTCTGAGCAACAGCCCCTACTCTAGCGTCAGAAGTCCAGTTTAAGGGCCATTTATTTTAATGGGGAGAATATCAACCTTTAGAGACCAGAGTTCCCCAGCCTGCTGAGTGAATGAATATTCAGTCACTTCAGTGTGTGTTTGATGGTAGTTAGCAACACAAAGCAAGCCCAGGGCCCAAAGAATGTGTAGAGGAATGTTAATTCTAAGAGCGACCATAACTTGATTTTCTTGATTTCCTTGAGTTTAAAGTCTCAGCCACAGTATTACATTACCAAGTTATTTGCATTTGAAATATAATACCTGGGGGAGGGGTGACATTTAATTAAATTACAGGCTGCAAGGAACCAGGCTGGTACTACGCTGCGTGGAAGGTGTCGGCTGTACCTTCTGAGCTTTTCCTGAAAGGGAATGGACTGGGAGGAGGAAACGCTGATGCTCCCCAAGAAGTGTAACACGGCTGAGCACGCGCAGTTGGCTGGTTTGGACTTAAAAATGCAGAGTGGAAAGTGCACACGTGAGAGTTCATGGAATGTGGAGAAGAGCACATACCTGCAGGCTCCAGTCTCCATATTTTCTAAATTTCCTAAAGGAAGAGAGAGAGTGAGAATCCCTGGCCTTATAGCCACAGCCCAGCCTGGGTCAGCATCTTCCTCAGTGAGAAAGGTAACTGGTTCTTTTGTCTTCAGAGTCAACACAGCTCAAGATAACTGGGGGACTGTGGTACCCTTGCTCCCACCCTCTTAAGAATCCATGGTAATGATGAGGAAAGGCCACCAAGGGCCCCACTAATCAGAGGTCCTTCCTTCTATGCCCTTAAGCCCCCATTCGCTGACTAGGTGTGTGTGTGTGGGAGCAGCAAAGGTGTGTGCACAGAACTCTAGCCATCTTATCTCCTACAGCATCAGTTCTCAACTGGGGGAGATACTTTTCCCTCCCCGGGGACATTTTGCAATGCCTAGGAGCATTTGTGGTTATTATGACTGGGGAGGTGCTATTGGCATCTACTGGATAGAGGCCCTGGCTAAATAACCTGTAATGCGTGGGACAGCCCCTTACAACAGAGAATCGTTTAGCTGGAAGAGTCAACTGTGCTGAAGTTGAGAAACCCTATTCTAACAGAAGATGAGATTATGAAAGAGTGGATTCTAGCTACTGAGTTGTCTGTCAAGATAGAAAATAATCTCTAAAATGCCCTGACCCAGTGTGTCATTCAGGGTCCAACTAGGAAAGTGAGTACCACTTCGGTATTTAAAAGAAGCAATTTTTTTTATGAAGGATAGTTGATTTACAATGCTGTGTTCATTTTTGCTGTACAGCAAGGTGATTCAGTTCTACATATATATACACACATTCTTTTTTAATATTATTTCCATTATGGTTTATCACAGGATACCGAATATAGATCCCTGTGCTGTACAGTAGGACCTTGTTGTTTATCCCGTCTATATATAATAGTTTGCATCTGCTAATCCCAAACTCCTAATCCTTCCCTCCCCCACCGGCCTTCCCCCTTGGCAACCACCAGTCTGTTCTTTATGTCTGTGCATCTGTTTTGTAGGTATGTTCGTTTGTGTCATTTTAGATTCCACATATAAGTGATATACGGTATTCGTCTTTCTCTTTCTGACTTACTTCACTTGGTATGATAATCTCTAGTTTCATCCATGTTGCTGCAAATGGCATTATTTCATTCTTTTTTATGGCTGAGTAATAGTCCATTATATACCACATCTTCTTTATCCATTCATCTATCAATGGACATTTAGGTTTTTTCCATGTCTTGGCTATAGTGAATAGTGCTGCTATGAGCATTGGGGTGCGTGTGTCTTTTTGAATTATAGTTTTGTCTGGATATATGCCCAGGAGTGGGATTGCTGGATCATGTGGCAACTCTAGTTTTAGTTTTTTGAGGAACCTCCATGCTGTTTTCGATAGTGGTTGCACCAGCTTACATTCCCACCAACAGTGTAGGAGGATTCCAAAAGGAAGCAAATTTGATTCAGAGATTCAGTTGCGCAGGTGCTAGAGAGGCTGAGAAAACAGTGAGTCAAGGTAAAGATTAGCAACACCAGGAAGTCGCTACCATTTCTTGGCCAAGGGACAGGGAGATGTGCTGTTTGGGGATTATGGTAGTTAGAACCACAACAGGCCTGTCTGGTGGGAGCTAGAGCCAGAGAGATGAGGAAGCTTCTGGAGGTACAACCTGAGGAAGAGAGGGAGAAATACTCTGATTTTTCTTTCCTTCCATCATGCTATCTCCCACTAGTGCCTCCTATCAGCTGAGCCCCAGCAGGAAGCCAGCTGTCCTGGGAGCCTGGGAAACACAGATGCAGGGAAGAGGGGTGAATGACTTTGAGTGCAAACAGGTCCAAACGGGTCCATACAGCAGTAAAGAGCCTGGTGAACCTTCCAGAACGCCAGAACCAACCATGGCATATTTGAGCAAACATCCCAAGGGTTTTGCATTACAGCTGGTGCTATTCACCACGAAACATCATCTTTCCTTCTGCCTTGGAACTTGAGGCTTAAAATAATTTGAAGATGCCCTTAAGAGAGAGAGAGAGAGAGAGAGAACACACCTACTTGTTTCTTTTTCATTCAGCAAACTTCATGTGTTGAATGGCCTCATGACATGATGGAGAGTTTTGTGTCTCTGTGCAGACAGCAGAGTTCATTGGAAATCCACGTCAATGTGCAGAGCACACACTGTTAATTTTAGTGGATCTGTGGCAAACTCAATCCTTCATTGTCAGGCTTCAGCTCATTTTGGCGGCAGTGATCTTGCTCCTTGTTTCACTCAGGTTTATCCTCTCCATGGGTCCTGCCTCTCTGGAATCAGGCTGAAAGGAGAAGGTTGTTGGGGAGCTAGGGAACCTGCTGTGATGAATTTTATTTTTCCTTACAGTGTGATTTTAAAAAACTAGCCAGAGTAAAGGAAATTAATTTGTTTTCTATTTGAATTGCCCAACAGGTTCCCAAACTTGTGGGGATAAAAGCGATAAATTTTCAAGTGTCTCCTTTAAGAGAGTTCTATAGATGCTTAATTATTTTTGCCCCACTTTTGATTATCTGCACTAATGGAGATGTGGAGGGCACAAATCAATAAAAATCCCTTGATAATCCAAAAAACTCAATGTTGTCATTAGTTTTGACCTCCTCCCCCACCAAACCTTTTATCAGAGCTACTAAAAAGTGCCTCTCCACCTCCTGGGTTCTCAGTATATTCAACTTGTTGACAGGCTGCCTGATAAAATTGTCTGATTTGAGTGTTATCTCTTTTTCTCTGCTCCTGCCCCCTCTTTGGGGGAGGTGCTAACGAGCAGCACAAGAACAAAACCACAGGAAAAAGAGACCTTAGAAAAGCCAGGGGAACACACAAAATGATGAAATAGCTCCCGTATCTGTGAAACTTTACTATATAATGTCAGCTTTGTGGGATTTTTTTTCTCTTTTCCTAAAGTAAATTGAAATAACTCAAATGGGCTAAATATATGCGGCCTGCATGGACCCTTTGAAGTTTTGAATAGCTTTTGTATGGTATTCGTTTTCTGGGGAAAGATTTTTAATTATTAATCTTTTTATAAATTGCCTTGATGTTACTCCTCATGCTGGTAAAATGCCCAGACATTTTCTTAAACAACTTTAAGGCAACTGAGAATTGGGATGTTTGTCTTAATCCCCTTTGGGATGACTATAAAGAAGAAAGAACTTGAGGACCAGGTTAAATTGTTTTCCTTGTTTGGTTTTGTATTTGCCATACAAATTTATCCATTATCCAAAATGGACTCATGGATACCACAGAAAAAAAACCCCAGAACACAGCTGGCTGCATCGCCATCTTCGGGCTCCTGCCCACCCTTCTCTTTATCCCCCATGGTGTAGGGATCCGGCAGAGCTGACAATGAATAAAGCATACATTGCCACAAATACCAGATCTCTTAAAACTCCTAACTTACATCATTCTTTAAGATCTGCAGTAACACCACTGTTTGGGTCTAGTACCTACTCAAGATGACCACATGTCTT
The DNA here is from genome assembly GCF_949774975.1 of Lagenorhynchus albirostris. Lineage (NCBI taxonomy): Eukaryota > Metazoa > Chordata > Mammalia > Artiodactyla > Delphinidae > Lagenorhynchus > Lagenorhynchus albirostris. The sequence goes on from NC_083113.1 coordinate 44,238,188, forward strand.
CCAGTTTTGCCAGGATACACCACTAAATGAATGGAGTGCCTGATAAAATGTGCAAAGGTGAAATGCAGTGACATGTTCTCATAAGGAGGAATTAATTGGTATCTGATTAGATCCCTGCAAGGGAGCCAGCGACCCCTCCCTTTGGGCTTTATTCTCCGTGGAGGAATGAACTTTCCTCTTTTTGAAGGAAAAAAGCAGTGCATTTTCTGGTTTTCCTTTCTGTGTTTCCTTCAGTCTTTTTTTTTTTTTTTTTCCTTCGGTACGCGGGCCTCGCACTGTTGTGGCCTCTACCGTTGCGGAGCACAGGCTCCCGACGCGCAGGCTCAGCGGCCATGGCTCACGGGCCCAGCCGCTCTGCGGCATGTGGGATCTTCCCGGACCGGGGCACAAACCCGTGTCCCCTGCATCGGCAGGCGGACTCTCAACCACTGCGCCACCAGGGAAGCCCCCCTTCAGTCATTTTTATTTCAATTTGCCAGATATCGTTTGAAAGCAATTTCATAAACATTGAAGTGGCTATGAAGTTCAGTGTTTGTATCTGGCAGGTGGCTTATAAAATTTAAGGAACTACCTGGTTTTGAAGAATTGGGATGATGTGTCAAGGTTCAATCAGAGTAGCAAACCATCTTGAGTGATTAGAACGAGGGATTTATTATGGGGTTTAGACCTTACACAATTGTGGGGGCTGATGTATTGGTCCTTGTAGACTCTTGCCTCAGCATCCAGTGTTGGAACTGAAGTTGCCATTGGTCAGTCTGGCCAGCAGTTGGAAAAAAAAAAAAAAAAGCTTGAAATGGACAGGAATGAGAATGAACTAGAAACTCATGAGAATAACTGAATCCATGAGCAGAAACTGGTCAGAGACAGATAGGGATTCCACTTCCAATCTCAAAGAGACTGGATGACTGGAGAGAGAAGATGGTACCCTTCACCGAGGAACTGTGCATGCACTTGGTCAAGGAGTGAGAAGTTGAAGGAGCAGATCCGGCAGGAGCTGGAGGAACTGTGGGTCCAAGCACTGCTGCACATCACCTGGGTGAGCTAGTGTATGAGCTGTCATTTTGCCTGGTACCCAGCCAGATGCACCAATGTTTAGAGCATTAAGAAAAAGAAAATGCTGGGCTTCTGCCTTCCAAATATTGCACAAAATGTCATTTGTGGGTGATGCTAACTCGAAACTGCAAGGAAGGGGATGCTGGAAAGCAACCATAGTTCTTGCTTAGTTAAGGTGACACAGCACAAAGTCACTCAATGACATAACTCAAAAGGGAACGTCTCTGGGCACACAGAAATGTAATGGAGACCTCACACTCTGGAGAAGGCACCTTTCCAGGAACCTTATTTATTGGTAAATAGTAAAGTGTCACTGTTCAACTTTCAAAGTTGCATTTTTTTGTTTGAAACTTGTTAATTTACTAATCCTTGTAAGCCATGATACTTACACATGGAAAATTACTCTCTCTACAAATGCTGAAGTTTCTGATAATCTCAGAGAAAAATTTTACTAACTGGAATATAGCTTCAGGTTTTTTTGTCACACTGAAGTGCGTATATATTTCAACCAAAATATTTATACAGGTATATCTAATTGCTTTAATTCAGGGAAACTTTTTGTGATAAAAAATTGGTAAGGTAAAACTCATCAAATTATCTGTCTTTTTGTAATCTTTTGCATGTTTCGCCAAATTAAGATGCCTCAAAATCATAGGCTTTCTCAATTTCATTTTACATCACTAAAAACATAAACTTATATGATTTTTAAAGAAGCTCTCGATCAAAATATGCTTTGCACAGTTTGAGATATTCTAAAGCATGTTTATAGAATTTTAAAATAAAATGTTGTACATTATTTGTGCTCTCATCATTTAATATGTTTAAATTTCCTTCATGCTTTTTTGGGGATAAATTTAATGTGTTCTTATATACAAATTTTGTTTCCAGTAATTGTCATTCACTGAATTCTTCATGCTGTATTTTTTTGGTATTCATTTGTTGACTACTTGATTAAGGTTTTCAAAGTGATTTTGAACAAAATGCAACCAAAATTTAGAGGACTCATTTATTTACATAATTAATACCATTGTAGAACAAATAGGTCAATTTTTTTTCAATTTAAAGGCAGTCACTGTTTATTAACTGACCAGATTACAAAATCATGGCAGATACCTTAGTTCATCCTTCTAATAAGCCTGTTGATCTAGTTTTCCCTGTTGCCAGCATCTCCACCTTCTACAAAATAGGTGGTCTTTTCTTCATTCCACCTCGTGGAGAAGACAATTTGAAGGGCCAGAAGAAGTTGTTTGCTTCTTTGAAACACTTCTCAATAGCATAGATCTGATGAATCAGATCCTCCATGCGGATGATGCCATAGTTACCAAGAGATCGAACAATCAACGCATCTGTCAGGGCAATTCGCTTCTCGTTGCTTTTGCCATAACCACGCTTGTAGATAGACTCATTTACTGACTTCAGGTTTGGGTATCCCCTGTAATGTATGGCTCCACAATTCTGAGCATGTTAATTGAAACCTTGTTGAGCTTCACAAAGGTGCCATTGAAGACCTGACAAAGGTGAAGAAACTGCAACACCTTACAGACCTTTGGGCTCACACCATTGATACCTCTGATCCTGATGACAAATGCCAGTTTGGGTTCCATGGGTACATGGAAGTTTCCAGCTTTTCTTGCCATCCTAGCCATTCGAATCTGAATTCTGTACATCTGCCTGTATCCCTTGTGACAATGCTTAGCTTTTTCATAGATAAGCTTCCTCCTTGCCTTTCGAAGCATCTTTTGGGCAAACTTCTTTCTTAGGTGCTTGATCTTAAGCTCTGCAAAATCCTTTTGCTTTTCCTTAAGGGTTTCGGGCATAGCAGGAACCTTCTTTTTCTTCTCTTCTGCACCCTCCATGGTTCCAGCCAGAAAAGAGGCCAAATAGCTTGATTTTTAAGGTAATTCTTCAAAATTTCAAATCTAAAATCCAATTGATAAAAAAAAAATAATAATGATGAGCAGCAAAGAAAGAAAAATCATACAGTCATGGTAACGTCTTTTTAAAAAATTAATTTTACTTCAGCTTAGTCAAAAAATCTTTGTACTTCAGTTAATGTATTTTGACTATATAAAATGTAAATTTTAGCATCTATTTCAACTAAAATTTCATATAAGTGAAATTAAAAAAAGAGTCATTTGATCTAAATGAAAAGTCATGGTTGATAGAGTGGTGTGCAGTTGAACCTTCTATAGCTTTACATATTAAATCATAATTTTTTTGGTATAGTTTTCTTTGAATAACTACTAACTTTTTAAGTAGAATACAATACTTCTTTAGCAGATTTACATTTTTTGCTTTTCTTGTAGTCAGTGATATCACTATGATCTCTCCATGGTGGATGGTAAATGTTAACACATATGTCATGCAAGTTATAAGCTCACACCAGCTTTTTAAGCAGTAAAAATTCAGAATTTAAGTTTCCTTTAAATATGTATTTTTTGTGGCTTTGAGCTCACTGATGGCTAGAGTTTATTGCAAAATAAAAAAGTATTGTCAAATATTTACATAAATAAATAAATATGTTATTGTAGGTTCTCACCATACACTGAAGGAGATAACCCAATAGTAAAAGCACACAGACTACTCTTATAGTATCCATGACAGGACTGCTATAATTTTCTACTTTTCTTGCTGACCTCACCACCTTTGTACATCTTACAGGCATGGGTTATGGCATTTAAGAATCCAGCAAAGGCAGAAGTGACAAATATTTCTCTCACCACCATCATAAACCAGAGGAGTTAGATCTTCCTAAGTGCTTATTTTATCAGCGATTACTCTGCAAGTTGTCCTTGAAAGAGAGGAATGAATTGCCCCTGGAAAGTGTCTAGGAAAGAGATATGGGCTAACAGTGGTCATCTCTCAGATTTAGCCATGTGCTAATGTGAGAATTCTATTACTACACATACATTTCATCCACAAGTAAACAATACCATGGCAGAAGTTGGAAGTACAAAGTGCAGATCTACTAGATCCATCTTGGATTATTTTTTAATGCAGTTGTGACTAATGATGTTTCATTAATAAGAGCAAAATCTAAAACAAGTGCTAAAACAAATGGGACACCAGGATAACAGTAACCTGGGATTGTCCTGGGCAAATCAGAAAATATGGTCACCCTACTCAAAGGCAAAATGTTTGCTTGTGTGTTTATTTTATTTCTAATTTAAAGGACTTGATGTAGATTTTTTTCAACTCTGATCTTCCTTGGTTGGTAAGGAGACCATTCCAAGGAAACACTAGGCCGCAGTGAAACCATAAGTAAATGTTGAAATTGTGAGTCAGCCTTCTTTGCTGTTTTTAGGAGAGTGGATCCCGTTTGGTCTGATATTATCAAACTTGAGATTATTCTGAATATTCTTAGTCTAGAAAGCTGCACATATTACTCACACTGACCTATTTGGTAGAGATGGTTATTAAATGGAAATAGTTTCATTCAGAGTTAGAATAATTTCTAAAATTACAGTGTTTGCAGCAAATAAAAAACATATCAAATCCTGAAAACCCCAGCTAGAGTTCACATTTTTAACAAATCAACAGGCATTTGAAACAGAAAAATGATTTTATTCTGCTACTTTATTTTACAAATTGTTATCTACTCAAGGTAGGCCCAGTTCTCTCTAGTGCATCAATCCAAAATGTGTATCTTTAACCCTTTAGGCCTCCTATGAAGAATGGCTTTTCTCTTGCAACTTACGCCTAAATGATTCCTTCTTAGAGGAACGTGGTTTGGGTTAAAGACTCTTGTTTGGCTTTATTTTGAACATAATGCCCCATTTACATTTTCTTATTGTAGCCTGGTTATTTCAGAAACTTTCCTTGAGGAGTTTGGAGTAGCTTTTCTCCACTCTGAACATCGTTGGTTTATGTGTATGAGCTGCTGTAAAGCTCAGTGATTGCCTAAAAACACTATAGTTACTTAAAAAAGATGACTTTGATTGTGTGTTTTTTGTTCCCATCACAATAACACTTTGCAGGTGATTATTAAATTAGAGATTTTCTTTGTTTTTCTAACAAAAAAATAAAACAACCCTTTTTTATGTCAGCACCAATTATGAGAGGTAATTTTTCACATTTTACAAAAGATTTTTCTGTCCTACCTCCACGACCCTCCCCCAGATAAAGAAGGGCTTTGACATTCTATGACAGGGAGGGTTTTTTGCATACACAGTGCTTTTGACTTTTCTTTTAAAAAAATCTGTTGACTCTATTGAAATGTGACAGGACAATATTTAACCTGAATAGAGGCATGTTGACTCCTCTTATTAAAACTGACAGTTAAGGACGTTTCTCTCTTTATTCCTTCTGATACACGCAGACAAGTCTTCACTGCTAACTAGTATACAAAATCAAAAACAAAAAAATACAGAGCGAAGAGATGACTACCTTATAAACAATATATGAATGACAATTGCAAGTTTAATCTAGCAAAGAAACCTTTTTTTATCCTTTAAGAAAATTAAAGCCCTTTCAAATTAGCTTGATATATGAAGACAGACTGACATCATTAATTTTCAAGTATTCACTCTTCTTTCCTAGCTGCCTTTCCTCTCAAAGATAGGCAATGTTCCGCTAAGCCCTGGAGAGGACCACAGCGACACCTATGGAGAGAGTCCAGGGCCTCCATTGAGTCTTGCGTAGAGCTTGCAGCTTTGTGTCTTATTTCTTGGAATTCCTCTGCCTGTTTTGCTCTCATGGGACAAAAATGGTGGCCATGGAGGTTTGTCCCTGAGCTTCCTACTACCTGATGCTTGGCTTCTCTGTTTCAAACAAAATGTAGCTGGAAATATCAAGCTTTCAAAGTTCTTTCCATTTTGTTGGACCAATAAAGAGACTCATTAGCATGAATGAGGCTTAAGTTCCTTTGAGTTGTGCATGGAGTGGGCTTCTTGGGAAGAGCACAATTGGGAACCGGATGCCAACTTTCAGAGAGAGGCAGAAACCATATGGAATTTGGATGTCTTTGGGTACTTGCCCACTCTCCTTAGCTTCCAGGAGTCAAATCTCTTAAAAGCAACTGTTGGCTTTCTTATGCGTCAGGCACTAGATATTTATGTGACATAAGTAAACTGTCCACTGAGACTCACACTTTTTTTTTTGGTAAGAGGGAGGGTATTACACAATTAATGATAGTCATTTTTGTTGTAATATAATTTGAGCTGTAGCAAAATCATGAATGGAACTGTGTGATAGTGCCAGCAAATTTACCTCTTATTCTCATTTCCTTACTGAGCATTCTCTCCTCTGCATTTATCACCAGAGAAGGGTTCTTTCAGTGCTCATCAAGGTTTTCAACATTTTGTTGTAGAGAGTCAGAAAAATAGCAGTTTGTTCCACGGCAGCCTTCTCTGTTAATCGTGCAGAAGAATCAGTCTTCTGTGCATTGATACTGATCTGTCCAGTTTAGTCTTGAGAAATTACCCTATTTCTATTTCTCTGGTTATCCTGAAAGGGGCCAGGTGAGACACTTGGTCAAGGCAGCCTGTAGATTATACTGTAGAAGCAATTCTAGATGTTTTTCTTTCTTGAGTAGAGGGACCCAACAGTGTCTATGGTAAAAAAAAAAAAAAAAAAAAAAAACTACCCTCAGATCTTCAGTCTAAAGGTGTCAAAAACATTTAAAATTTGTGTGTAAATTTCAGTTCCTATCCTTTGTGTTTGTCAAGATCGTGCCAAGTCTTTCATGATGTCTTAGTTGGGGTTAACCCACCCCAAACAGAAAATGGTCCCAGGTGTGCTGGGCGGGAGTGGCGGAAGGGAAGGCAGCCCATGAGGGATGTGGTAAAGTAGGTCAGTACTGTGGGCAACTGGAGCTTCATGCTTTTGGGGGTCGTCAGAGGCTACATAGACCATCCTTGATAGTGAGACTCTTGAGGGACAAGAAAGCTCTTTATCTGTAACTTCTGTCTCTTGTTATTTGAAGGTCATTACTGAGCATCAGTTTCTTAGCACTTCATGCCTCTCTTCTGTCCTGAACCCACCAGCTTGGCTAGAGAGAGCAGGAAGCTATGTGTATGGGAACTTTCTGCTGATTACCTCTGGGATGGCCTGAGGGGATCCAGGGAAAGCACCAGTAGCTTCTGGTACACATGGTTTATGTGGTTTCGGGAATTAAGTACAGTTGTAACTCTGTGGGTGTTTGAGTATATGTGTGTTGGGGGTAGGGAGGATTATTAGCTCTTCTTAGCCTTAAGGTAAAGTATGTATGTGTGTGTGATGGTGGGTATTACCACTGTGATACGCAAGCAGAGATACAGGGTTCTTGTTACATATAGAGTGAAAACTGTCACGAGCCGGAGGAAGGAGCTACAGAGTCCCAAGTTGTCTGCTTGACTGTTTGAGCTCTAACTGAATGTAAGAGGCAAAAAGAAGAGACACGTTAATTAGACAACACGACTGCCAATAAATCACAAGAGTTATCGTGTATGAGGTTGAATGGTGGGCCACATCAAGTTTTATTTTCTTTTTATTTCAGCTGTCATTAGCTGTAGAGTGGTGCTCTCCTGTAGAACTTCTTGCTAGTTCCATGCAGCTATTGAGATATGGCTAGTGTGACTATACTAGTTTGCTAGGGCTGCTATAACAAAATACCACAGACTGGGTGGCTTACACAACAGAAATTTATTTTCTCTCAGTTCTGAAGGCTATAAATCTGAGATCAAGGTGTTGGTAGGGTTGATTTCATTCCAAGGCCTCTCTCCTTGGCTTGCAAATAGCTGCCTTTTTGCTGTGTGTTCATATGGTCTTTTCTTTGTGCACACACATCCCTGGTATATCTCTCTGTGTGTTAATTTCCTCTTCTTATAAGGACACCAGTTAGATGGAATTAAGACCCACCCTAAAGACCTCATTTTAACTTAATTACCTCTTTAAAGATCTCATCTCCAAATATAGTCACATTCTCAGATTTTGAGGGTTACAACTTAAACATATGAACTGGGGAGACATAATTCTGTCCATAATAGTGACTGGAGAGCTATAGTTTCTAACTTTATCTAATTTTAAATAATTTAAATTTGAATAGCTACATGCTGCTAGTGGCTAATATTGGGCAGTACAGCTCTAGAAGGTTTACTTATTAGCTCTTCTACTGTGAATCCAGAAAAGTCTGTAGCAATGGGATTCTTCCTTGACCGTCAAGGGGATGGTTCAACTGGAACACCAGACACTGTATTATGTGCTAGGGAGTTTCCACATTAGAGGCTTCCATGATTCTTTGATAAACAGTGAAATCCAAGGCTGGAAGAGAGAGATAAGCAGATCCTAAGGTTGAAGGTCAAAAGTAGAGCTACTAGCCACAGTCAGGGGCTGAAACCTAGAAACTGAATGGGAGCATAAGAAAATCTGGAACAAAGTGTATAGGGTCCTGGACACTTGCTATGATTCTGATTATAAGTGGTCTCATCTTATTCTTGACGTGCCACAGTCCTTGACAGCAGTCTCTAGGTCATATTCATTCTGTTTAGGGTACATACTGGGTTAATGTACGATTCAGTCATCCTTTCAGGAGGGTTGTTTCTCTCTTTGTGAATCATCTAATCTGATACACCTCTTTTGTCCTGGTAGCCTCTGTGTACTGGGAAGAATTATGTCTTCTCAATGGCAGCCGACAGGAGAGGGTCCTCGGTATGTGTGCTATACTTCGGTCTCCTCTACGGCAAGGGTGGCCTGGGTGGGCTCCTCACATTCAGTGCTTGTGCCTACTGAAGTTTAGTTGGGTCTAGTTGGTCTGCTTTGGCCTCACCATTGCCTCTGGTCCCCTCCATGTGTGGTATCTTCCGGTCTACCAGTTCTCTCACTAATTACTTGTCCACTCCTTTCAAGGCATCTGGTGCTCCTATATTGCCTGATACTTGCACAGGCTCTGAGAGCTAGGGTGCTACCTCAAGTCCCATTGTTCTCAGCAGGGAGTGATTTTGCCCCTTCGATAGAGGACACTGGCAATGTCTGTAGATATTTTTGGTTGTCCCACTGGGGAGGCGGGCATGGACTGCCTGGCATTGTAGGTAGTGGCCGAGAATTCTGTTAAACATTCTATAATGCATAGGACAACCTTCACAACAAAGAAGTATTTGGCCTAAATTGCTGAGGTTGAAAAGTTCCTTCTAGTCCATCTTTTTAATTAATTAATAAATTAAAATTTAAAACAATTTTTTATTGGAGTAGAGTTGATTTACAGTTTTGTGTTAGTTTCAGATGTACAGTAAAGTGAATCAGTTATACATACACATATATCCACTGTTTTTAAGATTCTTTTCCCATATAGGCCATTACAGAGTATTACTCCATCTTTTTAAATACCTCCTTCAACCATTTCTAAACAATGCTTTGGCAGTAACACTATATGAAGTTTTCTATCACTCTTCACTCCCGATTTTTCTCTGGAGTTTTGACCCCAAAGGGGAATTCAAGGTACTTGTATCTGATCTGTTACTCGCTTTCTCTTTGTCATCTGCAACACTTACTCTCCTCTGTGGCTAATTGATTTGGGTGCCCCAGGCTTAGCTCCATCAAGGGGTGCTTTTACCTATCCACCCTTCCCCTGAAACAATGAAATACATTTATTTAATGGATGGTGAGAGGAATCCACCTAAGGGGAAAAAATTAAATAGTTTAATATTTTCAAAATATCATCCCCATTATGCTATGGCTAATGGAGCTACTGCAGAGTATTGGTGAGCATATGGTACAAGGGTGTGGCAGGCACTGAGAGGTATGGTGTCTGAGTGGGTGTCCTACTCTTTAACCCCAATCACTCATGGTTTGAAGGGCGAGCTCAGTTTTATTCTCAGCACCACTGCCCATGCCTTCTTCTAAGTAGCTTAAATCATGTCCTGACCTTGTTCCTAAGAGCTGCTGGTTTGAGAGAATTAGAGAAGGGAACAAAGGGAGGGGCTTAGGTAGCTCCTCCGTCCTTCTCCACTCCCTTCTCTTACTCTGTGCTCCAAACCCATTCCCTGATCCCCCAGCCTCAACACGCACATGTACAAGGAGGTAGCAACGCTGAGAAATGGTGTTGATAGATGGATGATCCTGGCTTGCTTGGGGCTCCCTATTGCCACCTTGGCCCCTGTCCCACTGAGGACCGCAGTCAGCTTCAAACTTAGCACTTCCTGGGCCACACTGAGTACTTTCCTTTGTGATGCAGGAGTGCTGTTGGCCTGCAAGCCTGAGCACATGTCTCCTTTGCTGCTGCCTCTAGGAAACAGAGCCCTAGTGGCTGGGCTTGGCAAAGCACAGAGCATTTGAAATCAGTCTGGGCCAAAAATGCAGGTCTAGTTTTCTTTTTATATATAAAAGCTTTTTAAAAAAATCTTTAAATTTGTTCTTCAAGAAGAAATAAACCTTTATTAGACCCTGTGTATTGCTGTAAATTTGATTGACCAGATGTTTGTCAGATTTAATACACGCTGTTTAAAAAGTTGCTTTCTACATCTTGACTGAGGCTCTTTCTGGTGAGGAAGGAGCCAGTTTATAGGAAACAATGAAATAATTTTTTACACCTTACAGATGCTCTAATCCCATTACAGACTGAGGTGTTTAAAATTCTTGGTGTTTCTTGCTTTATTTTTATGGTATGAGTGATTGTGAAGGAGAAAGCCAAGGCAAGAAAATATTTAAATAAGGCGTCCCCCCAGGGGATGGTGGGGGCAGGGGTGGGGGGAGGAATACAAGGAATGTTTGAGGGTTATTTTTTGTATTTGATTTGCTTTCCGGCCATGGCTACTGGCTACAGCTGAAAGGCCACTGCTAGAATTTTGATCAGTGATGCCAAGCTCTTGGACCACAATCCAAGATGTTGCTATGCAGAAGAACCGGGGCTAGGTTTTCTCCAATCCTACTAAACAGAACGTGGCTTCCATAATCCCCTAATGTCCTCTCTTGAAAACAGGCCATTAGTGTGTTTCCTAAAAGGGTAGCAGATTCAAATGCCTACAAGGACCAGGCAGATACCAAAAGTGGCCAAAGTGAGCCAGGAAGCTCTCTGCAGCAAACTGGGGGACTCCAAGCCCACCAAAGAAACAGTGAGTCCTCAACTACAGCATCTTGTGCTCTGTGGAACTGTGAGCCCAGTAAAGGGATGTTTATGAGAAATTTCCCAATTTTAAGTAAACAAAATTCATCTACAGGGTATACTCTGCCTAAGGACAATAGGTTTGTAAATCTTGTTCTGACAAAATGTGTATAAATAGAAATGCTCCATTTAGAAATAATTAGTCCCCACATTTGAATTATTAGAACTAGCAAAAGTGTTAAGCTTTGGAAGCTGACACAGGAGTTGTCAGCCTTTTATTTTGCTATGAAAGGGTATTAAGCAGACACAGTTACTATTTACTATCACCAACATGTTTCATAAAAGAAAGGACATTAATTCCCACCCCACCCCCCAAAAGAGTAGGAAGGAAACAATCTCAGACTTAATAATAGCCTTTCAGGTGAATAATTTTATTTCTATGAAAAAAATCATGAAATTATCCATTCTTTTCTAATTTTCTAGTGAACACTTCATCACAGACCAGTGGTGATCTACAGACCATTGCCAAAACTATCCCACGTGTTAATACTACTGTCCCACCTATTCAACTACTTACACCACTGGAGTGTTCTTGGGTTTTATCCAATGACCAATTAGGTCCTTAATTATTTAAGTCACATAAAGGAGAAATATGTCTTTTTTATTACAAAATAATACAAAAATAAGAAAATTACGATTGCCCCACTTCGACTTCTGTGAGATGACCACTGTAAAAATTTTGGTGTATACCTTTCTTATATTTTTTCTAATTGTGTATTTGTTTGGAATCCTACTGTCTGTGTTGTGTCATAGTCTGTGTTTTCACTTCAATAATACGTTGTGAACATTTTTCTTTACTTACCAATCAGCAACATTTTTTAATGGCTTAGTAGCATTATGTTTTGCGGCACAATTTAATGTTGATGGTTATACATTCATATTATCTCTCACTCTGAACTTTCCATAGAGCACTCGGAATGAATATCTTTATAGCTGTAGAACCTACCTTCTGAATATCTTATTTTGCTTGTTTTTCTTTTTGTACTTCCCTGGATCTCTAGTAACCTTCTTATACGTGAACACAAGTTCATTTCATCTGTATTCCCAGTCTAAACCATTTGTGAACTGTCCAGGGAATCAACAGTGGAAGATGATTTTGTGGCTGGCTGGGGCTATGTTCCTCATAATGGGTGCTATTAGATAATCAGTGTGAAGCAACATTGAGCCACTTTGGTAAAACGAATGACAAGTTCTGGTGTCATCAGTGGAAGGGAGAACAATTTAACCATGTCATCTGGCTTCAGTGTTTAGCTTTACAACCACATAGGTGTCAGGCAGCCACGTGAGTATCCATGAGTTCAATACTGAGACAGTTGGAAATTCAAGAACCATACGATTCAACTGTTCTGCTTAGAAAGAGATGAGAAATGCCAAGCTCTCTTAATATCTGGTTGCATCTTCTCGTATTATTTGAACAGATTTAAAAACATTTTAAAATATACCCTTTCCAGAGAGATATAGACTGTCCTTGCTTTAGATCCAGTTTGCACAGAAATGTTGCAAATCTTCTTTGTGAGTCATTCTTCTCCAGGTTATTGGAGGCAATTTCATTAAATGTGTCATGGTTTATATCACCATTCAGAATCTGCTTACCACTTGGTTCACCTTTACAATTTAGTTCCTCCTTAGAAAAAAATGTGCTTTTCTGGAGATTTGGGCATATCTGATTTTCATGTTATTGTATTTCATGGCATACTCTGTCTACTGCACTTTGAACTAACTTCTCTGAATGGGAGATGAGAGAAAAGAACTTGTGCATTTGAAAGAAGTTTAATTTTGCTGCCTATGAATTGGAGCCAAGTGTGAGAGGACTTCTTGGTTCATAAAGTCAAGCTTAATTTTAGGAAAATGGTGTTGGTGTCCCAGATAGCTTGAAATTGAATTATGACAGTTGGAACTTTTTAAGTCACTCTACATTTTTCATGTGTCCAATGAACAGTGCTCCAAGGCACTGTCAACCAACTGAATATGACATCATCGTCCTTGGTTTCTTTGAATCATTATCTTTGAGCAGAATGTGAATGCTACTTGTTTACTGTCTGTTGTTAAATTAGCATGTAAGTTCCATGAGGGCAGGGATCTTCTTCATTTGTTAACAGCTATAGGCTCAGTATCTATTTGAGCCCTAAGCATATGGGAAGTGTTTACTAGCTATTGAATGAGTAAATAAATGGATGAACCATCAAAATTGGGTAATTCACTAGTGACATTATTCAAGGCCAGCTAGTGGTAAATTCTCTTGGCCCATGCACGTTTTCCAGAATCAAGATTTTGTTCTCTTAGAGATTGGGTCTATAGCACGAGAACCAAAGAGCGTCTCCTTGCATGCATCTTCAGGACCACTGAGAAAATACAGCCCTACTAACACACAGAGATAACCCCTCTTTATATTTCTGTGTGTGTAGTCTCCTACAGTTTTTTTCAATGCATAGGTATAGTCTTATAGACATCACAAAATTGTACAAATATAACTAGTGTATTTTCCTATGTCATAAGATGCTACTTTAAAAGCATGATTTTAAACAGCTCTATGACATTTTATCATGTGAATGGACCAACTTTTATGTCACCATTATGTCTAACCACCAAAATGGACATTTAGATTATATATTATTTTTCTCTCTTTTAAATAATATTGTGATTTAAATCTTCATACCTAACTTTTATACATAATATTCTGATGTTTAGGATTAATTCCCAAACACTGAAATTTGTGGTTAAAGAGTATGAATATTTTTAAAAGTGTAATAAATATGGCCAGATGGTTACACAGAGAGGTTGTACCAGGTTACGCCCATGTAACCCATATCTGAACTTCTTTTTCACACTAGCATTTGTCATTAAAAATGAAACAAACAGGGACTTTCCTGGCTGTCCAGTGGTTAAGACTTCACCTTCCAATGCAGGGGGTGCAGGTTCGATCCCTGGTTGGGGAGCTAAGATCCCACATGCCTTGTGGCCAAAGACCAAAACATAAAACAGAAGCAATGTTGTAACAAATTCAATAAAGACTTTAAAAAAAATAAAAAATAATAAAATCTAAAAAAATGAAACAAAACTTTGTCTATGTGTTAATAGAAAATATTATCTTACTTTCTACTTCATTGATTATTAGCATTTCTTGGTCCATTATATTTTTTCTTTGTGAATCTTATTTTAATGTTCTTGCCCATTATTCTATGGGTTATTTATCCATTTCCCAGATATTTATTACACAGCTACTATGTACCAGGCACTGTTCTAGTCATTGGGGAAACAACAGTGAAAGAAACAGCAAATGTCTATTGTTGTAAAAGTTAAATGAAATCATGTCTGTAACACCCTTAATACAGTAGGTTCTGCCTCATACAAGACTGTAGTAGGTCATCATCCAGTCATTCTTGGTGTAGTTGTATGTGTCTCTGTGCCAGGAACATTAGCTACTCTTCTGGGAGCAGGGTGTTTCTGGAAGTTTTCTATGTTGAGTTGGCTAGCAATGACTTAGGTGTTCATGGACATGACTGTGAACCTCAAATAAGTATACTTCTCTAAAGCCAAACTAAATGTAACCAGATCCACAAAATGCCGGTGGCCACTTGAGTGCCACCTGATGTGAGAGGAAGTGTAAAAAAATCAACGTGAAAAGAGACAGTAGCCTTAACTGACTACCTAGCATATCTTGTAAGAGTTTGCAAGTTTTGCAAACCGTACGCATCTTTGCCATGGTCTCTCCCAGGGTCTCATAATTAGTCTTCCTCTGGGTGGGATAGGTACCAGGGCTTGAATAGCATCACTTAGACCCCATGTTCCGATGGGAGTCTCGAAATACAATTTAGAAGTGAAAGTTCAAAATCACCAAGATTCTTGTTTCTCCTTCTTGCTACACAGAATTTTTGAATCTGATGAGCACTGCCATGTTGCATCACAGTTGAGTATATAGTGTTAAGGGTGACAAAGAATCAGGCAGCTGCACTCAGAATTACAGGTTTTATGGGACTAATCCCATTTCTTGCCCTGATTTCAATGTGTTTTCTATATGATCTGATAGAGGAGGACTGGGTTTTGTTTTCAAAATGATTCAGTTCACGTCCAGCCCCAGAAGGCTAGTGTCCAAATGGATCGCAGGTCTGCCTCTTTCAGCTGGACCTCAGTCCCTCTCAACTTCTCTGTCTGCAAATGTTCCTGCCAAATAGGAGCTCTGAGAAAGGGAGGGACCTGCGTGCTTTTAAGGGTCTGTTCTTGTAGCTTTAGGGTGGAGAGGTTGCGGCTGTGGGGTGGGGGGGTAGAAAGGATACTCGGTTAGGTGTTGGATTTGTATCAGAATAAGTGTGTCCTTTCAAGAAAGCACCACTTGGAACAAAACATCACCACATCCTCACCTTTTACCAAGAGCAAACTGGCCACTTTGCGTTCTGCAGTTTGATGGCTGTTGAGCTACTTAGGTCTGAGCCAGAGGCTGGCGGGCTGTATGCAAAGTGCTGTGTAATTGTGCAGTTTTCTGTGGTCCATCTTTGGAACAACGTCTCATAAAAATCTTAAGTGGCTATCACTTTTCATGGCTAATGAACTGAGGATCTGGGAATGAGATCCAGAGCCAGTTCTTGGGTTAAATCTTCCGAGCCTCCAACAAGGCTGTGTTTA
Organism: Lagenorhynchus albirostris; assembly: GCF_949774975.1. Taxonomy (NCBI): domain Eukaryota; kingdom Metazoa; phylum Chordata; class Mammalia; order Artiodactyla; family Delphinidae; genus Lagenorhynchus; species Lagenorhynchus albirostris. The sequence goes on from NC_083113.1 coordinate 44,253,936, forward strand.
GGAATTTGGGGGACAGGAGAGCCCGTACCCTCAGATGAAGGAAGATAAGCTCTGACCTTCCTCGCCAAGCCTGGAGACCTGCTTGAAGAGGGTACCAATGACCAATCAAGGCGGATCATGAATATCAAAAGGCTTGTTTGAGCATCAGTGACATATTGAGTGTAGTTTCCCCCTCTGTTTATTTTCCATGTGATTTCTAAGAGACTCTTTCTCATTTTAAAAAATATTTCAAGTAAGAAGTATTTCCATTCACATGCTGATCAGTAACCAAATGGTGGAGGCCTCCAGTGAACAGCGAGGGAGGGCTGGGGGGTGGGGTGGAGGTGGGGGGATCAGGAAACTTCTGGCACAAAGGAACAAAGTAGAGTGGGAACTGGTGGTCACTGGTAAAGGCCAGTGGTCTATTGAGAAGGGAATTTTAAGGCGGATTCCATTCCGTGATGCACACAAGTCGATAACCAAATAAACAAATGAATCTGTGTCTGCTTTCCCTTTATTCCACACTAAAGACAATGCCTGCACGTGTTTTAGGCCCCCTGAGGAGGATGACAGGGAGCTGGAACCCACGTATAACTGCATTAAAAATATTTCAAATAGGTCCCGACTTGATTTCCTTGTCTTTCATCTGGTTTTCTTTCTGGTATTGCAAATTTCCTTTCCCTCCTTTTATTTTTCTGCCAGGCTATGGTGCTTGCACTCATTTCCAGCAAAGGACATGGACATTCTTTCGTATGGCAAGGTGAAAATAATTTTATTTTCATCACTTCCCTCCCCTCCCCCCACCCTGAGCTTGTGATGGATTTACTTGAAAAAAAAAATAATGATGGAGCTTCACAAACTGGCCTGACAGTTGTGATGCGGAGAGCGAGCCAGCTGAGTAGGGACAGTGAGGCATCTCTGTACCTATTATGGCAAAAATCGATAATGCTTTCTGTAAATTGCTCCTCCCAAAGGAGCCGAACAAATGCAGCAGACAGGGGAAGCCATCATTCTGTGTGAAGGCTCCGCACACTTGGACCAGTGCAATTATGAACAGGAGGGCGGTTTGGTCTGTGTGTGTGTGTGTGTGTGTGTGTGTGTGTGTGTGTGTGTTCAGAGTAAGACTTCTGGGGGAGCGGGGAACTTACTCATCGTAAAAATTTAACTGTCTGCTTCTTCTCTCGGGAAGGTGCATCCTTCTATCTGCCCTTCCAATGTGGGAAACCCCGTAGTCGAGTTACCCCAGTAAACCCTTTGGAAGTTGCAATGGATGGATTAAAGAGAATAGCCAGCCTACTTAATTGTTGATTTCCTGACTGAGGACTTATTGTTCTGATGCTTTTCTGGAAACTGTCTTGTAAGGACTTTGGGAATTCCATACTGGATCTATGACTATAAACAATCTCGTATGTGTGGGCTGTTTTGAAATTTTCTTCGCTTTACAAATCTCTCATCTTAGTGATCTTTGAAAAGATAATGTATTACAAGTTCCTTTAGGGACTGTTTTTTTCTATAATGTTATGACTCCTGCCCATCCCACCCCACTCTACTCCTGAACTGCAGAAGGAAATGGGAGCCACTTCCATAATGATGATTCTCGCAGCCCACTGCTATATTAACCTTATTTCCTAGCAGGAGGACCCTAAAATTAATTAGACATGTCATGAGACAGTTGCTATTAAAAATAGGAAAAGATGTCAATAAAATAATTTTTCAGTTGATGTGTCGGGTCGAGGAAGTGGTGTACCTAGAATGCAAAGATTGTTGTTAAAATAACTAACATCGAGAGGAAATGTGCTCTGTTGGAAAGACCACTGAATTCAGAGCCCAGAAGTCTTAGGTTTAAAGAACAGCTTTGCTACTTACTAACTTGACCCATAATGCATTTCAGTCCTGGTGTCTTCATCTATGAAATGAGGAAGGTGATGCCTCCTTATGCTCTGTCACAGGTTGTGAGAAAGTTGTATGAAAATCCATTGCCAAAATTAAAGTCATGAAGATGTACATTATTATTAGCTTAAAGAAGATAAGCAAGCTTAGGCCTGGGTGTACTTGAATGAAAAGGCCAAGTAGGTCTGTCCATGGTTATATGGTACCAGCATGCTTGATCTCATTTGGTCTTGGATCCTATTTATTAAAGTCAGTTTCCTATAGAACATGAGACTCTAGGAAACCTAGGTTTCAGCCCATGTTGGAACTGACAACGTATATGAGGGGAAAATAAAAGTTGGAGATACAAGTAGTTGGAATTTTATCTGACAAATGATCTGACAAGACCACATTTCCCGTGTCATCCAGTTTAAGACAATCAGGTATTATAGATTGGGGGTTGACACTCCTTAAATAAGAGGTAGTTGCAATTTTGTTGGGGAGAGAGGCAGCAGAGAAACAGAAGGCACTATTTGAAGGCAATGATAGGTTCTGAGAGAGAGAAGGGGACCTGGATTTTATCTGAGGGGATGAGACTGGCAGAGTTTTCTATGGTTTTGTTGTTTTGTTTACGTTAGTGGTAAGAGGGCTAACGGGTTGGGGTATGAGAGGAGCCCATGGGAGTCCGCAAGTAAGAAAGTAAAAAGCAGGAAAGGGCAGCTGGTGAGACAAGGGGAAAAAAGGAGACTACAGAAGTACTAAAGATTTAGAAATAGGGGAAGTAGACACATTGGAAACATCCAAAATAATCCCAATCATCATGACCCAAGGAAATAACCCTATAATGGTTGAAAACGTATTCCTGTTGATGGAGCAGTTGGGAATAGAAGGTTAACACGTGTGTTGACATGAGTTAGGCAGACATCTCCACATGATAAAACGTTTGAATGCACAGGCAGAAGGTGAGTCAGAAGGTGGGGTCATCCAGAGGGTACTTGAATGGATGGACACTTGGGGACATGATTTGAGAAAAAGAGTCACAAACACCCTGGGGAGAAGTAAAGCTAATGAAATCCTACCAGGTTGGTAAAACTCAAGATCTAGCCCATACCTAGGACATGAGCTGAGAGTTAGGTGCCACCTAACCCATCACAGCTTAGACAGGAAGGTGTATCCTTTCAAAGGAAATGTTGTCTGATGTCTGCCCCCTTCTGGAAGCAGCTGCCTTGACTCCCAAAAGTGAGGGGGAGAGAGCAGAAAAAGAATTTCTGACCTATTAAAGTCAATAATCCCAGGATCCTAATGGATCCAAGTGCATCTGAATAGCATATTAAAATTACCCAAATTGTCTTTTAAAACCTACTGATGTGGGTCACCCAAGCAGCATGCTCCCAGCTGTTAATAATTAATACTGAGCATCCTGGGGAGGGATCACTGTGGATAATTGTAACTGGTAAGCATGAGTCTGGCAGCCCAGTGGGCTATGGGTTGGAAAAGGGCAGCGAGGAAGGAATCATACATCAAGCTGGTGCTAGAGGTCAGGTATCGGTGGTCTGCTTCCTTTGGTTGAACTTATTCTTCTGATGGGAAAGCCTTCTAAACAAGGCTGTGAATTGGTTTTCATGCTCGCATTGACAGATTGGGAAAGCAGTTTGTTCTACCAAATTTAACAATGATATATCATTATCACAACTTTGGGGGAAATCTATAAAATCAATAAGTTTGTAGCCTGAACAGGATTTGTATCGCTTGCTTGCTGTGCTGGTGTCAAAGCGTGAGCATATGGATTGAGTCACAGCCTGAGATCAATGGAATTTGTGGACAGTGAGCTCAATAACAAGCCCTTCTGAAAAGAAATAGATGTAAAAAGCAAATTTACTAGAGTATAAAAAAAAAAAAACACTAATATTTTTTTCCGCGCCTGGCTGTAAAGTGCTGTTTGGCTGCCTTTGGCTGCGGGTACTTTGAAAGCTGTCTAGGCTATGTGCTTGCAATGCTGAATGCTCCTGCGCTAGCTTCATGCATTGCATGTACAGTTGGGTGCTTCTATTTACAGGGTTTGTACCAGGAAACTCGCCAAGAATAAGAGGAGGGGGAAAAATAGCCCTTTATATTGTAAACTGAATAAAGAATAAAAACAGTCAGTGTGTCTGCTGGGGAAGGACCACGGTAGCTTTATTTACTTTGTGCTGGTAGGACTCGCTAATGGAGAAAAATAAAAAGGCATAATTAAATAGTTTAATGAATTCGCAGCTCTTTTGTTTGAGTGGGAGGGGAATGCATGTTCCAGAGAGGCCTCACAAAGAGCTTGGCTGGCAGTGAGTTAAAAGTAGGAAATCAGTTCTTTGAAGGCATTTTTATACTTCATTATCCCAGCATGTAAAATGACTTGTACTAAACGATTGAGGATTTTATTTTTCCCTCTCTCTCTCTCCTTTTTCCTAAACAAAAGAGAGCATGGGGCGTCTGGTGTCTAATTCCCCTCCGGGTCCTGGAGCGGGGAGATCAGCCAGGCTGATCACCAGGCTGGTGGGCCAGTCCCTGCCCAGGAGCGGAGTCGAGGGCTCTGAACCACCGTGGAGCCCAGGGAGCAGCCAGCCAGCCGTGCACGTCCGCTGTGCAGGAGTCCCGCGAGCTGGCATCAGTGGCCCCTAATCTCCCTTTCGTGGGGGAAAGCTCCTGCCTATTGATGGGCTGTGAATGGGGGGGTGTCCTTTATGTTGTATTTTTTTCTTAGCAGCCAAGATCACTTCTTCCCTCTTAGGTTGAAAAACAAAGGGAAAAAACTCCTGGGGAGATGAAGTAAAGTTTGGGGAACACTGACTCTGATTCTCAGCCCTGACCTGGTTTCCTTCTCTTCCATGAGAAGGATGTGATCGGGAGGGCAGGGCCTTTGGGGAAGCCAGCTGGCCACCAGCATCCAGCTGTTCCCAACTGGCCACCAGATTCTCACGCTCAAATTGGGCAGCTGGGCAGGGCATGTTCTACCTACCCAGGCAGGTAGAAGATTGGGCCCAAGAAAGTTAATTTCAGACTGCAACTTGGGCAGGGGGTGGTGGAGGGCAGGAGATATCAGGACTCTGGGTTTGAGGTGAGACTCTTCCTGATGACCCACAGAGGAGAGGCCAGAAGGAGGGTAGCCTTTGACCCCTGAGGGAGTAGGGCAGCTCGGACTTTAAACCACGAGGCATGGTGTGGTGGCTCAGGAGCCACCACGAGTGGTACCTCGCAGCGTGAACCCTGGGTTTTCTAGAACCAGTTCTGACTGCTCTTCATTCTGCCATGGCGCTTGTGTATAAAGAGAGTAAGCAGAATGTTCTTTTGAATAACTCTAGTATTTTAAGTGTTTGGCAGGTTCCTGCCTTCCCTCTGCTCCCCTCCACTCCCTTTCCGGCTGTTTGAGCCCAGGGTCTCCCAGAGGGTGTGGCCAAGGCCAGGTCTGCAGGGGATGCCCCTGCCACGTGGCAGCTGCCTGAGCGCCCCTTCTATAGATTTGTTGTTATTTCTTCCATCCAGCCGAAGTGAGGGGTCTCTCCCGAGCCTTCTGTGGCAGCACTTCTAAGGCAGTGGAAAAACAGCCTGCCTGAGGTGGCTCTAGGTGACACACCTCATCCGTCTTTGGAGGAGAAAGGCCCGCTTGGGTCTGAAAATAATTACGACTCCTTTCCGTCAGCCTTTTATTTTCTCCCTCCCTCTTTCTCTCGCTCTCTCTGCTGGACTCACGTGTCAGTCTTGCTTCCACATCCAGGGCCCAGTCTTTTCCCAGCCCAGCAGTGTGCCTCGAAAACCCCTCAGCAGTGTATTTCCGCACCCCCCACTTCAGCAGGCCGGTTCCTGGTGGCCTTTCTGCTCTGTCACCTTCAACATGTGAGTCAGCTGCCAGCATCAGGGAATTTCCATTCAGTGCTTTGCCAGGTTCGGAGATTTGCGTTTACAAAGCCTCGCTATGCCTTTAAAAGGCTCACATTTGCTTATAAACAACACTTGCTGTTTGTTTCTTGTTAAATTTTACCTCATAAACAAATATTACTATGTGAACCTCAGCCAATAATTGTTAAATCCTGACTTTTTTTTTTCTTATACCTATAATGCATCGACTGTAAACCTAAGATTTCAACTTTATACGATGGCTTTCCTTTCCCCACCTCTCTGGAGAACTGGAGGTTTGCCTGGGTGGGGTGTTTGAAGTCATTGGACCCATCTTCATAAAAAATACCAGATAGAGGGTGGATCTGTGGGGTTGAATACAGTTGAACACTCTGGCTATACAAACAAACCCCAAATGGACACGCTCTGGGTTCTCTTGCCTTTTTTGATTCGAGTACTGAGGAGGCTGACAGAAATTATTTTCACAATTAGCCTTAACTTTTGGATTACAGCATTTCTTTCAGTATAATGACCAGGCTGTGTGGTAATTTACAGCCAGTCCCCGGCCTTGCTGAGTAGCAGGGAAATGCTGTGAAAGTGACTGTTAATATTGATCAATGAGGGCTAGAGAGAGTTGCAGACCCTCAGCACTGCCACTTAAAGTGGGCAGGAAACCCAAATTGACCAGTAATAAAGTGTTTGAGGTTGTACGAGGTGGCTCCTGGGGAAACTGCTGCTCCGAGAGGGAGGCTGGAGGAGAGAAGCTGTCAATTACTCTTGTTTGATGCCTGGTTACTGAGCAGGACAGAGCGGGCTGGGGCCTGGGGCTGCCAGAGGATGAGAGGCAGACCCAGCCTGGATCTCTCTGGAAAGCCACAGAGAGGCTGGGTAGGAAGGGAGACACAGGGGCTCTCTTTACATTCCTTATGGGTCCAGAGGCCTGCAACTCACTGCTATCTTTTCCCATGTTTCTTTCATTTTAGGGCAGGAAGTAAAATCTGAACTGTTGGCAATCTTTCCCCTACTTCTGTGCTGGACACTAGTGGTGGATGGGGTTTTGGTTTTGGTAATTATTGCAGTTTTATGGGTAAAAGACCAGAAATCTAAAAAGATAGATCCGGGAATGAAAATCAGCTGCTGTTATGGACTTTGAGCTTAAGTCTCATTTAAGGTGATCACATTGTCATTACTGTTTTATAGACAATTAATAATAATAATAGCAGTGTGAACGATGGTCCTGATTTCAGTGCTTAATGTATTAACTCATTCAATCCTAAAAACAACCCCATGGAGGGAGGTGCTACCGTTTTACCAAGGGAATAGTATACGACAGCAGTTTTGATAGGAATTCTACTACTTAGAAGAGATGAATTAGAACATTCCTGGGACGAGACCGTGAGCCAGATGAACAAATGACCCAGTAATTGTTCCTGGAGTGACACATTTCCTTTAATGAACCTGTGATATGCAGCATCATCTGGGGTTTGTGTTGTCAACCTTCCAATTCAATGGGGTTTTGTTGCTTTCAGTCAGCTGCATGTACTTAGTTGAGAGGTGAGTGATTTAGTTAAAGTAAAATTGAGTAATCAACCAAAAGTAGATGATTGTAATCAATTTAGTTAGGTAGAAAGGTCAAAAAGTATTGATAGGGCTTCCCTGGTGGCGCAGTGGTTGAGAGTCCACCTGCCAATGCAGGGGACACGGGTTCGTGCCCCGGTCCGGGAAGATCCCACATGCCGCGGAGCGGCTAGGCCCATAAGCCATGGCCGCTGAGCCAGCACGTCCGGAGCCTGTGCTCTGCAACGAGAGAGGCCACGACAGTGAGAGGCCCACATAACGCAAAAAAAAAAAAAACAGTCATTCTACTTTTTCTGTGCCTGACTCAACGCCACTCAAGAGTCCTTTGTTAAGTTACAAATCTCATGTAAAACCATTTGGGAACTCTTCCAGTACAAGTAAATACTTTAAGAAAAAATTATGAAATATTTCACGTGTACAGATAAAAGTATAGAGACTCATAGCTGTTTCAACCACCAGCTTTGTCAGATCTGAACATTTTGCCACATTTGTTTCAGACCGCTTTTTCCAACCTACGAAACGTTTTGAGTCCATTTGAAGCCTTTTGTGTGCCACTCCTTGACTCATTTCTCTCTTTTGCCCTTCCCTGCCCCCAGGAATTAACCACTCTCCTGAATTTGGTAGTTTCTTTAAGATGTCTTCAGGTTGATATGTTTAGCACTTTAACTACTATAGAACATTCCAAAGCCTTCTTTCTAAGTCAGTTCACCGTCATCTCTCCAGAGTGTGGGCAGACACATTTCCACCGGCTCTGAGCAAAGGGGTCACTCTGGATAGAGTAGTTATAGCTCAAGTCATGAGGAAAAGACAAATACCAAGACAGTTGGGCAGAAAAGTGTTTTTAAAAAATCAGCTTTGACACCTTCAAATAAGTTGAATTAAATTTTTTTTTAAAAATCTAGTTAATTCAGTACACGGTGAATTGTATAATAAAGTATATTGGTTGCTGAATTAGGTGTTTAACCCCCTGTTCAGTCTTATCCAGCTTATTTGGATTGGAATGGACACAACATATTAATTCAACAAATTTTAAACTCCTACTGTGTACAATGTACTGTGCTAGGTGCCCAGGGGCAAAAGAAATTAGTAAAGTGAGAATAGCAGAAGACAAGTAACTAAAACAGTCAGAATGAGCACCATAAAGGTGGTATGACAAGGCTTGTATTCTGGGGCCAGCAAGCAGTTTAGTTTTTCAGATCTTCTAGGTTATGAAGGAGAATGGGTGGAGTAGGACTACAATGGGAGACTAGGCTAAACTACAGGGGGACTTTTATACTCTTTAAAGGTCTTTCCTTTGTAGCTATGGTAGTGCTCTTTAAGGCACGCAGGAAAGATTACTACAAAAGTGATTTCTAGGTGCCTTGGAACCAGAAGAGACTGGAAGCTGTGAGTCCACTTAGAAGGCATTTGGAAGAGTCTCCGTGAGATATGACTTGGGTCTGGACCATTTTACTGTCAAAGGAAACATGACAAGCAGTTGAGAAGAACCTTTTTGGGGGGCTGAATGTATAGGACAGCTGGTTGGATATGGGTTCAAGAGAGAGTTGGAACTTGAGGGTCTGAGGCAGGATTTCTAGGGGAAGAACAGTTCCTCAACAAAAACAGGGACAGCAGGATGGTTCGTGATTTGTGGAATGGGGAGAGGAAAGTGAACGGAATTGTTTAGGACACACTCAGTTTTAGATCACAAGGCAGGACAGCTCAGTGAAGAGTGTGGTCCAGTGTCCATCAGCTAGCATCTGCTCTGTCTGGCCTCTGGGGTCCACTTTGCTGCCCACACCCCAGACTGGAAGCATGAGGGATATGAATCCCCGCTAAGTACATCCTTCAACCAATGACTGAGGGCAATTTGTGCGATGGTGGGTTGCATTTGGCTCACACTGGCTTGCAAGACCCGATGGCTAAGTTTTCTGGAATTTTGTGAGTCACTTGTTAAACAAACATAGCTGTTACTAAAAATTAAATTACATACACTTACAATTAAGTAAATTATGTTAAAAGTATAGGTAATCAACCATTACTTCCTAATTATCTTACTGCATTTTACAATTCCCCCTGCTCTTGTCTTCTGTATCTAGAAGTCAGCAGTGCTATGTATATATAGCAGTGGCTGCTGTGGTTCTTTTCCCAGCTCCATGTTCAATGATATTATGTTGGTAGCTAGAAATCAACCATGATGGGAGAATTTACACCATGGAAACTGGCAAATGTTGCAAATCAGGGATCAGTCAACCCCATTCTCACTCCTGCTGGAGAACTTGTTGTTAAAGATTTTCCAGCACATTACTGAGATGGTAAAAAAATACTCAAGCTCCTTTACCCTTCAGATGGGACAGCTCTGAGGTACAGATCTACACGGGCCGAGTTCCCCAGCAGGATTCAAGTCCAGTTTCTCATTGGTAACTTGCTTGATGACATATCGTTTTTGGCTGCTTTGCCCTCTCTGTCTCACCATTCCACTTCCTTCCCAATAATTCTTGGATCACTTTTAAAATAAACTATTTGAAAGGAAATCCTTGTTTCAAGGTATGCTTCTGGGACAACCAAAACCAAGGCAAATGACAAGAATGGTTCCTCTTTCTGATGAGGGTAAATGAAAAGGTAGGTCAACAGTTGCCTGTGACCTAGTGGGCGGCAGCACCCTGGCATGTGGAGGACATGCTCTGTGGATGACCCACTGGGGATTAGCACCAACAGGGTTTGTTTTTCTTTGTGACTGCTAGTAGGAGACACATTTGCTTGTGCTCACTTCACATTTTATAGATATTTGCTATAGATATTTATAGATATTTGCTCACTTCACATTTTATCACTTTGTGGCATGATCTTAATCCCACTGAGTACTTTTAAACATAGGAGGAAGTGATCAGAATTAGCCAGTGAAGATAGAATTGGCTTGTTTGGTAGGGTCACCTAATGTTCAGTTTTCATCTTGCTTTTTATTTTCCTACTCTTGACTCACTCACTCTGCCCTCTTTCAGCTGGGGTCCTTTGAAAACTTACCACAGTGAAGCAGAAAATTTTTAGTGCATCTTAAACCTGAAGATTGCCTTTCGGTGCTTTCCTGTCCATCTACCTGTGTGTCCACCTTAATGTACTTTTGTTTAGTTATTGGAATGTCAGTCCACTCCAATGTCTGCCCTGAACCTCTTAGGACTCTTAAATCTTTTGTCCTCATGAAATGATGCAGGTAGCCACAGTCTACCAATCTTCTCACACTTCTTTATTACTAATTCGTTATGGATACCGTTTCATGGCTCTCTCTGCTACTGCTATTGGAAATTATAGACCGTCTTTCTATAAGCTTCCCCCTTTCCTGCCCACATCAGTTTTTCTGCTTTCTAGATTTCAATTCCTATTTGAACCCACAGAACCTAGTTTTATCTTATTGGCTAATTAATATATATCTTAAAAAAAAAAGACTCTTTTTCTTCCTTAGGTGAGTTGTTATTTTTAATGATTGCTTTAATGGTAGTCGAGGATGTCCCTGCCTAGGGAGGCCCTTTCTTTCTGTCCATAATGAGGCATAAGTCATTGCAATGTCCTGAGATTTATGGAGGGACGGGGGTGGGAGGAAGCACCTTTTCAATTTATTACATCTTAAATGAACTCCCAAAGCAAGAACAGAACAAAACAAAACAAAAGGGCAGTAAAGCCCTGTGTACTGTTTAGTCTGACGTTTACTGAGCTGTATAGAGGTTTGCTGACTAGTCTGGAATTGGTAGGCAAGACTTAGCATTTCATCTGAGTCGTTCTTTTGTATTCTGTTTACCCTTAGCTCTTTTTTTCTTTTTCTTTTTTTTTTTTTTTTTTTTTTTTTTTGCGGTATGTGGGGCTCTCACTGTTGTGGCCTCTACCATTGCGGAGCACAGGCTCCGGACACGCAGGCTCAGTGGCCATGGCTCACGGGCCCAGCCACTCTGCGGCATGTGGGATCTTCCCGGACCGGGGCACGAACCCGTGTCCCCTGCATCGGCAGGCGGACTCCCAACCACTGCGCCACCAGGGAAGCCCTACCCCTAGCTCTTTATCCTTTTGCACCATCGCCAACATCACTACCTCCACCTCCTCTACCAAGTAATCCGAACATTGCCTCACATAATTCTATCCATGTCATTTGATAGTTATGATGGTTCATTTCATCATATTTTGAATTTTTTTAGGGGGAGAAACAAAGTGAAAGAGGGACCTCTTTATTTCATACAGGTAGACACAGAGGACTAAGCACTTAGATATATGACCTCGAGGACATTTGTAATTTAATAAAACCCTTCATCTTGCCTCTTTTTTGTGTGAAAAGGTAGTAGAACATGTGATTCAGTTTTCCACTTAATTTCATCCATGGGATCTGCCCCATGAATTCTGTGCTGTCCCATCTTTTCAGGTCACATCATAGAAAGAATCACCCACCGATACAACTGACTTTTCACCTGCGCTGTTGAAGTGCATTGTGCAGGGGCCAGTACCTGCACAGGTGGGAAGGTTGTGATTTCTTGGGCATCAACTGAATACAGTTTATGTTCCTACTATTGGAGGTTAAAGAGCAGGTCGATTTTGAGGAGGGTTCAGTACACCTACTGTTACCTGTTCTTTTCTATTGGTTTACCATTTTGTGAATTCTAGGAGAGGGAAAACCCCAACATTCAGCACAGTTTTGAAATATTGCTGGGGAGGCCAAGTTGTTTTTTGTATGTATCCCATCCAGGCTCTGTGATGCTGCCAACAAAGTGTCCCCAAGAAGCCCCTTCTCTGTGGTACGTCCTAGCGTCCTGCTTCAGGACATTTTTACTTGGCCACTTCCGTTCATCCTCCTTTCTCGTTTTTTTTGCAGCCCTTCCCCACCCAAATCCTCCTACTGTGACTGTGGTAAGAGGGTGCGATTTTTATTACCCCAACACTAAAGCAGACTCAGAACTTAAAGACATTGTTGGAAGTGAGGCGTTTCATTTCTAAAAATGGTTTGAAGACTATTTAAATGTGTTTCACACAATACAAAACACCAGCTGTATATAGATTGTAATTTTTTTTTTTATTAAAAACCCTTTGCTTCTTTCTTCTTGCTTCTCTTGATAGGTGCAGTGATAGAAAGCGCCCACATACCTAAGACTTCCTTTTTTTTTTTAGACTCAAACTTCAGAGTATTTTCAATATCTGCAACATTATCTTTTGAATAATAATTACCTCTTATATTAAATTATAAGACAGCAGGATTCAGGATTAGATCTCCCCATATTATTCTAGTGAAGGAAATTATGACAGGGGTCATTTTTTAGAATTATGTAGCAGGGTAAAAGGTCCTAGGCAGCATTAGAAGGCAAAGGCATTTATAATTAAATTGTAATTTAGGCCAGTGATTTATCGTTTTCTCAATGAAAAATTTGGTGCTGCCGAGAGATTCTAAGAGAAACTTTAGTGAGATACAACTTAATGAAATAATAAAAAGAAAAATTATTCTGGAATAGATTGTATTACAGTGGCGGAACAATTGCAGCCTGCCTTCTGTGGGTATTTTCATTATCAATCCTATTTTTCAAGGATTTCTAATTTAACTATCATTTTCTTTTCAGGATAAAATATGGCCTGGGAATTTTGAATTTTATATCCAGACAATTTTTGAAGACTTTGAAAATATAATGAAAAATCTTTGTTTCTGATTTTCAAGTTCACAATTACATTTGGAAACATTTGCCCGTTTGCTTAAAAGTTATTCAAATTGATGAAGTAACAACGTTTTTAAAAACCCTGATTTACTTATTTTGGACTAATAGGTGATTTTCTTTTGTTCCTTTATTGTGGAGGCTTATGTCCACAAAGGTGGTACTCCTGTATTTGTGTGTTATTTTTCTTTCTATCTACAATTCTGCATCTCCCGTGGGTGAGATAGGAGATCTGATCTATGGGACAGATACACACAAACCAAAAGGGAGGCTGCAGAATATGAATCATTCTTCTATTGTAAAATGAAAAAGTGAGGGCAGGTTTAAAAGTAAAAGAGTAGAGTCCTTTGCTAAAAAAGACTTTCACAAGCAGTATGAAGTCGGTGATTTTTACAAAACTAGTTGTGATGGAAGGTTTGGCTCACGAGAAGGCCAATTCAATTAGTGTTTTGAGCTGAGAGATTAAACAGTTGAAGTATGAAAAAAAATAAAAGTACATCTTGCATTTGTTGTGTGATACTTGAATTCATTACAGTTCATATTGTTCACTTATTGCTATATTTTAATTGTCTCCATAGAACCTTGATTGCTTTAATGATTTTGGCGATGGTTCTGTAAAAATAATCATGCTAATAAACTTTTAATGGCATGTGTTTTAAGTAATTGGTTGAAAATGGTCTAAATATCTGTTTATCCAATAGTCTGTAATAGCTTCTTCACTGAACGTCTAATCTACTTGGTAAATAATCTGTGTTTCAAAAAATGCACTGTGTATTTACATAATAGACTTCAGGTGTATTAAGAAAACAATGTATATTCTACATATTCTTTAGATATCTTATTTAACAGCAGAAATCGTTGCCATTCATTGAGTAAAGACTGTGCACTTGAGGAATTACCTAAAGACATGGTTATATGAAAGATCATAATGTCTTGCGAGAACCTACTTGTCTCTGATCACATAAGTATTGTCTTTTTTACTTCTTAAACATATATAGCAGGCTTTGAGATGAAACTTTTAGGGAGAACAGAACCCTCAAAAAACACTAACTTTTCAGAAGAGAGAAATGCTTTTTAATTTTCAATACATGCTTTGTAATGATGCCCTTCTGAATAGTCTTTCAGGATTTTAACCTGAAGTTTCTAATCCTGTGGTCTTTCTCTGTTTTTCAAACTTGAGGCAGGATTGACGTGATATGGTAGCCCTGACATTGCTCTACAGGCAAAGCCCAGTGGTGATTAAAAGTACAGGAAAGTGGCATGACCTTGGGCAAGTGACTGAATAGGAATAATAATAGGATCTGCCTCATGGGGTTGTTGAGCATGTTAAATGAGCTAATACAACAAAGCACTTACAGGGTTTGGCATATAGTAAATACGTAATACATTCTAGCTGGTATGTCTGTTTACTTATAATTATAGAGCATGACCGTTTTCACTAGACAGATGTTGACAAAAATATTCTATTAAAGGCCTGTAATAAAAACTTGGCAATCTAAATTTTGACCTACATATGAAAAGCTTTTGAAAGTGAAGCCAGTAAAGAAACAGAAACCACTAGGGGAAGTGACTGATACAGCAGACAATCCACAAAACATAGCCCTTTTATTCATGTGAAATATGTTAATCTGTCATTTTATATTCAATTCTCATGTCTTTCTTTTCTTTTACTTTTTATTTTCACGTAATTTTAGACTTAAAGAAAAGTTGCAAAACAGAGAAATTTCCCATATACCCATCACTCAGACTCTCCTAATGTTAACATCTTGCATAACCTTGGTACCGCTGTTGAAACGAAGAAATAATTGTCAATAGAATATATTTAACCAAACTTAACACTTTATTTGGATTTCACTGGTTTTTCAACTCGTGTCCTCTTTCTGTTCCAGGACCCAGTTGAGGACCACACACTGCATTTAGTTGTCATGTCTCTCTAGACTCCTCCAATCTGTGACAGTTCCTCAGTCTTTCTTTGACTTTCATGACTTTGGCAGTTTTGAAGAGTACTGGTTAGGTATTTCATAGAATGTCCCTCAATCTGAGGTTTTCTGGTGTCTTATCATCATTAGATTTAGGTTGTACAGTTTTGGCAAGAATACCACAGAGGTGATGCCCCCTTCTCAGTACACCATATCATGGGATATGTGACATTGATATGTCATTACTGATGATGTTAACTTTGGTTACTTGGTTAAGATGGTAACTGCTGGCTTTCTTCACTGCAAAGTTACTATTTTTCCCTTGGTGATAGTAAGATAAATATCTTAGGGAGCTGCCTTGAGATTATCCAAATATCCTTTTTTTTTTTTTCCCTCAACTTTTCACGTACTAATTTTAGCATCCGTCAATGGATCTTACCTGCAACAACTATTACTGTGGTAATAGTTGTTCTAATGGAGATTTTCTGTTTTCCTTATTTTTTCCACATTGAATAATTGGAATTCTTCTGAAAATAAGAGCTGTCCTTTCTCCACTATTTTTTATTTATTCATTTATTTATTTATATCAAAATGAAGCCATGGATATTTATTTTATTCTATAGATTATAACCCAATACTACTGTTAAATTTTTTTTTTTTTTTTTTGCTCAAATTATTTGGCCAAAATAGTTTTGGCCATTGGGAGCTCTTTCAGGTTGGCTTCCATGTTCTCTTAACATACCCCAATCTTACTTTAGGACTGTCTTACTCTCTGGCACCACAAGATATTCCATACTCCTCTTGGATTTAAGAAGCCCTGGTCCCTTTTATTGGATAGTGGTATTTAGATATCAAGATCTAGATCCCAAGTGTGCTCACTACTGCTATAGTGTCATTGCTTCTAGGTCATCTCAGGAAGTACAGCATGGAATTATATGTGTGTATACTAAGGCATGCATATAACCACATCTACATTTGTTTATGGAGTCTTAAGTGACTTGAAATTATTGTTTTTGTTTTTTAATAACACAGAAGAAAAGTGATGAAAGATCTTCAGGAAGACAGTTAGTATGTTTGCAAGGTAGAAAAATAAAGTTGGAAAATTTAAAAGCTGGGATTTAGCATATATCCAGGTTAGGAATGTGAATCCATCATAGAGTTTAAGACAAAGTCTTCATTCTTTGGCATATGAAACATAACAGGAACTTTCTCACAGTCCTTCCACATCCATGACTTGGGGACATGGTGATTACCCACCTTGAATTCCATTCTCAGGTATTTGGCCACTTGGGAACAATGTCAAATTATTTATATAAAATATAAGTAATTGGGAGGATATTTTAATAGTTGGGTGACAGTTTAATGTTTATATAGTCATCCATCAGTTTCTTCAGGGGATTGGTTCCAGGACCCTTCCTCGGATACCAAAATCCGTGAATGCTCAAGTTGCTTATATAAAATGACATAGTATTTGCTTATAGCCTATGCACTTTAAAGTATGTTCTCAGATACTTTAAATCTTCTCTAGATTACTTACAATACCTAGTACATTCTAAATGCTGTGTAAATAGTTGCTGGTGTGTGGCAAATTCAAGTTTCGCTTTTTGGAATTTTGTGGAATTCTTTTTCCCCTGGATGTATTTGATCTGCAGTTGGTTGAATCTGTGGATGGGGAACCTGTATATGCAGAATCGAGGACATGGAGGGCTGACTGTATGTGCTAAGCAAAGCATTTTGCATTTGCGTTTTGAAACAATGGTTCTATACCTGAAATTGTGAAGAAAATCAACAATTTCCAAAGCTTCTAACACCTCCGTACCTCATGACGTTTACATAATCTCTACTTTCCTGATCATTTCTTAGTGTTTAAATGAAAAAGTTAAATTCAGAAATAGACATTTTTCTAACCCCACAGAATAATTCTGTCTTGCAATACCAGAAATAAGTGATCTTAGAATTGTTTTTTCTAAGAGAATTCAATTAAGATAGATTTTTTCCATTCCTTATTTCTCCAACAAAATTTTTATAAGTAATTGAACCCTCCTTTTCTTCTACCTGTTTTTCTTTTCTCCTTTCTTTTCTTCATCAACTGTTGTGTCCCTTTTTGGTGGTCCATAGGAAAATTGCTGCTATTAGAATTAATTGCTATATGCTAGATATAATGGTCACTATTGATTACGGTACAATTTAAGCTTGGAGTTTATCAACACTTTATTCCTACCTTACAACCTAGTTTAAATTATTTTCAGAAGTCTCTGGAAATATTGAAGATATGAAAACTACAAGTCAAATGGACATATGGAAATTAAGGAAGGACTTTTCTGTGGGATTGCTGTGGGAGAAGGAAAGTGGCTAGAGAATAAATCAGACCTCTATTTACTACGCTCACCAACCTGATGGTTTTGATAAGGCTGACATTACACACAAACCCACACAAAGGGAAGCAATGAATTTAGAGCTGAGCAGTATACTACATCCAGTTCCTGTTGGTTTGTCTTAATCAAATTGTATGAGGAATTTTCCAGGCTGGGTAGTTGATAAGAGTTCTAGATAGCTTAGCATATCTTTTATCAATGACTCTTTAATCAGAATTTTTGACTCATTTTACTGTTGCCTCATCTAACGTCAATCCCAACAGCCACCATGGAAGTGGCAAGTGTCACAGTGTTAACTTCAGAAAGAATCTGAAGATGCTACTCCTTATTTCAACCTCTTTTACAAGTTGAAAGTCAAATTAGTTGCTATGGCAGAGCTTGATTGGCCCCACCTATACCCTGTGGGCACTTACCTCGACTCGGAAGCAGCTGTGACTCTGCCAGAGGATCGTTTTTCTGGTTGCATGGCCACCTTGGCCAGCATCTAGGGCAAGCCAAAATTGCCAGAGAGTTGATGCCGCCAGAGGCAACCATCAACCAATGACAAATGATGGTTTGGTGGATATACCCCACGTCTTTCCTTGGGTAGAATAACTCTGGGGCATGTAATACATTATCTCCCAGACCCCTGGTGGGTTTAAGATCCAATTGCCCACTAACTCAATAATGCACCCTTGTTGACCTCCTACCCTTCTATGTCTCATGAGTACTGGTTTATCCCTAGATAACTTCCCAAATACACTACTTGAATTATTATCTTTGTCTCAAGGTCTGCTTTTGGGAGAACATAAACTACAGCCAGACCAAGTTTGAGTTATCTCTTAGCATAATAGAGTTTCCAAATCCCTTACTTCCTCTCCTTTACTGCTCCTGTATGTTTACTTTGTTCCTCTGACCCCTTGTCTGATTGATTTCTTCCTGGAGAGCTTGGGAATGAGCAGGTGAGCAGAATAGAAGGCAGTGGGGATGCTGAGACAAATGGGTATCATAGAATCAGGGCAGGGAAGGGGAATCAGGCATTTATTGAGCACCTGCTGCGACCCAGGCACTGTACTGTATTAAGTGCTTTACAAAGGTTATTTCATCTCATTCTCTTGCCAGCCCTGAAAGGGCAGACATCTATGACTCTTTTGTAATCACATGTGTAAATAGCAGTAATAAGGCAGAGTTGTTTTTCTGAACAAGTCACCCTCCCCTCTTGTAGTTGCTGGCTATGCCATGGACCTGAACTTCCTCAGCTGACTGAAATACTTGGCTTTTCTAACTCTTGGGTCAATCATGGCTGTTTTTTTCCACTGGTCAGTAAATGGCCTAATCATCTGTGGCCTTTTGCTTCATATTTGTCACTGTCAAGTTGGCTTTGTATTTTGGAAAGCTTCCAGCATTCATTATCATAATGATAAAAGGAGAAATGCAGTAGACGCTTGGGTTGATTTCCATTGAGAGATGTTCATATTCCCAGCACAACAACCTGGAAAGCTGCTCAGAGGGGCCGTTCTTGCTCTCAGAATTTATCCCTTCAAAACCAAAAGAACCTGCAAACCTATGTATTAAAAAAAATGTTCAGGTTATTTGAGTCTGCAGAATTAGAGCCGTCACCTTGTCCAGAATTAGCCCACAAGATAGACAGGGTTGATGGCAGAACTCACTTTAATACTAATTTATTTATAATTTTCTCTTATTTCTTCTCATCTTGGGAGCCATATCTAGGTGTTTTGTAATCAGTCATGAGCCATGCAAACTCACTGGTTGCTTCCTTTAGTAGCTGTAAGATAAGCAAAGGAATTCTAAGAAAATCTTCTCATAAATGGAAGACAGGCATTTTATTTTGTATATTGTAGTTGGGATCCTCTGAACTGAAGAGCCTTTTGTACTGACTTGCAGGGCTGTCCTTTATGTGACTCTAAGAGCCCAAGTTTGTGCTTATTAGACAGAGGCCAGTGTGGCCTTTACAGGGAGGAAAGAGCTTGACTTTCATCTTAGCCTTCATAGTGGAGGGTATAGGTTGGTCTATATTCTCACTTGTCATTTTCTTGCCTGCTACGGTGTTGGGAGCTCTCCAGGAACTCTTCATGATACAGCTAAAACACAAATGTCTTGAGAAGCCCTAATCTGAAGTGAATATTCTATAAATAATAAACAGCAAATAGGCTCCATTTAGTTATATTAACCTCCAAATAGGTCAGGCACATTGTTTAAAAATGCAAACATCACAATAAAACAGATTCCCCAGATGCAGAATTTGATGTGTATGTGCAGATTTTCTGGACGTGGTACAGGAAAAAATAGCCCACACCTATGCTTCACCACTTAAAATATTTATATATTAGCTCTGAAAAGTGCTACTTTTGAAATGCTATTTATTATAAGCTGATAGAACTCAAGGCCTCTCTGTCCTTGTAGAAGTCCTTCTCATCTTTCCTGATTGCTGAGTAGTTACTGCTAACTTTACTATCTGAGACCTGTGGAGTCCTCAAGTGAATTGTAACTCTTGCCAAATTTTTTGTGATTTCTTGCTGAACAACTTGGCATTCATCTGCAATACTCTTTTAGTTTTTTCAATGGGTCTAATTTCACATGTTAAGAATCTTATTGTTTGCCAGCCAAAATAAAACGGTATAGTTCAAAACTGTTTATACAATTCAAAACATTTTTTCACGCGGAGCTCATTCTACTTGCCTTTCTGCCTCGATTGTATGTTAACTTCATTTCTTTCATGCCAGGAATAATTAGACAATTAAGTGCTGATGCTCTGCAAATGAAATGGCATATTTTCATTGAAATTCTCACTACAAAATTACCTAGTCTTATTCTCATTCCCCCTTAAAATCAGGTGTGTAAAGTGTTCCATTGCAAACTCTAATGTATAGATCCGAAAGTATTTGCACTTGGACAAAGATATGGCACTGTAATTCAACTGAGGAATGGCAGTAATTACTTTTTCCCTGGGAAGAGTAATTCTTGCAATTAAAAATATACAGAGATTGGGTGAGACATTTCTGTACTTCCCAATTTGCTTATGGTTCAGCCATTACCCATGTCAGTCTATAATTCTGGTGTAATGATTTCAAGAGTAAATAAAGCTGCATGATGTCTCACACTGTGTGTGTGGGGGTATATATATATATATGTGTGTGTGTGTGTGTGTGTGTGTGTGTGTATAGGGAGAGAGAGAGAGAGAGAGAGAGAGAGGGAGAGGAGGGACCTTCATAACTGTTGAAATCTCCTGATCCTTTAAAACTATTTACCTCCTTTAAATCTTCCTTTAATTCCTTTCCTTCTCCTCTGAACACCCTAGAAGTGCCATAATTAAGAGATGATATAGAAGCCCAGTTTACTTGGGATCTGGCTGGATTCATTGATATAAAAGGGATGTAATGCAACTCCCAGCTTGATCCACCAGGTCGCCTCTGTAGTTTCCCATTTGAAGATTGCACTGATCTCTAGTAACGTCTTAAAAAATGAAACTCTTCATGTTTTAGGATAGTTGCTCCCTCCTGTCCCCCACCCATGTCTACCATACATACTGTCACTTCCACCACATTCTAGTCATTAGAAGTGAGTCAATAAGTCCATCCCACACTTAGGAGAATTAAGTTTTACTTCGTGAAAGGAGGAATGTTAAATAAGTTGTGGACATATTTTGAAACCACCAGAATCCTGGAGAAGGATTTCAGACAAAGGAGTGACATGGATCTTCAGTAGAAAAAGGTTGGTCTAAAAATAGAGTGCAGAGTATGCTGATATAAGAAGAGGCTGGGTTATTTGATCAGAGTCTCCTTTACCCACGAAACCAGAAAACCTATTAAGGCAGGGACCACATTACCATTGATTCCCCAGCACTTCAGATCCCTTGCATGTAAGAGATGCTCCTTAAATATTTTTAGAATGACTGAATCGATGAGTCACTAACTCAGTAGATGAAAAATTAATGAAGAGTGACTGACTTGATTACATAACTTGCGAGAAAGTATGTCAAAATGGTAAAGAAGATACTCTCTGGAATCATAATTCCTGGGTTCAAATCCAGGCCCCACCACATACCAGGTACATTTCTTGGGAAGTCGTTTAATCTTTCCAAGCCTCATTGTAAAAATGGGAATATTAATA
The DNA here is from genome assembly GCF_949774975.1 of Lagenorhynchus albirostris. Lineage (NCBI taxonomy): Eukaryota > Metazoa > Chordata > Mammalia > Artiodactyla > Delphinidae > Lagenorhynchus > Lagenorhynchus albirostris. The sequence goes on from NC_083113.1 coordinate 44,275,290, forward strand.
AAAGCTATCCTATAGAGTTACTATAAGGATTACGTGATAATGACTGTTAGGTATAGTATTTGGTACATAATGAACACTTAATAAATGTTAGCTATTATAACTATTGTTAGTACTCAAGTTTTCTAGCTATTAAATGGTAGAGCCAGGATTTGAATTCATATCTGTCTTATTTGAAAGCTTGTAGTCCTATCTTTTGTACTTCAAGATTGGAGGTATCATTGCTCTTTCATATTATTACAAAATATTGAATATAGTTCCCTGTGGTATGCAGTAGGTCCTGTTGTTTATCTATTTTATATATAGTAATGTGTATATGTTAATCCCAAACTCCTAATTTATCCCTCTCCCCCTTTCCCCTGTGGTAACCATATATTTTTTTTTCTGTGTCTGTGGGTCTATTTATGTTTTATATATAAGTTCATTTGTATCATTTATTTTTAGATTCTACATATAAGCAAATCCACATATTAAAAACTGAATCACTTTGCTGCACACTTGAAACTAACACAATATTGTAAATCAGCTATACTTCAATTAAAAAAATACTCTTTCATGGGTAGTAATATTTAAACTCATTTGGCCCCTTCAGTCAATATTTTGATAGAAGTTCTATAGTACTTGGCTTTTAACAAAGTCTTGGGCTTTTTTATTCAGTTGTGGAAGAAGATGATGGAGTTTCTTGAGGCTTAATGATTTAACAGATTTTTCTAAGCTAGTTCCTAGAAAATAGGTAATACCACCGGGACCATTTTTAGAGGACTCCTGTTTTGATGACTAAGCTACATAGCAAGAACAGTAGCAGCAGCAAGAACCCACTCTAATTTGTGTTTGATAACTGAGAGACCCCGCATAACTGAGAGACCCCACATAACCTATGTTGATGAACATATGAGAAACCTTTAATGCTTATGGACAACAGTTTCTTCTATGCTTTTCTTTCTACAATGTTCAGTCTGATACGTGGGGAAAAATGGGTCTATTAGTGTTAGTAATCTATTGATGAGTAATAAACCACCCCATACTGTAGAGGCTTAAAACAACAATCACTTAATTTTCTCACCAATCTTTAAGTCAGTGATTCAGCCTGGGTCTGCTGGGCAGTACTTCTGGTCCCACCTGGGGCTGGATGCACCCGCAGAGTGGGTGCAGATGGTCTAAGATAGCCTCACTCACATGTCTGGTGCTGGTACTAGCTTTCAGCTGGACGGCATGTCTCTAGTATCTAGCTGGGGCTTATTCACATCATGGCAGCCAAAATAGGAAATGTCCCAATGAACAAGTGCTTTTCAAGACTCAGCTTGTATCACATTTGTAAATATCCCATTGGCCAGGAAAGTCACATGACCAAGCCCAGATTCAAGGGGTGGAGAAATAATAACTGCTTCTTGATTAGAGGAATAAAAAATGCTACAAGAGTCGTATTGAAAAGGGGTATACATTGTAATGGGATGGGTAGAATCATTTTGGCTGTCTTTGCAAACAGTTACCACAGTGTGGAAGACAGTAGCAATTTCATGTTTCCAAGGTGTGAAACAAGTCCTTAAAAATCTTTTGAGGGGTTTGCAGCTCAGAGTTATATCTGGCACAGAATTGATGTCTTCTTATGGAGGTGCTTCAGGCAGGTTACTAGGTGACCACATAGTGTTAGTTGGTGATTGCTGAAACCTTAATGCACATGCCCTGCACATGAATGCTAAAATGCAAACAGATCTGAGTCTGCAAATCTAGCTTGGGACTGTTGCGTGGATATAAAAACCTTGTTTATGCTTCTTAAATACTGCATGTCTCCAGGGCTGGGTAAGCTTTGCTAACAAAACTTCATAGTCGTGTTTTCCACAGTTTCTTACAGAAATTTAAAAATCCCAGGGAACTCTCAGAAATTTCATGTATTCTATCTGACTTATGGCACAGAATTCCCAATACTGTTTTCTCAAGAAGTTGCCATGCTGTGCCTAGCCATTTCTCTCTGAATCCCCACCATCTTAGCCCCATGTCCAAGAAAGCTGGTTAGATGCTGAGCAAGTCGGGGAGCAGTGAGAAGAAGATAGGAACACAAGCCTAATTTCTACCACAGCCAACGAAGCATCTGCATGGTGCCTGGCCTGTTCGCTCACTTGTTAGGTCAGAAAATATGCCTGCTGTGTGCCCCCTCATGGCCCCTTACCTTGACCTTACAGCTCAGCCATGCTGCAAAATCAGTGACCCCAGGAAGTCAACCTCTGGGACCCTGTGGCTGCTCCCCTGGGATGTCTTGAGTGAATTTAGAAATTTGAGGGCTTCCTAAAATTGTCCTGTCCCCACAGCATATGAAATCACTGCAATGTGCGTAATACTGACATGGAAAATCTTAACGTTTTCATGTAAATAGATCTTATTTTGATATTTTGAATTGGAAGAAATGCAATATTATTAAGAGAACTTCTCCTAAATTTGCACATCTAGATTTAATTGATTATGTCTTGGAACAACCAGCATTTATCATTTGGCACACATTTCTTGGATCATTTTAAATGGGTTGATTTGTGTTAAACTGGATTTGGGGTTTTAAATTGAAAAAAAAATGTATTGCTTAAAGACAAAAGTACAGTTATTGTGGAGATGTTGGGGCCTAACAGAATAGTGGACTTTAATATTAATATTTTCTGAATCTTTAGAGGATGCTAATGATGGTACTTCTCTTTCTATTGTACATGAAGAGAAAATACACTATGGGACCACTTTGTAGCTTGTCTTAGCTTCCAATTCTCAGCATTTAACAACACAATTTATCTAGTAGTAGAAGATTCAGAAGTTTGGAAGCTCATTAAAATAAAAAATATATAACTTAAAGGAAAAGGTATAGTATGTCTCTTGTAACATCTCTTTTTTCCCCCTCTAAATAGGGATGCTAAAAATTAAGCTCCCCCTCCCTGAAGGTGTATATAGAAGCTCTATTCTGGTAAGGGTGATGAATAGACAGTAGTGTGGACCTAGACTAAGATACCCCAAACAAATTGACTGTACTATGTTCCTTTCCTTTGTGCTAAGGCCGTAGACTTTGGGACTCTCCTAAAGAAATGGTTTTAAATTCAGAAATAAGTGCTATAAATTTAATAGTTACTCTAGTGGGTGTCCTACAAGTACAGGAATATCCACTTTTATGCTTGGTACAGTGAGTCAGGACATGAGACATACCCTGCTGAGGGGAAACCCTCATCCTAAACAGAGGGAAGGCTCCATCCAGATGTTTGCAGCCTGGATGACAGGTCAAGACCTTTGTTCATCGATCACACTGGGCAGCTCTAGAGACCAGTTAAGTGCATAAGGCATAGTTTCCTTAATACCTAGACAGCATGCTAAAATTCCCCAAGAGTTGGTTGGGTTTGTCTATTGCTGTAGGTCACAGTTTCCAAAATGAATTCTGAGTGACACTCCACCCGTGATAATCCTGGAAGAGGAAAAATATTCATAGCTAGAATGGTTTGAATATATCATTATCCTCTTGGAGATTCACATAAGCATATTAAAGGTTCAGAGAAATTTGACATAAAGGAAACTGTTTAATCTTGTTTAAGCTATCTTTTCCTACACATCTGTGAATACAGATTTCTTTCTCCTGAAACGTAATAACATCCCACACTTCAAAGAATGTTGCTCTAGATAATCTAAGTTTGATCCTCACATTAATCCAGACTTTTAGAGAATGACATATGTCATATAGTGTTGGCTCCTTGTAGAAGAGCGTTAGTCGTGCTGTGATTTGCTATTATGCCATCAGCCTACTTAAGGGTTGTTTCAGAAAAAAAGATACAGGGAACTTGCCATTGCATTCATTGTGGGTAACTCCTTACGTATGTAATCTACATTATTAAATAACACAACCATGAAACTGGTAGATTAAAACAATATATATTTATTACGTTACAGTTCTGAAGGTTAGAAGTCTCTGGAGATGGGTCTCACTGGGCTAAAGTCAAGGTGTTGGCAGAGCTCTGCTCCTTTTGGAGGCTCTAAGGGAGAGTTCATTTTCTTGCCTTTTCCAGCTCCTAGAGACTGCCCACATTCCTTGACTCATGGCCCCCATTCATCTTCAAAGCCAGCAACAGCCAGTCTAGTCTTTTGTCATGATTCCAATTCTCTGTCTGGTTCCTGATCTTCTGTCTTCCTCTTCCACACTTAAAGGACCCTTGTGACTACAGAGGTCCTATCCAGATGATCCAGGATAATTTCCTTATTTTAAGGTCCGCTGATTAGCAATTCCATTCCACCTTAATTCCATCTGCAGCCTTAAATCCCCCTTGCCATGTAATCTAAAGCATTCATAGTGTCTGGGGAGAACGATATGGACATCTTTTTTTTTTTTTTTTCTTTTTTCTTAATTTTATTTTATTTATTTATTTTTGGTACGTGGGCCTCTCACTGTTGTGGCCTCTCCCGTTGCAGAGCACGGGCTCCGGACGTGCAGGCTCAGCAGCCATGGCCCACGGGCCCAGCCGCTACCGCGGCATGTGGGATCCTCCCGGACCGGGGCACGAACCCGTGTCCCCTGCATCGGCAGGCGGACTCTCAACCACTGCGCCACCAGGGAAGCCCCTGGACATCTTTGAAGAGCCATTTTTCTGCTTATACCACACAGCATGCATATCACTCCTTTGCTTTGGCTTCTAGGATGATGAGAGCTATTTAGTAACTATTTGGGCCTTCATCTTATTTTCCTATCCTTATTTTCCTTTTGTTCTTATATCCTCATTCTTTCTTAAAATTCATGTCATCACACATGCCTGCATGTATATAAGCCTTGTCAAAGTAGAAATAATCACTACTAATAGTGAACCTCAAGAACGGTGGTTGGCAAAGTACAGCCCGTGGGCCAAATCCAGTCTGCCTCCTGTTTTTGTAAATAAATTCTGTTGGAACACAGCTGTTGTTGTCCTGATATAAGGGCAGGGTTGAGTACCTCTGGCACAGATCACATGGCCCACAAAGAAGAAAATATTTACTATCTGGCCCTTTCCAGGAAAAGTTCGCCAGCTCCTACTCTAGACACTCTAAGGCTTAATGCCTTGCTGCTCTCTTTTTGCTGCAAAGGGAGATGTGTCCCTTCCAATCCCTGAAACATGTGGCATAGCTAGCTCTGTAGTCATTTTTAGGTTTTGGCTTTAGTAGAGGTTTGTAAAATTACCCAGGGAATTTGGGAGAATATGAATATAATCTAAGTCACTTAAGAAAATAAAATCACATGTTTACTTTATTAAATCAGATTGTATCTACATATTTTCAAAAGATTATACAGTGGCTTACGTCTCTGACTAGATTTTGTTTACCGGTGGTTACCACCTTGTTGCACACATAGACACACATTTATACACACTGCTGTTCCCTCTGCTCAACCTCTAGAAGAATGAGAGGGAAGTGACTATATGCTTTGAGCTATTCTTAGTATTTCTCAAGTCTAGTGGTAATCGTGAATTCACCCATAATGTACATCATTGATGGTTTCAAGGTGAAACAACATTTTAATAAACACCATTTATGTACTTGCAAAATTATAATAAAAGATACCTGTGAGAATAAAAATGTTGAAAGTATCTAGAGTATAGTCTGTTTCCAAAAATCATGTACTTGTTATTTATCTTTTAAATCAGTGTATAATATATGAATTATGTACTGTGTAGATGATGAATTTCTTTATGACCTTTTCAAATGAAGTAGTTTTGGATTTTCTTCTAAAGGATATCTGCATTTTGAGCAATTTTTCTTCAAAGCGACATTCCTGGATACCTTATGAGTAAAAATCTTAATTTTGAATACAATTTATACACAGAGGGAAGAATGGAATATTAAGTCTGGAGAACTTAATATTCTGGATGAGGTACCTATCATAGGATACCTCCTGTCTGAGAACTCCCACATTAGATAATATTAAATAGGCTTAGCACTTAGCAAGGTAGTTTCTCTTCTTTTTTTAAAGCTTATTGAGGTATTTTTGATAGACAAAAAATTGCATACACTTAATGTGTATATCTTGATGAGTTTGGGCATATGCATACTCCTTTGATAATATCACCACAACCAAGGTACTAAACATATCAATTACCCTCAATTATTTCCTTTTTGGTAGTTTTATTGTTTGTTTGTTTTTTTGGTAAGAACATTTAACATGAAATCTATCCTCTTGATACCAATACTCTATTAGTAACTATAGGTACTATGTTATAGAGCAGATCTCTAAAATTTATTCATTTTGCATAATGGAAACTTTATGCCCATTGAAAAACAATTTCCCATTTCCCCTCTCTCAGCCCCTGGCAACCACCATTCTGTTCTCTGTTCTATGAGTTTGACTATGTTATATACCCCATAGGAAAGGAATCATGTAGTATTTGTCCTGGCGTAGCTGGCTTCTTCAACTTAGCATAATGTCCTCCAAGCTCATGTATATTGTCACAAATGGCAGGATTTACTTCTTTTTTTAAAGTTGAATAATATTCCACAAAGCATGTTTATCTTTATAATGTCTTGGAAACAATAACCAGAGCCCTGGGCTTGGCTTGCTCCAGACTCCTGCCTGTTCTGAATTAAATTTCATGCTCTAACTCTGGGCTCTCTCTTTGCCCATTTTTGGTCAGCCCCATCCTTCCTAACCTTAATCTCCCCATGTTTTCAGTAACTATAATTTTAATGAAACAATTCTTTTAAGATTTGTGTTTTACTTGTAAAATGTACTTTAGTCCTGGGAATTCCCTGGTGGTCCAGTGGTTAGGACTTGGCGCTTTCATTCCCTGGGCCCGGGTTCAATCCCTGGTTGGGGAGCTAAGATCCCACAAGCTGCTCAGTGAGGCCAATCAATCAATCAATCAATAAAATAAAATGTACTTTAGCCCTGCTTCGCTCATTTGGCGAGACATTTTAATCTTGATTTGGACAATGATTCTTAAATCTGTTTTGAGAGTAACCAGTAATTGGATCAATTATTATTGCTCTTCTGAAACAACTGTGTCCAACTAAAATGCTTCCCCCTCCCATGCCCTCCTAATTTACATATCCATTTTAGTCTGGGAATAATGGCAATATATTTATACAACCATTTTCTACCAGGTTTGACCATCTCAACTTTCATTTCTCTACTTAAAAGTAAATAATAAACAATAGGTTACTCTCTCCCGTAAAACCAGAAATCCACCAAACGATAGTGTACTTCTGGTCTAACGTGTAGAATAACCAGAACCTTTGTAGTAACTTTCTGCTTCTGCTATTCTTGCTGGATTTCTGGACTTTTTATTCTTCCTTGGCACTCAGTCTTTGCATACATATATTTTACTTATGTCATCCTTTTTACATGATGATGGTGACAATATATGAACCATGATAGTTTTCACACAGTATCTAAGGTATTTTGCCCCACACAGAAACACAAATGAGGTTAAAGTTCACTTAAATTCAGGTCTTTTGCAAAAAAGGATACATTTTTTATTTAAAAAAATTAATTAATTAATTTTTATTTTTGGCTGTGTTGGGTCTTCATTGCTGTGCGCGGGCTTCCTCTAGTTGCGGCGAGTGGGGGCTACTCTTCATTGCGGTGTGCGGGCTTCTCATTGCGGTGGCTTCTCTTGTTGCGGAGCACGGGCTCTGGGTGTTCGGGCTTCAGCCACATGGGCTCAGTAGTTGTGGCTCACAGGCTCTAGAACACAGGCTCAGTAGTTGTGGCGCATGGGCTTAGTTGCTCCACGGCATGTGGGATCTTCCGGACCAGGGATAGAACCCATGTCCCCTGCATTGGCAGGCAGATTCTTAACCACTGGCCTCCAGGGAAGTTCCAGGATACAGTTTTAGATTGGCTGTTTGTACATTAAATATTTGTATTATGATTAGGTCAATTTACATAATATACTTCTACCACAGAGTTCCATCCTCAACTTAGAAATCATCTCTAATTATTTTTGCAGAAGAAATTTGCTGTCATTTACTTTGCACTTTTACCAGATGGAGACCTGTGAGAAAATCTTTTCCTAAATAAGTGCTTAAACTACTAATAAATTAAAATGTATCCATCATTAATAATTTACTATTTAATGTGAAATGAATTTCTATTATTACCTTCTACCTCTTTTTTGGGAGGGAAGGGTGATGAATAATACTTCACAGGCTTTCTTTTCCTTTGGAAACAGTACTTCCATTCTGTGATGTGATGAAGCAGTCAATGTTCATTTTGGCCATGACCTCCATAGTTTGCAGATTTTTATCAGCTTCCTACTCAGAATACCTCATTTTCATCCAAACATACATATTAAAACTCTCAATTCTCCTTGATCATTTAAATTGCTACTTTCTAGATCTTTTCCTTAAAGCAAACTTTCTTTTTTTTTATAGTTACAGACTTCTGGATTTCTTGAATTCTTCTGTGAACAAAAGAATACATCAAAGAAGGACTCTTCCCTTGGTATGTACACACATCCCAATTGGGATGCCCGTGGAATCTTTTTTCAGAGTGCTTTGTTTTATTCAAAGTAGTTGAAGGTTGATTTCAGCTGGCAGGGTGTTCTCCTGTTTGATTTCTTAGACATGATGATTTGGAATATGTGTGACATAAAATTGAGTAACTTAAATTTTAATGGCTTTACTTCCCAAACTCTTATACATTTTATTTCTGATTTTCCTGCATGAATTTGACTTTTGCTATGAGTGTCTTTATGCCCTATGCACACTATGATTTACTCACCAACTACGTAACTTTTGGTCCTGAGAAAATGAATCCAGTTGCTGAAGATTCTATTGGTATGTAGGTAGGGACAATTGGCAATTTCTAAGGAAGGTCTTGTCATTATAAGTTGTGAGCTTTGGCAATTTCCATGGTTAGTTATGGCTGGTCTTGGTGAATGTTATGTGTATGGCTCATAGATGCATTCCTTTTTGAGAATGGGTGTAACTGTGGATCCCGCATTGTTTTAGAAATGAATGAAGCACAATGATGAAAATCCATAGAGTAGTGAAATAGGATGTTGTTTGGAATTCATTTCCATGGTTGTAGCTAGACTTGAGGACATGGCAAATGCACTCACCAGAAAAATTATGGTTTGGATTTTCTTAAATAGGGAAAAAGAAGGGGAAAGAAAGAGAGTTTCAGTGTCAAGGCATGTTGGAAGCAGAAGCAAGTTGACATTTGCCATTCCTATGCCACAATGCTTCTGACCCTGGGAGCATTTCATTTTCTAGCAAAACCTCTCTCTCTGACCAGAAGTATACAAGGCAAGATTTTGTATTGCTTTGGAAATATACTCCTCCATCCTGTGATTGGAAAGTAGAGACACTGTTAAGGAAGAGCAGGGACTTAGGTGAGTACATCAGGTATTCATTTGATGAAGTGTTGAGTAAACCAGATGGTTGGTATCAAATGCCTTGATAAAATATTTTAGAAATCAGAACTAGTTCCCATTAAAAAAATACACCCCTCTGGAGGAATTTGCTTATGACTTTCACCTTTTGTTTTCATTTATTTCAATAGTTTTAAAAATTAAGTATATCTATAAGCATAAGCCAAGCTTGGACTATAGATTTTAAAAAGTCAATGTGTTTGACCGTGGATATGTGATCCCTACCTGGTCATCTGGTGTCCTCATCCTGGTTATTAGAGCAACATCTGCTTAGATGGAATACAGACATTTGTGCACACTGGAGCCCAAAACAGTTGAATTTTCCAACAGTGAGAACATTGGGTGTTTCTCTTTGTGTGTGCTAATGGTATGGACTGATTTTGCAGAATCACTGCAGCAGGTTGTAAATGATGTATGAAATGAAAAATTCCTGTCCAGTGCACAGAGCAAATATATACAGTTCTATGCAGTCACTGCAGTGCTGGGCTGTTTGTTTTAATATTTCCTTCAGACATATAGTCATTTTTTTGGTGAGTCGTATCCAGATGCTTACCATTGGCACAGAGCACCAATTTCCTTTATATATATTTCAAATGAATTTCAGTCATGTATAAGTATATTTAAATTAATAAAATACTAGATTTGAGAGTATTTGACCTTTAAAAACTAATATTTTATGAAAATCATAGTAGTATACTTGTTTTGAAAAATCTGTGAAATATCAAAGGGTCCACATAGTAAAATTAGTTATCATTTAATCTCATTATGGAAAAATATCCTTTGTTTACATTTACTATTATCTTTTAAGGCTTTTATCCCCTGGATTAGATTGCATTCTTTAAAAAAATTATGTTGTCTTATTTGTGAATATTTTCCCCCATTACCAATAAGGCTTGAATATCTTTCTATGCTCTCCTGCAGTGTAACTTCATCACTGCATACTATTCAGTTACATGAGTGTAGCACAAGGAAGTGTTACCCATTCTTATTGAACAGTGGATGTTTAGGTTGTTTCTAATTTTGCTAATACAAACAATCGTCTATATAGGTACTACAGTGTTTATGAGATTTCATCAATTTTGGTATATATTCGTATATATATATGAGGTATATATACCTCTGCTCTTCCCTTTCAAAATGTTCTTGACTATTGTACTTGTTGTTCATGTTGGAGTTTGATGACGATCAGGCTATATTTATAAGTGATTGGAATAGAAATGGCATCTCTGTAATACCGAGACATTCCACTGGAGAAGATACTGTGTGTCTACAGTTATTGGTAGATTTTCTAACATGGATTCACTCTAGGATACCAGAAATAAGCATCCCTAATTAGGTCACGATGAAATTTTATTTAGGGTTTCTGCATATAATGCTTAAGTTATATCTATAAAGTTCTCTTTTTGTGCCATTTTTGTTAATTTTTTGAATGAGGGTTTCATAATATTAATAAAAAAGGTTCCATCTCCCTAGCCCTCCTCCCCACCAACACCATGCTCTGCAGGAGTTTAAATAGCATGGAGGTAACCCCCACTCTTCTTTAGATGTAATAGAATTAATGTCTTCATCTGTCTTATTTGGGGGGATAAGTTCTTTGAAACCTCTAATTTCCTCTCAAGGTTATTTTAAGTTTCAGTTGTTTTCTTTCTCTTATTGAATCAACTTTGGTAATTTATATTTTCCTATTGAAATATCAATTCATCTGCAGGTTAAATTTGTTATTATAGATGCATATAAAAGATTATATTATAATTTTTAAAAATAATCCTATCAATCTATTATTAAATCACTTTTCTCATTCTTTATATGAGATATCATTTTCTTATTAGCTTTGCCAGAGTTGGTTTGAAGAACCAGCTATTGAGTTTACTTACTATTTCCACAGTTTTTCTATTTTATTACTAGCTTCTTAAGTTGCATGTTCAATTCATGTTTACTATTCAAAATATTTAAAACTATTAATTTTCCCATGGTTTTCATTTTAGCTCTATCATATGACTTTTGATATGTTGTATTCATTCATTTTTTAAAATAATTTAAGTGTATTTAAATTTAATAAATAATTTAGTAAAAACCAATTTCATTAATTGTTTGATAACCTGAAGTATTTTTATATCTTTTATGATCCAAAATTCTTTCAAAAGAGTAATTTTTAATTTTAAAGTGGTTGAATTTTAAGATTTTATCTGTTATTATTAATTTCTAGTTTTATTTGTCTCTGAAATAGACCTGCTATGACTTTTACTTGAATTTTATTGACATTGTCCTTATAGAATAGTATGTATGATTATCTTTGGGAAGGAGTCCATGGGCACTGGAGATGAAAGTTATTTTATCTAGAGCAGAGAATTTAATCTTACTAATTATATTATCAAGCTCTTCTACATCAGAGTTCATTTTTTGTCTTCTTTGATCTTCTTTGAGCAGTTGTGAGGGATGTTAAAATCCTTTATTAACTTGTTATTCTTTAACTCTTATTTATAGAGATGTTTGCATTCTGACAGAGCAGTATTATTTGACACATAAACATTGCATATTTGTGTTGAATTTTACTGCCTTAATATAAAATCTCACTGAACATCTAATGTGTTTTGCCTTGAATTTTCTTTATCTAATATTAATATTAAAACCTCTGTTTTCTTTAAATGTGTACCTCTTTAACAGCTCTTTGTCAATTTTTTTACTCATCCTTTTTGTACTCATTTGTCTTAGGTTTATCTCTTGTAATAAGTATGTAATTGGATTTTACTTTGTGGCTCAGTTTTCTACTTTTTGTCTTCTCACAGAGAAGGTTAAGGCATTTACAAATATTTTTATAAATAATGTATTAACTTCACTTCTTTCATTATGTTTTCTTTTCAATTCTTTGAGTGACTTTTTTCCCCATTCTTCTCTTTCTTTGAGCACATAGACTATACCATTCTTTGTTAATGTGGAATAGAGTATATGTTTGCTATTAAATTCTATTTTCATTTAAGTTTCTCCAAAGCTTCCTTTAATTTATATATCTCTGTGAAATTTAAGGGCAAATAACATTTTTACATCTTCTAGTTAAATGGAAGAATTTACCACCCTTCCCATTCCAACAGGCATACCACTGCTCTTTCACAGCCCTGTATTTTGGACTTTGTTTCTACAATCTCAGGTTTTAGAAGAAGTGTTATTTAAAAAAAATCATTATTCTTACAGCATATGCCTTATTCTTCAAGAGCAATATTTTAAAATTTATATTTAGCTTTTAAAATAGATGTACTATAATTCTTTTGTTATTTCTATATTTAACTGGTTTCACTATTCCTAAATAGTGGTAGATCATTATACCTTCTTTCTTCTTTTTGAGCTCCTAATTTTTATTAATCCTTCAGTGAGTTTCAGTATGGCTTTAGATAATCTTTCAAGAAGGATGCATGGTTGGTATGTTTTCTGAAATCATAGATTTGTGAGGATATGTTTTAATTCTTTGTTTAGGTGTACATTTCTTGAGTTGCACCATTTCCTTTCAACTTTCTGTAATTTTGTTATATTGATTTCCACATCAAAGGAAAAGTCTGAAGCAAGGCTGATTTTTTTCTTTTTATATATGTATGAATCATGGGGGTGTGTGTCTCTTGTTGTTTTTCTATGCCTGGATGTTTGTGAGACTTTATTCTTGTAACTCAAAAATTTTGACAGGATGCATCCAAGTATGGGTTTGCCTTGATAATAATCAACCTTTTCATCTTTATCCACTGGAATTTTTTCAGTGGATGAGCATTTTCATCTATTATAGCTTAAATTATTAGGTTTGTCACATGTATGATCTTCTCAAGAACCCCAGTAATCTAGATGTTGAAACAGTAAGTTCTATGAAGGCAGGAGCCATAGCAGTTTTGTTCACTGTTCTGTACCTAGGTGTATAGGTCCAGAGCCTGGCACATTCTAGACATTCTGTGTATGTATATGTGTAATATATAAATAAATATATATATATATTTAATGGATAGGTAAATGAGTGAATGATAAGCCCCCATCTCTGACGTTCATTGTACATTTTCCTCTCTGATAATTTTAATCTTATTTTTTCCTCTGCTTTTAGGGATGTTTTGTGAAATAGACTTTCCAGGAAACCATAAAGCTGAAGGTTCTACTTCAAGGTTACTTGAGCATTGACTTTACTTCCCTTGTTTCCTTCCCCTGCCTTCTTATGAAGATATGGCTTTAATGGAACTGTCTTTAGCTTGATGATCAGCAAAGTCTCATAAGTCTGAAACATTCCCTATTAACACATAACTAGTTCAAGTTCTTCCCAATTGATAATTAAATCCAAGAGTAAGGAAGAGGAGGTAAGCTAAGACTGAACTCAGATCCAAAGGCTCCTTCTTGGCCAGTGCATATCACTGACAACTGACTGCTTCTGTGTCAGCCTTTGCTGCATAACAAACCACCTCCAAATTTAGTGGCTTAAAACAGGGTCGTTTATTAGCTTGTGCTTCTCTTTGGGCTAGGCTCAGCTGGGCAGTTCTGTAAGTCTCACACATGCACACTCATGTCACTGTAGTCAGCTGGTGGGTCAGTTGCAGGTGATCCTGATGGCCTCACACATGTGTCTGGTGTTAGAGCCACAAGTGTGAGAGTTCCTAAAGCAGCAAGCATGGGAAAACCCCAATGCATAAGCACTTTTCAAGCCTCTGATGGCATACTTTGCTAAGATTCCATTGACCAAAGAAAGTCACGACTAGTTCAAATTCAAGGGGTAGAGAAATGAACTCTAGTTCTTAATTAGAAGAACTTTCATGTCATATTGCAATGGCCTGGATGCAGGGAGTGGGCATATTTTAGGCCATCTTTACAATTCACTGTACTCCTATTAGGGACTCTGGAAACAAAAGGTATTCATGCTGAAACATATCTATCTATTCCTGACTCTATTGCTCTTTTGGCCAATTAAATTGGAACTTAATCTAACCTTAGACTGTGTGTTTGATTTGTTGTCCCTCTGAAACGTTACACTGTGCTCTTTCTGCATTAACATTCTGGTATTTACTGCCTTTAATGTAGATTCGCATTCTGTCAATGCATTTTTGGTTACATATAGTCTCTTCTTACTGAATTCATCTTTTTTTATTCTGTTACTGTTTCATATTTTTCCTTATAGTTTTCTGTACCTTCCACAATGAGGTCTATTTCCTCAAGTATCGTATTTTTCAGAGGCAATGATCTTTCTCTGAGTTTGTGGGATGTTTTTAATTCTCTCTCTGCATTAGTCTTATTGTAGATGCTCTGTTTGGTATTTGTCAACAGACTTGGGGATTTGCTCTTATGTCTGTCTTCTTGTGTGGTGGTCAGATTTCCTTCTTGGATCTACATATGGAAGATGTAGTAATGTACATACCTCCTAGTCCAATTCCCAGTTTTTAGGGAGTATCATTTAGAGAGCTAATCCATGAAAGCCTAGATCTCTGTTCAAATGGAATACATAAACTCAAATTCCTGGCATGCACTCCTGTTCTCCCTCTTCTGCCCAAACTTCAGGTTTTTTTTTTTTAATTTATTTATTTGTTCATTTTTGGCTGTGCTGGGTCTTTGTTGCTGCATGCTGGCTTTCTCTAGTTGCAGTGAGCGGGGGCTACTCATTGTTGTGATGCATGGGCTTCTCATTGCGGTGGCTTCTCTTGTTGTAGAGCATGGGCTCTAGGCGCACGGGCTTCAGTAGTTGTGGTATGCAGGCTCAGTAATTGTGGCTTGGGAGCTCTAGAGCACAGGCTCAGTAGTTGTGGTGAACAGTCTTAGTTGCTCCAGAAGCATGTGGGATCTTCCCGGACCAGGGCTCGAACTCGTGTCCCCTGCACTGGCAGATGGATTTTTAACCACTGCACCACCAGGGGAGTCCCAGTACTTCAGTTTTGAGGATGGTATTTCCCAGGGAGATGTTACACTGCTCCCCCTCCCCCATTCTCTTTTTTTCTTCCTTTCTGTAGTGTCTGTGGTTAGATGGCAGGTGGGTTAGTGGATAGATTTTTGTGGGAAAATATTCTGGCTCCTCATCAAGCAACTCTTGCCTGGTATAGAGACAGCTGCTAGTCTTCTGATCTCCTAGGTCTGCAGGCGCTGAGGTGTTTCTTACTTGCTGCAATGGGAGTGGGAGGGGTCATTTTTGACAGTAGGAGGAATATGAACTCTTTTCCTGTCTGCTCTGTTTATGTGCAGGTTTTGTGATTTTTTTGCAACCACTTTCATTAATAATATTTTATACGTACAAAATGAAATACATAATATATGTATGTTATAAAGTATAGTAATGAAATGAATGCCAATAAACTTAGGACTCAGGTTAAGAAGAGAAACACAAGCAGGGCCATGGCATCTACCTCTTGGACTTTCCCTAGTCTTATCCTACATCCTCCCACCAAGAAATAACCACTATTCTAAATATTGGGGTCTCTACTCCCTTGCCTTTCAAAAAACAGTTTTATTTAATATGTATGTTGAATTGAACAATATATTGCTTAGATTTTTAAAATTTGGGAACGTTATAAAAATTGTTATCACACAGAATATAGACTGATGCCAGTGACAAATTTTCACCCAATATTGTGTTTCCAAGATTCATTTACGTTGCTCCATGTAAATGTATTTTATTCATTTCCATTGCTGTACAGTAGGCCTTTTGTGGAAATGCATCATGTTTTTAAAAATCTCTTAATTAAATTAAAAACAATGTCTTTGTCTAATAAACATAATGTCGCTTTGAATATTTGGGTATATTTCTTCTCATTTTTATGTGTAACAATTTCTTTTGGATATACACATACTTCATGAAAGTATATAAATATAAATGTATAAAAATGTGAAGTGTAAATAATTATAAGGTCTTTCTTAGGTTCATTTTAATGTCCATAGAATCTTAGTATTGATCATTTGTACCTTCTCCCTTTTTAAATTATTCTATCTTATCATGTGTTTATCAATTTTATAATTCTTTTCAAAAATAATAACTTTTGGCTTTGTTGATCATTTTCAATAATGTTTCTTTTCTATTTTACTAATTTCTGCTCTTATCTTTATGATTTGATATTGGTACTGAGTTTTGAAAAGTAGGTAAAATTTGGCCAATTTAAGAGCATAAAATACTTAAATATTTGTCAGACATAAAATGTTAATGATTGCACTCATGAGAATATTGGAAATACTGTTTTAATATGTGTTGTTGAAGTAAATAGTCCTATTGGATACCCTGAAGTTCAGAAATGTTGAAATAGAAGTCTTATACACTTAGAATCATTTGATTTCATTTAAGCATGAATATTAATTTCTGAGATACTGGTGATATTTTAGGTCTCTTATTTATCTCTTAGGTTTACCACATTCACCCTATTCCCAGGATGTCCTTGTTCCTTTCTCTTTTCCTAGCTCTTGATAAAATTAGATTCTTAGATGGATCTCCTCCTAGGAGTGCCTCAATAGAAATTATATGGTAGTGTTTTCCTAATAGATTTTGTTTGCCACCCAAACCTGTCTTATGTACATGATTCTGTCCTTAAACTATTATCAATTTTCATTTGCTTTGATTACCCATATTCCCTATCATGCATTCCCCCACCCACCCAAATCTGTCCCCCATTCTTGGATAGTATCAATTTTATTCACCTAGTATTTCTGTCTTTGAAAAAAGCAGAAGGAAGACATTGTTAAATGGGCCATTTAACTGAAGAATGGCATGTCACACATTCTTTTTCTATATATATAATAAGAGAGATGTATATAGGTTAATGCAAGTATTTATAGAGGTGAATATTACAGCTGTTTTATGATATTTAAGACTAAATGCCACAGTTGTATTTTTTTTTAAGTAAGTCTAAACTTCCCTTAAAGGAAAGCTGAGAAAAGTAGTAATTTGGAACTAGTTGGCTTAACTTAAAAAGCTCCCCTGTGACATCGGAGTGTGTTTCATGCAATTGCTTTCTAAGACTTCCTCATTAAAATATTGACTACTGTTTTTCTTCAGTAAATGCTAGTCCCGCCTCCCATGCCATTGTATAGTTGGTCCTGGGGGAAGTAAAATCTGGCATCTAAACTTTGGTGCACATATTTTGTTACTTTCCTGACTTTTCTCCTTATTTCATTTCCCCTGTTGTTTTCCTGTCTAGTCAAATGTTGGCCTTGGCTCTGTCAATTTTAGAAGAATAAAGTCTTATTGATAATCTTCATGTTCTCTTTCTACACTGGGGAGAATATTAAAGAAAGAAAAGATTTAGCCTAAGCAGTTACTGATTACCTGCTTTCCACCTTTTTCTTAACTTGTTTTAAGACCCGGGGTCCTAAATTCTTTACTGTAGCGATTCTATAATGGCCATCAAAATAAGGAAATCTTTCCCCTCTTGAGTCCTTTCACCTTTCATAATTTTATTCCATCTTATACCCATTCAGTTTGAAGGGACTTTTGGCCTCTCGCATCATTGTCTTCGTATTTTATATTGGTATGGCATCATGTCCACTTCCTAAATCCTGTAACCTTGAGCTGGGTGCATACCAACAGTTTAATGGTCCTTCTGGTTTACTCTTTGGTCCAAAAAGTAGTCAGTGTTGCGATGCTTCTCAGGCAGAGATATTTAGCAGTGCAGAGTTGTTCGTGAGGAAAACCGCCTCGTCCAGCTGGTAAGCGATTTATGCCCTGAAGCATGAAGATTTCATAGCCCTTGTAATTTTATCCTTCCTGGTGTTGCTGGAGGTGCTATTTTTATTCATATAAATATTTAATCTTCTATAAAACTTATTAAGCTGTTGGCCTCAATAACATTTTTTGGCAGCAAGTTCCCTAGGTTAAAGGGACACAGTCAAGTACAACAGCTTAGCTCAAGATCACAGTTTTAAATAAAGGTATAAAAGGTGATTTTCTGAGATTTAAAAAAAGACTCCAGCAAAGCTGTTTGGGGTTCGGCTATGGCATTTCCCAATAATGCTTCCAGGGTCTCAGTAGCACTGAGTTGGCATCTGAGGAAGCAAGCTCAGTTGAAACTAAAGTGAAAGTAGTTAATATATGTCTTTTTCTGGACCTAGTAAAGATGAAAAGCAGACAAAATGTGTGGGCAATGTTCTTTAATTTCTTAGCATTCAGGTCTTCACATGAACATTTTTGCATGACTGTCAATCCATGGAATTATTTCTCCCTATTAGTCTCCCATAACCCTCTTTAAGTAGTTGGCTTCTTTGGATGGATACCTCTTGTTAAAACGGGCGACCTTTCCCGGAGCTTCATTGTTGGTCGGAGGACCAGCAGGCAATGTGTTGTGGCATCTTCTAATTCCCTTTAGATGGTTATCTGGAGGTCAAGTGGAGGTTTCTCCAGTTGAATTTAGTAGTCACATCCACATTGGAAAATTTAAACATAAGCATCTTGACTTATGTGCATGGACTACCCAGGTGGATGTGAATTAACTCTGGAGTTGTACATTTCTTTGTCTTCCTGGCTATTTATAGTAGCTAGTACATTTGACCTTGAACATGATAGATACTTGCACCACAGAATAGTCTGGCATACATAGACCTATACTGGCTTAGAGGGTATATCTAACTTTGATGAATTAATCTCTGTTGGCAGCCCTAATATAGGAAGCTCATGATTCTCAAGGAAGAAAAATAACATACATGCTACTAATCAACACAAACCATGGGATATATAATGAAGTTATAAATTATGAGAACTTATAAGGGCTGTAGAAATTCAGAGAAGGGATTGGTAATTATTGACCAGAATGCTTTAAGGGATGGTGGTAATTTGAACGACTCTTCTGGCAACCTGAGATTTGAACAAGGGAAGTGAAAGTGAGTGGGAGAGGAGGTAATGAGTAGTGCTGGCTAAGGCAATGCTACCATTCAATAGCAACACAACTTGAGTGTAATAGCTTTCGTAACTTCTAAAATAGATTCTCATCTAATGAATCATTGATGAGATTAAGTGTTGGTTCAGTCCATATTATGTGGAACTAAATTTAGTCCTAATCTTTCTTTTACCAGTTAGTATCCTTCCTATTGATATAATTAAAGAATATTCTTATAGGTCCAAATATCAGGGCCCAGTATTTTCTTAAATACCTTTAACTCATCTTGCTTAGCAGTTCTTTAGCTCCTTATGTTAAATAAGGGACCAAACTGTCATACAGGCTGGATGAGTGCAAACTAGTCTAGCCACTTTGGAAGGTACTCTAGCAGCTTTTTATAAAGTTAAATATACATGTACCATATGACCCAGAAAACCTACTCCTAGGGATTTGCCCAAGAGAAATAAAAACTTACAGTCACATCAAAACTTGTCTGTGAAAGTTTACAGTTGCTTCATTCATAATCACCCAAAGTTGGAAACAGTACAGATGTCCTTCAGCTAAGCAGTGGTATATCCATATGAAGGAATACTAATCAGCAATAAAAAGGAATGAACAGCATGGATAAATCTCAAATGCATTATGCTAAGTGAAAGAAGTCAGATTCAAAAATCTCCATGCTACTGATTCCATTTGCATTGCATTCTGAAAAAGGTGAAACTTTAGGGAAAGGTAACAGATTGGTGATTGCCAAGGACTGGGGCTTAGGGGAAGCATTGACTAAATGTATAAGGGTGTTCTGGGGGAGTGATGGAACTTTTCAGTATCCTGGGATTAGTGGTGGTTACCTGACTATGCATTTGGCAAAACTCATAAAACTGTATACTAAAGTGGGTGGATTTTATTCATGTTAATTATACTTCAATAAGCCTTACTTAAAAAAAGAAGTGGCCAGCCATCTGATGTTCACAGATCTGACATTATGACCTTGCATTGGTACCCTGTGGTACAATTCTCAATATTTCACACGGTAGCATCTTCTCCATCTTAAAAGGTTTTGTTTATAAACTTCCATCATCCTTTGAAGAAATGTTTAAAACTCCCTTAGGATTTTGGTGGAGATGCTCAAAGACCTAAAATTGATGATTGTAGCTCCCTTTGAAACACAAGCATTTTATATGTAAATAAAGAGGAACTACTTTAGAAGGACTGGCTATTTCATATATGAATAGGTGACTCTTTTGAGACATGTTTATGACATGATGGAATCCCATGTAACTTCTTTGCTGTGTGAGTAACAGATCTACAGACCTTATAAGATGTGGAGATTTGAACCCTTTAAACCAATCTGCACATACACTTTTCCAGATATGAATAAACTCCCTAGTCCACTGTCTCCAAACTTCCACTCAGGCTGCTTAAAGGTTATTGAAGAAAAATCACAAAACTTGCTATGTGGTACAGTAAAAAATCATTTGTTCTTCAGCTATGCCAAACCATCCCTCTATTTGTCTATGGTTTAATATGTTATTTGTATAGTGTGGAAGTTCCTTAAAAAACTAAAAATAGAACTACCATATGACCCAGCAATCCCACTACTGGGCATATACCCTGAGAAAACCATAATTCAAAGAGAGACATGTACCACAATATTCATTGCAGCACTATTTACAATAGCCAGGACATGGAAGCAACCTAAGTGTCCATCGACAGATGAATGGATAAAGAAGATGTGGCACATATATACAATGGAATATTACCTAGCCATAGAAAGAAACAAAATTGAGTTTTTTGTAGTGAGGTGGATGGACCTAGAGTCTGTCCTACAGAGTGAAGTAAGTCAGAAAGAGAAAAACAAATACTGTATGCTAATGCATATATATGGAATCAAAAAAATAAATGGTACTGATGAACCTAGTAGCAGGGCAGAAATAAAGATGTAGACACAGAGAATGGACTTGAGGACACGGGGGCAAGAGGGGGAAGCTGGGGCGAAGCGGGAGAGTAGTATCAACATATATACACTACCAAATGTAAAATAGATAGCTAGGGGATAGCAGCAGCATAGCACAGGGAGATCAGCTCAGTGCTTTGCGAAGACCTAGAGGGGTGGGGTAGGGAGGGTGGGAGGGAGGCTCAAGAGGGAGGGAATATGAGGATATATGTATGCATACGGCTGATTCACTTTGTTGTACAACAGAAACTAACACAGCATTGTGAAGCAATTATACTGCAAAAAAGATGTATAAAAAATAAATAAATAGAATGGAGTTAGGGTGGCTCCTCTTAGTAAATGGATTTTCTGAAATTTATCCTTTTTGCTGGGTCACATTCCCACTTCCAAATCCTTCACTTTACTAGAACAATCTCTCTGTGTCACCTTAATGCCCTGTTTCTGGATCTCAGCTTCTCTTTTCAAAAGTGAGGGAGTACAATCATGATCTGAGAGATCATCTCGTCAGTGGTCCCAAGCACCAGTTATGTTCCCTTTCATAACACGTGTCACCCTATATTTAATTACTTACTTATTCATCTCCTACGTTAGACTATAAGCTCTGTGGGACCGTGCTTCTCTTACTCTGTTGTATCCTCAGCTGACAGGAGGCAATAGCAAAATAGTTGTTGAATAAATGAAGGGCACCTGCCATCCCTAATGGGCCATAATTGTGCTACTGACCACGAGCTTATACCAGTCTATATTTTAAATTAAGTACCTTTGGAAATAGTTTGTATCATCTGTCTGAAAAATATTATTTGTAATGGCAAAAATTTTGCTTTTCCTTACTATTATTTTTGTTTGGGGCGTATCTGAATGCTTTGTTAAAATTTCCTCTTTGATATATGGTCTGTATATTTGCATATTTTTGTTTGTTTTGTTTTTGGCTGGATGTAACCAGGTGGCAGCTCCTTCAAATGAGTGTTCCGTACAGTATGTGCCATGTCTCACTGTGGTTGATATATGAGTAGCACCTAGTATGTAGCTGGGTGGTCTCTTCCTATGTAAATGAATATGATTATTCCTGAGGATGGGAAGTCCAAGATGGCAAATCCTATGGGAGTGCAACTTTCAGTATAGATCTCTGGCTATTTGTGGATACTGATTGATTGATTGATTGATTTTTTTTAACCAATTGCAATCACTGAATCAGGGACTAGCATTTTAATAATTAGGTTTCTGAAAGGATATAAATATGTAGCCATTACATGGAACTTATGTACTGTATAGAGGACTGTGCTGTATATAGAGCTTTAACTGTAAAATTAAACCATGTTGGATTTTTGTATTAGATATTGATGCAATTGTTAGAAGCTTAGTTCCTCCATTTACTTTAGCTCTTTGCTCTTAATGGGAATTTAGGTCAGCATTGAACAGTTCCAGGGCATCCCAAGACTTTTCCCCAGAAAACAAGGGTGTCAGATATGCAGAAGAAGGTCACCAATACCATTTGGCAAAGTTATGTTCCCTCCTTCCTGGCAGCAGTGCCTGGTTCTGTTTGGAAAGCAGTGACTTACAAAAGGATTTTCTTTTTCTCCTATATTTTTTCTTTTTTATCTGTTTTCCATTCCCAATGTAAAGATTGTTTTCTATCCAGTTCTCTCTGAAAACACCATATCTATTTAGAGAAAAACGAAAACTCACTATGTCACATTTCCTAACAGGCCATGCTCTCTGCAGTCCCACTAAGCTCTGCAGCCTTTTGAGTCCTTTGAGTCCAAATGATAAGTATGTAAGGGTGTGAGGTTGGGATGGGAGGTGGTTACAGCCAGCAGAGGTTAATTTCCCCAATGAGAAAAAAATGCCTGCCACATCCTGAAGCCAGTCCAGTGCCCTCTTAGAGGCAACAGGTTCATAGCACTATTCATCATTGATTTCACTTTAGAATCCACTATTATAGTTTTACTCTGATTTTCATGACCATGCTTTGCAAACTCCATTCATTCTTTTGTTAACAAATATTTCCTCAGCCCCTTTTCTGTCCCAGACACTTTCTGGGTCTTGGGGATGCATCAGTATTCAAAATGAGCAAAATAATATCCCCTTGTTTTCTGCTATCCTTCCCACCCTGGGAAGCCAGTAGGCTTTTTATTTATCATCACTAGAGAGAATTTGTGGCTTTCCTCTGAGATCACACATGAGGTTATTGGCAAGGTTGAAACTGGAAATCAGATCTTCGTGCTCCTAACTAACAAACCATACCTTTCATTACACCAGATGAGACCTGTGGGCAGGGAGTACCAGTGGTCAAAGTACCCTTTGGTTTGGTGCCTGTGGCATTTGTCCTTGGATTGTGACCTTCCAAAGGACCACTGAGCAACTTGTCTTTGAGAAATGACCTGCCATTTCCAAACAGCATCAAGGAGAGTCAAGGAGACCACAGCATGAGAAGCAAAGTATTGAGTTTTAAATTTTCTCTTTGTGTATTTGAAATGGAAAAAAAAATCTATATATATGATTCAAGGAGAAGATGTAAAATGAAAACAGTTTTCTCAAACTCTTATGTCTGTTGAGATGCTACTAATCAGAATTGCTCCCCCAAACCCCGAACCCTTGCTTCTTTTATTTTTTTAAAAATTCTTTTGGAAGAGGAGGGATGACCCTGCTGAGTTTTGGAGTATGCCTATAGCAGCTTTTAGCAAATCACAATCCCAGCGGTAGGTTCAGCTTTGAAGAAAGATTTACAAATCTCTCACTGCTTTATAAATATCTGCATTTATATCTTAAAGAAGAGGAAGAAAAAGCCCCTCATGATTGGTCTCAGCCTCCTCACCCTCTCCCTCCCCAGCCCCCCACTCTCCCTTTTCTTGCTTTCCTCTTTCAGAAATTAAAGATTGTGATGTGTGCAGGAAATGAGGGTCTATAAAATGGTGATAAAATGTTCCTGCAAATTGCCTTTGAATTTTCACCTTGAATTGCAGGCGAAATGAAATTGTTCACTTTCAGCATTGCTTTGTTTTTGACCCCTTTTTGTGAATTCTCAAAGGAAAGAAACATATTCCCATCTTTTATAGTAATCAAATTTATCTGGCATCTCTCAGCCTCTTGAATTACTTATGCTAGAGTTGGCCAGCCTCAGGAAGGCTGTGGCTGGTTTATTTTTTTATTGTTCTAAAGTGAGGGTTTTTGACATGGGTTCCCTACATCATCCTAGGGGAGTATAGGAGAAAAATCAAAAGTGCTTTCTGATATTGCATATATGTATACATGTGCATGCATTATTATAATGGTAAAAGATACCTACCTAAAGAGAAATAATAGAGGACTTCATGATCATAGGTCATGGCTGTTTAATATTTTCACATGAGAGGGGGAAAATTTCGTGGTACTGATTATAAAATAACATAATATGTAAAATGCAAAAACAAAAAATCCAGGAAAAGGCTTTGCATTGGAACAAAAGTGCTAACAATAACTGGTTGTAAACCTGTTTAGTAACTAGTTGGTTTTAACAAGTATTAATTCTGTAACAGGTGATTATATCACCTTGTAATTTGGAGAGTTTAATATGACTTTTTCATGTAAGAATTTGGGATCAGAGAGTGAATATTGGCCATCACCTACAGCCATATTCTATTAAGCCCGGCCTTGCCTGGTAACATGAGTTCTCTTATAATATGATTCATTCCTTTCTTTTTATTTCCAGTCCCTCGTGCCTATACTCAGAAAACCGTAAGCTACAGGTGCAAACCTGCAGAAATCAGATTTGAGTTTCTAAACTAAATCTCTCTTATGTTGAGAAAACAAAATAATATATCACTATCAGGGAGAATACATAAATAGTACTTCTTTGTGTGGCCTTAACCTCCACTGGGCTCAAGTTAAAAATTAGCTAAGAGAAATTATTTTCTGAAACCATTACTAATGCCTCACACATCCTTTATTCACACCTATACTTAGAAAACTATGATGCCTACAAAAATGTTGAACTCCCATCATGCTTACGTATTTCTAAATTATAATAAGTTAACTCTGAAAAGCTCTAAACAGTTACCTTTTTTCTATTATTTTTTACAGTATAAGCAAAATGTGTTTATGCCACAACCTACTTATTTTTCCATACTAAATTTTCAAAGGATTTCATTGTGTTTCTGGTTTATTAGTTACACACTTCTTGAATAAGAACTTGCATAAATCCCAGAAACATTCCTTTAAAACTATTTTTATTTAGGTCAGTAAGAGGTCCATGTAAGTTTAAGAAAATGTAAAATAAAGATCCCTAGGGAAAGGGGTGATGTGTGCAGTTAGAGTGTCTCTCACACACTCTTTACTTCCACAATACTGTGAGATCTTAGAATCATTGGAAGAGAGGCAGATAGATAAGTCATGCTCTAACAGATAGGCATCTATCTGTATATCAGCATCCTAGTAGAACAAACCTTAGAATTAAGCAAAAACTCAGCAAGTTCAGTCTAAGTGGGAATGCTTGCATTAAGCTGCTTAATAACATTAGATTTATTTACTTTGGAAATATTTATTTTATCAAGCATTAGCAGTGACTACATTTCTGATTAATTTATGCAATCAAAGGAATCAACTAACCCAACTGTCACATTTTGTTTTTGATGAAAATGAAAAGAAAATGGTTTTGCAAGAAGATTTAAATGCAAAAGCATGTTTTCATAGTATTTTTTGTGGGGCTACAGATTTCAAGAGGATGTAGCATCATTTATGTGCCGTATACAATATCTCAGCAGCTTGCATATCTCCTTTTTCCCTTATAAAAAAATTCACAACCTTTATGTAAACATTTTAATCTATAGAAGAGTGAATTAACATGATTCTTAGTTGTGGCAATAGAAGTGGAAATAAGAGATGTTTATTTGAAATAATTTTTAAAACAGTTTTCTTCTGTCCCCTCAGAGATGGCAGCACAAACACTTTTCTGATTTGGACACAGTAATTTAAATGTGTCCAGTTTTTCTGTTGTGCCTATGAATCAATTTAGTGTGGGTTTGTTCAGATCTAAAGGAAAGTTAAATGCTGACTTTGAAAGTGGAGAAATGTTCCATAGATATCCTTTGCTTTCAAAAAGCATGCATTTGACTGTGATCCTTAAAAGCTTTTATTGAACTGTTTTCTTTTTCTGTTTGCAAAATTCACAAAGGGCTGTTCTGTAAGCCCTCTTCATATTTTCCCCAGTTTGTCCTAAATTTTGCCTCAGGGGAATAAACAGCAACAGTGTTCAATTTCCCATTCTGAATGTATATGCCAACACAGGGAGCTTTTATTACAAGGGAAGAAATCAAATCATTGTCACCTAAAGTGCTAATTATGTCTGATAAATGTGTGGCATACACTTAATGCAAAGAGAGCTTAGGAAATGATACACCTTCCGTAATTACAGTGACCAACCTAGCTCCATCAATCTAAATTTTTTTTCAATCCATGTTCATTTAGGTGGCTTTATTTTTATTAAATGGCTTTCTTAAGCTTCAACAGACAAGTGGTTGCTGCTAATAAGGAAGCTCGCATTAAGTATTTTGGAACTGCCTACAATAAGAAGGCGTGTTATGTGATACACACCCAGATGAGTGTACACAGATAAACAGGAACCACAGAGGAATATGGTTACATTCTTCTCCCGCTGGGCCATGGAACTGCAAACCAAGGGTAAAATTTGCCATTCTTTGCTTGCCTAATGAATTTGTGTATCCAGTTAACTAAGGATACTGTATTTCTTTATCAGAGGAGCCTGAAATCCTTCCATAGCTGGCAGCAGACCCTTTAGCCCCCTCCCTGGGGACATTAATGACCTTGTGGGTAGGCATGCTGCCTTCAGAACCTCCGATGATAACATTTAAGCATTACTCCTCTCCCCCTGTTTTTCTTCATGAAAGAAAGCCACCATTCTTCTCAGAGCCAAATTGTATGTGGCCTCTAATCGAACCTGACACCCGTATACAAATGAAATAAAAGTAGGTTTTAATTAGACTGAAGGATGCTGATTTTCTTTGAAGCCGCTTCAGAGCCCCTCTCCTCCCTGAGTCCTCCAGCAGCACACTGGCTTGTTTCACACATCCATCCATATTTGGCTGCAGAAACGTTGCTCGGGCGTGTGTGTGAATTCAGTCCTGTCATTGGGGCTGATTGGCTGAATATGATTTTCAGATTTTTGTTTTGCCATATCACTATTCTGGATTTTTGCCTCTTAGCTGCAGATCCAGCCAAGGTGCATCTGTGGGAACCATGCATGTCTGGGCAGACTTTCTTATCATCATTGAAATCCAACCAAACCATCCTTTTGTTGTTTCTGCCTCTTTTCTTCTATTTTTCTTTCTCTCTCTGTCATTTTCTCCTTAACTCTCCTTAATTCTTAATCACCTTTACTCTTCTTAACCTCTCCTGATTCCCTTTATTTCTAGTTATTGTTACTTTCCTTTTCCTTGGGATTTGTAGCACTTCGTATTTTTGAAGGCAGTAAAGAGGCTCAAAATTCCTTCATTTCCTTTTGGTTAGCTATCTGAGGATCTTTGTGTGTTTTCAGGACAGTTAGTGCTACCTGACTGAGCTAAAGAATTAGTGGTAAATACTGAATTCTCCATTTATTTTTTTCTTTTAAAATCATAATTATAATGCCAGAATTCAAAGTTTTGGTTATTACAGTTATGCAAATAGATAAATCTTGAACAAAGATGTAGTTTCATGGAACACTTTTTTTTTAGTGTTTGTTAATTGTCTTGTACTAAATTTTCAAATTGTCAATTTGTTTTAGCCTACTTTAAGAGAAGTTGTTCTAAATTGCAGAAGATTCAGTGTCATTAAAAATGGTAAATGTGGGCTTCCCTGGTGGCACAGTGGTTGAGAGTCTACCTGCCGATGCAGGGGACACGGGTTTGTGCCCCGGTCCAGGAAGATCCCACATACCGCGGAGCGGCTGGGCCCGTGAGCCATGGCCGCTGAGCCTGCGCGTCCGGAGCCTGTGCTCTGCAAGGGAGAGGCCACAACAGTGAGAGGCCCGCGTACCACAAAAAAAAAAAAAAAAAAAAAAAATGGTAAATGTATTTGGACTCTTTCAGTTGGATTCTGAATATATATGTGTGATGATAAGTCATATAAAAGATTTTTAAATAAAGAAAATTAGAATAATTTTCATTTTAGCCTGGAAAATTCTCAATGTATGAGAAGTATTTTAAGAAACTTTCCATGAGTTTAAAAGACTAGTATTTTTTGATATTCATATGTTGTAGTTGAACGTACTTAATTGTAGTGGTTGAAGCATAAAGTGATGTTAATTGTAGTATTATATTAAAAGTTATGGGCTTCCCTGGTGGTGCAGTGGTTGAGAGTCTGCCTGCCGATGCAGGGGACACGGGTTCGTGCCCCGGTCTGGGAAGATCCCACATGCCGCGGAGCGGCTGGGCCCGTGAGCCATGGCCGCTTAGCCTGCGCGTCCAGAGCCTGTGCTCCGCGACGGGAGAGGCCACAGCAGTGAGAGGCCCGCCCGCGTACCGCAAAAAAAAAAAAAAAAAAAAAATTGTCTACCACACACACACACAAAAAAAGTTATATGTACTTCTCATTAATGTGGTGATCAACTTTAGAAAACTAAATAAAAATTTCACAAAACCTATTCCCTAGAAATGATAAATGCTGTAATTTGACTTCTGAATTATATAGTTTGTTGTAGTCAGGCACAAATCAAATATTAAAATATTAGGACTAATTTCATTCATTGGTATATATCCAAGAGAAATAAAACATGTCCACACAAAAGTGTGTACACAAATCATCATAGCAACATTATTCATAATAGCCAAAAGGTGGAAACAACCCAGTGGCCACTGACTGATGAGTGAATAAACAAGATGTGGTGTATCCATACAATGGAGTATTATTTGGTCATGAAAAGGAATGAAGTACTGATACATGCTACAACATGGATGAAACTTGTAAACATTATTCTAAGTGAAAAAAGCCAGACACAAAAGATCACATATTATATGATTCTATTTATATAAAATTTCAGAATAGGCAAGTACATATAGACAGAAAGTAGATTCGAAGTTGCCTATAGCTGGAGGAGCGGGGAAATAGGGTGTTTGGGGGTGATAGTTAAAGGGTAACTAAGTTTCTTTGGGGGATGATAAAAATTGATTATTGTATAACTCTGTGAGTATATTTAATCCCCTGAATTGTACATTTTAAATAAGTGAATTATATGATATATGAATTTTAGCTCAATAAAGCTGTAACAGAAAATATTAGGACTTGTATCTGTATGTTTATATCTTAAATGTAATAAACAAAGAAAAAAAATCTGATTACTTTTGAAAAAGAGAACTATTATTTGCATAAAGATATTTTGGCTGGAGTGAAATTTCTAGATTAACACTCTAGCTAATATGCTATGCATATTGACATTCTATACAGGACTTGCATTTCTATTACAACAGAAATAGTAATTTATTTTGTGAGTGAACCTGTGCAAATACTTCCTTTATATTGGCTGTTTTTAACATTTTGATATAAATCATGTTGAAATTTAGGAAGAATGAGAAAGGTGTAATCAGAGCTTGAGTCAATTGTTATTTTAAAAAATGTGTATGGTACTAAGCCTTTCACATTTAAATTTGAATATATTTAGAATATTTTACTTTATTTTGTTTTGAAAACTAGGTAATGACAGCAGTACTTTTTTGTTTTTCACTTTGTTTTTTTTAGTGTAAATTTTAGCGTACTTTGAGAAAACCGTTTTAAACATATATGTATTTGGTTTACTGAATACCTATGTATCTACCACCCAGATTAAGGAACAGGTCACTGTCAGCTCTCTGGAAGCCCCTTTTAGTGTCCTCGCCAACCTCCTCACATATGGTTTTTGAGATAATCATTTCCTTAAGTTGCTTTAAAATTTTATCATATATGTATGTATCCCTAAGCATTATAATTTACTTTTGCCAGGTTCTTAACTTTATATAAATGGAATAACTTGGTATATGTTCTTTGTTACTTGTTCTTTTTGGTCAGCATTGTGCTTACAAGATTCATTTAAGACAAGGGTAGGTTTCTTATTCTGTAAAAGACCAGATATTAAAAACTTCTGGTTTTAAGAGCCATATGATTTCTGTCGCAGCTACTTAGCTTTGCTTTGTAAAGCTATGAAAGCAGTCATGGACTATCTGTAAATGAATGAGGATGGTTGTATTCCAGAATAATTTTATTCACAAAAACAGGCCTCTTTTGAAGCCACAAATTACCAAACCTGATTTGAACAATTACATAGGTATAGTTTATTCATTTCCCTCATTGCATATTATTCCCTAATTATAGCAAAATTTATTTATCTGTTCTATTCTTTATTTTATTTTATTTATTTAATTTTATTGGAGTATAGTTGATTTACAATGTTGTGTTAGTTTCAGGTGTACAGCAAAGTGATTCAGTTATACATATACATATAATCATTCTTTTTCAGATTCTTTACCCATATAGGTTATTACAGAATATTGAGTAAAGCTCCCTGTGCTATACATTAGGTCCTTATTGTTTATCTATTTTAAATATAGTAGTGTTTGTATGCTATACTATCTGTTCTATACTTGATGGACATTTGGTTTGCTGCCAGTTTGAGATATTAGAAAAAATACTGCTATAAACATTCTTATATACGTATTTTGGTGCAAATGTGCAATAATTTCTCTAGAACATATATTCCTAGGAGGAGAAATAATGGGCCACTGGATATGATGTCTTCACCTTGACTGTTAAATGTCAAATCATTTTTCAAAGTGATTTTTTTCAATTTACAGTCTCACGAGAAGTGTTTTAGAGTTCCTGTTACTCAACAGAGTTCACAATACTTGGTAATGACAGACTTTTAAACTTTAGACAATTTAGTGGTAATGGTATCACTTTGCAGTTTTTATTTGCAAAGCCATGATTATTAATTAGATTGTGCATCTCTTCATATATTAGATTTTGAAATAAAATTTTGTCAAATTTATTCCTAGTTATTCAACATTATTTATGTTTTTTGGCTGCGCTGCATGGCATGTGGAATCTTAGTTCCCTGACCAGGGATCAAACCCATGCCCCCTGCAGTGGAAGCGTGGAGCCTTAACCACTGGACCACCAGGGAAGTCCAATCAACATTTTTAATGTAATTATAATTATCTTATTATTTTATTTTCTAACATACTATTGCTGACATTTAGAAATACAATTGATTTTTCATATCAGTTTTGTATCAGGAAACTTGCTAGAGTCAGTATTAATTCTAATAGTCTATCATTAGATTATTTTGGATTTTCTCCATGTGCAATGAGTACAGTGATGACTGTTTAGTTTCCTTCTTTCTAATCCTTATATGTTTTATTTCTTTTTCTTGCCTTATTGTGTTGGCTGTGATCTCTAGTATAATGCTGAGTAGAAGTGATAATGAATACCCTCATATTTCTTCTGATCTCAAGGGGGAAAATGTTCAGCATTTCAATATTAAATATGAAAATTTCCACATATAGAATAGATAACCTATACCTTATTTTTAAAAAATCTTTTTAGTTCCTAGATTGCTAATTTTTTAAAACATAAATGGGTTGTTATGTTTTATCTTTTCTTTTTGCATCTTCAAAATGATTATATAAATGTTCTCCTTTAATCTGTCAATATAGTTAAATATGTGAATTGATTTACTAATCTTAAATTAACCTTATGTTCCTTGTATAAAGCAAAGTTAATCATGACATTATTTTTTTGCATATTGCTAGAATTGGTTAGGTAATAATTTTTTAAGACTTTTATATATCTGTGTTCAATGAGTGAGACTGACCTATAATATTGTCATTTTAGGGGTTGTCACCATTTAGGGTTTATTGTCACCATTAGGGGTTGGTATCAAGGTAAAATTGGACTCATAAAAATAATTCGGAAAGATTTCCATTGTTTCTATTTTTGCAATTATAGTTTGTGTAAGATTGTTTTGTTTTTGATTTATTCTTCAATGTATGATGGAATTCACTGGTGAAGCTATCTGGGACTAATTTTTATTTGTGGGAAAATTTCGGAATACTGGCTCAGTTTTCTCAATAGTTGTAAACTATCTAGCCAAATTTGTTATTGTAATTTTTTGTATTTAGTTTAAACATTTAAATGTATTGAGATAAAGTTTTTCATGACATTTTCTTTTTATTTTAATGATCACAGCATCTGCAATCATGCCCTATATCATTCCTAATATTGCTTTCCTTAGTGCCTTATTCATTTCCTTTACATGTATTACTGAACATTTTGCAATTTTATTATTCTTCTCGAAGAAGCAACTTTTGTTTTTTTGATCCATATTTATTCTATTTTAATAAATCCAATTTATATATTTATTATTCTTTCCATTTTAACTTCTTTTTTTGCTTTTTTGTTTTATTGCTATTTTTATATATTCAGAAATGAATAATTAATCATTACATTTTATAATTTTTCTAAATTTCATAATTTTTATAAGTGAATTTACATTCACGTATAAAGTTAGACTGCTTTAGCTATATCCTACAAGTTTTGATAGGTAGTATTTTTTATTATCATGCATTTCAAAATGTTAACTAATTTCCATTATATTTCTTTGTTGAGCCATGAATTATTTTGAAATTTTTTTTTTAATTTCCAAGCTTATGGGAGATCTTCTGGTTTTATTTTGTTTAACGATTTCTGTTTTAATTAAGGTGTGGTCAGAGAAAATGATCTTTATGATTTCAGTTCATAGAAGTTTTCTGTGACTTGATTTATGATGAATTTTTGTAAATGTTCCATGTGTGTTTAGAAAAAATACCTTCTATGTTTTTTGGGTATAGTGGGTATTGTGACCTATAGTAAAGGTCATCTTTGGTTTTATTTTGTTAATCATGTTTAAATATTCTGTATCCTTATTGATTTTTCTGTCCATCTAATTAGTAGCAAGAAAAGCATGACTAAGTCTAATTAGTGACATTCTGTATCAATGCTTTTTGTCTTAAAATTTATAGTTTTTTTTAATATAGCTATATCTCTTTGGGTTTTTGATAGGCCCATGTTCTATCTTTTTCTGTCTTCCTAGCATCAACTTTTTGTATCCTTATTTTTTAGATATGTCTTTTATAATCATCACATAAGTTGATTTTGTTTTTATTCAGTCTGACAACCTTCATTTTTTAATTGGAGTTGTTAGCGTATTTACATTTACACTTAATGTAGTCATTGTTAAATTTGTGTTTAAATTTGCCATCCTGTTTTTTGTGTTTCAAGTTATATGCTTATTTTTCCCCTTTTCTGCCATCTTTTAGATTATTTTTTGTTGTAATTATTTCTTGTACTAGTTGGGAAGTTGTACACTCTGTTTTTATTCTTTTATTAATGTTTCCTAGAAATTACAGCGTGTATACTTATCAAAATCTGAAATTAATCAATATCTTTGCTCCTTCCGCAGAGAAAAGAAAGGTCTTTGAACACCTTAACTTCATCTACTTTCTTTCTGAATTAAATAATTTTGTTGTGCATGTGTTATAAAATTTTTTATAAATGTTATCCATTTTAAAGTGAATCCATACATTTAGCTCTTTTTTATATTTTTGTCTCATATCTCAGATCTTTCTCTTGGGATTAATTCTACCTCCTCCTGAATTATCATTTTCCTTTAGTGAAGATATTCTGGTTACAAACCTTAGGTTTTTTGTGTTTAAAAAATGTTTCTATTTCCCGCTCACTCTTTATAATAAGGAGTGTGACTCCATTTTATTGATGTTTGACTGTTAATGGCTATTAAGCCTCACCCTCTCCTTCTTCCTCTCTGTCCGACACCTTGGTAAGCTGATAAGAAAGTCAAGGTGCTCTCTCCTTTGTCACCAGAGATAGATTCAAACTACACAAACCTCTTCCAATGTCCTGGACCCCTCATCCTGGGTCTATCCCTTAACCACAATGAGAGCTCCAAGCCAGTCTCCCTTTCTTGCCCTAAGCAATTTTAGAGCATCTTGAGAGATCTGCCCCGTTCTCCCCAGAAAGCTTTAATTATATAAGTAATAATCTTTTCATACCCTCTTGATGTGAGTGGATGTATATGTGTGTGTGTGTGTGTATGTGATTAGTCTCAACACCCAAACCAAGTTTTCAGTGGAGCTCCCTCCTGTCTCCCAGTAGTATGCCCCAAAACCCTAAAAGGATATTTTCTCTGAGTATGGAGTTCTAGTTTTACAAGTATTTTCTTTTACTATAATGAAGAATTCTACTGTCTTTTGGCTTCCAGTGTTGCTATTGAGGTGTCAGATGTTTATCTAATTATTGCTCCATTGATTATAATTTGTCTTTTAATTTATTTTTAATGGCTCCTTTTCAGATCTTTACCAATTACCTTTGGTGGTTTATAGTTTTACTATGATGTTGCCCAGGCAACTTTAATTCGGTCACCTGAGAGTGAAGTTTGGCTGGGTGGGTTTACTTCTGGCTTACTCTTTTCTGAGGATGTGAGCCTTTGGGAATCCAGTTAAATTTGGAGAAGTTTGCTTGTTTGGAAAATGCCCTTAGGGCAAAAGGAATTGTAGTGTTCTGCTTCCCTCTTTGGGTTCTGCTTTCTTTGATATTTTGAACTAAATTTTTTACTACCTTATCAGATCTTTGATAGTCTTAAGAAGTTACTTCAAAAAAATGTCCAACATCATTTGTGATTATTTTTGATGGGAGGACTGATCCAAATAGTCTAACCTGCCATATTTTCACAAAGTAAAGTTTCGAGCTTGATTTTTTAAAAGAGACTCTTACTTTAAACTACAATTCAGGTTGTGAATAAAAAACCCTGTTCTTTAACTTTGGGAGAAAGTCTGGAGCCAAAGACAGAAGATATATGATCAGAGCCTGTCATTTTAAGATCCCAATGCCAACTTGATGGGACTCATCACTGCTCACAAGGTGTGGTTACCATTATTTTCCTCATTTTAAAGATGAGTTAACTGAGGCAAAGATAAGTAAGTTGCTCACACTACTTTTTTTTTTTTTTAAGTGATAGAGCTATGACTCAAACCCAGATCTGTTTGAATCACAACCTGTGCTTTTATTCAAACATACTCTTCTGGCCAGATTCAAAATTATTCCTACTGCCCTCTGCTTTGACCTTTGGTTTCTTATGAACTATTTCTACACACAGCCCATGTAGGCATGGGCTGGTGTTCCTGGGGTTTGCCCAGATTTCTGCCTCTGGCCTCAGAAATTTGAGTACTAACCATTAGGAAAGGTTATTTATGTTCCAGAGATGTTGTAAAGAGTCTAACTAGCTCTGAATTGTACCGTATTTACTTACCCAAACTCTCTGTAACTGTTAAAGTCCATAGATAGAATAAAAACAAGTTTTATTAAGGTTCTTAGTAAAAACTTGCACATATTTATTAGAGAATATTGTAGAATATAAATCAGCAAAACCAAGAAAATGGAGGATAGCTGTAGTCATATCCAGTCAAAGACAATTTCTTGGAAAACCTTCCAAACTCTCTATGCATATGTACACACACTCTGTATTTACATTTATATTCTAGAAGGGAACCATGCCATGCACATTGTTTTCTAGCTAGATTTTGGCTGCATGGTATCATGTGCCTTAATGATGATTACATGTTGAGTAGGGAACAGTATAGATTGAGATCAAAGCTGGAAAGCAACAGGAAATCAGGCCAGAAGGCTTTTCTAAGATATTGCAAGCTTCACATTGAAAAAAAAAGAGTATAATATTTTCCTATTTTCTAATATTGTGCAGCAAATCATTACTCACCTATGGAACATCATTGTAAAGAGAGAACATTTGTTCTCTCCGAAGCAGAGAGGTGGTTAACATAGAAATTATTGTCCCATGTGGTTAGAGGCTATTGTGACATTTTGTTCCTGTTGACCTTTTTCTTCTTAGTATAGTAGTTCTTTCAAAGCATACGACATTGAAAATGATAACCGTAATGTCCAAATATAAAGATATTTGCATGTAGGGGACTTTTTAATATATCACTTAAAAGCCCTGGAAAATTAGTCTTTATTTCTATTAAACATTTGAAAATTAGAAAAGGGCAAAGGTAGCCATCCCAAGGGTGGAAGTGATTTTGGAGGACAAGGGCTGATTGGTGCAAAGAGGTTAGTATGTTTCTAATCAAAGGATTATAAACGACTGTGGAAACCTTAGAATGGAAATTATCCAGCAGTGAGACAAGTCAAACTATAATATTCTCATTTATATTACTGAACTACTCTGTGGTGTTTTAAGTCCTTGTTTATGTACAATTTTTTTCTAGTCCTATATACCCAATTTATAACAAGTCATTAAACTTCTCTGACACTTTTTCATTCCCTGAAAAATTAACATTTTAGGTGGTTTCCAGTTATTTGTTTTGATTGAAACAGTGTGGCAGAGGACACCCTCATACATATATCTTGGTGCGTTTGACCAAATGTTCTTGTAGTACACATTCCTACTAGGGAAATTTTTTTTTTTTTTTGCGGTACGCGGGCCTCTCACTGCTGTGGCCTCTCCCATTGCGGAGCACAGCTTCCGGACGCGTAAGCTCAGCGGCCATGGCTCACGGGCCCAGCCGCTCCGCGGCATGTGGGATCTTCCCGGACCGGGGCACGAACCCGTGTCCCCTGCATTGGCAGGCGGACTCTCAACCACTGCGCCACCAGGGAAGCCCACTAGGGAAAATTTTATATCAGAGATATGCACTTATAGAATTTTGATAATCAACTGCCAGATTGTCCTCCAAAAGGTAGGACCAATTTACATTCTCACTAAGAATGTACGACAGATCACACTTTTTGATATTAAATATTAATATTATATTTTCCAGCTTTATTGAGACATAATTGACATGTTATGATTAACAGTTTTTAATCAGATGGGATAAAATATAAAGTATCACATTATTTTTAATTTGTTTCAGTCATTACTAATGGGTTTGAGCATATTTTTCATGTTCATGGTTGATTTATATTTATTTTCTGTTTGTTTCTTTTGACCATTTTTCTATTGTATTTTTTGCTCCTTTTTAATTTGTAAGTGCCCTTTAGCAGTATGTATGATATACATGTTTTGTTGTTTTAGGAACATGTGTCAGTAGGCCGAGAATTTCTTTCTTCCTTCTTTTTTCTTTTCTGCTTTTCTTGACTGTGGACTAGAAAACCTTTAATCTTTTTGTAAACTATGATGGAGTTTCTATAACTTTAGAATTATTTGTCCTTTGAAAGTTGGTTAAACAGTGTAGTCATTTGTCCTAATTTGCCTGAAACACTTCTGTTTCTTATACTGTCCCAGCTTAATTATTAATAACATTGTCTTTCACTCTCAACAGTGTCCCAGTTTGGGCTATAAATTATATGGTACCCCTGGAACGAGCTCAATGATAAAACAGGCTGAGTCTGAGGCATTTGGGGGTGCAGATCTTTCACAACATTTTCCATTTCTTATATGGTTATCATATATTCGATTTTTTTTGTTTCATTTATTTTTGAGCCAATTTGAAAATTTATATTTTTTCCTAGGAAAGCATCTAATTCACTTAGGTTTTGAAAATTATCAGTATACAATTGCACAAACGTCTGCTTTCAAGTACCCTGAGTCACCCATATCAAGGATCAAGCAGAATAGGAATGTTATCTGTGGGTGGGGTTTAGGAAAGAAGTGATGGGTGGATTAGGCCTGTGGTCCAACCTATAGAAAGGCCAATTAGCCTTAGGCCTAAAGACAACGCATTGGATCTGGCCATTAGGAGATTGTTGTTTTCAGTGTGATGATGTGGTTGGAAGCCAGATAACAAAACAATATTGAGTTGAAGATTCGGAGGGAGACAAATTTGATGATCCTTTCGAGAAGTATGAAGGCAAAGAGAGAAAGAGAGGTGGAGCACAGTTCAAGAGAGGGGTAGAACCAAGGAGGGGTTTTGTTTTAGGGGAAATTTAAGCTTGCTGTGGGCAAAGAGTTAGAGAGAAAAGAGGTGATGAAGAGATTCAGCAGGGAGATGGGACTTTGGGACTCCAAGCATTCTGTTAACAAAGTTATGAAACATTCCCTCAACTTTAGCCTGGACCCATGTTAATGCAATCACTGGGATTTCTGGGAAGGAGCACTAGGACAACTTTTCAGATTGAATTTTGAAACAGTCTTCAGCAGGGAGAAAAGTGTAACTTCACCTTAATGGAATGTGGATTTAAAGCACAGTCCTATATGTTGTTAGCTACAAATGTAAAAAAAATTGGGTTTAGGGACTTACCTGGTGGCACAGTGGTTAAGAATCCGCCTGCCAATGCAGGGGACATGGGTTCGATCCCTGGTCCAGGAAGACCCCACATGCCACGGAGCAACTAAGCCTGTGCAGCACAACTACTGAGCCTGCACTCTAGAGCCCGCGAACCACAACTACTGAGCCCACGTGCCACAACTACTGAAGCCCGTGCGCCTAGAGCCCATGCTCCGCAACAAGAGAAGCTACCACAATGAGAAATCCTTGCACCACAATGAAGGGTAGCCCCCACTCACCACAACCAGAGAAAGCCCGTGCACAGAAATGCAACCAAAAATAAATAATTAATTAATTAAAAAAAAAATATATATATATATATAAAGAGAAAAAAATTGTGTTTAGCATCACAATGAAAGCAGTAGGTAAAATCATTTTATGCATCAGAGTCTGGTTCATTTGTTAAATTGGTGGTCATCTTTGGTTACTGGTTATAAAATCTCTCCACATATATTTTGTGACAATTGAGAATTGTCACCAAATATCTTAAGAATATCTCCAGAAAAGGATTCATTTAATATCTCCAGAAAAGGATTCATTTTTATTTGTAATTTTGAAGAACTGATCTCATTTATAGTTTTATTTTCACTAATAGCCATTTCCAAAAAATTCTATGAAGAACTAAATCTCTTGGTGATTTCCTCACTTATTGATAAAGACTTTTAGTACATGCTACCGTGCAAATGTCTTTGAACTGTTTTGTTTAAAATAATGTTTTTAGTTCTTTCAGAAAGGGTGCTGGCAGAGCCTTTAGATATCAAAATCTCTATGCTTAGTGCTCCTTTTACATGACCCTGAGAGTTAAACTTCTACACTGGGGGATTTTTCTTTAAAATTAGTATAACTGAAAATCTCTTCAAATTGTATTGTTGGCTTTGGTGCAGGGCATGAAATAATTTTCCATCGTAGCCCACCATTCCTCGAAGGTCAGACTTTGAATTGGGCTGTTACTGTCTTGCCGCAGAATTTCCAAGCTATGTTAATTTTGGGTCTGCCGTTGATGGATGGAGCAGTTTGAATTCTGACGTGCAGCAGGCCAACTTGAATGACCTGCAGAGGCAGATGTCAGCCTGTTATTTCATGCCCGTTTATCAGGAAGGAAAAACAGCGTCTGTTCAGGCTGTTCTATTCTGGGTTGCCTATGTGGAAGTACGCAAATGTGTGCTGCACTTAATTTAGGTTATGGGGCAGAATGTGTGTGGTATTTATATAATATATTGACACATAAAGGAACATAGGAATGGTGTGTGTATTATGTTTTTATATGCCATTTAATATTTTGGTGTATATAAATATTTTGTGTGGGTGTAAACGGAGGTGTGTATCTTTGGACACATACACTACAAAATGCTCTCTATGTAGAGGAGTGTATCCACTGATCGTGTACTCAGGCACCTTTCTACAGACATGTCTTCTTTCCATTGAGATCAGTGAAGTATCGATGTGTCATAGATTAAAAGGGGGCATGTGTGCATTCTAGATGGTAAGGAGAGCAACACTACAGAGTTAGGGGTGTGAACTGCGAGGAAGTGGGAAACCAGAAAAAGTACAAAGAGGGGCTCTGTCTATATTCTTGCAAAGTCTTAGAGCAGAGCTGAAGGCTAAGGACAAAGCATGGGGTGGGTATAGTCTGATGAACCATCTGATAAAGTAAAAGAGATTAGAGTTTCTTTGGGCATCACAGCTGCTTGCATGAGTAACTTGAAATTACCCTGAGTTCATGAATCACTGTGAACTGTGGCCATCCAGGCCCAAGGACCACCTTCCTTCCTTACACAGCTGCCTGGATAAGGAGGAACAAATTAGATAGATAGGTTCTCAGTAACTGCCCGAAATCAGTGTTCTCTGGAGAAGACTTGGAGGAGGGTGTGGGCTAGCCCTCTCCATCCCAGCCCAGAGCTAGTTTTATCTGCTTCATTTACATCTGGGGACTTTGCAGAGAGACCAGTTATCAGAGACTGACTTCTGTCTATTAATTTTTATTTTTGTAGAGTAATACATGCATATAGTTTTAAAAAGTCAAATAATACCAAAAGTTTAAAATCCAAATAGCAATTCCCTAATCCACCTCCCACCCCTAATCTTAGTACCCAAAGGGAACTACTACTTTCCATTCATTTACTTATCTCCTCTAGTGTTTATATGCTTCTAAATAATGCTACTATTCCTTAATTTATCCATTTTAGTCCTAATCTATGGGCTTCTGTTTTAGCAGATGAGGATTCAGCTTTCATATGCACCATTCCGTTTCCCCTCTGCCATTCTCCCTAAATCAGTATTCAGTTTATCTTTATGCTGAGTACAATATGTTCTATAGTTATATTACTTTCTTAGACAGTATTTTTTTTCACTTGCTTAATTTTCTTAATTTTCTCAGTGATTCTCTCCATATGCTCTAACACCTTTCCAATTAAATCTTCCATCCTTTCAGACCAGTCAGTTCATATGTTTGTTGCATTTTTCAGGAGTCCTACGTACTTCCAGTCCAGCATGGGCAGTTTCTTTCTGGGCCTGCTTGGAGGCCATTTTCTTTTGTTCTCAATCTCTTGTTGTCACCTTGAGAATAACCATTTCCCTCTTTCCTGTTTTTGGTCACTTTTCCTGGATTTTATACCTTCTTTCTCAGTTTATTCCTTCATTTTGTTTGGGCACTTCTCTGGTAGCTTTCTCAGAAAACATGTATTGAGAGGTAGATATTTTGAAAACTTACATATCTGAAAACATCTTTATTCTACCCTAAAACTTGATTGATACTTTGGGTATAAAATTCTAGTTTTAAAATAATTTTATCCAGATTGTTTAAGGTACTGTCCTGTTGTCTTCTAGCTTCCAGTATTGGTGCTGAGAAGATGGATGCCATTCTGGTTCCTGTTGCTTTTTATGACCCGCTTTTCCCCTTCTGGAAACATCTAAAATCTTCTCTATGTTTGTAACATTTTGTAATTTCGCAAAGATATGCCTTCACATGGATCTATTTGCATTCACTGAGCAGGGCACCTGGTTGGAACCTCGTAATCTGAAGGTTTTGTGCTGTTAGTTCTGAGAAATTTTTCTGAAATATTTCTCTGATAATTTTTTACCTTTTTTCTCTTTTAGAGACTTCTGTTAACCAGAAGTTAGACACTCCTGGATGTATTGTTTAACATTCTTACCTTTCTTCTTCTGTTGTCTTTTCATTATACTTTCAGGGAAATTGCCTCAGTTTTAGCTTTCTGCCATTCAATTGGATTTTTAAAAAATTCATGGTTTTTAATTGTTCATATCTGTATAACATTCTGGTTTTTGTTTCATAGATACACTACCTTCTTTTCTCTTTTTGAAGATATTATTTCTTTTTGAAGGTTTTCTTTGGCTCCCTACATTGTTTCTGTTTCCTCAAAGTTCTTTTTTTAGCAGTTCACTTCAGTCCCTGTCATTCCATTTCCCCAAGTGTATTGTGTTCTTTGACTTCTTCAGTTCAAGAGTGAGGCATTAAAATTGATTGGCTGGGTTTGTCTACTGTAGGGTGCGGGCAGGGAACAAACATTTTTATTAGGAGACCCCCAAGTGGTAGATTTCTTTTTGAGTACTGTTCAGTTTCTCTAGAAACTCTCATTTCTTGCCTGAAGGATATAATCCTGGCTGGAAGATATCTGGAAGCCTGGCAGGGGATATAGGCTCGGGCAACACTGTTCATCTTGCAAACTTTTACTCAGTGCTCCAGTTTTGTTCCCAAGTCTAGAGCCACTTCAGCTTAAATGCACCCTAAAATAAACCTTCCATCTTTTGCAGAAATGAAGCAGGAGTTGTCTCCTGGTTCTGCAGAATGAAGGAGGGAAGAGAGATCTCAAAATGCTCCTTCTACAAACTTTCAACCAATCCTCCTATTTTTAGCCTTTTTAGGATTCTGCAAGGGGAGTCAGCTTTCTTCTCATCCCTCTAGAGAAACTTATTTCAGCTTCATCTGCTCTGCTAAGGCAATTATTATTCTTCCCATGATTTGCTTTCTAACAAAGATTTGTTGACATTTCTCATCCACTATCATCTTCTTTCCCTTTTTCCTTTTCCTTGTGAATTTATGACTTCTTATTCTTTGATTATTATTATTCCGTTTTTTATTCTCATTATTTTGGTAGGATTGGGTGAGGAAGCAGAGATAAACACAGGTTCAATCTATCATGTTTAACTGAAAGTCTATGAGGCTTTGCCTTTAGAACTGCTTTTAATGCCATTGGATTTGTACAGGGAAACTTCCGCTTTAAGAGAAGAGAAAATTCCTCATTTCTCATTCTGACCTTGCCACTGACTCTAAACACAACCCAGGAACATAGGATGTTTCTCTTTTAATATTAACCTTTATGAAAAGATATGATTAAACCACTCTGCTCTCAAGAACATGCCAGTAAAGAACTCTTCAATGACTCTTGAGTCTCATGGGGCTACTGTAAACCCATGGTTTAGAGATTCTTGCTTTGGACTTTTCTATTTGTGGGCAAATGGGTTTATCTTCTCCAAAACTTATTAGTGACTTTTCCTGCATAAACAACAATGAAAAAATCAAGAAGAAAATACATTAGTGCAATATATCTAAGGAGGGGA
Source organism: Lagenorhynchus albirostris (assembly GCF_949774975.1). Lineage (NCBI taxonomy): Eukaryota > Metazoa > Chordata > Mammalia > Artiodactyla > Delphinidae > Lagenorhynchus > Lagenorhynchus albirostris. The sequence goes on from NC_083113.1 coordinate 44,318,242, forward strand.
GCTAGTATTTGCAGATTCATCCAGGACTGTAGAAGAAATGTTACTGTAAACTTAATTAGGCTACAGATAGAGGTTCTAAGATGTTCTGTAGTAGGATCTTAGATATGAAAAAGGAGGGGTAAGAGGATTAAAAGATGTAGAAGCTTCTTGCTGGGGACGCGGGCCCAGGCAGCTGCGGGAAGCCAAGGATACAGCATTACATTTAGTCTTCATGTCTCCATAGGCTCCTCTTGGCTGTGACAATTTCTCATACTTCCCCCATTTTTGATGACCTCGAAAATGTTGAGGAGTACTGCCCTGATCTAAAGCCGCAGAGTCTTCTGCTTCAATTGGCAGAAAGGGAAAGAGACAGTAGAGAAGCCACTTCAGATCCATAAAAACCCCAGTTTAGAGGATCAAGGGAAACTTAGCCCAGAGAGAAGAAGAGAGAGGGGGCATGATGGCTGCTATCAAGTATTTTAAAGCCTGTCATCTGGAAGAAGGATTGAATATGATATGGGGAGGCCAGACTGAGTGAGCTGTCCATCCTTTTTTATTTCTGGTATGGAGCAATGGATATCTCCTCTAGCACCCAGTGCTAAAGCAACATTTCCAATTTGAATATTCCATTGGTCAGGCTGCTGATGGCGGCCCAGCTTTAGGAAGACCATCTGGGTGGCTGACAGAGTCTGAGGTGGGAGAGCAGAGTTCAGGACATTGGTCCACCAAAGAGCTCCCAGCCCCAAGTAATATTAAATGGTACAAGCTCTCCCAGAGACATCCATCTCAACGCTAAGACCCAGCTCCCTTCAATAACCAGCAAACTACAATGCTGGACACCCTATGCTAAACAACTAGCAAGACAGGAACACAATCCCACCCATTAGCAGAGAGGCTGCCTAAAATCATACTAAGTGCACAGGCACCCCAAAACACACCACCAGACACTGTCCTGCCCACCATAAAGACAAGATCCAGCCTCATCCACCAGAACACAGACACCAGTCCCCTCCACCAAGAAGCCTACACAACCCACTGAACCAACCTTACCCACTGGGGGCAGACAGCAAAAATAATGGGAACTATGAACCTGCAGCCTGCAGAAAGGAGACCTCAAACACAGTAAGTTAAGCAAAATAAGAAGACAGAGAAATACACAGCAGATGAAGGAGCAAGGTATAGACCCACCAGACCAAACAAATGAAGAGGAAATAGGCAGTCTACCTGAAAAAGAATTCAGAGTAATGGTACTAAAGAGGATCCCAAATCCTGGAAATAGAATGGAGAAAATACAAGAAATGTTTAACAACGACCTAGAAGAACTAAAGAGCAAAAAAACAATGATGAACAACACAATAAATGAAATTAAAAATTCTCTAGAAGGAATCAAAAGTAGAATAACTGAGGCAGAAGAATGGATAAGTGACCTGGAAGATAAAATAGTGGAAATAACTACTGCAGAGCAGAATAAAGAAAAAAGAATGAAAAGAATTGAGGACACTGTCAGAGACCTCTGGGACAACATTAAATGCACCAGCATTCGAATTATAGGGGTCCCAGAAGAAGAAGAGAAAAAGAAATGGACTGAGAAAATATTTGAAGAGCTCATAGTTGAAAACTTCCCTAATATGGGAAAGGAAACAGTCAGTCAAGTCCAGGAAGCACAGAGAGTCCCACACAGGATAAACCCAAGGAGAAACATGCCAAGGCACATATTAATCAAACTATCAAAAATTAAATACAAAGAAAAAATATTAAAAGGAGCGAGGGAAAAGCAACAAATAACATACAAGGGAATCCCCATAAGGTTAACAGCTGATCTTTCAGCAGAAACTCTGCAAGCCAGAAGGGAGTGGCAGGACATATTTAAAGTGATGAAAGGGAAAAACCTACAACCAAGATTACTCTACCCAGCAAGAATTTCATTCAGATTTGATGGAGAAATTAAAACCTTTACAGACAAGCAAAAGCTAAGAGAATTCAGCACCACCAAACCAGCTTTACAAGTCTTAAAGGAACTTCTCTAGACAGGAAACACAAGAGAAGGAAAAGACCTACAATAACAAACACAAGTCAATTAAGAAAATGGTAATAGGAACATACATATCGATAATTACCTTAACTGTAAATGGATCAAATGCTCCAACCAAAAGACATAGACTGGCTGAATGGATACAAAAACAAGACCCATATATATGCTGTCTACAAGAGACGCACTTCAGACCTAGGAACATGTACAGACTGAAAGTGAGGGAATGGAAAAAGATATTCCATGCAAATGGAAATCAAAAGAAAGCTGGAGTAGCAATTCTCATATCAGACAAAATAGACTTTAAAATGAAGACTATTACAGGAGACAAAGAAGAACACTACATAATAATCAATGGATCAATCCAAGAAGAAGATATAACAATTGTAAATATTTATGCACCCAACATAGGAGCACCTCAATACATAAGGCAAATGCTAACAGCCATAAAAGGGGAAATTGACAGTAACACAATCGTAGTAGTCCTCTTTCACCAATGGACAGGTCATTCAAAATGAACATAAATATGGAAACACTAGCTTTATATAATACATAAAACAAGATGGACTTAATTGATATTTATAGGACATTCCTTCCAAAAACAACAGAATACACTTTCTTTTCAAGTGTTCATGGAACATTCCCCAGGACAGATCATATCTTGGATCACAAATCAAGCCTAGGTATATTTAAGAAAATTGAAATTATATCAAGTATCTTTTCCGAGCACAATGCTATGAGACTAGATATCAATTACAGGAAAAAAATCTGTAAAAAATAACAAGACAGGGTTTCCCACTCTCACCACTATTATTCAACACAGTTTGGAAGTTTTAGCCACAGCAATCAGAGAAGGAAAAAAAAAAAAAAAGGAATCCAAATCGGAAAAGAAGAAGTAAAACTGTCACTGTTTGCAGATGACATGACACTATACATAGAGAATCCCAAAGATCCTACCAGAAAACTACTAGAGCTAATCAATGAATTTAGTAAAGAAGCAGGATATAAAATTAATGCACAGAAATCTCTTGCATTCCTATACTATACTATATAATGGAAAATCATTCTGTTCCTATATTAATGATGAAAAATCTGAAAGAGAAATTAAGGAGACACTCCCATTTACCATTGCAACAAAAAGAATAAAATACCTAGGAATAAACCTACCTAAGGAGACAAAAGACCTGTATGCAGAAAACTATAAGACACTGATGAAAGAAATTAAAGATGATACAAACAGATGGAGAGATATACCATATTCTTGGATTGGAGGAATCAACATTGTGAAAATGACTGTACTACCCAAAGCAATCTACAGATTCAGTGCAATCCCTATCAAACTACTGCTGGCTTTTTTCACAGAACTAGAACAAAAAATTTCACAATTTGTATGGAAACACAAAAGACCCCGAATAGCCAAAGCAACCTTGAGAAATAAAAACAGAGCTGGAGGAATCAGGCTCCCTGACTTCAGATTATACTACAAAGCTACAGTAATCAAGGTAGTATGGTAGTAGCACAAAAACAGAAATATAGATTAATGGAACAGGATAGAAAGCCCAGAGATAAACCCACACACATATGGTCACCTTGATAAAGGAGGCAAGCGTATGCAGTGGAGAAAAGACAGCCTCTTCAATAAGTGGTGCTGGGAAAACTGTACAGCTACATGTAAAAGAATGAAATTGGAACACTCCCAACACCATACACAAAAATAAACTCAAAATGGATTAAAGACCTAAATGTAAGGCCAGACACTATAAAACTCTTAGAGGAAAACATAGGTAGAACACTCGATGACATATATCACAGCAAGATCGTTTTTGACCCACCTCATAGAGTAATGGAAATAAAAACAAAAATAAACAAATGGGACCTAATGAAACTTAAAAACTTTTGCACAGCAAAGGAGACCATAAGCAAGACAAAAAGACAACCCTCAGAATGGGAGAAAATATTTACAAATGAAGCAACTGACAGAGGATTAATCTCCAAGATATACAGGCAGCTCATGCAGCTCAATATCAAAAAAACAAACAACCCAATCCAAAAATGGGCAGAAGATCTAAGTAGACATTTCTTCAAAGAAGGTATACAGATTGCCAATAAACACATGAAAGAATGCTCAACGTCCCTAATCATTAGAGAAATGCAAATCAAAACTACAATGAGGTATCACCTCACACCAGTCAGAATGGCCACCCTCAAAAAATCTACAAACAAGAAATGCTGGAGAGGGTGTGGAGAAAAGGGAACCCTCTTGCACTATTGGTGGGAATGTAAATTGATACAGCCACTATGGAGAACAGTATGGAGGTTCCTTATAAATCTAAAAATAGAACTAACATATGATCCAGCAATCCCACTACTGGGCATATACCCTGAGAAAACCATAATTCAAAACCAGCCATGTACCACAACGTTCATTGCAGCTCTATTTACAATAGCCAGAACATGGAAGCAACCTAAGTGTCCATTGACAGATGAATGGATAAAGAAGATGTGGCACATATATACAATGGAATATTACTCAGCCATAAAAGGAAATGAAATTGAGTTAATTGTAATGAGGTGTATGGACATAGAGACTATCATACAGAGTGAAGTAAGTCAGAAAGAGAAAAACAAATACCGTATGCTAACACATGTATATGGCATCTTAGAAAAAAAAAAAGGTCCTGAAGAACGTAGGGGCAGGACAGGAATAGAAATGCAGACATAGAGAATGGACTTGAGGACACGGGGAGGGGGAAGTGTAAGCTGGGACAAAGTGATAGAGTGGCATGGACTTATATACACTACCAAATGTGAAATAGGTAGCTAGTGGGAAGCAACCACATAGCACAGGGAGATCAGCTTGGTGCCTTGTGTCCACCTAGAGGGGTGGGATAAGGAGGATGGGAGGGAGATGCAAGAGGTTTGAGATATGGGGATATATGTTTATGTATAGCTGATTCACTTTGTTATAAAGCAGAAACTAACACACCACCGTAAAGCAGTTATACTCCAGTAAAGATGTTAAAAAGACAAACAAACAAAGAAGTGGAAGAATGTTTCCCCTATACTTACTTGCCAAAGGACCTTTACTTGTATTTTTTCTGCATGGCTTCTATTGGACAGATCACACGAACACCTACTTGAGTGCCTAGAAATCTAACAGATCGCTAATATACCTCTTTTCCTTCTTTTTTCCTTTTGCTTTCGTCTTCTCTTTTCAACAGGACCCAATGAAGTCTCTGTAGCTCTCATCAAAGTTAAAGCCCATACCCCAGGACCTACTTTTAGATGCCTTCATTTTTAGACACGTTTTGGAATATAGATAAAAAGAGTCCATATTAAGAGAAATAAATCAGATTCCTACTTCTTTCATTCATTCAATAAACATTTGTTGATTACTTCTTATGTATCTGGCACTGTGCTTTGTGATATGGATGTAGAGGTGAATGACCCCTACTTTCAGAGACGGACAGTTTACTGAGAAAGACAGACATTTAGCCAGATAAAACATCATACAGCAGATGCTATTATAGAGATATAGTAATTTATTTAACAGATGTTTATTAAAGGCATATTATGTTTAAGGTGTGCTAGATGCTAACATGCAAAATAGAAACCTTGAAAGGACTTGCATCCATGTGAAGTCATTGGAAGGACCTAGGGGAAGAGTACAAATGAAAGCCCTCATACTATATATCTAGATACTGAAAAATCACAAGTAAAAACCAACCTATTAAATAAGGTATTTGTAATTTTTAATGCCTAATTGGTCTGATTCCATTCTTGCCTCTTTTTTTAACTTAAATAATCTTTATTCACATTTCCTATTTACCACTCTTGCTTCTTGACAATCTGCCCTATGCAAAACAATCAGAACTTCTAATAAATAAATATCAGGTTAAACCAGTTACTTGCCTAGAATCAAATTAATCCCCTTATTAATTTCCAGTTTGGGAAATATTAAACTGTCATTGAGCATCCTTATACATATAGTTTTACTTCACATTCATGATTATTTCCATAGAATAAAATTCTCTAAGGGTGTGATCATTTTATAACTCTTGAAGGGTACTGCTACACTGCCCTCAGGCTGCACCGTATAAGCTTACACTCAAAACAATAGTGTATGAGATGGTTGTTTTACCGACCGAGAGAGAGAGACAGAGAGAGTGTGTGGGGCACTGTGTGAGAAAAGACCACTTTCTGGACTGAGAACCTGAGTAGCATGCACCTCTCTGCACCTCTGGCAGAAAGTTGAGTGGCTGCTAAACAGCTAGACAATTCACTCATCCAGTGGCTTCTACTGGCTCTGGAAAGAAGGCTTATCAGTGAATTAGGTAGCACTTTGCTGGAGTACAATATATGCCTATTTTTTTATTAGTAAAACTTCTTGGTGTTCCCTACCTTCTCTTTATAATCATACTACATCAAGACGTTGGCCAAAATTTCTTTTTAGTGAGAAAAATTTGATGAGATTACACAGGAATAAAACACTATAGTTTGCAAATTGGAGTTTTCTCCTCCACCTCTTCCACCTCCACCCATCACCTGAAATTATTACTTTTATGGTTAAACTGATCTTTAATGAGATCATTAAACATACCTTAAAGCCTAGAATAAGTGTTCCAAGATTTTAGAAAGGAGAAAGCAGCCCTTCTCCTGTTTCTTCTTCTCTACCTTCTTTGTCATTCAATGCTGCCCTCAGTGACTCAGAAGGGCTCGCTTCTTCTAGGAAGCTTGTCCAATTGATATTCAAAGAGCAGATTGCACCTGCACTGTTTGTGTTCATTGTCCTCAAGAAAATTCTGTGTGCCCTGCTCTCTTGTAAGATGCATACATGCAAGAGGGGTTAAATAGCTCTCTGATGCAAAATGCTATGAATGCTCTATCTCTATTTGTAAAAATCATATCTGTAAAAAAGATCCAGAAAAAGATACCAATGTTTTCTTTAAATATTAAACTATTAATATTTTAAATATTAGTGTTAATGAAATTATGACTTTTATAATTAAATATATATAAATATAATAACCAGCTGAGTTACCTTCTCCATGACTGTATTTTTCCCTAGTACAAAATGACCCTAGACTGACTTCTTAAATTTCAGCCAACTCTTCACATGAACCACTTTGAAGTAAAAACATCTCTGAAGGAAAGGAATAGAATTAGTCTCTTTATAGGATAGAAGAAAATAATAGTGTTTGATTTTAGTTCACTGGTGCAGCATGATAATTTCCCAGTTTTGTGTAACATGTACATTTCCTTTTTATACTATTGACATCATACAGTGTGTGTATGCATATACATATACATGTACATGTACATATACATAGATAGATCTTTGTATCCTGCTTCAATCGCATAACATCATATTTTTATCATTTCTATATATTATAAAAATGTCAAGAATATTTTGATCACTGCATAATATCCTCTCCTAGATGTGTTATACTTATTTTATTATTGCTCTTTTATTATACATTTAAGGTTATTTTAAATATTTTACTATTAGAAATAATTCTTTGATAAACATCACTACCCTTAGTCCATTGTTTTTGTCCTGGCTTTTTTCCAAGGGTAGATTCTTAGTAATGGAGTTACAGAGTCAAAAGGCATTTTTTAAGGCCCTTGATGCATGTGGCCAATGCTTTGAATAAAGGCCAGGTCAATCTATGCTACTGTGACAGCCACCAGCATTGAGCAATATTATGTATCTTTTTCCCTTTGTTAAATGAACTGCTTCAGGTATAGGAAAAAATTAAGGGGAATAATGTAATCAAACCTATGTACCCACCACCAATTAAAGAAATCAAAGTTACAAATAGCTGTGAAGCTCCCATCACATTTGCCTCACTTTCCTTCGGAGGTGTGTCCTTTCCAAGTGTGGTTTTATCATTCTTGCATGCATCTCCGTACCTTTACTGCACTAGCACTTCTTAAATATTTACTAATGTGACATATGACAAAACAAAATTGCATTGTTCATTTAATTAGTATTTTCATGGTTAGTTATGAAGTTGAACACATTTCATGTTATTTGGCCACTTATAGTTCCTCTAATGTGAATTGTCTGTCCCTTTTAAAATTGGCCTTTGGCTTTTCCTTGTCAATTTCTATATCCTGTATATATTAAGGAATCAACCTTTCAGACATATTTATGGAAAACATTTTTTTACTGTCTTTACTTTTGTTTAAAATGTTTTTTGAAACATAGGAATTAAAGTACAACAAAGCTATCAATCTTTTGTTAACTTCAACCATTACTTTTATGCTCATAACACCTTTCTATGTTCAGAGTCCACATAACATGATTTTCTACTAATCTCTTTTGTATAGCTTTATAAAGAGAGGCATCTACCTGTGTGCCTAATTTTTAGGTGTTAATAGGGCAAGAGTGAGGTTTTACATGCCTGTGTATATTCTCTTTTAATCAAATGTGAACACTTTAAAGGCAAGAACCATTTCTTAATCTTTTTTCTAACTCCACACCCAGTTCTGACCCTTCACGAATACAGAATTGGTAGAATATGTTTGTTAAATAAAGAAATGACCATCATATTCATATTGTGCATGCAGCTACCTTAGTGAAAACATTTTATGACCCTTTTGGAACCTATCCTGGGTCATTTTCTTTCTCCCCACCTTCTCTTATCTCCTTTGTATTTCTTTGTCTCAAATAACTTTAAGGAAAATTGCTTACTTGCTTTATGTGAAATAAACCATATTTCTATTTAGAGATGTAAAACATTTCTATTACAGAAAAACACAAAATGTAAACACAAGAAAAAAATTAACAGCATGCTTCTTCCAACCCAGAGACAACAACTTATTGAACTACCTAACCAAATTCTGTGCATAGATTTGTGGTTTATTTGTAGATAGAGAGAAATGATCTCTAACTAGATGATGAATGAAATAGATGACAGATACATGGAGATTACGTGTTTTAAGTTATACAACCAATTGGTTTGAAGCTGGAATTTCCTTGGCTTTATAGCATTTTTTTTCTTGAACTCTGAAGCTCTGAATGCTACATCCTGAGCTGTTAAATTATAAATTTTTAACATATCCAGAGGATGAATTAATATTCCCAGATAACATTTAGTAGTATCTGTGGGCCATGTTGGTTTCAAAAAGCTTTTACATTTTAAATATTCAGGTTGGTAGGTGAAATTCACACCAAAAATTCATACCTGACTCAAGACCCAATTCCAAGTTTCTCTTTGGCATCCTCCACAACTCGAATGGTGATGCCTCATTTCATCCACCTCAGAAATCACCTTTCCTGGTTCCTCACCCCTGCTCCGTGTTGAAACTTATTCTCAGAGAAAGCTCTGACACCAGGATGTGCCACCTCAGTTTTAAGTTAGAAAAGCCTAGTGGATTGACACTAGGATCTGAGTACAGGATTAAAACAAATAAAGGAAGACAGAGGCGAAACTCAGGTCACCTCTCTCTAGGCAATTTTTTTTATTGAATAGCCACCCTCTTCTCCCAAAGAAATTAGATTTTTAAGAATATATTTAAATAGCACCAAGATTGTGATTCCTCCTGATAACAACCAGGAAATTAAGCTGAGGCTGTCATTCTTTCCTTAACTTAGATTGTTCTGGCTTATTCCTCTGTAAGTTTACGAGTTAACAGTGAGGCACTAGCTGAACCTTCTATTTCCTGGCTAGTGTTCACTTATGCCACAACTTTGTTGAAATATGACTTTAAAGCATCGTTAATGAGCAGTTGCTCCTGGTTAAAATCTGGTGGCAGGTCCATTCATTAGATTTGGTCTTTTCCCAGTTTGCTCTCTCTCTCCCTTTCCATTCAAAAGTTTGGGGTTTGGTGGAACCCAGTACCCTGAGAGATACTGAGTAGTACTTAAAATCATTTGATAACAAAAAACTGTCTTTAGTCACTTTATGGCAAGGTGAAGTTGATGTTTGAAACATTATGTATTTAATTTCACTTGCTATAGAAAACCAATACAGAAGTGAGGTACCCAGATAAAGCCTTTTCCTAGCGAGAGATGGATCACCCCCTCCACCTCCAATCAGATTAATTTCAGCTTCCCTTTTGGCCACACAAAGGGCTTTTTTGGAGGTGGAATTAAATCTGGAGGCTTTCATTTGTCTTGATTTTCTTGCTAAATGTAAACTGTTTCAAAGAAGGTTGAAATTAGACTAACATTTTCCGAAGTGCCTACCTTTCAGTCTCACTGAAGAAAACCTCTGGAATTTTTTTCACTGTGCTGAAATACCATGACACCTGTCTAGACCAATTAGAGAGAGAGCGGTTGAGTCTCTGCAATAGAAATGATGGATGTGCTGGGGATGGTTTAGTGACTCATTAGCCAAATGCTACAAAGATATAAAAGTTTTTGTGGTTTTTATTTTCATTTACATCAAGAGCCTGCTTAAACCTGTACCATTCTCTCCATTACCTCTTTCTTGTGTGGTTGAAAGAAACTATCTGTTCAAACCATCCGGCATGCCTCGAATTTAGTATGCAAACTGTCCTGTTGTCTGTGCCTTTTTAGTTATCCTGTTCCTATTTCTAACTAGTAGGATTTCCAAACTGGAAGAGGAAAGTGGCAAGAATTTAGGTATGCCTTAAATTCATCTCTTTATGTCCATCACTTGTGCTTGGGAGATGGACACACAATGGGTTTTTTTTTTCTTTTCATTTCTTTTTCTCTTCATATCAATTTATGGCATTTGAGTTTGCTTTTGTCTTTTATTATCCTCACCCAGCCTCCATCTTCTGGTTCCCTCCCGTGGTTAGTCCTGTGGCGGGTGCATCTTTCTTTGGCACTTTGGAAAACACTAGGCCTTTATTCATATTAAGTCCACAATATCATAAATGAAATTTCGATTTGGGTGTAGAGGTTGCCCTGCTTGTAATATGAATCGTAAGCACCAGCATTGCAATTTTAAGAAGCTGATTTTTTTTCCCCAAGAAAGAAGGAAAATAAAATCTCTGAATCTGCTAGTCAGACCACCTCCCCCCTGCTTACTTACTCTGAACAACGGCTGGGCACTCTCAGTCCTGAATACTGTATGAAGTTCCAGGCCACATACAGAGCATATATGCAAACAGAATATGCAGCAAGAGATGAATGGCGCCACATGCAGTATTTACGCAGCGGTGGCCCTGCTTGCGTACACACACATATGGTACACTGGCATGGGGGAATGGCTGGCTGTTGGTCCAGATTTATATTTGCCATCACTGCTCTCCATCCTTTGGGATCAACTTTATCACAGGAACACCGGCAGAGGTTTATTACAGTGTATGACAGCAGGTATGGGGCTGTATGTACATTGCAGATTCATTGTCCTCCTGGATCAGGATTTATACAGTCACACACCCCTTCTTTCGAAGAGCTTAATTGGTGCATGGACATTCCAATACCTACGGGGCTGGGTCCTGCACAAGGCCCCTGGCGGCAGGGACAGGACCCTACATGTCTCAGCCAGGGCTGGGAGTACATTCAAAGAGATTTGGTTCTAAATGCTTACTGCTTTTCATTTTAAAATTTAGATGATTTAAGAGACAGAAATGCACCCGAAATAGGAAGACTGACCAGTCAAGAAGAAATTCATAGGTTTGTCAGTGTGATTCAGAACAATTGAAATAGATGCAAAAGCTCTCTGAAGCTATACATTTAGTGAAATCAAGTGTTAATTTATTGAGTATCTACTACAAGCAAGGCAGGCTTAGAAAATGGTACTGTAAGGAGCACAAGAGGGTTTCTGGAATTGAGAAAATTCAGCTTCTCAGGCTTCGCATGATACAACTCGCCTCCTATATCCCCCTGGACTCCTTGTTTTCTGGTGGAAGAATCTTGTTTAGGATCAGATAGAAGCTCATTTGGGCCAGAGCCCTTTTCAGCAGACTATCTTTCCAAGCCTGAAAAATACAGATACTTTACAAATGGATGCTTTTTCTCTAAATGAATAGATCCATAATAAATTTGAACCCTAGAAATCATCTAATTTTTTAATAGCTGTTTGAGAGAAGAATTTTAAAAATATATTTTGGGGGAAAATTGGAGTTACATTGATTTTTAAAAGATTATAACACACTGTGTTATGTTTGTTAATGAAGAAAGTTTATAAATTGCTTTCCTTATTCCCAGACATGTGATAAAAGGAGTAATGGGTTGGAGGTAGACATCCTGGATAGTTATTAAGTAGAATGATTTAAATACATATTCTGCATTTCTAGGCACTATGCTAGGCGCTGGATACCAAGATCAGCAAGATAAAATTCCTTGACCTCAAGAAACGCATAATTCAGGAGACAACTTGCACTAGGCCCTTATCTTATTCTGCTGCTTTCCATCACCTCTCAATATCCTTCTCGCTAACTGCTGTTTTCTTAAAGTATGTCAAGTCTTTCCCAGATGTGATCATTAATATGAACAAATGGTTGAGAACGACACCACTGCAGATGTATGCAATATTCTTCATTCAAAGGAGCTTTGGGAATTCCCTGGCAATCCAGTGGTTAGGACTTGGCACTTTCGCTCCGAGGCTGGGGTTTAATCCCTGGTGGGGGAACAAAGATGCTGCGGTGCCGCCAAAACCAAAACAAAGGAGCTTTAAGTCATATGAATCAAAAGTCAGGTTTCTCTTAACAAGCTGATCAGTAAGGTTTTGACCTCAAAACCTATCTCTGCACCTATCTCTGTACTGCAAACTTTCCAGCTTGAAAAGGATGCTAAGGAGTTCATGATATTCTCCTTCACTTTATCAACAGATCGATCTTGCTGAAGTACACATCTAATTATACCTTTCCTTAGCATAAAGGTCCCTTCATGATATGGGCCTTTATTTTTGTTTCCTCTTCCTTCTGTCTGTCTTCAAATTCGAGCAAATATAAACTGTTAGGAGCTTCTGCATTCACCTTGCTGTTGTCTACATCTGTGTCTTTGTATATGTCTTGCCTCTTACCCTTTCGGGAAATCTCTTCTGCTTAATGTTCTTCCCCTTGACAAAATCCACTATCTCCTTCAAAACTGTGTATATGCTTCAGTTTTTTGTTTTTGGTTGTTTTTTTTGTTTGGTTTTTTTTTACGGTTACACGGGCCTTTCACTGTTGTGGCCTCTCCCGCTGCGGAGCACAGGCTCCAGACGCGCAGGCTCAGTGGCCATGGCTCACGGGCCCAGCCGCTCTGCGGCATGTGGGATCTTCCCGGACCGGGGCACGAACCCACGTCCCCTGCATTGGCAGGCGGACTCTCAACCACTGCGCCACCAGGGAAGCCCTATGCTTCAGTTTTATAATCATAACAGTTTATTATTTTTGTCTTAATGTCTGTCTTCTCTAGAATATGATGATGAATTTTTTGACATAGGGAACAAAGATCTTTATGGCTGCATCAGAAGTAGATGATAAAGTCCCTCTCTATCCCTTTATCCCCTACACCAAACACAGAGCCTGGCACAAAATAGGTTCTAACTAAATATTCACTGGGCTGTACATTGAGGGAGATTTTACAAGTTAGATGAAACAACTGGAAAAAAACAAAACAAAAACAAGTAACAGTTTCATGTAAAGGTGTAGTGTCCCAAATATGAGTGTCACCATGGTTTAGAGGAGTGTAAAGTAAGTGACGGACAGGAAGGCTGCAGAGTCTTCCAAGCAGGTGGAAGGCTTGAGATGGACACTAAAGGTAAGAAGATGTTTGCAGGGTTGGGGAAAGGGATGACATTCCAGAGAAAAAGAATACGGCCAGCAAAGTGCAGTAGACCATTTGCTGGTGATCACATAGTCTAGATTTTGTAAGTGGTTCTCATTTCATGTCACTTAATTCTTTTCGATGAAGGCCATTCATCAAATTAATGTCTGAATGTAATTTAATTTTCACATCTTTGCAAACTTTTTCATATAAATAGATTTGTAAATCAGAATATATATCCTGGTTTTAGACTGGAATATATGGGTACAAATTCTCTGTGTAAATGTGCATTTAAAGATAGAAGTCTTCTGTTTGGGGGTACAAATGGGTTCAAGGAAACCAAAACCATGGGATTTTCTTTTATGGCTTTGTTTTGGTTGATGATTCTCACTCCCCTGCTTCTAACCTGGATGTAGGAGGTATATAGGTATCCCTGCCCAACACAAAGTGAAAAGCAACAAATTTGTTATATGACATGTCAAATACACTATTTAGTCTCATACTAATGTCATTTCAGATTTATTTCATGGAGAAGGGGAGTTTTTTTTTTTTAATACTGCAGGTTCTTATTAGTGATCAATTTTATACACATCAGTGTATACATGTCAATCCCAATCTCCCAATTCATCACACCACCACCACCACCCCCTGCCACTTTCCCCACTTGGTGTCCATACGTTTGTTCTCTACATCTGTGTCTCATTTTCTGCCCTGCAAACTGGTTCATCTGTACCATTTTTCTAGGGTCCACATATATGCGTTAATATATGATATTTGTTTTTCTCTTTCTGACGTACTTCACTCTATATGACACTCTCTAGATCCAACCATGTCTTAACAAATGACCCAATTTCATTCCTTTTTATGGCTGAGTAATATTCCATTGTATATATGTACCACATCTTCTTTATCCATTCATCTGTCAATGGGCATTTAGGTTGCTTCCATGACCTGACTATTGTAAATAGTGCTGCAGTGAACATTGGGGTGCATGTGTCTTTTTGAATTATGGTTTTCTCAGGGTATATATCGAGTAGTGGGATTGCTGGCTTGTATGGTAGTTATATTTTTAGTTTTTTAAGGAACCTCCATACTGTTCTCCATAGTGGCTGTATCAATGTACATTCCCACCAACAGTGCAAGAGGGTTCCCTTTTCTCCACACCCTCTCCAGCATTTGTTGTTTGTAGATTTTCTAATGATTCCCATTCTAACTGCTGTGAGGTGATACCTCATTGTAGTTTTGATTTGCATTTCTCTAATAATTAGTGATGTTGAGCAGTTTTTCATGTGCTTCTTGGCCATATGTATGTCTTCTTTGGAGAAATGTCTATTTAGGTCTTCTGCCCATTTTTGGATTGGGTTGTTTTTTTTTTAATATTGAGCTGCATGAGCTACTTGTATATTTTGGAGATTAATCCTTTGTCTGTTGCTTCATTTGCAAATATTTTCTCCCATTCTGAGGGTTGTCTTTTTGTCATGTTTATGGTTTCCTTTTCGGTGCAAAAGCTTTGAAGTTTAATTAGGTCCCATTTGTTTATTTTTGTTTTTATTTCCATTACTCTAGGAGGTGGGTCAAAAAAGATCTTGCTGTGATTTATGTCAAAGAGTGTTCTTCCTTTGTTTTCCTCTAAGAGTTTGATAGTGTCTGGTCTTACATTTAGGTCTCTAATCCATTTTGAGTTTATTTTTTGTGTATGGTGTTAGGGAGTGTTCCAATTTCATTCTTTTACATGTAGCTGTCCAGTTTTCCCAGCACCACTTATTGAAGACACCGTCTTTTCTCCATTGTATATCCTTGCCTCCTTTGTCATAGATTAGTTGACCATAGGTGCATGGGTTTATCTCTGGGCTTTCTATCTTGTTCCATTGATCTATGTTTCTGTTTTTGTGCCAGTACCGTATTGTCTTGATTACTGTAGCTTTGTAGTATAGTCTGAAGTCAGGGAATCTGATTCCTTCAGCTCCGTTTTTTTCCCTCAACACTGCTTTGGCTATTCGGGGTCTTTCGTGTCTCCATACAAATGTTAAGATTTTTTGTTCCAGTTCCGTAAAAAATGCCATTGGTAATTTGATAGGGATTGCATTGAATCTGTAGATTGCTTTGGGTAGTATAGTCATTTTCACAGTATTGATTCTTCCAATACAAGAACATTGGTATATCTCTCCATCTGTTGGTATCGTTAATTTCTTTCATCAGTGTCTTATAGTTTTCTGCATACAGGTCTTTTGTCTCCCTAGGTAGGTTTATTCCTAGGTATTTTATTCTTTTTGTTGCAATGGTAAATGGGAGTGTGTCCTTAATTTCTCTTTCAGATTTTTCATCATTAGTGTATAGGAATGCAAGAGATTTCTGTGCATTAATTTTGTATCCTGCAATTTTACCACATTCATTGATTAGCTCTAGTAGTTTTCTGGCGGCATCTTTAGGATTCCCTATGTATAGTACCATGTCATCTGCAAACAGTGACAGTTTTACTTCTTCTTTTCCAATTTGTATTCCTCTAATTTATTCTTCTTCTCTGACTGCCATGGCTAGGACTTCCAAAACTATATTGAATAATACTGGTGAGAGTGGACATCCTTGTCTTGTTCCTGATCTTAGAGGAAATGCTTTCATTTTTTCTCGATTGAGAATGGTGTTTGTTGTGGGTTTGTCATATATGGCCTTTATTATGTTGAGGTAGGTTCCCTGTATGCCCACTCTCTGGAGAGTTTTTATCGTAAATGGGTATTGAATTTTGTCAAAAGCTTCTTCTGCATCTGTTGAGATGATCATATGGTTTTTATTCTTCAATTTGTTAATATGGTGTATCACATTGATTGATTTGCGTATATTGAAGAATCCTTGCATCCCTGGGATAAATCCCACTTGATCATGGTGTATGATCCTTTTAATGTGTTGTTGAATTCTGTTTGCTAGTATTTTGTTGAGGATTTTTGCATCTATATTCATCAGTGATATTGGTCTGTAATTTTCTTTTTTTGTAGTATCTTTGTCTGGTTTTGGTATCAGGGTGATAGTGGCCTCATAGAATGAGTTTGAGAGTGTTCCTTCCTCTGCAATTTTTTGGAAGAGTTTGAGAAGGATGGGTGTTAGCTCTTCTCTAAATGTTTGATAGAATTCACCTGTGAAGCCATCTGGTCCTGAACTTCTGATTGTTGGAAGATTTTTAATCACAGTTTCAATTTCATGACTTGTGATTGGTCTGTTCATATTTTCTATTTCTTCTTGGTTCAGTCTTGGAAGGTTATACCTTTCTAAGAATTTGTCTATTTCTTCCAAGTTGTCCATTTTATTGGTATAGAGTTGCTTGTAGTAGTATCTTAGGATGCTTTGTATTTCTGCCGTGTCTGTTGTAACTTCTCCGTTTTCATTTCTAATTTTATTGATTTGAGTCCTCTTCCTCTTTTTCTTGATGAGTCTGGCTAATGGTTTATCAATTTTGTTTATCTTCTCAAAGAACCAGCTTTTAGTTTTATTGATCTTTGCTATTGTCTTCTTTGTTTCTATTTCATTTATTTCTGCTCTGATCTTTATCATTTCTTTCCTTCTACTAATTTTGGGTTTTGTTTGTCCTTCTTTCTCTAGTTCCTTTAGGTGTAAGGTTAGATTGCTTATTTGAAATTTTTCTTGTTTCTTGAGGTAGGCTTGTATAGCTATAAACTTCCGTCTTAGATCTGCTTTTGCTGCATCCCATAGGTTTTGGACCATTGTTCTTTGCTATTGTTTTCTTTGTTTCTATTTCATTTATTTCTGATCTGACCTTTATGATTTCTTTCCTTCTGCTAACTTTGGGTTTTGTTTGTTCTTCTTTCTCTAGTTCCTTTAGGTGTAATGTTAGATTGGTTTTTTTGAGATTTTTCTTGTTTCTTGAGGTAGGCTTGTATAGCTATAAACTTCCCTTTTGGAACTGCTTTTGCTGCATCCTGTAGGTTTTGGATCATTGTGTTTTCATTGTCATTTGTCTCTAGGTATTTTTTGATTTCCTCTTTGATTTTTTCCAGTGATCTCTTTGTTATTTAGTAATGTATTGTTTAGCCTCCATGTGTTTGTGTTTTTTACGATTTTTTTCCCTGTAATTAATTTCTAATCTCATAGCGTTGTGGTCAGAAAAGGTGCTTGATATGATTCCAATATTCTTAAATTTACTGAGGCTTGATTTGTGACCTAAGATGTGATCTATCCTAGAAAATGTTCCGTGCGCACTTGAAAAGAAAGTGTAATCTGCTGTTTTTGGATGGAATGTCCTATAAATATCAATTAAATCTATCTGGTCTATTGTGTCACTTAAAGCTTCTGTTTCCTTATTCATTTTCATTTTGGATGATCTGTCCATTGGTGTAAGTGAGGTGTTAAAGTCCCCCACTATTACTGTGTTACTGTCGATTTCCTCTTTTATAGCTGTTAGCAGTTGCCTTATGTATTGAGGTGCTCCTATGTTGGGTGCATATGTATTTATAATTATTATATCTTCTTCTTGGATTGATCCCTTGATCATTATATAGTGTCCTTCCTTGTCTTTTGTAACATTCTTTATTTTAAAGTCTATTTTATGTGATATGAGCATTGCTACTCCAGCTTTCTTTTGATTTCCATTTGCATGGAATGCTTTTTCCATCCCCTCACTTTCAGTCTGTATGTGTCCCTAGGTCTGAAGTGGGTCTCTTGTAGACAGCATATGTATGGGTCTTGTTTTTGTATCCATTCAGCAAGCCTGTGTCTTTTGGTTGGAGCATTTAATCCATTCACGTTTAAGGTAATTATCGATATGTATGTTCTTATGACCATTTTCTTAATTGTTTTGGGTTTGTTTTTGTAGGTCCTTTTCTTCTCTTGTGTTTCCCACTTAGAGAAGTTCCTTTAGCATTTGTTGTAGAGCTGGTTTGGTGGTGCTGAATTCTCTCAGCTTTTGCTTGTCTGTAAAGGTTTTAATTTATCCATCGAATCTGAATGAGATCCTTGCTGGGTAGAGTAATCTTGATTGTACGTTCTTCCCTTTCATCACTTTAAGTATATCATGCCACTCTCGTCTGTCTTACAGAGTTTCTGCTGAGAAATCAGCTGTTAACCTTATGGGAGTCCCCTTGTATGTTATTTGTCATTTTTCCCTTGCTGCTTTCAGTAATTATTCTTTGTCTTTAATTTTTTCCAGTTTGATTACTATGTGTCTCGGTGTGTTTCTCCATGGGTTTATCCTGTATGGGACTCTCTGTGCTTCCTGGACTTGGGTGGCTCTTTCCTTTCCCATGTTAGGGAAGTTTTTGACTATCATCTCTGCAAATATTTTCTCTGGTCCTTTCTCTCTCTCTTCTTCTGGGACCCCTATAATGCGAATGTTGTTGCGTTTAATGTTGTCCCAGAGGTCTCTTAGGCTGTCTTCATTTCTTTTCATTGTTTTTTCTTTATTCTTTTCCGCAGCAGTGAATTCCACCATTCTGTCTTCCAGGTCACTTATCCGTTCTTCTGCCTCAGCTATTCTGCTATTGACTCCTTTGAGTGTAGTTTTCATTTCAGTTATTGTATTGTTCATCTCTGTTTGTTTGTTCTTTAATTCTTCTAGGTCTTTGTTAAACATTTCTTGTATCTTTTCAGTCTTCGCCTCCATTCTTTTTCTGAGGTCATGGATCATCTTCATTATCATTATTCTGAATTCTTTTTCTGGAAGGTTGCCTATCTCCACTTCATTTACTTGTTTTTCTGGGGTTTTATCTTGTTCCTTCACCTGGTACATAGCCCTCTGCCTTTTTATCTTGTCTATCTTTCTGTGAATGTGGTTTTTGTTCCACAGGCTGCAGGATTGTAGTTCTTCTTGCTTCTGCTGTCTGCCCTCTGGTGGATGAGGCTATCTAAGAGGCTTGTGCTAGTTTCCTGATGGGAGGGACTGGTGGTGGGTAGAGCTGACTTGAGAAGGGGAGTTTTTAGAGCCTTACTAGTCAATGCTTTCAAGACCACTAGCATCACTTGGGGGCTTGTTAGAAATGCAGAGTCCTAATTGACCAGCAACTCATGCAGCTCAATATCAAAAAATCAAACAACCCAATCCAAAAATGGGCAGAAGACCTAAATAGACATTTCTCCAAAGAAGATATACAGATTGCCAACAAACGCATGAAAGAATGCTCAACATCACTAATCATTAGAGAAATGCAAATCAAAACTACAATGAGGTATCACCTCACACCAGTAAGAATGGCCATCATCAAAAAATCTACAAATAATAAATGCTGGAGAGGGTGTGGAGAAAAGGGAACCCTCTTGCACTGTTGGTGGGAATGTACATTGATACAGCCACTATGGAGAACAGTATGGAGGTTCCTTAAAAAACTGAAAATAGAACTACCATATGATCCAGCAATCCCACTACTGGGCATATACCCTGAGAAAACCATAATTCAAAAAGAGTCATGTACCACAATGTTCACTGCAGCTCTGTTTACAATAGCCAGGACATGGAAGCAACCTAAGTGTCCATCGACAGATAAATGGATAAAGAAGATGTGGCACATGTATACAATGGAATATTACTCAGCCATAAAAAGAAACGAAATTGAGTTTTTTGTAGTGAGGTGGATGGACCTAGAGTGTGTCATACAGAGTGAAGTAAATCAGAAAGAGAAAAACAAATGCCATATGCTAACACACATATATGGAATCTAAAAAAAAAAAAAAAAAAAAACATGGTTCTGAAGAACCTAGGGGTAGGACAGGAATAAAGATGCAGACGTAGAGAATGGACTTGACATGGGGAGGGGGAAGGGTAAGGTGGGACGAAGTGAGAGAGTAGCATGACATATATACACTACCAAATGTAAAATAGATAGCTAGTGGGAAGCAGTTGCATAGCACAGGGAGATCAGCTCGGTGCTTTGTGACCATCTAGAGGGTGGGATAGGGAGGGTGGGAGGGAGAAGCAAGAGGGAGAAGATACGGGGATATATGTGTATGTATAGCTGATTCACTTTGTTATAAAGCAGAAAATAATACACCATTGTAAAGCAATTATACTCCAATAAAGTTGTTAAAAAATAAGAAAAGAAAAAGAAATGCAGAGTCTTGGGTCCCAGCCTGTGCCTACTAAATCAGAATCTATATTTGAATAAGCTCCCTAAGTGATGTGAATGTCACTGACCTGCAGACTGTACTTTAAGTAGCAAAGCCTACAGCCTTTTTCAACCAGGGTTCCTCATCTGAACCGCAAAAACAGAGAAAATGATTTGAGAGGCTATTTTCTCAATCTTCCAAAATTGGTACATGAGTAGTATATTCTAGATGCAGAAGTAAGAGGTTAATTCATTACATACAGTGGATGCCTTGGAGAATTAGGTCTTCATTAATTCTCTCATAGATCCTCAATCAGGAAAGGCATCCGGAATCCTGAACTTGAAAGAGAATTCATGTTGATTTATTATATTTAAACTTCATGAAATGTAGACACATTGCACTAGGCAGGTGTGAGCTGTAACCTTACTGTGAGGTGGGGGGCTTCCCATTGGTGAATCTTTGTTTTTATTCCGAATTAGCAGAAAATATAACCAGTTTTGTACAAACTGAAGCACTTTAAATATTTAGCAGACTTTGCAAGCCTGATTTACAAACCCAAATAGTACAGATCTAGTCATGGCTGAGTTAAGTAAATAAAAGCATTGCACATGTTTTTCATAGCTCCACATATATAGTATATTTAAATAGCTTCAGAATCCAAAGATATTTTTCTCAGACACCTAAAATAAAGATCACTTTTTTGTGTATGCCAGAGTGCAGAACAGCCCCTGGAAATGCGGTAATAGAGGAAAGATGAAATTCTTCCATGCTCTGGGCTCATGAAAATGGGGCCATAATCGACATTATTTGGCAACTTTCTCCATTAGCATTCATTATGGCAGTCACACCTGTCCTGCATGTGTAAGTGTGTGTGAGATTGGATCTAGGGAAAGAAGAAATGTCTTTGAGCAAAAGGCAATATTTGGCCTCACTACCTGGAGTAAGAAATCAGGGAACGCTGAGGCACATTAACAGCCGGGGACTTCTGACGGTGACCTCCTACAAAATTGGATCAGGCTTTTCCCTGGCAGTTGTATTAAGCGCAGACATTTGATGAAATGTGATTCTGAAGCCGGCATATTTGACTGCTTTCTTTCTTCCCCCCTCCCCTTTTTTTTTCTGGGGGTTAGATTCTTTATTATCTGCTAAATTCATTTCACTCTGTCAATATTCTATAGAAAAATGATGGACATTCTATAATTTTGACTTTTATATTAATTCATAATTTTGACGGCACTACCTTAGGGCTGCTTTTCTCTCTTGCAGCCTTTCCTTTTCCTCCCTCCTGCCCCTGACTTGGGTCTCTGGTTGCTCCATCCGGCAGCTAGGCTTATGACAGCTGCATCTCTCCTTATTGCCTTAGTGAACTGCAGGTCTTTTTTCATATTAAACTCACAATAATGGCAATGAAATTCAGATTTATAGCTGGAAATCAGCCTATTCGTAATATAAAACATAAACATTGGAGCATTTGAAAAAGCTAAAGAATTTTTTTTTCTGCTTTGTATTTTTCCTTTCTTGAAACTTCATGACTTGAGTCCCAAACAAGTGCTATTTTAAAATTTTCTGGCACCATGTAATATAATTGATAATAGTGTTTAAGCAGCATCTAATATCATCCAGCATAGTGCAAAGTGAGCCATCCCAGGATATGAGCTTAAAAAATTGCATTAACACTTAGACAGAATGAAATTTTTATACTTGATTTGCTCATGGTTGGACGGATGCAACTAAACACAATTTGAGCTGTCACTTTGCAAAGGGGAAAAAAATATGCAACTTTGGAATGTTTCAAATGAGCCCAATATTAGATTCTATAACTCAGAGTGACACAGGAAATACTATTTGCAACATGATTGGTTCATTAATATTTGGTAATTGTAGTACATCATTTTAAGGGGGAAATAAAATGCAAACAAATGTTTGCAGCTTCCAGTCAGTCACTGCTTCTGAACTGCCACCACCAGGAAAGGTTTGGGAGCGAAAGGATACGTGCATTGGGGAGGTTATATTTTCCCCTCCACATTTTCATTTTGGAAGAATAATTTTCCTCATAAACCAACATGTCAGACAAAGCATCTACATTTTAAAAAAATATTATTTCACGATTTTCCACATGCACATTTGATGTAAACCCTGGAGGTGTATTCCCTGAGTACCTATTACCTCCATTTTAGGGAAATTACATTAAATTATTAGTGACAAATTTACTTGTCTGCCAATGTATTTTTCTGGAATTTTACTACAACATCAATACTTGGCTGTTTTATATGGGCCCTCATTTACCTGTCTTTGAAGGCAGCCATCCCTTGGGGAGCCCTGTCTGTCACTAACAGAAGCTGGAAAAAGTCTTTAAGTTTAACATTCACAGTTTCAAATTAGATGGAAAAATACGTTGTACTTTAAAAATGTAATGTGCTCTTCTGAATTTTACAATTAGGCAACTTGTTTCACAATCTATTGTCTCACTTTTTGAATAGGGAGAAAACAACCCAGATCATCAGCAGGTACCTGAGCATGAATAACGGACGTTATCTTTAGGTGTAAAATATGTCTGCCAGGGACTGAAAGCAAAATGGGGATAGATGGTCACGTTTCTTGTGTTTATTTTAGGGAAATTAGTGCAGAGAGGATTTACACTGATGCGCATGAGCCTGAAGCTCCAGGGTCCCTCACTTGAGAGGTACCTTTAGTGTCTTGGGAGCTGCTGGGACGTGCAGAGGGTTCTGGGATGGGAGGGGGAAAGCCAGGTGTCATCAGGGAAAAAAATCTCAGAAAAGAGGGATCTGAATGGTGAGAGCCAGCTCTTTGTTGTGATTTATTTTCTCATTTTAAGTAAATATTAATGTCAGAAACTTACTCCATATTCCTTCCTTTCAGAGAATTCTCCAAATTCTATAAGCTTCAGACCCCACAAAACCTGGATCTGTTCTAAAATAGAATGTTACTTTTCTTGGCGTCCCAGTTTATGAACAGAGTTCTGGTAAGCAGAAGCAGCATGTGCAAGGAATAGAGCAATAGTTACATCTCCAACTGTAGAGTCCTGTTGAGGGAATGTGTAAGACAGGTGAGCATGCAGTACGAATAGGAGAGCTTGAAGCAGAAACAAAGGGAAAATGAAGAATAATAAGCAAGAGTGTAACTCCCAGGGGGGAGGGTGTATATTCATCTCTCCATTTTCCCTTTGATGTAGAATTCTTCTTCATTAGAATTTACCAAAGCAATGCTTGGCTCTGATGACATTTAAAATTCTCCTATCTTGTGTTATGTCTGGCTCTGTGGTTTGTATATTATTTTTTCTTTGAGATGCTTAAGTTGTTTAGTGGAATAGTTCATTTGTAGTTGAAGATTCTGGGGTCTTCAAGCTGGGCAAGACCCTCTGTGTCTTGGCTTTACCAAAAATGTGCAAACAGTTTGTTATTGTAGATAACTTGGAGTTGAGAATTGCATATATATATATATATGCAGATATATATATATAAATATGTATCTCAGAAATTATTTTCCTAAGAAGTATGCAGCTTTATACGACTCAGACTTTGACGATTGCTATTCTTCCCCATTCTCTACCATTCAGGAGCCTCCTTTTTCTAAAAGGCTTTTCCTTCTCTCCCCCCAAAACACAACCATTTAGATCAAATTAACTAGAATAACTGTTTCAACTGACCTAAATTCATCCTCTGCTATGGCTTGGGAGGTTTGACCTTAATTAAACCTCTATTTTGCTGGAGAATGAGACTGCTGGAGGGGAAGACCATATGAATTTCTACTTTCATTTCAGGTGGAACATTTGTAGCACCTGGGAACAGATTGTTAATGAAATATTTGTTTTATCCAGCAGTGCTTTGTCAAGACCTGGAAATATGGCAGTTTGGCAACTCTAAATGGGGAAGAATAGTAGCCAATGCCACAAAAAGGAGATAATAAGAGGTCAGTACTCCTGAAGGAAATATAAGGGGTAATGACTCAGAACAAAATGGTGGAGACTTATGGACCATACGAGAGTAGGATTTCCTTTCTAACTTCTTTTCAATTTACCTTCCTCATTTAATCATTGTCCTTGGTGCCAAACAACTGAAATTCATTAATACATTTAGTAATCACAACCACCCTACAGGACAGATACTGTGATCCTTATTTTTCCCAAGAAGACCAAAGTGCAGGGCAATGTAACAGTTTTCTTAAGGTCATCAAATGGTCTATAGCCAGGATTCCTGCTGACTTGTTCCTCACTTAGAGATCCAGTCCAGTTCTTCTCTGTTCAACCACCTTCTAGCCATCTACTAATTCTGAATGATGAGCTCTTTTAAAATGTTGACTCTTAATTCTCTGGCCAATTTTAGAATCTCTTGAATAGTAGTCTTTGAATATATTGTCCAAATTTGAATAAAGAGCAATTAATAAATAAAGATGCAACTCATCTAACTTTGGTCCCTAAGGCATTGCCTTCAGTGAGGGGAAAGGGATCAGTGATGAACCTGGGAAGGAAAGGCAACCCTGCAGAAAGTTGAGCAAACCTATACACTCCATCTTAAATTGCATCAACTCTAGTAGTAAAATGCTATGTGTTAATATTCTTTCAAACCTGAGACTGTTTATTCAAAGAAAATGTTTAGAAATTGTTAGTCTGTCCTAACTATTGAGATGTTGTTGCTAACATCTCCCACAACTCCACCTCTGATGGCTCATGGAGCTTCATGATTACTTTAAATCAAACGAAAGTTTTGTGAAAAAGGTTGGGGTTGGTGAGTGACAGCCACCCAGTGGAAATGTCGTCAAAGCCTTTCAGTTTTGTTTTGCATTTATTGCCCTAAGAGCAATATTTATGTTTCTTTGACATTTGAAATCAATGCTTCCATTTATAAATCTCAACCCAAGAAACAGATGTATGCTATTACACTTGTGCTTTTGTTCTTAGGATGCAACCAAAATAGAACATTCTTCTTCTACCCCTGCCAGTATCGTGGGTGCCCCCCATTCATTGAATGCAATTGTAGCTCTAGGATTTCAAGGACAGTCTGTGGGTTAAATTAATCAGTTGGATAAATATTAAGTACTTATTGAAGCCTACCAGTGTGTTAGGTATTTTGGAGGTACAGAAGAAGTATAGCCATGCTCTTACATGTAGTCAGAGAAACAACCAACAGTAAGGTTGATAGAGCATTACATGATTTAAAAATTGAGGTGTGGCCAGTCAGAATGGCCATCATCAAAAAATCTACAAACAATAAATGCTAGAGAGGGTGTGGAGAAAAGGGAACCCTCTTGCACTGTTGGTGGGAATGTAAATTGATACAGCCACTGTGGAGAACAGTATGGAGGTTCCTTAAAAAACTAAAAATAGAACTACCATACGACCCAGCAATCCCACTACTGGGCATATACCCTGAGAAAACCATAATTCAAAAAGAGTCATGTACCACAGTGTTCATTGCAGCTCTGTTTACAATAGCCAGGACATGGAAGCAACCTAAGTGTCCATTGACAGATGAATGGATAAAGAAGATGTGGCACATATATACAATGGAATATTACTCAGCCATAAAAAGAAACAAAATTGAGTTATTTGTAGTGAGGTGGATGGACCTAGAGTCTGTCATACAGAACGAAGTAAGTCAGAAAGAGAAAAACAAATACCGTATGCTAACACATATATATGGAATCTAAAAAAAAAAAAAAAAAAAGGTCATGAAGAACCTAGGGACAAGATGGGAATAAAGACGTAGACCTACTAGAGAATGGACTTAAGGACATGGGGAGGGGGAAGGGTAAGCTGGGACAAAGTGAGAGAGTGGCACATTACCAAATGTAAAATAGATAGCTAGTGGGAAGCAGCCGCATAGCACAGGGAGATCAACTCAGTGCTTTGTGACCACCTAGAGGGGTGGGATAGGGAGGGTGGGGGCAAGGGCGATGCAAGAGGGAAGAGATATGGGGATATATGTATATGCATAACTGATTCACTTTGTTATAAAGCAGAAACTAACACACCATTGTAAAGCAATTATACTCCAATAAAGATGTTAAAAAAAAAGAAATTTGAGGGATGGGATAGAGACTATTGCGGGTGCTCAGAGAGACAGTGTGTGGGAAACAGTGACAGTTTTGTGGGTGGGAGTTGGGTTTGGTCAGCAGAAAATGGTGTAGAGCATTCCTGGCAAGGGATAGGTGAGGCAGGAGGTGGGAATATCCTGCAGTCTGCAGCTGAAGCTGGAATAAGAAAGACGTGGAAATAGATTTGGAAAGGGTAACAGAGAACTCTATAAATTTTGTAGGGTATTCATCATGAGCCATTAAAAGAACACTGACTATTTAAGTTCAAAAAAGGCAAAACTATTGATAGAAATGCCAAGAGCTTTGCAGACCTATAGTTTTATTTTCCCCATGCTGCTCATTTTTATTAATTTTTGTATAGCTTTGGGTAGAATTTTGAAGGTGTCCTTGTCTTGAACCTTCTCATAAGAGAGGTTTTATATTTAATTTTTCTTAGCTTCTCATATTAAACATCCATTGATATGAAGCTGGTCAGTGTCTTCATAGCCTAGGACACTAGTGATTTAAAATATGCTCTTCCCCCCCCACACCCCCCCCATAAGCATCCTCTAACTTATCCATGGTAGTCAGCTGTGACAGGTCATAGTCCCATCAGTCTCATGCCTTGAGTCACATCCTAAGCCATTATTCTGGTTCAGAAAATGTCATCTTCTGAACTACTGAGGGAAAGCAACAGAAAACGAGTGGGATCCAGGATTGAATCAATTGGCATCAAAGGTATAGTGGGTCCACCTGGCATCTTTGGGACCAAACTTAGTTTTGGGAGTCCTGCTTCACCTTCAGAGATTTAGCAGAGCTCATTTTGCCATTTTAAAAATTCAAAACTGTTTCCATCAAGAGGATTCTGTTTCAGGTATAAAATAGGAGAGTTTGAATTGCAGTCATCTCTTCATGGTTTGAAATCTACATATGTCTTTAAAAAGTGCTTCTCAGTTCTTTAATCCTCATGTGAGAAGGAAGAGACCCAATTTTGATTATGGACTTTCTCATTATGAGCTGTGGAACTTGGGGTGAGTTACTGAAGTTCTCTGAGCTTCAATATCACCATCTGTAAATGGAGAATGATGGTAATTCTCTACCCTATAGGCTTATGATTAAAAAAGAAAATAAAAAAAATGTAAAGAACCTGGCAAAGTGCTTGAGTCATAGTAGAGGATCCCCTGTATCTTCTCTATCTTTGTGTTTGTGACTTGATAGAATTTTTTAATCCCAGGATGTTGTAGGATTTAATTTGGTGGAGAATCACCAGTAGGCATTTAAGAGCACCAGTGGACAGTGATGGTGATCTTGCCTCTAACAGTCTGAGGTTCTCAGATAACTCAACTCTGAGGAACTGCCCTAAATGTGGAATACTATAATGATGATCATTATTGACTGAAGTCTAGACACCAGACCCAGCACTGCTAGTGTCCACTTGTAACAAATTCATTTGCCAGGCAAAAGGAGACCCTGTGGGTTGCATGGATTTTCTGTTATGAGTGATTTGACAGTACCTGAAGATTAGTTAATGACTTAGAAAGAAGTGGTTCAATTGCCTTGTAGGCCAATGTGCACAGCCAGGAGAAGTTCACGGGCAGCACCGCCTTGGGAGTCAAGGAGAAATGACAAGGACATTATTTAAGACACCCAAGTGAGCCTGTATGAATGGAAGGGATAGCATCTGGGTAGCTGAAGGAAGGCGCTGTCATTCTCCTACTCAGAAAATATGTCAGTCCTAATGATTTGAATGAGACTTTTTTTTTTTAAGCAGTGTAACATTTTTAGAGTCCTCCCTGTGGTACATTGTTTTATAAGTTGATTTCCTATAAATAAGGTTTCATCAGTGATTTTCTACTGTAAGAACAGTTCTAACAAAGACAATACATTTGACTAATAATAGCTCAGATGATTGTATCTATTTTTCTAGAAATTTTAATAAAGAAACAATTTTTCAGGCATCTCCACCTCACATATAAATCTCTGTTAAGTAAATTGTACAAATTTATCTTCTTAGTTAAAAGCATTGAAGTAGATGGTCAGTGCTCTTGGCATTGTTTCTCACATGTTTTAAATACGTTGTCTCTATAAAATGATCAAGGATGATTGATTTAGAATACAAATAACTATATTGCATGCATGTATATACCACATTTACCTGCACGGTCCCCAGTGTGTATTTCAGCAACTTCTCCTAGAAGAATTCAAATCTGCGTTTGTCTACAATATTCGGTGCCTTTTATTCGCCCTTTGCTGTTTTCCTCGCCTCACTGTTAGTGTTTGATGAGGAGCCAGCTGCCCGAATGGTCAGCAGTGAGATTCCCACATTATGAGCAGCCCATCATATAAATTACAGCTGATGGTTAGGGCCCCTTTCTCCCAGTTGCAAGGGTTACTTCCATTTCAAAATGGTGGGGAAAGAGGTGTTTGGTTTTGAGCAGAAAGAACTTCTCTGCATATTTGCTGTTTACAAACTCATCTGTACCTAATGTTTCATTTTGGCTCAAGATGGAGGGTTTATGATGAATACAGTTGATGCAGAAAATGGCTGAGTGCTTGGCTTCTTTTAAATACATCATGCTCAGTGCACACAGACTCTGAGCATCAGTTAGAGAGAAGTGACAGCTGACTTGACCTTTCTCTCTGAATTGCATGTGGAAAAAGGGAATTAGCTTGCTACAATAGTACTTGAACTTGCTTTAACTTATCACTTTCCTCTTTAGAAGGAGGAATGCACGTTAGAAATGCAAAATCACCTTCAGGCCTCATGTTGTTTAAAATGAAACTAAACTTCCTCATAATATTAAATCAGATGTGTCAAAAGAATTTACTAAGGTGATCATAATAAATAACATGTATAAGTTTTCTTCTCTCTCTCTCTCTCGTTTTTTTTGAACAAACCAATATTTACATATAGTGTTGAGATGCCTTGTGTGTGTGTGTGTGTGTGTGTGTGTGTGTGTGTGTATTGAATTTTGCAGTGGCTATTGCGCTTCCCCAGGAGAACATAGGAACAATAGGTCCACTAGTGAGGTACGAGGTGTAAAAGCTTTTAAATTGGCTTCCATGTAACTGGAAACCAAATAAATGACTATGGAAAATACGAAAGGAGACCTAGCAGGGTTATTTCCATAGTTGCCAATTACTGCTATTAGAAGATCCAGTATGCTCTGCCTACACCTGAAACAGCTGTGATTGACACAGACCTCAGCCAATCATGATGTTTCCTTGTCAGCTGTCATTAGCCTGTGATCAGTTACCATGATTTTAGACTAACTTGAATGGAAAGTAAAAACACATTGTAACCCGAAAGCTCATTGTGTAAATATGCAATATAAAGAAACATATCTTCTCTGACCTCTCTGACATTTTCAAACTGTTTAAAAGCTGAAGTTAATTCTTCCTGATGGCCTTTCATCTTTAGTTGACAACAGAGAGCCCCAGAGTGGTGACAGCTCTTGTCAGGTGGGACTGTCTTATCAAAAACAATACCCTCCAGATCTTTCAATCCAAATATTCTAATCTAAAATAATTGCATTTAAAATTTCATGTAGCTTTTATGTCTTCCCTGAACCATCCTGGTATGAAACCACATGAATCTCTTCCTGCGGCCCACTTTAAGCTTCACATTTTCAATATTTCTAGTTTAAAATGCATTATAGAGGTACCATGCGGCCTGGAGATTATAGAACTGTAGCTGGAGTGAATGGCTATAATTTGTTCTGCTGTGTCTTTTATTTGTATCTACATGCTTGCAGGGTGTTTCTGCAAATGTCAGTCCCAGTTCTGTCTCTATACTTCTTGTGCTCAATCCAAGCAGCATAAAATCTTGTCTCTGCAAAAGCAGCAGAGATCCTGGATTTGGCTCTGAGATGATGTGAATCATCTGTTGAATATTTAGATTTTTAACACCGTGTTTTAGTTATCTCTTCCAAACTCAATTCATTTTGTGATTTGGAGGAACCCTGTAAATGGCATGTAATTGTAAGTAGCTAGCCATGATATCCATTGTCTTGGATCCGAAAACAGATTGCTGGATCCCAAGTCTTTTGTAGAAGGACTTTGCTGGTTTATAGATTTGAAGGCAACTCCCATCCCCTGTTACCAGCCCTGTTGATACAGGTACCGATGTTGTGAGGGACTAGTTTATATTTTGGGTTCAGAAATGCTTCTTTTTTGACAGAATCCTTCCACAGACCTGTGTTTTTCCTGTCCTCATGAGAGCCGGAATTCCTTCTCATGGTCCCTGACCAAGCCCTGTCACAGGCATCCTCCCGGGCCACTTTGTCCTGGTGCCTCTTCAGCAGTGGTCTTGAGACACACATTCCATTCACACCATTCCTTCCCTTCCTCCACCCTTCCTCTAGATTCAGCTCCCACACTGTGCCCCTAGTTGTGTCAGAGGTTTTTTTTGTTTGGGTTTAATAACTTTGCCCCCTTGAATAAGTTATTTAGTTAGGTTTATTCCAAGTGAGGATCACATTGAAAGAAAAAAAGCTATCCTACTCAAAGCAATTTCCATTGTTAAAACACAGCAGGCTCACTTCCCATTCACACAGTTGAGGCAGGGCTGTAGAGTCAAGGTTCCAGACTCAAGCAAAAAGAGCTGGGAAATAAGATCCTTTAAGGTCTTCCCTGAGAAAGCAATAGAAGTGAAAATGTGCATTCCTTCTCAGTGTTAGCTTTTCTCTTAGATGTAAGTTACCTGTAGAATCTTTCTACTTTTTATTTTAAGCTTTTACTCAAGAAAAAAGGACAGAAAAGGAGGACCAGACGGTGTTTGCATCTTTCAAAAAGCCAACATACTAAAAGAAATGGTATGTTCAAAATAAGAGGGTCTGTTTCAGAGCCAGAAGTCTGTCTACTTCTGACATACATAATCTGAGTTGACTTTCCGTGGTGCATGTAGACCCCGCCTTTTATTTTTTAAAATGGCTGGATGGCCAGTCAGATGTGGTCCTGACTAGACAGATGACTCATTACCAGCCTGACTTTTGCTGCTCCATGCACAGCACGGATGTGCAGAGGGTACGTGTTGCTGTGTATCTTCCCTCTTTTCACACCCATGCTCTTCCTTTCTTTTGTCAGAGAGTATGTTTAATCCTTTCTTTCCAGACATAGATATTACTAAGGATATTACATAAACCTTAAAATTTACTTATTCATTCAGGCAGTGTGAGATAGAGGTAGAAGAAAGCCCATTGTATCGCCTGATCTTTGGACCTGAAGAAAAGTTCTAATAGAAAACAGCAGTGTGCTGAGGGTGTCAAAGGGGTTAGGGTCCAGATCTCAGGGGCTGATTTTATTATATATACCAGTGTTGTGGCCACACCTTACCTCCTGCCTCAGCGATGGACAACTTGGTCCTACACTGCTTCTGGGAGATTAATGGGCCTAGGGTTATTTACACAAAACTGCTCACAAGATGGACGAATGCAGACACCAATCCTGAATACCACGCCCTGTTCCACAGAGCACAAAATCTCCAAAAATGGGCTCTACAGAAACATTTCAAAGGAGCTACCACTGCCCATTCAGGAGCCCCAGGGAGCATCATGTGGCCCTGAAAGGTTATTTTTAGAGAGGACCCACGTCTCACCATGCCTGTACCTGGGCAATTTATGCCAACTTTACTCTAACATACATTAAGAGTTGCCTTTGACCCCCAAAGAGCCATCCCGCTTGTAGAACCTTCCACCTGTTTTCCCACCAGTTGCACTGCTTTGTATTGCTCCTGCACCAGGATCATTGTGAATTTCAGAATCCTGCCTCACTTCCAAAGAACAAAAGCAAAAATAAAAAACACAGATTTTCCTTATGTCAATGAAAATGATAAGGCACTGGCATCTCTTTATTATTCTTTTCTTTTTTTAAAACAATAAGCACAGCTGGATTAGAGACTTTTTTTTTAATTAATTTATTTTTGGGCGTGTTGGGTCTTCATTGCTAAGTGCGGTCTTTCTAGTTGCGGCAAGTGGGGGCTACTCTTTGTTGCGGTGCGCGGGCTTCTCATTGCGTTGGCTTCTCTTGTTGCGGAGCACGGGCTCTAGGCATGTGGGCTCAGTGGTTGTGGCTCGTGGGCTCTAGAGCGCAGGCTCAGTAGTTGTGGCGCACAGGCTTAGTTGCTCTGCGGCATGTGGGGTCTTCCCAGACCAGGGCTAGAACCCGTGTCCCCTCTATTGGCAGGCGGATTCTTAACCACTGCACCACCAGGGAAGTCCTCTTTATTATTCTTTTTTTCATATCTTCATTACTAGATTTTGTTTGTTAAAGATAGCTAAAATATTCTAAAGGTAAATGTCTATACTTTTTTGAATATGTGTAGTTTTTGTGTTGCTTCCACTGGATCCAGTAAGTAAACTTCTTTTTTTTAATTAATTAATTAATTTATTTTTGGCTGTGTTGGGTCTTCGTTTCTGTGCAAGGGCTTTCTCTAGTTGCGGTGAGCGGGGGCCACTCTTCATCGCAGTGCGCGGGCTTCTCTCTGTTGTGGCCTCTCTTGTTGCGGAGCACAGGCTCCAGATGCGCAGGCTCAGTAGTTGTGGATCACGGCCCCAGTTGCTCCGCAGCTTGTGGGATCTTCCCAGACCAGGCCTCGAACCCATGTCCCCTGCATTGGCAGGCAGATTCTCAACCACTGCGCCACCAGGGAAGCCCCGAATATGTGTAGTTTTTTGGGGTTTTTTTAACATCTTTATTGGAGTATAATTGCTTTACAATGATGTGTTAGTTTCTGCTTTATAACAAAGTGAATCAGCTATACATATACATATATCCCCATATCTCTTCTCTCTTGTGTCTCCCTCCCACCCTCCCTATCCCACCCCTCTAGGTGGTCCTCTTTATTATTCTTTAATGCAGATATTATCTCTCCTTTGAACATTAAGAAGGGTTCTGAGTGGAAGCCCTGGGTGAATCAGAGCTTAGGGAAAGGAATTCCTTAGTTATGAGCCTCATCTTCCCCAAATGAAGATGCAGCTATAGCAGATTCTCCTGAGATTGTTTTGACCTACAGACATTTATGAAATTTAGATCTGGTTTTCCATATAACAGTATACCAACATTAATCTTCTGAACGAGATTTTAATTTCCAGTAGTATAAATAAAGATTCATTTTCTCCTTCATGTGTTTTCCAAATTCTAAGAGAGTTAAACAATCTATTTGATATTTTACTAGTCTTTTATCTTAGAGAATTCTCTACTCTGGCAATTTTGTTCTCTTAGAGTATTAAAATATTAGAAATTTCATTGGAAATATACCCTCATCTTCTCTGGTCTTTAACTGTCTTAAATCTTTATTTCCCTTTTTTTCATTTTATTGAATATTCCTTCCTTTTTTTTGTTCACTGTCGTTCTTTGCATTTTCTCTTTTTTGCAATACTTCTTTATTCCTCCCTCTCTTCCTTCCTTTCTTTTGTCTTCCTTTTTTTAAGATTTAGGTACACTGTTCTTACATTTCATTTAAGAGCTTTAGAAAATAACTCCAAAATGAATGTTATTTTTTAGTTATATTAAAAGCAAATTGTTGTACCGTGTGTAAAGTGTGCATTTCTGTGCTTTCAGAACGCAGCTCATTTCACTTCACATTTCCAAATGCTAGAACTATTTTGTGAGTTAGTCTGTCGGTTGGAAATCCCTAGTCTGCAAGCAGTCCTTATTTACTGTTCAGTGGCAAGATGCCCCTCACACCGTCTCAAACTCCTTTTGGCCCCTGATAGAAATCCATGGTTTTGTTTTGTTTTAAAACAGCTTTATTGAGATATATTTTACATTTCATACAATTCACCCATTTTAGGTGTTTAAGGAAACAGAAGCTTCCTTCTCATTCAGTTGCATAAGTTCATTTATATTTGAAACTGGAAAAACTACCAAACATGATCAAATAGAAATCTTAAAACATTCTTTGAACCCATTCTGTTTTAATGCATAATTTTCCTATTACAGCCGCCTGTTTGCACCTCTGGAGTTAAGGTCACAGCAGCGTTTGCATTATAAACCCTTTTTTTCAAGGGTTTATAAATGCAGCTGCTTTTGTTTGCTCAGGACTGAAGCTTGCCTCGTGAGGTTTCCATGCAATAGAGCGGCTTTTTGGGGTTGAGTTTTCTTTAACTAAATTAAAATTTTAAAACACCATGTTGCCCTTTAAAAAAATCATTGCAAGTGTCAAAAAAGCCTAAGTAGGAATTTCTCCCCAAATAACTTTTTTATGTATATGCAGTTTTTAATTGCCTTTCGCTTCTAAAAATTCTGCACTGTGCTCAGTTTCTGATTAATGTTACTTGCTTCAAATATTTACAAACCTAAGTCCAGCTCGGTTTATAAATGAAAGAAATAAAAGCATGTTACATACAATTACTGTCTTTCAGCATAGTTAACAGAATTATTTTACAGTGCATTATAAAGCCCAAAGATGGCATGAAAAGATAGAAAACCTGTCATAACCTCGTGAGAAGATACATATATATGTATGCATTTGAGAGTGTATGTTCTCTAGGAGAGTTTAAAATATTTAGAAAGAAAACCATTTACGTTTTCAGGATAATATTTTGCCTTTTTCAAAACAATAAAAGTGTGTGGTAGAGGATGCAGAAACCACCATAAATTATTAAATTGATTTTAAACGTTAAAGAACAAAATATACAGGCTCATTAAACAAAATACGATATTAGAATGACAATTTAAATGAAGTCTAACTGAGAATCCTGACTTTGTTTGCACACAATTGCCAGAAACTTCTAATCAGACTTTTACCTGGTAATTTTAGGAGGTGTTTTACCTTTCAATCACAGACCAGTTATGTATGTGGTTGCCTATATCTCACCTTATGTTTCAGAAGTCAGGTTTCATCTTGTTCAATTTTATTTAATTTTTAAAAAATATTCTTTTATTTAATATTTTTCGTGCAAATTTATATTTTGTATGGAAAAGATAGATAACTCAAAGGCAAGATAGTTTTAATGAATATTGTGTTCTGCCATGTACAATTTGATAGGAAATAGCTTGTTCTTCCCCCAAACATCCACAATGCTCAAGACAAAAGCATTTTGCAGTCAGGTCCATTTCAGGGTAGACTACAAACCCCCGCAAGTCAGGGACTCCTTCCCCGCCACCCCCGCTCTGTGAATTACCCCTCCCAGCACAGCCCATGCCTCCAAAAGGTTTGTTGAATGACGAAACGACTGTCCTGCTCATCCAGGAGCTTCTGGACAGGAATCGAACACTCGAAAACCAAAACTGTTTTTCTAACCTTCCTCCCCCCTCCTGACTTCCCAAAACAAAGCCAAACCGGCAAACAAACAGAAAGGTTTAATCTGGATTTATGAGACGTAGCACAAGGGTGACAGCTTGAGTTGATATTTCAGCTGTTTCAGCTTGAGTTGAGGTTCCAGCAGCGGCTGACAAAGACTACCAGTTGCCAGAGAAAGGTTGTCTCAGGATCTTTATCTCGTCGGCGGCTGCAGTGGTGGTCGTCCTGAGCCCTGAAATACAGTCGCTCAGCTCCCCAACCTCCCGGCTTTTAACAGCCCTCTGAATTCAGAATATGATTATCTAAGCCAAGTTTTTTCTAACCAAATAAATACAACTGTAAACTGGTGTTGAGAAAACAAATGTATTTGTTTCCTGCTAATATATTTAATAATTCCCTTTGTCTCTCCCAGTCTGATTTTTTTTTTAAACTGGGAGATTGTATTTATCCTCCTGTTTCTTGACCAAAGTATTGTTTAACTTAATTGTATTAATTTGGTTGTGTTATAAATTCAGGAACATTAGAAGAAAAACAATTTTGTAAATCCCGTGCTAACAGGTTTAATCCTTCAGTGTGGTATTTTAGTTAACAGACTGTTTTTCCTGTGGGTAAACAACAACAGAAAGGTGCTTTGAGTGCTTTTATCCCCAGCAAAGGGAAGCATTTTCAGAGCAAGAAAGGGATGAAGCAGAGGGGAGCAAATGCGCAGTGTTTCTATATAGTGATAGCTCCCAAACATACATGCCTTTCTGTACTCTACATTTACACGTGTGTGAAGAAAAAGGGGCACACAGCGCCCAGAAAGAGGATACAATGATGGAGGTGTGGAATCATCTCCTTTTGTGAGTGAATGCATCAGATTTTCATTCTATAGTGAAAATGAATCCATCATGTCCAGCCCCCCACCATTTCCCATTAATCCCTGAATATTTTCTTCCCTCTATAGTTAATGCTATTAAATGTGGGCACTGGAAAAATCCAGAGTGCAGGGCTCCCTAAGAAAAATTGAAACCCTGCTTTTGTTTCCCTCACGTTTCCCTCATGCAGTGGGGTGGGATCTTTTCAGGCCTGGCTGCGATGATGGTGAGGGATGAGGGACACGCCCCCCTGGCCACCTCTGCTCTGCTCCAGAGTGTCAAAAGCCAGGAGTCTGACCATACCACCCTCCACCCTCCACCACACTTATATATTTACAAATTTTACATATTTACAAACTTTAAATACATATGTACACATTTCAGAATAATCAGCTGAAGTAATGACTCTGGGGTTTTCACAATCTAAATAATTTAAGAATAGTGTCTCTTCTTTTTATGCAGTGGCTAGAATGACAGTAGGATTTGACTTGATTGGATTTGAATTTTTGGATGTAGCCATTCTTATCTGGCATCTCTAGAAAGTTTTCTTCAATGAGTGTACATACCCCTATCTTTTTTATATTCCTGAAGTAGGTAACAATGCCGTTAAGGTTTCTCAAACTCTCCCCTCTCCTCCCTCCCTCCCTCTTTTCCTGTCTTTCCCATCCTTTTTCCTCCCTTTTCCCTCTCTCCTTCCTCCCTCCCTCCTGCCCTCCCTTCCTCCCTCCCTTCCTTCTCTCTCCTATCAGGCTACCTATGATTTTCCCACCTGCCAATGGTTGAGGGTCAGATCCACAATCTGAATCTTTTTTAAGTTTTCATTTAAAAATATTAATGTGGGTGCTTCCAATTGCGTCTGCTCATACTCTCTATTTAAATCAGGGCGTTCTGAAGGAAAACTCCTTTTCATTGTTGGCAGCACATTCAATTTCCCTTCTGCTCCTCATAGGGACAATAATGAAGGGCTTAAAATTGATCCTTTTATTTTTTGAAATGGAGGAAGTGTCAAATATTTGAATGTGTCTTGATCATTTATTTTCCACAGGCAGGGAATAAACACTGCAAGCGATACATGCACATTCTGTAGGTGGTTATGATGAATAAATTGGTTGTATGATGCAGAAATCAAATGGTGGAGGGATGATGACGATGAGCAAATCAGGTGTCTTTGCATGTCTTCTCACTTCTGAGATGGCGTTAAGTCAGAAATTTTACCAGAGTGATTCCAAATGTCTGCGTTTCTTCCAGAATGAAACTTGCAGCTTGCGCATATCCAGACTGGAAACAGAGGGATTTGTGCCAATTTAGAGAGGAGGAAAACATCAGGTTGATGTGAAGTTTATGGATAATTGAAAGTAAGGTGGCTATTCCTGCAATTTATGAAATTTGGGCATCTGCAAATGCTAAGGAGAAAATAAATGGGAGATGCAACCTAAGGGATAAGAAAGAGTAATTAAGAAATACTAATGATAAATCCAGTTATGTGTATGTTCAGTCAGTAGTTTTCATGGCTGAACTCTCCATTTTGTTCATTTAAAGCTTTTTTTTTTGACATTTAAAGCAATTGCTTTAATATGAGTATTGAGAGTTTGATAAGAATATCTTCTTTTTTTAAAGATTATTTTACACTTTTTGGGAAATAATTAAACATTGAATATAATTACATAACAAAAAGGTAACTTCTACTGAACCAGTAACTAGAAGCAAGAAAAATGGCATGATTCTCCAGTAAAAAATTTTGATGTAAAAGGGTTTTTGCTGTTGTTTTTGTTTTGGCAAAATACCTTTTAATGTTTATTGAATCTGGAACCAGAAGCTGTAAAGTAAGAACTCTGCTTATGGAACGAAGTTGACAGACATATGAGTATCTCATCCTTTTCAATATCAGGCATGAATCTACTGGAGGGTCATTGCCATGTAATTAATTATTAGTTATTATCGTGTCATTTCAACTACAGAAAAAGTCACAAGAAAATGTTTCATTTGAAAAATTTTGTTGCCATCTGTTTTGGACTATTGGCATTAACACATGCTTTGCTCTGGAGAAATTTTTTCAATTTCATCAGAATGAAAAGCAGTATTATTGTTGTTGTTTTCCACCTTTCAGTATCTCTGAAAACTGAACAAATAAGTGATCTCATCTGGTCCGTCTTTGTAATGTTCCTTCAAAGCAGAGAGTGTCAGCTGAATTAAATTCCACACACATGGATTTAGTGCCTACTGTGTGCAAGTATTATTAGGCTAAGCACAATTTAGAAATCCCTGTACACACTGTGTTGCCATGTTGGGAAGCTTTGTGAAGCCTTCTGCTTTAGATCCAGTTAGAACATGGAGCCAGCTGCAAGAAAAAGGGCACAGGAAAATAGGGGGAATATGCAGGATTCATGGGCAAAAAGTTTTCTGAGGCTTAAAGCCAACTTGCGTACATTTTGCCTGTCTCTATTCCTCATTGCAGGTGGGGATTGCAGTGCTGTTTCCCCAGTATCATCTTTATGAAATGCACCCTTCTCTCATTCTTTAGGTCAGAGTATTCCACATACACTTTAATCCTCTGTGGCCATTCCTAGTTGAGATGACTAATGTTAGATTTTTCTTGATGGAACTTGGTTGTAAGTTCCTCTACAAGCAGTGTTTACAATGATAGTACTTTGTGTTGCTTTAGAAATTTTTAATTTATCATAGTTCTTTCACATTTATTTCCTCATTGGATCTTTGACAACAATCGTGTTAGATAATCAAGGATACCTAGTACTTTTCCCGTTTTGTTGAAGAAAAAATGATTTACATTAAAATCACGTGGAAAGAATTGAAACTGCGGCTCCCTTGCTCTTAGCCAGGGATTCTACCTCCTGTCCTAGCCAGGTAGACCCAAGGGCCAAGACCAGCCTGTTTTTTTTAGTTTTTTTTTAATGGCCCTGAGAGAGAATAATTTTTACATTTTAAAATGACTACATTTTAAATGGTTTTTATAAGTACTTACATAATAGACTACATTTTCCCTCTTGGCCTTAAAATATTTACTCTGGCCCTTTAAGAAAATGTTTGCTGAGTCCTACACCATCCTCTCTAGCCTTCTCCGTATCCTACCCAAACCACCCCCTCCCCAATTAGATTACTGACTCTGTAAGCAAATACCAGCTCTTTTTTTTCCGTTATGTATTTGGCACACTAGGTATGGGGCTCTATGCATGTAGAAATTTGGCGAGTACTATGTGACCATTTAATTCATCCAGACAAACCCAAGTATGCCAGTTATGCCTGGAATCTGCCTTGATTTGGGGTTAAAGTTAGAAACGGGGATGCAGTGGAAATGGAAAAGATCTAGCTGCTTTAACTTTAGTGTCTGATTTCCAGCGTAAAATTTGTTTCAGTCAAACCTAGGGACCCCAGTGACAGAGTTTTCTTTCACATTGTTACATCCTAAAATAAAGGGAAAATGTATATCATGTTTAATTCCCTACCCCTCCCTCCATGATGAGGCAATTCAGTGAGTTCCTTTTTAGCTCTTTTGCAGCTATGACTCTATTTAAATAAAGACAGTAGAAGGGGCATTGTTGGCTGAAGAAACACGGGTTCCATTTTAAGAGCATCTCGAAGGTTAGGCTGTTTGAATGACCACCTCTGCCATTCTGAAGATGAAACTCTCAGGCCTGGGTCATCATTTTAGTCAGAGCAGAGCCAGAACAGCCATTAAAGCAGAGTACGGCCTTCTTAGGCTGTCACAAGAGGGTAAAACTGTTACTCCAGGCTCAGCAGTCTACAACAGGGGTGCGTCCAAATAAACACATGAAGTGAATTGGATGCAAAAAGGGATATGAAATGCATTGGTGAGAAAACGATGTTCTTCTGCCTCCATCTATCCTAGGATAGATTTTAGAAATTGTTTCCACGTGGTAGCCAACACTGGCATGGTAATAGGCATGGGTCAAACACTTCCTGCCCTGCTTAGCAAGAAGTGGAGAGAACCCAGAGACTTGTGATCATGGGAAAGTTTAAAAAGGCAACTTGCAAAACTAAAGCATATTTGACTAGGTCACCTGTGTTCCCAACGAATTAGATTTGAAATCTAGGCCTAGGTAGATGTTTTTTTAGGCAATAGTTACTTCTCTTTTTCCTTTAAAGATAGTGTTTATTTGGTGTTCCTTTCCTGAGTTATAACCCAATATAGAAAACTTGGAAAATATTTTAAAAAATCTGAACAATCCACAATCCTTCTACCCAGAGCCACCCACAGGTACTATTTCAGTGCATTTAGTGTTAGTTTTTATTTTCTGTTTATAGGTATCATATAATTTTAAACAATGTTGAGATTATACTGTATCTTATTTCTGTTCTGCTATTTATTTTAATTAATGGTGCAGTATGATTTTTTCCCTGAGCATTTTTAATGAGTATGTTGATGATGTAATAGTTTGTACCATAATTATATAATAATTTCTGTATTCATTCTTCTATATTAGCCACATAACTTGTTTTAGTTTATTCATTTGTTATAATAATTCATGTTGTGATGAATTTTTAGGAGGAATCTTTGGAGATGGGGCTACTAGTTCAAGGGGTAAAACCCTTTTCAAGATCTTAGAAAGTTCGTATCAACTTATATTCTTTTCAGCTCTCTGTGAGAGCACATTCTCACCAACTTTCGGATGGTGAGAATTCATTTACTTTCAGTCTTTGCCAACTTAATTGTTTAAAGAACACCTTGATGTTTTGATTATATTTTTCATAGGCTTATTAACCGGTTGTATTACCTTTGAGGGTTATCTCTTGGTTCATGCTTTTGCCCATTGGCGGGGGTGTTCATCTCTTTTTTTTATTGACTTGCATGATGTCTTAAGGCCATCAAATCATAATATTTTAAAATCATTTTACCAAGGAGAGTAAAGGGCACCAAGTGGAAGCGATCATAATTAGAAATTCATGGAGGTTGTGCTCTTTCATGAAAGATTTAAATAAATGTATATAGTTCTTCTTAAAGGCTTCCTGGGGTATGGGATAGAAGATTAGGGCAGTCCCCAAAAGGCTTTGGTTCGCTTCCCTCCCCTTGGAAGGTGTTTGCTTCTTTGTGTCTAACTCATCACATCTCATTTAAAATTGGAAGCTCCTGGTTTTGTCGTATTTAAATGTATAACCAAAATGCAGCCTGGGCGTTGCAAGAGGTAGATTTCTCTCTGTGACCAGACTTTTGAAGCTTCCCAAATTGAAACAAGTAAAACATTGTTTTAGAATAAAATATTTTACATAATCAAACCCACCACCCAGATTTTAAAATGTTGGCATTTTGCCACAGTTGCTTCAAATGATTTTTTCCTGGTTTTCTTTTCTTTATTATGAAATAAGAAGTCACAGCCCCCTAATCCCATTCCACTCCCTCTCTCCTGAAGTTGATTATTTTGTTTCTGACCAGGTTATGCTTTCACTTCCCATAGGTGTTTTTGTTCCAGTATTCTTAATTCTGTGTTATAACATGTGATATTAAGCATCTATTTCATTAACTTGCTTTCCATTCACTTAACATTATTTTCAAGATAGTATCACTCTTTAAAATATTAAGTATACATTTTCAAATGCTGTATATGTCAAGGCATATCTGGTAGGGTAAATGTGGCGAAAATGACAAAATTAAAGAAAGAGTGGCAAGATGCTGCAGAACCAGAAATTAAAGCAAGTATCTATTAAATGCCTGTTCTGTTGGGTTACTTTGGGAGATATACAAAATCATAAACCTGTTCTTTGCCCTCAACGAGTTTTATTTTAATTGAGGAAAAAAAGTAAAAATAAACACATGATAAGTTAAAACAGAGTGTCAAATAATTGTTAAATAATTGCAAGAAAACTTAATT
Source organism: Lagenorhynchus albirostris (assembly GCF_949774975.1). Lineage (NCBI taxonomy): Eukaryota > Metazoa > Chordata > Mammalia > Artiodactyla > Delphinidae > Lagenorhynchus > Lagenorhynchus albirostris. Next base: position 44,360,945 of record NC_083113.1, read on the forward strand.
GTCAAGAAAACTTTTTAAATGTCACAAGCCAGCGTATGCTTAAGTGTCAAGAAATGAACTGAGTTTTCTAAGACTTAAAAACAGAATGGAAATACATATTTCTAGTAAAGTACTAAACATTTTCTGGAGAAAAGGCTATTACTCATTGTGTTGAGGTTTTCCTCAAATAGTTACTGACCACCAACTCTGGGCAGGGCAGTTTTTTTATGTGTTAAATATAGCTTGCTATTCTGGAGTTAGACTGGGTTCCAACCCAGTGGTCCAGAGCAGTGGTGCTCCATGATGAGCCAGATTCTGGTTATGTGCGTACTCACCTTGAAGGGGCAAAGTGGGGCTGGGAGGCTAAGCATGTGCTGGCAAGGACAAGCTAAGTGGTGTAGATTTCAAAGATCCACGATGCTACTAGAAGAGAGACTATGGTGTATACGCTAAGCCAGAAGACATGGCAACCATGGTAATATGGGAAAGGGACAATGGGTCAGGGAAGAAAAAGTCAGCTGCCTTCATATTTCTGGGTCACATTCCAGGTTCCATCTCTTGTGAGGCCTTGCACAGTTTCTGCCCAGAGATGATGTTGCTTCTTCAGAACTAGCCCACTTCAGATCTCTCTCTCTGGCCTTTGGTCTAATATGGTTAATACAGTCTTATCCAGCTTTGGAGGGTGGTCCAGTTGAATGGGCAAGGTATCCTACACTTATACAAAGAAGGTCTCACAATTCCCTTACATAGTATTGGGATCTTTCTATGCACAAGTAAGATGATCAATATATACATATTGACTCCATTATCCAGCAACTCCAGCCCTGCCGAAGTTACCCCAGTAACGTTGGGGATGGGGTGGGTGGGAAAAACTAGGAGGGAAGAGCTAACATTTGCAGCAAAATCTGAGCATAAAACTTCCCAAACAGGAGCAGCCAACTGACTTCAACAGGCTCAAAACTCACAAGATAAAAATTCATCTTTCTTTGTCCCAAAAGAAAGCCTCATTATACCCGGGGGAAGTGTATTTACCAGTGGATTTTTTTTTTTTAATGACATTTTAGTCTTGAATTCATTATCCATTGTGTAAACCATTTATATAGTAGTTCTCAATCAGCTGCCATCATATTTGATGACCTGTCCTAGTGAAGGAAGCAGCCAAGGAGAGAATCCAAAGCAGTTGACAATCCAAATGCTGCTAGCTTTTGCTCATGAAATGTAGTGTCTGGTTTTCAACTGCAGACAGGTTCAGACTCATGGGTGTGTGACCTATGCAGTCACACAGGTCCTTTGCTCGGAAGGGCCCTGATCCTGGTTTAATGCTCTACTGTCACTGCCTTGAGATTTTAATTGTTTTCGAACAAAGGGCCCCACATTTTCATTTTACACTGGACCCTGCCAATTATATAGCTGGTCTTGGCTTCAAATTGGCTTTTCTTGGATAGATTGTAACATGATTCTGCGTCCCAGAGGACATCTGTATGAACAAAAGGAAGAGACTTCTCAAAGGCAGGTTGGGTGGCTGACATTCAACCTGTGGCTTTTCTTTGTCTGATACCCACATGGGTAATGGAGAGATAGCTGACATGTGGTGAGAGTCTGCCAAGTGCCCAAAGCAAGAAGGTGGGATATTACATATGACATCAGACTTTAAAGGTCACAGAGAGGGCTTCCCTGGTGGCAGAGTGGTTGAGAGTCCGCCTGCCAATGCAGGGGACGCGGGTTCGTGCCCCGGTCCGGGAAAATCCCACATGCCGCGGAGCGGCTGGGCCCGTGAGCCATGGCCACTGAGCCTGCGCATCCGGAGCCTGTGCTCCGCAACGGGAGAGGGTACAACAGTGAGAGGCCCGCGTACCGAAAAAAAAAAAAAAAAGGTCACAGGGAACAAATGTGTCCTCCTCTGTAAGAACGAAGAAGGTATGGAGAAACCCACTCTTTAAGGCAGTATTTTAAGAACTGTATCACCAAGAAAGGTGTTCTAGTGTCCCATTGTGATTTTAGGTCCTATTCTTGGCCAGTGAAAGAGCACAGACATGAACTGCAATTTATGGATGAAAGGTGGTGTCACTTGACCTATCTGGGTCAGAAGAGTTTGTCCTGAGGAAGGCATTGGATGGAGAGAAAACTGCAGAGAAAGCAAAAGTAGATACAAGTCTTTGAGCTTCCTGAAGTGCCCTGGGACTTGTTCCTACAGAGAAGCCTTGCATCTGTCTTAGGGACCTGCCTTTCCTTATCTATCCTGACCTCCATTTCTGAGCCGAGGGTACCCTAGCAGCCTATCAGGAGCCCTTGATCCTCTCCCTCATATTGAATCAACGTTTGAAGTAGTTCATCTTTTCTGCACGTCCTCATGAAGACATGTTTGGGAGCCATGCCAAATGCCTACGGTAACAGTGATGATATGTCCCAGAGTCAGGCAATGCAGGCCTCAACAGCCATTCACTTATTCATGCAACAGTTACTAAACTTAGCACTCAAGGGCTCTACTAAACTCTAACAAATACACAGTGTATTCATTTCCTAGAATTGTTGTAACAAATTACCATAAACTGAGTGACTTAAAACAATAGAACTTTATTTTCTTACATTTCTGGAGGCTAGAAGTCTGAAATCAAGGTGTCAATCAGGGCCATGCTCCATCTGAAAGCCCTAGGGGAAAATCTGTTCCATGTCTAGTTCCTGGTTCCTGGTGGTTGCTGGCAATCCTTGACTCATGGACACATCACTCTAGTCTCTGCCTCCGTCTTCACTTGGCCTTTCTATAAGGACAACAGCCATTGGCTCTAGAGCCCACCCTTAGCCAATATGTCCTCATCTTAACTTAAGATAATTATATCTTCAAAGACCCTATTTCCTGGTGAGTTCAAATTCTGAAGTTCTGGGTGGACATGAATTTGGGGAGGACACTATTCAACCCAGAACACATAGATTTTCAAAAAGATACATTTATTGCTCTCAAGTTGTTTGCCATCCAGAGTAGGAAAAGAGAAATACAAATATATATTCTATAGGTACTAAGTGATAAGGCTCATAAGAAATATACAGATCAAATGCTGTGGAAATCCAGAGGAAGAGGAGACAATTTCTAGAGGGCAGGATCAGGGAAAGCTCCATGGAAGAGGTGGCGTGGTTGTTGGGTTTTGAATGGTAAGTAGGACTGAGACATGTGGAGATAATGTACGGAGAGAGTTTGGGAAAGAGCATGAGCTAAGGCAGAGAGGTGAGAGTCAGAGGAATATGTACACATATGAGTTATTCAGGTGGGCTGGAAAATAGAACACGTGATAATCAGCGATATCCAGAAAAGTAATCTGGAGAAGATGATGTATCATGAATGCCTGCCTAATGCATGTGAACTTTGCTTATCATGCAGTACAGAGTCACTGATTTTTTTAAAGGGAGGTGATAGATTGTGCTTTGTGTTTTTTTTTTTTTAATTTTATTTTTATTTTTGGCTGTGTTGGGTCTTCGTTGCTGCATGCGGGCTTTCTCTAGTTGTGGTGAGCGGGGGCTACTCTTTGTTGTGGTGTGTGGGCTTCCCATTGCAGTGGCTTCCCTTGCTGTGGAGCACAGGCTCTAGGTGTATGGGCTTCAGTAGTTGCGGCTCGCAGGATCTAGAGCACAGGCTCAGTAGTTGTGGCACATGAACTTAGTTGCTCCGTGGCATGTGGGATCTTCCCGAGCCAGGGCTCAAACCGGTGTCTCCTGCATTGGCAGGCGGATTCTTAACCACTGCGCCACCAGGGAAGCCCGTGCTTTGTGTTTTAAGTAAAGTAAATATGGCAGAAGTGCAGAGGATGCATTTATTCATTTCTTCTTTTATGCAACACATATTTATTGAATACTGAACTCTGAGGAGTATACTAAATCTGAGAATTAGATGGTGAGTTATATTTGTCCTTCCTACCCACTAGAAGCTTTCTGTCCAGTAAAGAAGACAGAGAACTTAGATAGTAGAAATTGAGTATTAGGATGAAACATGCTATGATGGGTGCCATGAACACATATAGGATAAACACTTATTCAGGCCATGGAAAGCTTTTAAAAGAGATTGATGTTACAGCTGAGATGGGAGCACAGGTGGCAAAGTGGGCACTCAGAGTGTGGGCAACATGTTGGAAGGCCCAGAGGCTAAGGCCATCAGGGGAAGCTAAAAGAAGTCCCCCACAGGAGGAAGGTTGGTGTGGAGATGGTCAACACAGCGTGGGCAGAGGTGGGGGAGGAGGTCAGAAATGAAGCTAGAGAGAGAGACAGAAACAAGTTGAAATGCCGTCCTGAAGGCGATGACATAGCCAGAGCTGCATTTTAGAAAGCCTTGCAAGGGTTGTTTTGTGGAGAAGAGATTAGAAAGTGGTGGTCAGGGGGAGAGAAAATGGTGGTCTGGCCCAGTGCAGTGGCGGTGAAAACAGAGAAGACTGATCTGAGAGCTATTTGGGAGGTAGAATCTACTGGACTCCAGAGTGATAGGAGTTGAGGATAGAGTTAAGGAAGAGAAAGGAGCCACAGATGACCTCAGGCATAGACAACTGAGTGAATGATTCAATGAGTTAGAGGCCAGCTGAAGGGTAGGTGTGGGGAAGAGAGATGGTGAGTTCAGTTAGTGAATTTGAGGCTCTTAGGAGATACTTAGGTAGAGATATCCAGTAAAGAGGTATAAATTTGTGTAACAGAATATCTGGGCTCAGATAACTGTGTCAAAGCCATCAGCATAAGTGTGAATAGAGTCGAAATACAAGAGGGCCTAGCCCAAACCATGGGAGCATGAGCAGTGAAGAAATGGGCGGGCAAAGGGGACCAAGGGATGCTGCCAGCAAAGCAGGATGAAAGCCAGAAAAGAATGGGTCATGGAACCCAAGGAAGGATTATATTTTAAGAAGGGAATTGTTGGTTCTTCTGAATGCAGCTGAAAGGTCAAGTAAGATGACCACTGAACAGTGTCCATTGGATTGAGCAGCCAAGTAGTTCTTGGTGCCTGTTGCTGGCAGACTTTGGAGGCCATCATCTGGCCCTTGGGATGTGGTGATCTGGAAGAGGAGGGCGGTGGGATAAATGACAGATGACTAATGTCATGCAAGCAGTATAGAGCTTGAGTAACAGGGATGATGGTGATGTTATTGACAGAAAGGAACACTGATGGAGAAGTTACTTATGTGTGGGGAAGGGGAGATAATGAGCTCCATTGATGCTTGCAATGAAAGCATCCTGAGGAAGTCTGCTAGTATAAGCACCTCTAAGACAAACATGCTCACACATGTTCCCTTGGAGACCTGTGCAAGAGCTTCTCTGGGGTATTGAAAAGAAACGGAATTGCTGAGTCATACTTAAGGTATAAGGATACTAAGTGCCAATAAGAACTCCTGGGAAGCTGTTCAGAAGGATTCTGTCATTTTATGTACCCAGCAGCAGTGTGAGGAAATTCCTATCTTTGCTAATGCTTGGTATTATTCCATTTTCTAATGTATGCCAGTCTGATTGGTTTAATGTGGTGTCTCACTGTTATTTTCAAATACATTTCACCTATTACTAGTAAGATATTATCTTCATACATTTATAAACATTCAGACTTCTTTCCTCCTTGTATTACCTAGTCATAGTCTTCATCTATTTTTTTTTCTCACTGGTTTCCTATCATTTTCTCATTGCTGATTTGTTCATTGCTTATTTTTTATGTTAAACCTGTATTGGTTTTAGACATTACAAATAGCTTTTATTTATTAGAAATCCATAATTTTGACATTGTCATACTCATTAATACTTATGCTTTATAATTTCTTTCCCCACCTCCTTCCAACATGATGACGATTTTCTCATTTTTTTCCTTCTTTTAGCTTATACTTTTACCTTTCACTCTGCACTTCTTAATACCCCCTGGAAATCCCTTTTGAATGTGGTGTGACAAAGGGATCTGCCTGATCTTTCTCTCTCTGGGGAATCACTTTCAGTCGTAAGTTTCCAGTAATAAAACCCCTGTTGGTTGTCTTTTGTGGCAAGCACTTAGCTTTCTCCCTGGGAGGACTTTTGATTACTGATTCAATTGTTTTATTGGGACTTTCATTGATATCACCTGGAATCTATAGATCCACTGGGAGGGAATTGATTATTTTTTCACTGTTGAGCCCTTCCATCTTTGAATGTGGCATGGTTCTCTATTTATTTAGATCTTTTAAAATTATTCCAGTAAATGCTTAGATGTATTATTAGGCACATTTTGTTTTTATGCTATTGTAAATAGTATCTTTTAAAAATTTAATTGAATAATTTTAGTTGAATTATATAAAAATGCAATTGTTTATTGTGTGTTGATTCAGAATAACATTGCTAAACTCTTTTAATAATTTATCTTCAGATTTCATTTTAATTTTTTACCTTTACAATCATATCTGTTTGAGTAACTTTATTGTAGCAACTCCAGTCATACCTTTTATTTCTCCTCTTGCACTAGCTGTGACCTTCAGTACGATGTTGAATAGGAGTAGTGAGAGTGGGCATCCTTTCTTATTCCCAGTTTCAAATAGAAGACTTTCAATATTTCACCATTAATAAGATGCTTGCCAGAGGTAAATACCCTTTATCAGGCAAAGGGTATTTAATTCTGTTCCTATTTTGCTAAAAGTTTTTATATTGAATAGATGTTGAATTTCATCACATTCTTTTTTGTATCTATTGAGTAAATCATATCATTTTTCTCTTTAATCTGTTAATGTAGTGACTTATAGTCATTAATTTTCTAATGTTAAATAAACTTTTCATTTCTGGGATAAATCCTACTTGGGCATGATATATTATCATTTTTATATATTGCTGGATTTGGTTTGATAATACTTCAGTTAGAATTTCACATCTGTTTTTTTTTTTTTTTTTTTTTTTTCTCGGTACGCAGGCCTCTCACTGTTGTGGCCTCTCCCGTTGCGGAGCACAGGCTCTGGACGCTCAGGCTCAGCAGCCATGGCTCATGGGCCCAGCCGCTCCGCAGCATGTGGGATCCTCCCGGACCGGGGCACGAACCCACGTCCCCAGCATCGGCAGGCGGACTCTCAACCAGAGTGCCACCAGGGAAGCCCCACATCTGTTTTTTTGAGTGATGTAATTTTCCTTTCTCATAATGTCCTTGTCAGGGTTTGGCATCCAGTTTTGCTAACCTCATCAAATTAATTGGGGACTGTTCCCTTTTTTTCTGTATTTTAGAATTGCTCGTATATTAAAATTATTTGTTCCCTGATTACCTGGTAAAACTCATCAGTGAAGCCATGGAAGCACTTTTCTTTGTGGGAGGATTTTTGATTAATGATTCAGTTTTTTCTTTTTATGTTTATCTGGATATTTAGGTTTTCCTTTTCTTTTTGGGCCACTTTTGATAGTTGTATTTTTCCAGGAATTTTTCAATTTTATCTAAATTTTTGAATTTATTGATATAAAGTTATGCATTATATCGTCTTGTTATTCTGTTTCATATCTCTAACATCTGTAAGTAATCTTCATTTTTATTACTAATATTCTTTTTTATATTTTCTATTTTTTCTTGATCTGTCAGTTTTACTAATTATTTCAGAAATTTAAAATTGGGATTTTGTTGATTCATTCCACTGCTTATTTATTTTCAAGTTCTATTTCTGCTTTTATTTTTAATTTTCTGCTTTCTACTTTTCTCTTTTTTTAAAAAAAGCAGAACATTTACTGTGGAAAATTTCAAGCATACACAAACTAGGTAGAATAGTAAAATGAACTGTCAGGTACTCATCATTTAACTTCAGTAATTATTGGTATATGATCAGCCTTGTTTCATATATACCCCTAGCCACATTTCCCCTGCCCTTAGATTATTTTTATGTCATAATCCCAGGAGCATGCCATTTTCCCCATAAATAATTTATTATATATCTCTAAATGATATGGAAAGGTGTTTTTTCTTTAACTTTTTGGATCTTATTTTGGAAAATTTGAAATATATATGTAAAAGTACAAGAAATAGTACAATGAACCTTAAGGTAGCCATCATCGAGCTTGAGCAACTGTCAATTCTTGATACCTTATTTCCTCTGTATCCCTCCCACGACCTCCCCTATGCTGTTTAAAGAAAATATTTATTTAAAGAAACATCTATTCATATCTTTTCATTTTCAACTATATGAATATATCTATAAAAGCTAAGGACTTCATTGCCAAATATAGATAGAAAAACATTTTCATATCTAACAATTATTAACAGTGATTCCTTAATAACATCAAATATCTAGTCAGTGTTTATTTTCCTAATTGTCTCTTTTTATTTTACCATTTCCTTGAATCAAGTTTCAATTTCATACATTTCATTCATTGATATGTATCTTATGTTTTTTTTTAATCTACAGATACCTTAACTTTCTCTTTTACTTCTTAATTTTTACTTTGTGTTATTTTATACATAAGTTGGCTGATTAAAGCAACCAAATCATTTGTCTTGTAGATTTATCCACAATTTGAATTTTGCTCTTTGCATCCCCCTGTTGTCATTTAATTTGTTCTGTTCCTGTATTTCATGTAAAATTATAGCTAGATCTACTATAAGTTAGGCTTACTATAGATACTGACTTGATTTTTTTTTTCCAAAAATGCTCTAAGGGGTTAGTTATACTTATATCAGAAGACATACAATGTCAGATTTTTCTTTGTTGTGATATTACAGCTATTGATGATTATTGCTTGGATCCATTAATTCATTAGTGGTTACTCAATGGCAATATTCTATTGTTTGCCTTCTGTTTATTAGCCAGAACATTTCTTAGAGCAAGATAACTTCTTACCAGCAAATATTTGGTTAGAAGTAAAGTTAATATAGGAAATAAGGGATGTAACTTGGTTCTTTCTTTTTATTTACCAGTCTTCAAAATAATGAGTTGGCTTTCCAGAATACTCTAATGATAACCAGTGCCATTAAAAGTATTATTATGAACTCATAGATTTAAATATGTTCGTGTATTTTGACGTGTTGAAGTTACTATTACTGTTGCCACACATGATGTCCCATTCGTGCCAGTGGGAAGCTCTTTAAATTGGTTCCTGTGTCCTTATGATATAGTCCTTGCCATCATTGACACCCTGCCTTCTGGCATGACACGATGTTCCATGGTCATCTTGTACAATCTGTCTTAGACTGGTAATCAATTATTTTTTCAAGGAGCACTGGTTCCTCTTAGCTGGAAATAATTAGAGACCGCAATCTCAATGTTAGATCTGCTCGTTGATAAAATGTTGGTCATGGTTTTTAAGAGTTTTCAATAGACAATGTTAGAACATGTTTAAAAATTATTATTATCATGAATTCATACTGATACTTCCAACTCAAATTCAGGGCTACATGTTTTTGCTTATCTTCATCAAACTTATATCTGCATATAGTTTCTCCCACACCAAAAATCCCTGTGCCAATATAGTTACTTAATTTCATTATCTCACAATATGCATAGAAAAGTCTCAGCATAAAAGTACCAACACTACCACCAATGATAAGGTTATTGAAAACAGTTTAACATTTTTTAGAGTATTAAGATTCTAGGGCAGTATGATTTTACTGTCAACTTACTGTGCTTTAGAGACACTTAGGATATTTCTTCTTTGAGAAGAAGTTACACTGTTAGGTAACGCTGTTTCATTTTAATTTCAATATTTAAGGGTTGCATTTAAAATTTAATGTTGTTTTATACTTTTACCAGATTCCAAAGTCAAATACAAAATATATTCATAGCTAACATTACTGTCTACTCTATTCCCCCTTCCCTACAGGTAGCCATTACCTTTTTTGTTTTTTTACTTATTCTTCTGTTGTTTTACACACACACACACACACACACACACACACACACACACATTTATATGTTCACTTATATATTATATCTCCCTTCTTAGGTAAATGGTAGCAAAATATATATGCTTTATTCTACCTTCATTTTTTTCACTTAAAAATATGAAAAAAGTTGACATAACACAATTATACCACTATCATATCTAAAAATTTAATATTTTCTTAATTAAATATCTGGCCACGGTTCAGAGTTCCCAAATTGCATCATAAAAATCATTTTTATTCATTTTTCAAAAATCAATTTTTTTATGAGCCAATCCCTAAGTCTTTGTACTCTATATGTTTCCCCCATATCCTCACTTCCTCTTTCCCCTCCTCTAGCAGTTCATTGAAGAGAAAACAGGTCATTTGTTATGTAGAGTTTTCTACAGTCTGAATTTTGCTGATTGTGTGTCCATGACACTGGTTAACATGTTCCTCTAACTCCTGTATTCCTGGACAGTGGTAGTTAGATCAAAAACTCTTCTAAGCATTTTTGATATATTTTGCTCTTGCATTTCTGTTTTCTGAAGATAGATTCCTGTTGCACTAATATTTAGTCTTTCTTCCTTTCTAAGGTAAACATTTAAAGTGATCTCTTTTCTTCTATATACAGTTTTACCTGCGGTCTATAAGCTTGAAAGTTAGTTTTTGTAGTGTTTTCTTTGTTATTCAATTGTAAATATTTGCTAATTTCTATTATGATTTTTTTCCTTTACCTATGAGTTTTCTTTTTTACAAAGTTTTTCTAAATTCTGAACTCATAGGGGTTTCACTAGTTATCTTTATGCTACTGATTTCTAGGTTAAATGCATATGGTCAGAGAACATACCAGTGTTTGCTGTAGTGGTATACTGTAGTTCATCGTTTCAATCCTTTGAAATTTGCTAAGATTTGCTTTACCATTCATCACCCAATATATGCACCATCTTTAAAAATGCTCCACATGTGTTTGAATAGAATATGTATTCTATTCTGTAGCTGGTTGGTGCAATATTCTCTATATTTAAATTATACTACATGAAATTGCTATTTTTGAAGGTCAAAATGAGAATTCTGCATTTTTGAAAAGTATGCTTTATTTAAAATATATACGATCAGCATTGATAGTTTTTCTCTGAGTGAAATATTAAATGAAAATTTCATTTTTATAAAATTTGGCACTTTTAGACTGTATAAATTATTCAGACCCTCTGATGATTGCTTCTCCATTGGGAATGTTTTGTTTATGGTGAGGCACTCCAAATCCTGATAAAGGTGGTAGCACACTGGACAACAGTCCAGTGAGAATGTTGGATGCAGTTAGATGTCAGAGCCCAGTTCAATTACCTGTGCTATGGCAGTTAGTGATGAGTGCAGTGGAACGTGCAAAGTTTGGGAATATGTCTGGTAACCAGTGTGGGTTGCTTTAAGGCCATAGTTTTGTTCATAATTTCAGTTTTTTGATTATATAATGCTGCTGCTATTGCCTAACTCAAGTTTTAAAAAGAAGGATAAATTATGACTTGCAGTCATAAGAAGCATTTGGTAGTATAGTTGTGGTTTTGGTGCTTGTTTGGAAGCTTCATCAACATCCAACCATTGTTCAGGTCATTTGCAATCATCATACAGCTTATGACTCACTCTAAACATGGCTCTGTGATGGTGAGTGGTAGGTGTACCTCCACATGTCGTGGTTTATTATTTGTCAGCTGGTGTACTCACTTTCCTTTCCTTTTTTTTTTTTTTTAACCTGTCCTATTGCAGTCAAGTGTTTAGAAACTGTCATAGACCTCAGATTATGATTTGTGAATTAGCTTCTGCCCTGGCTTGGAATTGACCTTTCAAACCAGAGTTGGGTTTCCCCAAGGCCTTTGAGACTCAGGTCCCTAGAATAAAATTTCTAAACCACCAGCAAATAGCTCTTTAACTAACAGAGCCATCTCCAAAGGCAAAATTGTTGTTGCAACCTACTTCAATGATATTGTGCCTGTTTAAATTTATATATTTAAAAAAAATTTAGAATTATTTTGACAATATCATAATGTTTACATAGGAGGAAAAATAACCAATAGCAAAAACAGCCCAATAGAATGGACTTGAGGACATGGGGAGGGGGAAGGGTAAGCTGGGACGAAGTGAGAGAGTGGCATGGACATATATACACTACCAAATGTAAAATAGATAGCTAGTGGGAAGCAGCCGCATAGCACAGGGAGATCAGCTTCGTGCTTTGTGACCACCTAGAGGGGTGGGAGGGAGGCGCAAGAGGGAGGGGATATGGGGATATATGTATATGTATAGCTGATTCACTTTGTTATACAGCAGAAGCTAACACACCATTGTAAAGCAATTATACTCCAATAAAGATGTTTTTTAAAAAAAGAAAATTAAAGAGATTTCTTATAAATTCTAAAGAGACAGTAGGAAATATACTCTATATCAATTTTTACCAATCATATAATTTTTAACTCATCTAATACTAGCTGTTTCATGTGATAAAGCATAATATTTCCATTAGATCAGTTTTAGTTTTGTGTTTTTCAGATCTTCCGTACCCTTGCTGACCTTCTGTCTGCTTCACCTATCAATAACAGAGAGAAATGAATTAAAATCTTCATCAGTGATTGTCCCACTGCTTGTAGAAGTCTGTATTTACAGTTATTTTTTCTTAATACATTGAGGATTTCATTCTGGGGGCTTCTCATTTTCATTGTTTCTGAAACATTGTTTCAGCAGTCAGTTGTCAATCTGTTCCTCCTCTAAAGGTAAACTATATGCTTTGCTCGTGTGCTCTCTCTCTATATATATTGGGGTTTTTTTTGTTTGTTTTTTTTTTTTGTTTTTTTTGCTATTCCACAATTTTACAGTGATGTGTCTAGATAGAGATTTATTGTCATTTGTCCTGCTTGGGTTTTAGTAAGCTCTAGGAAATCTGACTTCCATTACTTATGGTAAATTTTCTGCCATTATTTCTAGTGTATCTTCTACCCATTCTCTCTTCTTTTCTTGGGACTCCAGTTAGATGTATGTTAGAACGCCTCTCTCTAAATGTCATTTCTCTTAACCACTTTTTTACATTTTCCATATTTTAATTTCTCTGTACTACACTCTGGATAAATTCTTCAGATATATCTGCCGGTTCACTAACTCTATCTTCATTTATTTATTTCCAATCTGCTTTAGCTTGCTCTTTGAGTTTTTAGATTTTGGTGACTAAGTACATTTTTTTTTTATTTAAAAAAGTTCTATTTAATTTACTTTCAATCTCCCTGTTCATTTTGCATAATGAGTAATTCTTTTCCTATGCTTTTTAATTCTTTTCTGTGGTTTTAATAATTTTATATACACTCATATCACAGTCTCTATCTGAATCCGATTAGAATCTTTAAGATTCTAGTAGAAGTTCTAGAGAGTCTTAATATTCCGTTTTATGGGTTTTGTTGATTCTCATGATAGGCAGGTTTTTTTCATGGTATAATTTGTAAATCTGGATTGTGAGTTTAATCTTCGGCGGAGGCATTTGTCACCTGGATTGGGTCTTGTCTGTCCAAAAGGATTTTGTACTGCATTAATTTCTGGGATTTGGCCTTCCTATAAAAGTACAACTGTTTTTCCTACCCAAATCTCAGGTATTTAAATTTCATTGTTATCTCCTCGGTTAGGATGGCAAAATTTCTTACTAGCCTAACTTTTACGGAGGATGAGCCCTGTGAGGATTCCAAATTAACTGAAATAACTTCCCAGCACACAATGCATACAATCGTATTTTCTGTCTCTACCCGGCCATTAAGTCCCAAATCACTGGAGTCCTAAATCTGAAACACATGCCTTTGTCCCCACCCCACTATTCACAATGATAGCTCAAATGTTTACTTCTCACGTTTGCAACCCACTCTTTCTTCCTGGTACCTGAGAATTTCCTTCTTCTTGTAAGATTAGTTGTCAATTTTAAGACCTGCTATATTTTATTCAGATTTTGTAGGTTTGATTCAAATGGGAGGGCTTTTTGTTGGAACAGGTATTACAGGCTCACTCTTTGTAGGGAAAGGAGTATGCAGGTATGGCAGTAGATGAGAAGGAAAGGGGCTTCATTAGCCCAGATATGTCAGTACATGTTAAGATTTTCAGAAGCATTTTTCAAGACCATATCAGAGTTCCCCGGGGAAACCGGTGGTTTGTAGGCATTCCCCACAACCCTGAAGTTGTAATTCCCCCATGTCCTAAGACTAGCACAAGAAATGAATCACATAGTCTTTAATATTTGGATTAAGCAAATGCTACAATTTATATAAGACAAAGCAGTACAATAGTGATTGAAGCTTCACAACATTGTTAGTACCTGGAACTAATCCCCAAATCTTAGCATGTGGATTTTATATGGCTGTTTAAGCTCTCCTGCTATGTGTCATCTGATATCCCTCTAAGGCAAGAGTTAGGTCCAGATGGGAAATCTGGATAACTATTAGTTATCATTAGATTTAGACTTAATTTCCTATCTTCCTGTGTCTTAACTGTGAAGAATGTTGGAAGTTTGCAGGACTGAGATGTGTGTCCATTTGGGGTTTTGTAGGAATAAGTACATCATAACTTTGGATTTATGAAGATTAGACACAACCTCATGGAAGGTGAGCGAAAGCTAACGTAAAGCACATATTCACATGTTCCCATTTCAATATGGCTCAATCTTTGTATTGTTTATTTCTTGAAACTTCTCCAGAACTCCTTTAAAACATATTTTTGCCTCTAGGGTTTTGTACTATGGTTTTTCTTACTCTGAATTCTCCAACAGGCTGGGACTCCATTTGCTTTCTTCATTCCATTTTCTAGTCCTTGTCTTAATCCATATTTTGTCTTGTAGTATAATCATGCCATTATTCACTTGAAAAACAGTGTTTCAGTTATTGCAGAGGGAACTTGAAAGGAAGGGGAAGTATATGTATGTACCCAGTTCACTATTTTAAATGGAAAATTTGTTCCAAGTTTTATGATCAACTAGTGACATGTATGGTAATGCAAACATTAACCCTTTACACTGCTGTAATAAAATAAATAATTATTTAACTATAATACTTTAAAAAGTTACTGCTTACATTTAAACACTTCAAGCTTAATCCCTGGGACTTATTTTAATGTAATAGGGGTCCATTTATGGACATCTTTTTTGTTCCTTCAAATGACAAGTCTGATTTCGGATCTGAACAGAGGAGGCAGAACTATACTATTTATTGAGCTTAGTTCCCAACTGCTGTAGTTGAAATGTTAATGTAGATAGGACTTGAGAAGGAATTACTATATTCCATATAACATCACTCACATAAACAAAGGTGAACCACTCATTAATGCCATTACTTTATTCTTGATATTGGTAGGCTTGTACCTGAATTATAATGTAAAATTCCCTTCTCTTGAAAATACTTGGAGAAGGCCAATTGTCTGGCTATTTTTTGATAGCTTTCTGCTAAGAACATTTTCTTCAAAAGGCAAGATGGGTATTTTTTAGACCTGTCCACTTAACAGACCTGAAAATAATGGTAACCCAAAAGTTATGAACATTCATAGTGTCCAAATTATGGTTTCTAAGTACCATTCCCCACTTAAAGAAACTAGGGCTTCTTAAAGAGTTGGCTGGTTCCAATCTGTGGCAGGAGATATATAAGTTCATAACAAGATATCTTATTGTGCCGGCAAGTAAAGAAGATACAAAAAATTAAAGGATCATGTCCAAGGACACAAGAATAAACATGAATGGGCTCCTGTTTGCAAGAAATGGGACACTGTGAGAATCAAAAGAATAAGGGATGAAATTGGTTGAAACACATTGAGTCTAGTGACACTCAAATGAAGAGAGAGGGAGAAAGAAGAGACAGGGGAAAGAAAAAATAAAAGCAACCACCAGCACTAATTGGATACCATTAGTATTAACTCTTTCTCATTTCCACTTTTATTTTCTGATGCAGTAATAAAGAACAAATTGCAGTATCTGAAAACACCATGATCTCTCTTACATCTATGCAAAGCTCCCCATCCCTTATCCTTTAAGACTATGCTGTGATGTAAATTCCTCCAGAAAAATCTTTCCTAATGTCCCTACACCCACTCTTCTCTGAAGTTCTCTTGATATTGCGTCTTTTTTTTTTAATCGGTGTATAGTTGCTTTACCGTGCTGTGTCAGTTTCTGCTGTACAATGAAGTGAATCAACTATACGTATACACGTATCCCTTCCCTCTTGGATCCCCCTCCCACCCTCCCCCATCCCACCCAACTAGGTCATCACAGAGCACCAAGCTGAGTTCCTTGTGCTATACAGCAGGTTCCCACTAGCTATCTATTTTATACATGGTAGTGTGTCTATGTCAATCCTAATCTCCCAGTTCATCCCACCCCCCTTCCCCTGCTGTGTCCACACATCCATTTTCTATGTCTCCATCTCTATTCCTGCCCTGCAAATTGGTTCATCTGTACCATTTTTCTAGATTCCACATATATATGTTAATATACGATATTTGTTTTTCTCTTTCTGTCTTACTTCACTCTGTATGACAGACTCTGGGTCCATCCACATCTCTACAAATGACCCAATTTCATTCCTTTTTATGGCTGAGTAATATTCCATTGTATGTATGTACCACATCTTCTTTATTGATTCATCTGTTGATGGACATTTAGGTTGCTTCCATGTCCTGTCTGTTGTAAATAGTACTGCAATGAGCATTGGGGTACATGTGTCTTTACTCTGAAAATTGGCAACTAAAAGGAAAGAAATAAGTAAGCATTTATCCTGTCTTTCCTATATGGGTTGTATGTCTGGGTAATAAATAGTCCCAGTTAATGAGGGAAACTTGTTTTTTATAGAAGAATTTCAACTAACACATAGCGAAAATATTATAAAATTAGATAATCACAATTTACAGACCCTAATGAAATAATTAGTACTTCATAATGATAAGGACAGCATGATTTCATTTAATCCCTTGTAACATTATCCAAGAATGTTGTATATATTTTCATATATGCTTATATATAAATTATACATTTTATATGTATATAATATACATATGAAGAAGAGGTAAAGAAAAACCTAGAAAATTATTGTATCTGGATAATGGGAATATGGAGGATATTGTCTATTTTCTCTACTTTTGAATATGTCTGACATTTTTCATAATACAAATGAAAGTAAATGCATTTTGGTTAAGCCAAAATAACTAGAATGGGAATTTAAAGGCTTCGAACCTGATTTTAACTCCATATAAAAGAAGCATTTTAAATAAGGCAAATTACTTCAAGTGTCCATTTTCCTATCTATAAAATAGTTTGTAGTGCATCATATTTTTTCAAAACTCGTTAATTGGAATTCTGGTCTGGGGCAATAAAGGAAAAAGAAGATTCCATGTTGACTGTAAGCTTGAAAGAACCTGCATATTACATTCTTGTCTTTTAGAGTCATAACACATAAGGAGCCAATCAAACAACTGAACTATTTAGCTCAGCGTTTCCCAAATATATTTAATGAAAATACCCTTACCTTTTTTAAAAAACATCTTTATTGGAGTATAACAGCTTTACAATGTTTTGTTAGTCTCTGCTGTATAACAAAGTGAATCAGCTATATGTATACATATATCCCCATATCCCCTCCCTCTTGCGTCTCCCTCCCACCCTCCCTATCCCACCCCCCTAAGTGGTCACAAAGCACTGAGCTGATCTCCCTGTGCTATGCAGCTGCTTCCTACTAGCTATCTATTTTACATTTGGTATTATATATAAGTCCATGCCACTCTCTCACTTCATCTCAGCTTACCCTTCCCCCTCCCCATGTCCTCAAGTCCATTCTCTACATCTGCGTCTCTATTCCTGTCCTGCCCCTAGGTTCTTCATAACCTTTTTTTTTTTTTTTTTAGATTCCATATATATGTGTTAGCATATGGTATTTGTTTGTCTCTTTCTGACTTACTTTACTCTGTATGGCAGACTCTAGGTCCATCCACCTCACTACAAATAACTCAATTTCGTTTATTCGTATGGCTGAGTAGTATTCCATTGTATACATGTGCCACATCTTTTTTATCCATTCATCTGTCGATGGGCATTTAGGTTGCTTCCATGTCCTGGCTATTGTAAATAGTGCTGCAGTGAACATTGTGGTACATGACTCTTTTTGAATTATGGTTTTCTCAGGGTATATATCGAGTAGTGGGATTGCTGGCTTGTATGGTAGTTATATTTTTAGTTTTTTAAGGAACCTCCATACTGTTCTCCATAGTGGCTGTATCAATGTACATTCCCACCAACAGTGCAAGAGTGTTCCCTCTTCTCCACACCCTCTCCAGCATTTATTGTTTGTAGATTTTTTGATGATGGCCATTCTTAGTGGTGTGAGGTGATACCTCATTGTAGTTTTGATTTGCATTTCTCTAATGATCAGTGACGTTGAGCATCCTTTCATGTGTTCGTTGGCAATCTGTATATCTTCTTTGGAGAAATGTCTATTTACGTCTTCTGCCCATTTTTGGATTGAGTTGTTTGTTTTTTTGATATTGAGCTGCATGAGCTCTTGTGAAAATAGTCTTATCCTTGATTTTTTTTTTCATTTAACACCTATGAAACTTTGGGGGGAACTATAGACTGTGTCATCTCTAAGGACCCTTTTGGCGCTAAAGTTCTTTGAGTCTATAATTCTGTAAGTCTTTTAAATGTCTATAGAAAATCAAAATAACCAGTTAATACAGTGGGGAAAAAATCAAATCAGTTGTCTGACAGAAGTGCCTATTTAATTTAGTCCAAATGTTCTATCAAGTAGCCCCAGGTAGACCAGCTTGAGTGTTTTAAAAAATAACCTTGGCAGCATCCTATGAATCCAAGCTTCGTTGTATTTGTGAAATGCTGAGCTTGAGCAAAGCCACAGCATCCATCTGGTCTATCGCAGTGATCAAGGCTGATTGCTCAACAATCATATTGGATGCAGTGATTCATGTCAATCAGAAGCTCAGCAATGGGCAAGTTCACTATACGTATGTTACCAGGAGTCCCTGAAATGACCACCGCAGCCTAATTTGGAAGAGGTTTGATATTTGATCTGGAACGTGTTTGAAACTACCATATTTTCTCCTGGCAAATAATTTTTCTAAACTTCACTCTAATATTAAAATTCATAGGGTGATAACTATAAAAATGTGGAGGATATAAGGAGATCCATGGCTGACCATCATTTAACAATTAATTTTTTCTAAAAGGCACATATTGTCTCTTTTAGCCCCCTTGAAGATAAATTTAGGACTTTTAAAGCAGAAGTACAGCCCATAGTGCCTCAATCTTAAGGAAAGAGAAGGCTGCTGTGAACAGTTTCTTCCTCTCTGCTTTTTGTAGAATTTTTTTTGAAGGTTGGGAAGTGAGGGTAAGGGGGCAGGGCACATGAGTGGAAATGTTTAAATAACAACATAAGAAAAAGCCTACTCAATTCTGTATCTATCGTACAACTATTCAATATATGAGTTTTTAAATTAAACTTTTTTGAGATAATTTTGGATTGACATGCAGTTATAAGAACTAATACAGAGATATGTCATATACTCCATAGTCAGTATCTCCCAGTAATAACATCTTGCAAAACTATATAGTAAAATATCACAACAAGAATCACCATGAACAACTTTTAAAGAGTTTAGAGGAGAGGCCAAAAGTAAAGAAAGAAGAAAGGTAGGGGCCAAAGATACAGTGTCTGCATGAACTTCATTTCCGATTGATTACCTATCATCCATGATTTAAGAGAAGAAATCCAAATTATTACTTTTTATCAGTAACGAGGCATCCTGCTTTCTCCTTCTGCATTTGTATAAGTAAATCATGTGTTTTTATGTGTGCATAAGGTGTTAACATGCTTGGCAGTGACACTTAGAAATAAACATAAACAATATGATTTTGCATATGCTCCCATAGCCCTCTTCCCCTAAAATACACAAAGTCTCAAAATGTCTGAAGGTGCAAACCAAAGCATATTTATTGGAATCTAGACCTAACAAAAGATCCCATGTATTGAATCTGCTTTCTTAGGAAATTGTAAACCTGTCATTTATTTTGCATGTTAGAGGAAGGACTGTACAAAACACCTCTCTGCTTGGGACCTATGGAATATTAAAACAGAATGGTTAGCAGGATATTGGAGGGTCCCTGTCCATTTACCTTTAACAGACTTTTACTTCCCTGTGTGCATCTATGACGATGGAAGAATCATTTCTCTTCTTTCCTCCCTTCATAATAATTATTTATCCAGATACTTGTGCCAGATGAAACCTTCTGCAGCCATAGGTGCATTATCTATTCTTGCCCATCGTTCAAATCCTTGGGTGATGCAAACGTGTGTGTGCCAAGGGTAAATATTTGACCGTTGTTCCAGCCACCATTGCACAGCCCCTGAGTGACCCTGCATTAATTAGCTGAGAATTTCAGGGCTTTGAATCTGATTGAATCAAAATATTGTTTTTACAAGTTGATGAAGGCTCTTGATTGATATGGGCCCTGCTGATTCTTTAAAGGATTAAATTGTATGTACAGATTACGGAGTTCTGGCTGCCACTGCTTAAAAGGGGATTGTTTTTTAGCAAAGCTTCAAAAAAAAATAGTGCTGTGGTGTGTTTTCCTCCCAATGGGTGTTGTGATCATTTCAGTGGACATTTCAGAATTTTAAAAATTGAGGGAAATGGTCAAGAAAAGTATCAGGTAAAAATAAAGAGGCAGAAGAGAAAAAGACAAAAAGAAGTGGATAAAGGAGGAAGAAGGGGTTTGGCTTCCATTCATCCTGAAAATATGTTTTGTGTGCATATCTCGCATGGTAAAGCCTGCCATATTTTACCCTGGGTACAGGAAAGGAACACAATCATCGGGGTCTGAGCTGGTCAGGGCTTAGAGGAATTGAATGGCATGCAGCATGTCCAGTGGGATACACTCACATGGCCCTGGGTCATGCAGCTCTCTGTCTACTGAACCCGAGGGCCCCACGGCAAGAGTGAGATATGACAAGAACCAGAGTCAGGCCCTCATCCAGATAAAGGGCAAGACAAGAAAAGCTCCAGGGGAAACTGGTACGCATAGAGATGGAAGGAGGAGCACGGATTTCCCCTTGCCAAGCCTTCCATGTTAATAGCAAATATCCACATCCTCAAACAAGGCAAGTCTCAGTATGTTGCCCTCTTATGTATATTTCTCTTACTCAAGATCTCTTATATTGGTTCCAGGTTGATGTTTTTCCCACCTGCAAATTTACAAAACTTTAATTTCATCATGCGCCTGTTAACTTGAAAAATGACTTTTTTCATGGACTCTGTGTTGTATAATGAATCAAAACCAATCAGCATACGGAAGAAACAATAAAACGGAGCCCAAATCATCATGTGCCCAGAGCAGGGAGATTACTGAAGGTCTCAGCTGGCAACCCCTTCTGCAGCTTCTGAGAATGACCACTGGTTTTTAAATACTTCTGGGAATGTTCTGCTTCCCCTAGGTTCCTTTTGGGACAAATTAGCTGGAATCCTGGATGCTTTTGAAGTTTTATTCTTCTTTCACTTGTACCATGAAGGAGGGAGGGTTCTGAAAATTGGTTAACCCATAATGTGTTATGTAGTGGGCAGAACACAATAACAGGTAACAGTGACCTGGAGCATGGAGAAGGGGAATCTGTAAAGAAGTATAACTATATGAACTTATGGCTTAGTTTTAAAAATTCATGCAAAATTTCATGAGGAACATTTTTAAAGGAAAGTGTTAATGAACACTAAGTCTGCTCAGGCTGCTATAACAAAGTACCAGAGACTGGGTAGCTTATAAACAACAGAAATGTATTTCTTACAGTTCTGGAGGCTGGGAGGTCCAAGATTATGGTACCGGCATGGTTGGATTCTGGTGGGAGTCCACTTCCAACCTGTCCTTGTATTCTCACAAGGCAGAGAGCAGAGGGAAAGCAAGCTCTCTTGTGAGTTTTATAAGAGCACTAATCCCATTCATGAGGGCTCCATCCTCATGACTTCATCTAATTGTAATTATCTCCCGAAGACCCCATCTCCTAATACCATAACATTGAGAGACTGGGGAGGACACAAACATCAGTCTATAACAAGTACAAAGTGGTGACTTTAAAATTAAACACATGAAGATGGAAGACAAGTAGAACAAAGGAGAGTGCTAACTAGGGTATGGGCAGTGGGCAAGACAACCAGGAGGCTGTGGGTCTTCAGAGGCACTTTGAAGGAGACGGCAGATATGAATGCACTAAGGCAGAGAGAACTCTCCTAAGGGACAGAGGAGAAGTCATGAGAAATCAGGGTAGGTGGTGATTATTTAGCTTGGTCGGGGCAGGAGAATGAAGTGGGTAAAGGAGATGAAAGACCACTTAGGGAAATGGTCTCCTGATGAAGGACTCTGAATCTCACACCGAGACGCCAAAAGCAGAGGTGATGGAGACCCACTGAAGAAACTGAGCAGAGGGATGACAGAAATAAAACCCCTTGTTTGAGGACATCCATTTCCCTTTGTCAATGTAGCTGTTAGAAGACATACAGTCAAATCTTAATTTAGTGGATCTTCAGTCTGGCTGGTTATCAGACTCATCTGCAGAATTTTATAATATGTAAGTTCCTGGTTTCTTGATTTAGTGGATCTGAAGTAGGGTCCAGAAATCAGTAATTAAAAGTCCCTAAGGCCAGAGCTTCCAAAGTTTAAAGCACATGCAAACAACTTGGGGATCTGTTGAAAATCAGACTCTGATTCAGTAGGTGTTGGGTGGGGCCTGAGATGCTGTGAGTCCAGCAAGCTTCTGGATGCATGGTGTGCCTGCCCCAATTTGAGTAGCAAGACCAGGATGATCTGATAACCAGGTAAGTTTAAGGTCCACTTCCTGAGAGGATCTAAGGTCCAAAGAACAAGGTACATAGTCACCTATCTGGATAAAGCTGTTACAACATTTCTCTAAGCAATGAGAAATAAAAAGGTCATCTTTTTAAAGAGGAACCAAAACATGACCATAAAACAGTAAGACTATTTCTTTTTTGCATCCACATATGAAATCAGTCTCATTGTACTTTAGCCTCACAGTGAGTGAATGGAATAAGAAAATAGAGATCTTCTAGTTTCCCTGGAGTATATAAATAATGGATTATTCTTCCGGGTTCTTCTTCCTGTCTTAAGAACCAAACTGGCATTATTTCAGAAGAAAGGGAGGAAGAAAGAGAGAAAAGAAGGGAGGAAGGGGAAGGGGAGTAGGGAAAGAGGAAGGGAGCAGGCTGGAGAGTCACTGTAGGTACTGCTCAACAGAGGAAGACTATAGGCTGTGTGAGAAAGAGGCTAGAGAGCTACAGCTAATTGTGTGTGTGTGCACGCCCATATGTGTATATGTAAATATAAAATGGTATGCTATGTAGTTATGTATTATAATATATACATGTGTGTTTGTGAGTATATATATGATTATAAATATATGTGGGTATCTGTATACCTATGTGTGTAAACATACATGTGTATGTCTTGTCTATATATAATTATGTGTGTGTATATATATATCTATGTGTGTGTGTGTGTATATACACACACACACACATACAGAGAGAGTGAGAGAGAGAAAAACAACTAAGCTGATGGAAAATAAACCATTTAATTCTAACATAATTGTTAGAAATATTATGGTTATCTGTAATATCAGTAGATACTAAAATAATCTAGTAGTTAGATTATAATCATCATTGTCAAGTTAACCTTATTTGATACCTGCCAGCGGGAGGCTGCATTCTGCAAACAACACTTCAGTGAGACAAACATTATTCGTCAAATAGAGCTACAGCCAAGAGTGTTGACCACCCTCTTTCCCACCTTCTAGTTCATGGACATGAAAGTCTCACCCTCCTTTTGGGAGCCAAAATCCTGCTCTTTTTCCGTGAAGGTCCAGGGGTCCTCTGTACCATGGCTTCAGAGGGTGTGGGGCCTGCCTTCCATAACCCAGACCAGCCCAGGAAGGATACAGCTACCCCTCACACCCATTTTAGAAATGAAGTTTGGCCTTCACCAAGAAGTCTAGACACGCCTTCTCTTCCCTTCAAATTGGGGAGAGTTGTGGGGTCTTAGGTGTTAGGGCACAAAAGGGAGTGCGGGAGTGAGGCATGAAATTGAGGGGGTGCCTGCTGTAGGTTCAGTATTCTTGCAGAAGAGCCATGCATCAAACGCAACAAAACGCAGCCCTCCCCTCATTCACTATAACTCTCTTATTATCTTGGGCTCAGGTGTGTTGCATGAATATACAATAATGGGGCTAACAAGATGGTTTGGGGTCACAGAGGGATAAACCATGGTGTAATCCAGCTCTGAAAGCCGTTCTGGTAATGAAAATTGTAGACCAGTCTTGTGGCTAGTTTTGTAATAAAGATATACAAAGATGAATATAGGTTTCCCGGAATTAATCTGAGAGCCTTTGATCCAATTTATACTGGAGTGGCTGCCTTGAAGGCAGCTCGGTAGACAGGACTCCAATTTAGGTTGATAGAGTGCTGTGGGGTCTCAGGGAGGAAGGGTTCCCTGTAATTGGGAGAGGATTTTATTTTTGAAATGCCCATCTCTTGGCTTTGTCAAAGGCCGTGCATCTGTCTGCCTCGCCTGTGAATGCAGCCAGGCTCAAGGCACCGAACCCCACGGTGTAAGCTTCTGGTTCAGTATTCAGCGTGACAGACAGGCTACCAGTTTTATTCTTTCAGAGAGGACCCCAGGATACACTGCGTTTTATTGTTGCGATTGTTCTGTGGACCAAGCAACATTAGGCCGACAGAGAGGGGAGGCTCAAGACAGCTTTATGTCGTCTTCTCCTTCCCCCTCTCTGTCTTTGACCTGCTAAAAGTGGCCAAGTTTAAGGCTCCTAGGAGTTTTCACTCTGAAGCCAGCAGCTTGGGTCTAGGGAGCAGGGAAAAACCGTTCTTACTTTGTCCTTGGAAGTGTGTCATTTTCTGGCAGTTGGCCAGGTCGGGGACAGAACTGGAGGCTGCTGAATTCAGGCCTTGACTCTTGAAGAACTGGAATTCCTGGCACACTCTTAGATAAAACAGCCCCAGACCAACCCAAGAATTTTGACTGTGTCTACCTTATCGTCATGCTATCTGTTTGACTCTCTGGGCTGCCAATTCAGGAAAAAGTTGCTTTAAGAATATTTACATTCAAAACCCTTTTGATGCTTCCCATCGACTTTTCTCTTTTTAAGTGGCATTAGGG